>NC_138831.1:24837801-25437801 GCF_965183815.1 Platalea leucorodia | reverse complement strand
CTTCAGGATGTCACCATCAGTGAGACTTCTCCTCCCAGGTCATTTAAATACTCCTGAAAAATCCCATCCTCTCCCATGAACTCCAAGATCGCAGCAGATCTTTTCATGCAACGTAGCCCCTGGACTCCTACCGCTGCGTCAGCCATGTGAACATCCAACCGCTTACTGCCCGCAGGGTCTGCAACCACCATGCAGATATTGTCTGGGTAGCTGTTTGGGCCTATGCTGCTGACTTTTTTCCAATTGGTTTAAAAGTATGTATTAAAAACTCACTTCAAAATTTCAAAAAAGTTAACTCGATGATTGAATTACGTTTTGCAGAGGCATCTCAGTATGGCTCCACCACTCACTCCTCCCTGCCCGAGAGCAGCCAAGCACCCTGCTTGCATGGCTTCTAGATTGAAATACTCACAGAAAAGTCAGGACAATGAGACAGCCTCACCAATTAGTTTCTTTATCTGCTAATCCCTGGAAAAACAATTAGTAAGATGTCCGAGTTGCCAGAACAGAGCCACCAAGTTTCCCATAATTTTTTTCCACCCAATATCAGCAATGTTGGCTCTAGCAGCTGCCAGCACAACTTAAGATAATCCAACTGACTTTGCAGAGGAAAGGAGTAAAAACACTGACACTGTGAGCACAGCTCTGCTGCTGGATATACCCATCACCCAAGGAGCATCATGGGACAGCTGAGGAGCCCTAAACTGCTCCAGCCCCTTTTGCGGAGGAGTGTCTGGCTACACCCTCGTACATCCCAACTGCCCTTTGTTGTGGTCACCAAAATCGCCGCAGCATTAAGAAGGTTTAGCTCACCAGCGGCTGCAGTGGAGACGTGCCGACACTAGAATTTTGTGCAGTGCTTTGGAAATGGGGCTGTTTTCATGGAGATGCTTGTGGGGCTTGAGGGAAGGCAACGAGGATATAACTTTTCACAGGTCATATGGGCTTGGTGTGAGCAAAGCCCATAAAACAACCGGGAGAGGGAGATGAGCACACACTGTGATGTGATGAGCTGCTACGCTTGCAAGTGCTTCCATGCTCCTTAAAAATTACAATACTGGTTTTACAAAAGGAAGAAGGCACTCTGGCATGCATTCGGGTGTGCAGAGGCAAGAAGCCCAATTTCTGCATGACTGTCCCATACTGAAGGGCATCAAAATCACTGAATACTCTGTTCAAACCTATCCTGCAGAGTGGAGAGGTGCTGGTAGATGAACTTGGCATTGACGAACAGTGAACAGGCTCTGTAAAGGTGTGTGTAACTCTCGTGATGGTTCCCAAGTCTTTCCTCCTCATCCTGCTTTACTCCCTAGACTTGCTCTTCTACTTTCTGGTTGAAGCTCTGAGCAATTAAAATCATGACAGATCAACTTAAACTTAAAACAGGTCTGATTTTTAGAGGGCAGATACTTATGCCGCTCAGTGCGGTGAAGAAAATAGGCCCCTTTGTGCGTCTCAAGACATTCAAAACATGTCATTCAAAACAACTGAGTCACGATTTAAAATGCAGGCCTATAATCTTCCACCCGCATTACCACACCTTGAGCTATGTCAGAAATTTAAATTCACTCTCATAAATATCCACGGTGGGCCAGAGCGTGCCATTTCTGACACTAGTTCAAAGGTAGCTTTGCACGAACACTGGCTGAAAGTCATTTCTGTGGCATGTAAATTCAGTGGGCAAGGCAAAGAATTTTGACAGTCCCTCTTCAGTTGTCCTAGGCAGGTTCTGCCTATACCGACAATGTATATCTCTGTAGAAAAACCTAGAATTGAAGTTATTTGGCCCCTTGAATTTCCCTTGTCCTCCACAGGTGTTTTCTGTGGATTTTTGCAGACTGATGAAAAAAGGCAGAGAAATGTCCATTTTCGCTTTTTACGCTAAGATAAATAGATTTTTTTTTCCCCTCTCAAGTGAGATGAATTTGAGACGCTGAATCCATCATAACTGGAATTAAAATCACGCCTCAGTTGGGACTCCTTTTGTGAGTACTTTGTAGGAAGCTCTCACACTTCTCTGGGAAGCATGCCAGTGGCTATTGAACGCTCTTGGGACACAAATCCCATCAAAATGCCCCACAGTACGATTGTTTTCACCACCCTAACAGCTCTTCAGAGTTGAGGGGGACAGAGGTTCTGCATCCTCAGTCTCGGTTCAAACTGGAGGCTTCCTCTTTCGCCCTTGCTGCCGCTGCCGCTGACCCCTCTCCGTCTGAGAGGAAGCCAGTGTCTGTGGGTATGTGCAGTCTTGGGCTACACGGATGTTATGTGTCCAAGTGGCCCTTCACAGGACATATCTGGCACCCTCCCGCTTTGACTTGGTGCTTCGCAGGCATGAGGTATTTCTCTTTACCTCTTTGGTGTAGCAGCCCTACTTGCAACAGTGAAAGGGCTGCCACGGGCAGAGGTGGGTAACTTTAAAAGCAGTAATATAATTCTACCAACTAAAAAGAAGGTAATTTTTTTATTTCTTAATGTAAATCAACACCTGTGCATGTTTCTAGGCCCTTACCCACCATGACCACCCAGACACCAGACCATCAGGGCGTTATTTCTGCTGGTAGGGCAGCGCAATACTTACAGCTACTTTTAAGTGTGCCTGCTCCGTGATGGCTTGCCGTCAAATGAGTGCTTTTGTGCTTCGCTCTTGCAGACAGGCACCGAGCATCGCCCCGCGCTGTTTGCGCGGAGCGGGGCGGGCGGGCGGGCAGCGCTACTGCCGGCGGGGTCCCCCCGCCAGACCCCCGGGGCGGCGGGCAGAGCACTGCGCCGGGTCGTTTTCCTTAAAAAAAAACTCCCTCCTGGCAGCCAGGCGGTAAAAAAACCCCACTCTCCCACTCCAAAAAGCCCCCCGCCGGCAGAGCCCACCCTCCCCGCCAGTCGCTCCGCCGGGCCCCGCCGCCCGCCCCGGCCCCAGCCCCAGCCCCGGCAGAGGAAATATTGCAATGTTGCAAGCTGACGTAAGGACATTACAAGGAAAGGGCTACATTTCGGAGTGTTTATGAAAAGCCTCGGTACTGTACTGTCACCAGGGGGCACGCAATAGAATGCATTTCGCCAAACATTTTCAATAATAATCATTTAACAACAACAACAACAAAAAAAAGCCCCAGTCCGGTCGGCGCTTGCAGAGCCGGAGGAACCATGCAGCCAAACTTTGGGAGCCCTTTATTATTTTTCTGACATTGCTCGCCCGCCCTTGAGGAGCCGTAATTGCATTATCTGATTTTTTTTTTCTTTCTTTCCCCCCCCCTTCCCCCCCCCCCCCCCCTTCTCCCTTCTCCCCCACCCCGTCTCCTCGACATAGCAAATCCTCGGGCGTTTCGGCAGGAGCAGCCGCCGGAGCGACCCCGTGGCAGGAGCCGCCGCCAGCCCCGCTCGCTCCGCTCCTCCGGGCGTCCAGCCTTGTTTTGAAGGGAGCTAACATGGCGACGGTGCCCGTCTATTGCATCTGTAGGCTGCCCTACGACGTAACCCGCTTCATGATCGAGTGCGATGCCTGCAAGGACTGGTTTCACGGCAGGTAACACAAAGAGATCGGGCCTTTCCCCCCCTTTCGCCGCGGTCCCGTCGCCTTTCGCCGCCTTTTCTCCGCCGGGCAGCTCGGGGAGCGGCGCTGCCGGAGCCGCCGCCGTGTGCAGTTTTCCAACAGGCCTTTTTGGAGAGGAGGAGGAGGAGGAGCCACTCTGCCCCCGTCTCTCGCTCGCTCTCTCCCCGTTGTATTTGTTTTGTGTGTGTTTTGTTTTGTAAATTTTGCTGGATTACCCGCACAAAGCCCCCCCCCCATCCCCGGGGCTCCGGTGTCACGGGGGTGGGGGGGCCATTGTGCTTTCCTCCGGGAGGGGATCGTTCCCGCCGGCCGGCGGGGCGATGGCAGCGCAGCGCGGCGGCGGCGGGCTCTTACGGCCGGGATGTTGTGTGTCCCGCGCCGCCCTCCCGTCGCCTCCACACCGCTTCCCTCACGGAAATGGGGCCCGGGGCGGCGGGGGAGCCGGCCGCGGCACGCCCGGGGGGCCGGGGCGGGCAGGGGTAGCGGGGGGCCGCGGCGGCGGAAGACGGGGCTCCGCCGCCCTCTCAGCGGGCTCCGGCGGCTGGCGCGGCGGGCCGGGCGGGCCTCCTGGCCGGGGGGGAGATTCCGGGCACCCCCCCTCCCCAGTCCTCCGCGGCTCCCCGGGGCGGCAGGAGCGGGGAGGAGCGGGGCGGGGGGCAGCCGAGGTGTTTCCCGGCTGACAGGGCTACCATCGCCGCGCCAGCCTTGCGGCTTAACCCTTGGCGGGGCGGGCCGAGCGCTGAGGGGAGCGCGGCGGGGCCCAGCTCCCCGCCCGCCGTGGTGGAGGGGCAGCGGGCGAGGGGAAGCCCCTCCGCGCCGGGAGCCGGGCGGGGCGGGAGAGCGCCTGCCCTGAGGGGGGGAGGGCCGGGCGGGGAAGACCCCGCTCGCCCAGAGCCCGCCCCTGAGCCCGGGCAGAGCACCCTCGCCCCGCGGGGAGGCGACCGGCGGGGACCTCCGCCGCCCCGCCGCGCCTCACGGCGGGCGCCGGGCGTCTCCCGGGCAGGGGGGCGGCTGCCCCGACCACCACCACCGCCCCCGGGCCGGCCCTGTCGCCGCCGCCGGAGCGCCCGGGGCCGGGGCCTGCCGTAGCGGCGGCGGCCGCCGGGCGAGGGGAAGCGGCGGGCGGCGGCGGCGGGGGAGGGGGAGCCCGAGCAGGGCGGGCCGGGGCGGAGAACTCCGCTTTTCGGCTCATTTCTCCCCAAACCGTCCTCACGGAGCGGCGGTGCGGCAGACAATGGGAGGGTGGCCGCGCGCGAGTTACGGCAGCCGGGCGCAACTTCAGGAGCATGTATTGCTGTTTTCCTCCTCTCTGAGAAATGGGGAAGCTGGTGACTGGAAAGCCGAGAACTGAAAAGATGAGAACATTAAAATTCACCGAATTACGCGGGAAGTCGCTTCAGCACCGACCTGCGGGCAGGCTGCGCGTCCCGGGAGAGCGGTGGCGGGGGCAAAGGGGAAGGTGCGGCACGGCGGCGGCCTTCAGACCGTGACTGGGAGATGCGGGAGAGGCGGGGGTCTCTGAGGGGCTGTCGGCCAGGGGAGGTTCAAAGAGTGAACCAGCCGTGGACTGCACCTGCGAGACACCCGCCCGGCCGGGACGCTCTGCACGGTGCTACCGGAGGGTCGCTGTGATGGAGGGGACGGTGGAAGCGGAGGGCAGCTGTGCGGACAGGTTTTCCTTGCATCGGGGGTTACGGAGGAGGATGATGGAGTGTTACCGGCTTTGCAGCGATTCTTCATGAGTGATGAAAGTGTAAAAAGTGAAATTAAAGTCCAGTAAATCACCTGAGTGAGCGCTTTTTGTAACAGATATTCAGTAAGGTTAAACTGTAACTCTTTCATTTTAACCAGCTCCAATGATTGCCTCAAAATAGTTGGTGGAGGAGGTGAAGGCAGGAGGCACTGCCTGCTGCTGTTGCGGTTCACAGATGCCCAAGTAGGCCCTGGGTCAACTGCAGATCTTCCCCAAAACCACCCGTGCAGACAAAAAGCTGTTAAAGAAACTTCACTGTGACATTAGGGATGATGTTCGCCAATTAATTTAAAAAGCTGTGTAGAAACACAAAGCAAAATACTGAAATAAGTAGTTCTAGTGCCAGTGTTGACGGTGGGGTGCTCTACACGTGTGGGTCCGGACATGAGGCTTAAAGGATGCGCACTTCCCCGCGTTGATTAAGACTTGGGCACAGGTGACAAGGTGAGGCTGATTTAGAAGCTGGAGAGAAGCTTCAAGTGTTGGGCACTTGAAACTTGGAAGCCTTAAGAACATGAAAAAATAAGATTTTCAAGCAAAGTGGTGATAGAGTGGATTCGTGAAAAGCTAAACAGCAAAGGAGTTAAGCTGCCTGCATACGGTGGTGAATTTTGATTAAAACTGATGAAAAGTGCTTAGTTGTAACCGATCAAGAAAATGATCGTTTTGTGAACAGCTCAGGGGCGATACCTCATGCACACACAAAGAAAGGTATTTCATATTGTGGTATAAAGGGACAGAATCAAGTTGTAGCTCTGTCACAGAGGTGTTTTACCCTTTTTGCTTAGCTCACGGTAGCGTCCAGAGATGCATTTTAAAGTAAAGAAAACTGAGAAGGAGGAGGCTTCTCACCAAGTCAAAAGCTAAGATAATTGTATTAGAGAAGTACCTTGAGTGATTTAGTAGAAAACAGCTTGTATCTGTCCCTGTTTGCTTTTTTTGGTATTATATGAACAAATAAATATTCAACAAAGAAAAATAAAAATAAGGATTTAGTTGTATGAAATTGTCCTGTCTCTCACCTAGACACTCAAAGCGCTCATACTATTAACTGTACTGCAACCAAAAATAAGCAAGTGTGCAAAGCTGCATGACGTTAAGGAGGCTTGACCAGTTCATTTAATCATACTTAGGTCTCTTTTTAACATGACATACAGTGTGCATTTCAGAAAAAAAAAAGTGTCATTTCTGTTTTGGTTTTGTAGAAGCAGATCAGGTGTCTTCATGCTTCCTTTCTGACGGTAGTTTCCACATGAAAGAAATGTTTTTCATGGTTTTATTCACATAGCAGTCATAGTCTCCCTCGCATCTGAGGCTGGGTAACATCTCTGTGGCAGCTTCAGCAGTTCCAATGGTAAATCCGTATTATAAAAATATTAAATGCATGTTAAACTTACTTCCTGCAGTTTAGAAGTTGGAAACGGGGAGATGAAGCCATCGGCACACATCGGATGAGCGCTCTCCAGACCACCGCCCAGTACTCGGCCGTTTGCTGATGTGCCGTTGACTAGAGTTTGGAAATCACTGTTGCTTCCCGATACAAGTGCCAGAGGGATGGATTCAGGGTTCTCCGGGGCTTTTAGATTTCACTGGTTGTTTTTATTGACTTTTTCAGGTAGGATTTCTCTTGTGAAGTGGTGTTAGATCTTTCTGTAGAAATCATTACTTAATCCTGAGAAACGCCCAGGTGGTCCCCTCACTGCTGGATCTGAGCTCCTGCGTGGCGGGGAAGGCAGCACGTTGGAGTGCTCCCTGCTCTTGCCGGCGTGCCTGTCATCATTGCAGTCTTAGGCCTGCATGCAGTGAAGTTGCTGCATTAGACTGGGTGGCTGAATTGATACATATGACTGATAGGTTTCTTTTGACAGACAAAGATTAGGCATCCGTGTTGATTTTGTAGGTCGGTAGCCTTTGGTAGTCTTGCCAGTGTGGTGTTGCTGGTCTGTAGGAAGAAAGAGTAAAGAACTTGTCATTGTTAGCTCTCTTCCTTTCTTTCTGAAAGCTTTCTGAGCCCCTCTGTTACAACTCCATATGTTACTCATCATCGGAGACCCTTGGACACTGTTTATGAAGCGTGTTGAGCTATGGAGCCACCAGTATGTTCACAGAATGCTATTTGTGTCTTCTCGTTACATTGAGTTTCAATCATTTCCGTGCTTCCCGTTTGCCTGAGCAGCTCGAGACAAGCAACTTCAAGCTCTGTCTGGGAAGGATGGAGATGATCTTACAGGCAAAAGGAAAATAACTCGAAAGCAGGGAGTGGGGTTGTTTGGCTCCTCTGTTTGTGAAGACTGTATGTTCTTTGGTCTGGATGTTTGGTCTAATGAAGTCCCACACACCTCAATTGCTTCGAGTCCTTTGCTTTCCTGTAAATAGCCAGCCTTGGTGCTCCATGCTTTCCTGGCTCCTCCATTGCTCTGTCATAGTACGTCTGTGTTATGTCCTCACTTATTGGGTCCCAGACCTGACGAGGAGTTCCTGGCACTGTTCTGTGTGTCACCCAGCAGGAGGGCTGGAGGCAGCAGCAATAGCTGGGGTTGTAGATAACCCACAGCTGTAAAGCCTGCTGGTATGGGAGATGGCTCTTTGGACTTGGGGAAGGCAAGGAGAGGAGGAGGAGGGAGTTGCATCATGTGCTGATGGATGAAGAAGGTGAGAATCAGCAGGTGCCCAGGTAGTTGCTCTGCTATCTTGTCTGTAGGCCTGGTCAGACAAATGGGTTTGTGCAGGCAGCATTGCAGGCTGAGGGAGATGTTTTCTGTGCCGTGTACTGTGCAGGCTTGCTTTAGATGATGTGCGACAAGACGGTTCACTGGCTTGGTGGAGCGGTTTGGCCAAAGCATGTTACACCTGCGCTGTGTGAAGAGCACTGCCTTCTGCTGTGCTTCTAGGTGATGAAGTTGATCGTGATCTATGAAGTTGTGTGTGGTTTAGGAGCTGCCTGCTTCAGGGACACCCTCTGTTCTAAGTGCCTCTGCTGCAGTTGAAAGCAGTTAGGGTAGGTTTGCTGACAGGTTGTGAATGAAAACCACCGAGGGTTGGAAGAAGTCATATTTAACGACAGGTCTCTGAGGGTCTCATCTATTATGGGAGTGTTACAAGACCTAATATTGAAGGCAAGGAAAGTCCTTTTGTACAAGTTTGTTCAACTAGAAATCTGTACTGGGTTATTTATTACAGCTGTAGGTGAAGGGAGGTAAATTATTTATTTTCTCTGCAGTGGATATTTTGTTACCAGTTCTTATAACATGCACTTGGTGTTGTAGGATGGGATCATACAATCACTTGCTAAATAAAATAAAAAGTATTTTTGTATTTATTTTTATACCCCATATATATTGAAACTTTGAAACTTATTGCCTCAGGCATAGTTGAAGTAAATAACTTAGTAAAATTATAAAAGGTTTAGTTGTGTAAAAGTAGTTCATGCAGTTATCGTAGCAGCATAAAATTACGATGGGTGTTAATCAAGGTGCCTCAATGCACAGAATGAACTTGAGCTGGATTAAGAAATGCACTTGTCTGTTATATTGCAAAACTAAAAACCCTGTGTATGGGGAGATTGTATTCTCCTACTGGAGCATTCAGCATTGTGCCTTGTAAAAATAAGTCTAGTTTTGCCTAGCAGCATCTAGTTCTTCTCTTTTACATGGACTTATCACTAGCTGTGGCCAAATTTGGAAATTTGGGTAAAATTTTAAGATGAGGATAATCCTAAAAATACAGTGTTGTTTGCCGTAATGTTATCGCAGCAGAGGGAATTACTGAGGTTAATTGTACCATGCACAGAATTATTTCCTTTAGTGTGCAGAGTTCGGATAGGAACAAGGTATGTAAGTTTTTCCAGTAACTACATATTTAAGATTATTTCAAGTTTTCCTGAAGAGTTAGTCAACATTACAGCCTCAGTTATACTGGGAGATTGACCAGAGCAGCTATCGTGAATAAGCTATGCTAATACCTATACCTGAATGCTTTCCCTTGTGGACGCTCTATTCCAGCAAAAAAAGAAAACCAGGTTGTTTACAAATTATTTTACAGAGCCCATAAAGCATGCTAATTATTCTGGATAAAGTATCCACATGGACACTTTAGTGGGAATTGTTTGCCTTAGGAGGAAATAAACAAAACCAAAACACCTACTTTTTTTAAAAATACGAATTGTTAGTATGGAACATGAAGAAGTTTTGAACTTACGATAAAACTTTTTAAATCCTTCTTGTCTTCAGGTTGGAATTGCTGTCATTTTCGTCTTCCTTTCAGTAACATAGCTTTATTCTGTAAGTTGAAAGCCGTTCGGAGAACTTAAGCTTTTTTCATTTCAAAACCATTTTACACCTTTTTTAAAATTCTTTTTAAATGTTCAGGGCTGCATAGAGGTAGAAACACGTGGCACACTTGTCCCAGTACTGATGCTGGGTTTGTTGCCTTGTACTATTGTGTGGTCCCGCAGTGATGATTAACACCAACTTCCAGAGCATTGGGAGTCTGGCCAGATGGTAAAGTGAGTCAGTTTTGCATGTTGCCAGTCAGTGTTGTGTTCTTAGTCCTTTGGCATGGCTAAATAAACTTCTTGTCTTACCATTTCACATCCATTTGTGCTCTGAGAAAGAGCCTGAGATTCAGAATGGAAAATATGTCAGAGTTTTAGTATGCCATTAAAACTTTCAGTTGACCTCAGAGAGTCTCTTGGGCCATTGCAGTATCAATCACAGCTGCAAGAATAGTTTGCAACTATTTGTTAAAAGTACAGTCTCAATTTGTGTAGTGGATTTCCAAATGCAAAGTTTTATCTGCAGTTTTATCTTGTAGAGAAAATATGCTAGTGGGTTGAAAACTTGTATTTGGTATAAATTAAAAGGGTTGAATTCTTACTCAGAAAAATAAGTTTTCATGGAAATTGAGGTTCACCCTTTTACATGGAGGTATTGTAATGCTGACATCCCCAGGAAAAGCACTTGGCACAGCACTCTTGCTAAATGATAAGACAGGCTCCATGTTTAGATATGCAAGCAGAAAGTGCATCAGCTTCCCCATTTCTGAGTCTTCTGTCCTCTTCTGGACCACTGCCTAAGTAGTGGACAGGTTTTCTGTGGATGTCCATGCAACATCTAGGTCTACAAAGCTGACTTTGATGCAGAATGGATGTTTCTCTTTTGATTAGTTCTTTGCTGTAGGACTGAGCGTCACTATTAGACACCTCTAGGTTTACAGTGCCTAGGTGTCTTATATTTAAGCTTGCTCATTAGAAAACCCTGAGGTTTCAGTTTGAAAAAGTGTTTAACTGAGACATCGAGTCTAGCTGTGAAAAGAACTGATTACTTCAGTTTATGCAAATACAAATTTAGGTATCATGAGTGCTTAGCTGGTCTGAACATCGAGGTTTTGATGTGTCAGCTCACAAATCATGGAATTATTCTCCAAGTTAAAGTATGCTTTAGAAAATCCAAGTCTAAGTAATACTAAGTGTGGACAGTAATGTGGGAAGAGCTGGCTTACAAGTACATTGTCTGGTACACTGGTGCCAGAGAGTAAGTATAGATCACAGAAGGGTGTTGCATATAAAGATTCGTTTAATTTCAGAGGGTTTTACCTCTGAAATGATTTCAGATTTTACTTCTGAAAGGATAAAACGTTACGGATATTAAGCACAATTCATGTTTAATTAAAAAGAAGCATTTGAAAAAGAGTATGAATTAATGAGTGCTCTTCAGCAGCCCGAACCTTTAGCTTGACTGTGTTTAGTAAGCAGTCCTGGTGCCTGTTAAGTTCAGTAGTAGCGGGACTGCACCCTTAGCAAGTGCTGGGTTTTAATCAGAAAAGTTAAAGCAATGTCATTTTTCAGGCAACAAAAAATCAGTTCTGCAAGCAAAGTGGGGCTTGGTTACCCACTGCTTTTTCCTTATTGCTAAATAGCTGTATAATAAAGGAAAGGGTTAAAAATGTCTTGAAAAAAATTATCAAAGCAGTGTAACTATGTATGGGGAAAAACTGGTGAAGAGAAAAAGTGTTCTAGAATCACTATAAGGCTTTCTAAAGCCCATCGTCTTTAATATTACCTTAATATATTTTCTTCTTTCTGTTCAATATACATTTTATATTAGTAATGTACTATATCTACACAGAAAACTAAGGGTAAGGGTATTTTTCTAGCCTGGATGCCATCTCCTATATGGCAGCCTGTAATAATGCAAGCATGGCTTCAGCCGAGGGCCGGTTTGTACAATTGCACGAGGACTCACAGTAAATACTTGGTGCCTGGAGCTGTGCAGCTGCCCCGAGTTTAAAGTCAGCTTTGGTCTGCCGTCGTGAATTTGGGTTACACTTTTGGATTGCACTGTGGGCAGAGGCTGCAACAAGCCGCGCGCTGTGCGTGAGCGGTCTGCTGAGGCCACCAGCCTTTTGTCCAGCATGAACAGAACGTCCTTTCACTGTCGAAAGCAAATGATCTTTTTCACTCACAGCTTTATTAGCAAAATTTTATTACACTTCAAAAATATATTCAGATGCTGGGTCACAGCAAATATAAAATCCCACTACTAGTGTTACACTCTTATTACAGTATTATTCTGATGAACAAAACTCCATCAGGTAAATGGCAGTAACTTTATAGTTGTAATGACTTATTTTCCTGTTTGTCAGAAATTTGTATATCTAAAATATTTTACAGTTCCTGAAAACATTTTATTAAATGTGGTTTGTGACATTAAAAGTATCATATAAAGGTGCACCGTAGCAGTGCTAGAGGCTTGTTTGTGATATAGGTGAGCTAACTCCTTGAAATCAACTGGATTTTTCATAGTAGCCATTTTATGCGTCTTGTCTGTGGCTGGGAACACCATAATGTGGGTGTGTATTAGAAAATCTTACACTTGCTGAGTGATGTGAATAGTAATTCCTTTCTAGATTTTTATTTGAAAACAATAAGACTGTGCGCAATCTATTTTAGGGCATTATGCACGATCTATTTTAGGATGTTACCTAGATGTTTGTTAGGTCTAAATACCTTCCATAGAGACTATATTGGCAAGAACAAGGTTTTTAGCAAATTCCACAGTCTCTCATGTGGAGGGGTTGGGCCCCTACTCCACGTAATGACTGAGTAGCTCAGCCCCTGTTGAAGAACACTCCCCAAGGGACAGTGGTGTCCCTGTGACCGCGCTCACTGGGAGCGTGGAGTGCTCAGACTGCAACATCACCCGTCCAGAAGTCCACAGAAGAGTTTCTCTTTTAGTTTCATCCCAGGCACATCCCCAAAAAACAATGTGTGCTACTTCCCAGATGATGCCATGTGTTAGTAATGCACTTACAGACCTGAGCAGATGTGAGGATACCGAGTTTCACTGCAGTGTTTGTGTGCTTAAAGTTGCACAGCTAACTGGTGTAGGCCTCTAATGGGGTATTCAACAATTTTTAGTATTTTACCCATTAGTTTTAGCAAGTAGTTGAGACAAGCAGAAAGTTAAGCAATAGTGTATTTTGACAGGAAAAAAATCAGAATTGTAAAAACAAAAATATTTTTAAATGTTGTATTTGCAATTGTTAATCTGATAAGCTAGAATTATGTGAGAGCAGTTGGAATTATGGTTGCCTTTATGTTTTTATTGAATTGCTTATGGATTTCATTGTGTTTTCCTCTGTTAGCAAGAAATACGGTACATTTACTCTCACAGAGAGCATTTTTCCTTGAAGTTTTCATCTGGCAGACTGAAAGGATGTAACAAGTGAAAAAAAAAAAGTGAGATATTTCTGCTAGGAGTCATTAGTTGTGATTTTTTGCTAAACCTCCTTTTTTGCTGTTAACATCTGAGTGGAAGGTGATGGAAATGTGAAAATTGGCAGGAATACTGTTCCTATGTCATGTGTGCCATTCATTGGTCTGGAAAAGCTGGATTTGATATGGCCAAATTATAATGATTTAAAAAAACCCTAGTTAATACATACCCATTATTTTAAAAAATGATCTTCCTGTGCTCCTTTGGCACAATGACACCATGTCTACACTACATGTGGACAGCAGAGCAATCTGGTCGACCAGATGATATCTTGGGTTTTCGTGGGATTTGCACATGGAGTACGAATGATTATAGTATGCATTTGTGATTGTTCATGTGTATAAAAATACACTCATTAAATGTGAGCCATGTGGTTGTGATTTACCCTTTCAGCTCGGAGCCGTATTGTTACTGCTACGGTGCAGAACAGTATCTCATTGTACATGCCTAGTGCTGGGCACTCCGCAGCCCTCTCCTCTGCCTTCTGATGCCAGATACAACAAAGACTGCAAATGGTTTTCATTACGTTTTTGGATGAACGCAGAGTAACGTGGGAGCACATGAAACAGCCAGTGATCATTATTCAGGAATACAATCCCCATAGCCAGAATATAAGCAATATTTAATCTCTTCCATTGAACATCTCACCAAAGTCTCTGGATCGGGGCAGGAGAGGGAAGTGAAAGGGCTTAGACTTCTGTTGCTGTTTGACCTGTGTCTGAACAAGGAGAGTGTCTCCTGGATCATCATGCTATCCATTTGTGATTTTCTTTCTCTCCATTTGTGATCACTAAATACCCTTAAATATAATTGCAGCAGTTGCTAAGGAATGTAGAATTAGAGTGTATCATCTAGTGTACTTCAAATTTTTTTAGCTAAAATGTGCAGTTTATTGGCTGGAATTAATGGGGAGCAGGACCACTGGAACATCTAGCTCCTTACAGACTACTATAGGTCTGTATACTATAGGTATAGCATATGAACTCCTATCCCAGAAATATTTTTGTGGAATTAAAGAATGCTGTTGTGGTGAGGAATCCTGCTGGATACCCAAATGAATACTAATTGAGCAAAGAATGGTGAACTTGTAGGGTTATTAAGTATTTTTTCCATGGTCACTTCAGAAATCACTTCAGAAAGCAAAGTCTCAGAAGTACCATCAAAAGCAGCAAGACCCACAGGATGACCAAATAACCTAAGGCTGCTTTCCCACTGTGTGTAATCTAGCTAGAAAAGAAGTCCATAGGCAACCTCTTGGCAGTCTCGGCTTGCTCATCCCTGGAGTGACTACTGAAACACTAAAGCTTGTACTTTACATTTAGTTGCTGACTAGGGATTAATCATTCTGAAGACTTCACTAATTTCTGGTCTAGAGACAAGGCCTCTCAGTTAAGCTTTACTGTTGAAAGCCACAAAGATGGTAGAGGGTGTTAGAGAACATCTGAGAAAGAAGAGGATGCCATTTGCTTACAGCTGAACACAGGACTTTGGTTCTAAAATGGGTGAGCTTACTCTTGCTTGCATGATTGAGGAGATCTTGAAACACTCAGGCTTGTTCTGAGAAGATCCTATGAATTTACAGATCTTAATGCCAAAATGGTGCTTGACAGTATTCTGAACTCTTATGTAGATCATCAACCAACTTTTTTTTACATCAGAACAAACACATCGGCCAAATGAAAGCACATCTACTCTTGAGGAAAAGTCAACAAATCCACTAGTGAGTTGTCTCAATGGTTTATTGTTTCATTATTGGAAAAATCACATGTATTTCCAATCTAAGTTTGCTTATTTTCAGTTTCCAGGTGTTATATCTTATTATTTTGTTAGTTGAGTTGAAGAGCCCTCTTTCTCAGTCAGATTTTTCCATCAACATTTTGATGTCCTTCTGCTCACTTTAATTGTGAGATGATATAATTGTTCATTTGAGTTCTGCTGAGAAGATAGTTGAACATTTCTTCTACAGTCCAAGAAATATGCTTAATTTTCTAGTTCTGTACAGAGACCTTTTAATTTTTGATCATGTTTCAATGAATGTTTTTTCACATATCTTCCACTCAACAATGTTTCCCTTTTGCTTTGTCTATATTTACGGTAACTTATGAGGCATAACCATCAAATATTTGTTATCTGCATTAAACTTATAAAGAAGCCAAATAAGGGTTTACTAGTTATTTTTTAAGCAAGTCGGTTCTGAAATTAGTTTTCTACCTTTTGAATTAGCTCATGAATAATAGCAGAAGACTGTGCTCTGCGTTCATAGAAGGAAAAACTCTCTTCAATCTGGTGAACTAGCAGTGATAAGTCAAAGTATGAGTATTTAAGAAAAGTGAAATCACTTGACAGTGCGGGCTTGTGTTGGATTTAGTCACAACCTTGATGTCATGGTAGCAGTGCTACAACCCAAGAGCTCTCAGCAGTTGCTGGCTGTGGGAACAGTTCATCATAAGTTCTGCAGAAAGCTTGGTATTTCTCAGTCAGTCTGAGTAGGTATCACGACTCTTAAACCCATACCCAACTGTCGGCATTTTTCAGGTGTAAAATATTGTGGTAGTTGAGGAAAATGATTTACTGGTACTGCTACAAGGGTTCAGGTTCTCTAGTCAGTCTGGTCTGATGTTTAACACTTCATGATAAAACTTCAAAATACAGCAGGGCATTAAACAGTCCTATAGGAGAATAATTCTTCCCGAGCCCTGCAAAAGGCGTGCTGGAATGGTGAAGGTGAAACATCTCTGAAATACTTGCTTATTTTGTAGTCCTGTGTAAGCATTTCTCTAGGTTTCCAAAGAATTAAGAGAAATAATGTATTTAGCTTCTTTAGAGCCTTCTTTATTCATTCAGAACATTGTGTGTGTCCTGACATACCATGCCTTCTGCACTGACTTTGTCTTCCAGTTTACGCTTTATAAACAGTATCAGAAATAGTAACATTTTTTCATCCACAGCTGCATTTCAGCCTGCAGTATTATTCATAGTCCCCTGCAGTTTTACTCCCACATGTTCAAGCAATCCTAGATTACTAATGGCATCATTGTATTCATCAAAACGTGCCCATTCCATCCACAGCACCTACAACTATCATCTTCAGAGATCTTGGGGACAAAGTAATGAAAGGTGAGCAGTACTCGGATGAGAGGCCCATAGTGTTGGTAAAATGAGTAATGAGGATTCAGTAAATAACATGCTGCCTTTGGAGTGAGAATTGAGCCAATTACCCAGTGTTATGCTAGAAGGAGTGGTGCTGTTGAGCAGGTATCCTCCGCGGTGAGCAGGACGCTTTGTGGTGATTTGACCAGACTGGATTTTGTAATAATGTTTTGTTCAATGCAATAGTCTAAAAATTTATTTTGGGGAAAAGTTATGCATTTCTTTCTGCTTTCCTTGGTTCTTCAGCATGTTCATCTGTTGTTGCAGCACACCTGGTGTTCTGGTTGAAATGCACAGTACGATGCAGCCTTACGCTGATTTGCTGCAACTGTCTCTGTGTGTTTCGTAGAATTGCGGAGCATAAAGATATTCTGGATTTAAAGTTGCTGTGTAATTATTATAGTCAGAACTCTGTGTTAAATACTTGACATTTATATTTTCAGACACACTGGTTAAACACAGAGATTAATGCAGAGAACATAGAGATGGGACTGCAAGGTTTCATTACTGGCTTTGCTCCTCATTTTGTCCCGAGTTTTTGTCAAATCAGTTAACCTCTCTGTGGTTGGCTTTAGTTTAACTCTCTCTCATGCATGCACATTAATTAATACATTAATATTTTAAATGTGACATGTAACGTGATGAAGAAAATGAATAGTTGATCTCTGGAAGAGGAAGGGGAGTGAAAGTTGTTCTGGAAGACAGAGTCAGAAGAGGACCAGGAAGGTCTGGTAGATGTGCCGTGGTCTGGGTTTGCTGGATTTCCCATCCTCGTGGCTGGCTGACCACTTGAGTTGCATCCGAATCTGAATTTGCTATTACAGGCATCCCCTTAGGTCCCTTTTTGCCTGGCACTGACTTACACTGTGTGGCAAGTATGCATCAATGACCTTTGCAGTATTTCTATTTGGTAGAAGCCCAGCAAACTTGTAATCGTGTGGAGTCTTCCTCTGTTATTTAGTATCTTAAGAAAATTATTTCTTTATGGCAGAATGTGTGTCTTGAACATACTGCACTCCTTTGCAGCTTGGCAGTGATACGGCATAGCAGATAAGTGACAATCCACTGTGATTTTCCTGAGTGTGTCAGAATATTTAGCTCTCGTTATACGTTCTATTTGAATCAACAAATCTGTGTACAAGTTGTGGTTTCTGGAATGTGGGTAATGTCATTTGCTCGCTCTTCTGGAGGTTTTTTGGATTTCATTTTGGGTTTCATTTTTTCTCAGCAGAAGTTACCTGATTTTACTTCTTACGTAACTTAAAGGTTTGGTTTTGATCAGCTTTGTTTTCCTCCTGCATGTTCACTGCTCACTGTAACTGAGAAAAAATACGTGAGCTGGTTCTCAGGTGATGAGATTTTATTCTTTTGATTTTCAAGCTGAATGCGGTCCATTGGCCTTGTTGGATACTGTGTAAGTTGGATACTGTATAAAGTAGATGTTTGTGCTTCAGGTTCACTTTTGATGTTTGCAAGCTGTATCATGTGGGGAGTAGGTAAGAAAATTGGTGTCCACAGGGTGGTTATGGTAGACATCCAGAGAAGCCATGAGTTAAAAAGTGCAGCACAGCTTTTAGGAAATGGTGTAAAGCTCAGTCCTGCACTGAGTTTGTTACTGGCAGAGTGCTCTGGTCCCACTTTCAGGCTAGGGCTGGCCTTAACTCGCATCAGCTGCACACACTGGTCAAGGATGGCCCAAGCACTGGGACACCGTAGCTGCATGTGCTTCACTGGACGTGCCCTGAAGTGTGGTCCTGGGGGGTGAGATGCTCTGGCTGCCCAGCCAGGGTCCACCACTGGCACTGTGCTGGGCAGGGGCGAGCGCCTGCTATTTACAGAGGTCAGGAGGGGGAGTGTAGCAGAACAAACAGCCTGAAGAGATAAATAAAGCTCTTACACTGTGTGTATAGCTCATCTGCAAGACAACTACCAGGCTGCTTATGGGCTCTCCAACCACTTAAGTGCTATATACAACTTATATCACTTTTTATAATGATGCTAGATTTTTCCATTTTAAAAATGCTGAAATTAAGTCATTGCTGAAATTAAATTACTTCAATACTGTTTGAAAAATACCGAAAGGGCTGGAATAAGCAATAGTTGGAGTTGTTCTCTTATGCTTCCAAAATAAAGGACAATAGGAAATGATCAGTTCAATCTATCAGTTGTAATCAGAGATGTTTTTACCCATTATGTTAAAGAAATGACAAGCCAAGCCTTAAAGTTTTTTATTGATCAAGCCTATGCTTTTTCTTGGGAGGCTCTCCTCAGGGAGGGGCTGACAATTTTTTTGTTTGGTTGTTTTTTTTGTTTCTTTGAGTTTATTTTTTTTTTTTAGGAGGCAGAACAAGCAGAGTTGTCGTTTTATACTTTGGTAAAAGGAATTTTTTCACAAATATGAAGTACTCGATACAAATGCTATTCAGAATATTTTTTCTGTATTTTCATGGTGAGAGAGTTGGCGAATGGTGTTAGGAAGAAAAGTAGGCTTCAAGGAGGTGTTTCTGAACAGCACTTAAACTGAATTTAGCAGCGAGCGGGAATGTATTATGTTTTCAGAGCCCATCTGAGTGCTGATGGTCACAGTCTAAACCTGCTGGCTGCTGCTGCTTTTTCTTTGTTCTTTCTGAATTTTGTGTTTCTTTGCGTTCTTGGAGCTCTGAAATTCTGCTCGAAGCAGAACTGTTTGCTTTAAATGCAAACCACGGCTGGCAGGGCTGGGTGCAGGGGAGGTTCAGCTGCCGTGGACCACTGACTTCCCACCAAAGTCCATGTTAAAATGCCTGCAAGAGCGGCAGGCTCCATCCCAGGTCTTGCTCATGCCACAGGTCTTCAAGGGGACAGAAATTTCACAGAAAATTTCACAGTCATTTAAGGAACGATGGAGTATCTTAGGAAAAAGCCAGCCTGCGTGGACTGGAAACATTCACTCTTTACGGAAGGTTTACCCTTCAAGGAGAGGAAGGCTGAACTCTTATTTTGCATTGATAAGCCACAAGCAGGGAAACAATATTAGCACTTTATGTCACGTTTGTTAAAAGGCATAAAAACTATCTGGAGAAAAAGAGAAAATTTATATATACTATAATATATAATATAATATAATATAATATAATATAATATAATATAATATAATATATATAATATATTATATATAATAATATATTATATATAATATATAATAACTTATTTATATATATTTATATATAATAACTTAAGTACCTTTGGAAATAAGTGCCATTGGTAACAGTCTGCATCTTCCTACTCTTTTTATGAGTTCCAGTAAATGTACTGTCTTGATATGTGCAACATAACTTTTAAATGATAATTTTAAAATTATAATTTTAAACCATAATGTTAAACATAAATATAATGTTAATTGTGCTTAGGAATATGTATCAGAATGAAAACAGTACTTCATCTAAGACTTCGCAGAAGTATAGCTGCATCTCAGTACCATGTGCTAAGCATTGTAGTCTGAAAGACCCAGAGGCTCCAGGTGTATGAACAATCAGAGCCATTCACTGTGTTTGTGGAGACATTTAATCCATGTCTCAAAATGTAACATGATTACATTTTTTTACAGTTCTTTGGTAAATAGAAATCTGCTTCATAAGTTGTGTGCAGTGTTTGTCGATTTACAGATGTCTGAATCAGCTGAAGCAAATAGCAATTTACAACAGCATAACATTACACCCATAACAATGTGCAATCTCGAGAGCACATTCAGTTACTAATGACACTGAATGTTGCTGTGTATTTTAGGTTCTGTTACTGCTCCTCTGCAGTTCAAAATAATGTGTTATTAAGAAATATTTAGGGGTTCCCATGTCAGTTTGGACCAAATTAGTTACAAAAATGTGAAGTTAGTGGTTCCTAACACATTTGGAGTAATTTGAAAATAGACTAAAAATTGCAGGAGACTGCGTCATGTGTTTCCTGTTGGAAACAAATTAATGTCTCCATTATTATTCACTAGTAATGGAACCGTATGAAGCTTAAGGAAATCAGTTTTAGACAGGTTACTTTGAATGTTACTGCTTATATTTGATTTCAAATTTACTTTTTAAACTTTTAAACGTTTTGTGCTTTTAAATGACACAAACTCACATAAAAGATTTGATAAGGAGAGAGAAAAAAAGCATCATCTTAAATGCATCTAGTTTGACTGCCAGAATAAGACCATTATGGCCCATGAATACAACCTAATAGCTACTTTTGAAGCTTGTCTTTTGCTTTCCACTCAGACTGCAGAAAGTATTACAAGATTGTATCTGTTCTGGCTGGCCAAGACAGGCTTTTGCAGCAATGTCAAAAAGGTAGTGAACAAAGAGATTAAAAAAAAAACCCAAAAAACCAAAACAAAACATAGGAGTAAATTGGCACACTAGGCAATGACGAGTGGAAAGTTTCTATTTTAAGAGTTGCTTAGAGCTTCATTGAGACACTATTTTGTTTGCCCATTTCAGCTGAATTAAAGTTGGTGGGGTTTTGTTTTGTTTTTAATAGGGAAATGTTAAAGGTGTAACTAGGGAAGTGCTGGTAGCAGCCAGCGCTGGGAGTAGGGGTCTTGGCTGCTAGGCAGGTCTGCTGCTGCCCGGGGCCATGTTTGCCATCCTGGGCAGGATGCCACGTGTTTCCCAGAAAAGGAGCTGGGAACATGGTTCCATTTAAAATGCCTGGTTAAATCAAATTCTGATACTTACTGAGTTTATGAATTCTTTCTTCCATGTATTCAGAGGAGGTTTGGGTCTGTTGAGTGTCTTGCCCAGAACGTTGAAAACCCCTATCTGCTTCCTGCTGTTTCTTTGGTTTAGCTTACATTTCAGTTTAGGCAGAATTACCTTACAGAGTATTTGTGTGTTACTCTGGAATTTTGTTTGAACTTCAGCTTTACACGGTGTGCATGACTTTCACAAGTGTTCGGTATCGTCCTGCTTCTGTACGAGCAGATATGAGACCAGCAATACCTTTTGGCTTTTGGTTAGACTGTCACATGCTACACAGTTTTGTAAATCCCACCACATGTCTCCCTAGGTTAAAATGAGCGTGAACCTCTCTTCCCTTCTTGGGAGACCGAAATCCCAATCGCTGCAGTCACGTCTGCAG
Organism: Platalea leucorodia; assembly: GCF_965183815.1. Lineage (NCBI taxonomy): Eukaryota > Metazoa > Chordata > Aves > Pelecaniformes > Threskiornithidae > Platalea > Platalea leucorodia. The sequence continues at coordinate 25,416,464 of NC_138831.1, read as the reverse complement.
TCAAGCCGTGTTTCTCACATGAGTAAGCTCCAGTTCACCTCCGTGTCATGAGAGTAATGCTGTGTGTTTGCTGAGTCAGGCTCTAAGACTTCATCCCAAAATAGAGCTTAGAAGAACAGTTTTGTAAAATGTAATGTTAATTTATAGCAAATTCATTTTCTAGGAATCGCCTATCAAATCCCTGAGAGCTTGCACTGCTACAATGCCTAATGGGCTACTGGTTTCTGCAAGGCATGATGTCATTGGATGAGATGCTGTTGTGAAAGCTGTAACGAAAAACTTACTGCAACACGTGTTGATATGGTGTGTAGATACGTGCTCTAAAATTGCTGATGAACACTGATAAACACCAAACAATGCAGTACACAGAAGGAATCTGCTCAGCAGCGGCGTCTTGGGACCTGTTTCAGTAAATAGACTTTCTGCTGAAGTGAAGTGGGAGGAAAGGGGCCCCAGGATCAAGCCCCATTGACTGATCCATTATCATCAACCTATTATGTCGTACAGCTTGTAAAAGTGAAATCAATCTCTTTGCAGGCCAGGAGGGAGACTAGTTAGTACCAGTTAGCCAGTGAAGTGTGTACATTCAGGGTTGAATTACCAGGTGGAGTAAATCATTATCAGTCCACGGACATAAAGGACACTCCTTCATTTTATACCAGCCCAGTGATTAGTCTGAATGCCTGATCCTAGGAAATCTATGTGGTTTATGCCTCTGGATAGTACAAATATTACTACCGTCTTTTTCTTTCTAAACGTGCAGGTTTGCTTTTTTCCCTCTATCATGCATGGTATCTGTCATACTGAGATATGTACCTTATCTGCTGTATCAAAGGAGAAGATCTCCCATCTCCTTGATGGCTGTCTTCAGCAATGAGACAATGCAGAGCATTGTGTGGGCAGAAGGATCCCATATTGTCACACTGGTTAATTATTATTGAGGTGAGTCGGCCAGAGTTGCAGAGAACCGCACGGGACATTCAGAGTGCAGCATGGATGTACACGTATGCATATAAAGCCGATTTACTGTCTTGAAATAGGAATAAAACATGACAAAGCTGTAATTAGATCATTTGAAATTTGGTGTTAATATTTTGAAAAATGTATTTGAAATGCTGGAAGCTAATGAAGTAAAGAGAAGAGTAAGTTATGCAACTCAACAACAGAAATATAGTCAAGAATAGTTTGGGGGGCTCTGTTAATAATTTACCATTCTTAAATTGTATTGTAGATGGTTGTAATATAGTAAGTTCTTAATAAATATGACTGAAAATCATTCTCTTTCCTTCTTCCCTCCTTGGTATACCATCGGTTCATTGCTGGAGTTTCCCTCATGAGCATTACAGTTGGCTCAGATTGTTTGCCATGCAAAGTAGAGCATGAAAAGGTAATGTCAATGTACTGTCAGGACTGCCAGGTGTTTATAAATATATAAATATACACACACACACACAAAAGAATACATAGAAGTGGTACTGTGAATGAAAATGAGAAACTAACCAAATGTTGATGTGTATTTTTAGTGAGATCTTAGCATAACAATGCCTATGCAAATTACAGTTATAAGTTACCTCAGATTTAAAAATAAGTTATATAAATGGATGTCGCAATTAAAGCAAATCAAACACATGCAGTACTCAAGATTGTATTTATGCATATTTTGGTACAAGTGGTTATTGTTGTACAAAGTAATGATGTTGCCCCGGGCTTTGTTGCTGTTTAGTTTATTTGTAATGTGTTTATTTGCATATATCTGTAGTTCAGTTGTATACATATATTGCACATCTCCGGTGTGCTCTTGCAGTATGTATGACTTTGTATGTGATATGCAGAATGACCAGATCCTTGATGCAGTGGATGGGTGGTTAGAAAGAATATGTCAAACTCTGCCTTCCTAAAATAGTAGTTTCTCTGCATATTACAGTGCGTGGTGGCTGCTGGAGAAATGAGCATTTGTTTGCTCATTTAAAGAGCGGCTGGCTTGGTGATGGGGTTGGCAAAGTAAAGTGGTCCCTTTTCTGGGATCATATTTGTGCACAAATGCTTGTGAAAATAGTGCTGTGGTCTTGGCGAAGAAGAAGTGTTTTCTGAGCCTTTTGAATGGTTTCTTCAGAGGGCAGAGCAGCTATGACAGTCATCAGTTGTTTTATTTTGAAGTATTTATGTAGCCTCAGTAACTGAAGTACTAAAACTTAGACTTGATGGACCTCCCATGTAGATGTTTAATCTAGAAGATCATCTACCAGTGTAACTTCGGCATTAAAATTACTGATACATTACTCTGTATAAATGAGCCCTCAGACTGGTGTACAGGAAGGCAAAGACATCATTTAATTTCGGTAAGCTTAAAAACATCTGATTCAAATGTATTTCCTCTCTTCAGAGCTTTATTATTTGCAAACCCATCTTTACCAATGTAAGTGCAGATGTGTCTATCCAGGTTGAAATCCAAACCCATTTTGTTATCTGTGCACAGGAAAATTATCTGAACTCTTTTTTAGCAGTGGGAGAAAGCCCTGTTTCTTCCCTGATTCTTGATTCAAACGCCACAGAGGTTTTCTTTTAAACTATCCACAGAAACTGAAACTTATTCCCCAAAAGAAAACAAGAGTGAGAAAGATCAGCCAGAGGCACAGCTTTATGCTACTGAAAATGTGGGTGTTGAAAATCATAGACAAGCTTGGCAGTTTTTCATAAAGCAAGGTTTGCTGGACAGCTGTGCCCAGGGAGCAAGTATGTACACATGCTCGTAGCCACCTAGGCAGGTCCTTCTCTTTCCTCCCTCTTCCTCTTGCATACCCACAGCTTGCAATCCAGAAAGAGTAAGATGTATTTAAGATTTGGTAACGGTGCTTTCTGTAGGCAACCAGAGGTTCAGTCGTGGCACTCCACGTGGACTGGTTGGTGGCAGAGACACGCAGTTGGTGTTGCAGCGAGTGCATCTCCTTGCCCAGCCAAGGTGGAGCCTTTCCACCGGCTGCAGGAGCGGCTGCTGGCCCCTTTGCAGCGAGGGGAAGGGTACTGGAAGGGTTTGTGTGCGTACGGCAGGGACTGGGAATAGGAAATGAAACAACTGGGAAGGAAAAAGATATGGACTCATTTTTTTATGGCAGAGATCGCTACAGCTGACTTCAGTGCAGCTGGGCCAATTTACATTAGCTGAAGGTGTGATCCACATGTCTTTCAAAGGAAACGAGTGTTTAGAGAAGAGAGAGAATGCAAGGTTTTCCCTGCAAACAGTTGGATTTGTTTGTCTAAACGTTCTGTTAAGTTCTCTTGGTCTTCAGGCTGCAAAATTACTTGCTCTCAACCAGTCATATCAGAGGGCTGACAGTGCAGATGTGCAGGAGGGAGGGGACCAAGCAGTTTAAGCACAGCTAGATAGCTGGAAGTGTCCATCCTCCTCATCCATCGTGGATGCATGATGTGTTGTATTAAACCTTGAGATTGTGAACTGTCTGTGGGGTCTCAAGAAACCAAACAGTATGGTATTGCTGATTTGGGGTTTCTGACTTTGAGCTTTGGAAAAGATATTTGTCACTGGCACGTACCAGTTCTAGGTAGGCCAGTTTTAGCAGTATGATGCTGGCAGAGATTTTGATTGCATAGTAACTTTAGACTGCTGTGATCTAGAAACTTAATTTTTTTCTGTTTGATTGATTTCCTTTTTTTCCAAGATATGTAATATTTCATTTATACAACAATACCGGTTTGTTTTTGCTGAGGAAAAAAAGGCACTTGCTAATAATAGACACTTTTCTAAACCAGTTTTGACCTGTACTCATGCAGAAGGTGTCGTATTAACGAAAACAAATGAAGGCTAAATCACAGTGCATCCTTGTGGAGAACAGTTTATGCTGGTTTTGTTACATGGCTGTAACACAACACTATTTTGACAGTAACTTTAATACGGGCTGCATCCTGGAGCTTTTTGTGGAGCAGTGGTAAATAGCAGAGGTGGCACGTTGAGTGAGGAAGAAGAAGTGCTGAGACACTAATATCATGGAATTTTGTTGATCATACAGTAAAGCAAGGATGCATTTTTTCCCCAAGACAATTCCCTTTCCTATCCCCTTCTGCACTGGGCAGTTTAGCCTATGGTTTCCAACGTGTACATGAAAATGAGTACATTGGTATTATTTTTTGTTTACTGTTGCACTTGACTCTCAGGATCTATTAGAGAGTGCACTTCATCACTTGATTATTTGCAGCTGATAAATAATGACTTGTTTTGATCAAGCCAGCACCTAATTTTGTATAGAAGTTTTGAAGTGCGTGTGGAGGTAGACAGGAGATTTGTAGCTATCTGGAGAGTTGCCTACGTAGCCTGGTAGCGAGCTGGGAGCCTGAGGGAGGAAGGGTAAAGGACAATTTTATGCGTGAGTCCACTTTTTGATTTAAAATGACAGAGTTTAAATCCAGACTGAGCCCCAGGACCAGTACTCAGCTCGTGAGTCTCTTTACTCATATAAGGCTCTCAGTGACTTCAGGGGGAAAACTTCATTATTTACCCCATTTGTTTTTTTGATCTCAGCCATCAAGAAACATAGTGCAAGGAGTTATTCTGCTGACAAGAGGCTTTTATTAAGAGTATCCTGTGAGGATGACAGGTTTGAAGGTACCGTGCCTGTAAGGTGAACGTTAGGCTAGTCCGTGCGGTAAACTGGTAACAACCACCAAAACTACGTACTTGATTAAAGAGTGTGAAGCTGCTGCTTTCCTTAGGACAAAGCAGAAGGGGTTAACTGTCATTTGAAATGGCTGCCATTGCATGAAATGACCTGTCCTTGAAAGAGGCCCAGTCTCTTCTTCTCCGTACACAACAGAAACACTCTTCAGATTCCAGGGCAAAATGCTCTACTTCAAGCATATTTACTCTCTCAAAAGTATTTTCTTGAGTGACTTCTCGTGCCCCTTTCTGCTCTGTCATTCTTGGGAGCTGATCTTTTTCTGCTCAGACTCAACGTGCATAGCAGCATGTAGTTTAAAGTCTTGCATTGCAAAGGTCCATGGTTTCTGGTGATGATAGGAATGAGGAATGAGGAATCTCTACTGAAATGTGACAAGAGCTTTATGAGACCCTTCAAATATGTGCACTGTTTACTTTTTACATTCTTGCATCTAGTTTTCAACTGAGGTTGAGGTCTGTTGTGCTAAGTGGTGTTTGAGACTAGAAGAAAGTCTCTCCTCAACAGTGCCAGTGCCTATCATCGGTAAGATAGAACCAAAATAGAAGATGTTAACGTCATTTTATGAAAATGACTTATGCACATAATGCAGATCTCCAGAGTACCTGGCCATTTTGTTGTGGATGAGACCGTTTTTCTCTTCCATAGTATTCTTTTCCTCTTTCTGTGTTTCCTGGAAGAGTATATGCATCACTGCTGCCAACAAGTACCACTTGATCAATGTTTGAAAGACAAAGGCAAAAATGTTTTGCCTTTATATATGTAGAGGTGACGAAACCTAGATTCAAACAGTGTGTGCCATCATGTCTGTAAACAAGTAGGCTGGGCCTATTGATAAAAAAATTTATTTGTGTTGACACAGGAGACACAACTTGATGCCTGCAGAAATAAACAGAAACACTTCGGTGCTTTCAAGAAATTCCAGACAGGGAGAACATTTCCATCCTGTGGGATGCTCATGGGCAAGCATTAAGCTCTTTTACCTGAACAAACTGAAATACGTTGCAGAGACACACATGGGAATCAAGTTTCTCACTGCTTTAATCCTAGGTCTTGCAATGCTTGGTGGCTTCTCTAAGATCCTGATCAGGACTGGAAGGGACAAATTTAAGTGGAGAAGACCCATCCTTGTGTTATGGTTTTGGAAGCTGATTTAGTGACTGTGAATGCAAGTTTGATTAATAAAGGTTGTATTTCACTACCATTTCTGTCTTTAACACACAGAGAAGCTCAACGAGAGAACAAATACATTGGCAGATTTCAACTTTTTTTCACTATTACAGGTACAAGTATGTGTGGGGTTTTCATGCTATATTCCTCTGTGTTGCTTAACGTAAATTTTAAAAGATGTGAAAGTTGCATCTGAGAACATTTATGAAGAGTGATCATGTTAGGCATTCATTCTGTTGCTGATCTGTGGGTCTGTTACCTAAAACTTCAGGTAATACCCACCTATTTATTGCAGTGAAAAATTCCTACTGATCTAATGGAGTTTGATCAGGCCATTTTTGCTTATTTAAAAGGTGGTTCAGATTTTCCTTACGGGTTCCTGTCACACTGCTGTTATTGAGGTTATTGCATCTGTCTCTTGGCTACTGGGTTAAGAGACCTACATGGGTCCCTATGTGGAGGAAGCGCTGTGTTGGTCACAGAGCTGAGTGCCACCAGGATGGTGAGATGAGTTTTGGGGAAGGGACCATGTGCTGCACCTGGGTATCGCTTGAGTGTGTGTGCAAAGGGAGGTAGGAGGTGTGCAGCCCACTCGTGTTGATTTACTTTTAAATTCTTCTGCAGAGTGCCAAAAATGGTCTGTTCAGGTATGTATTTTGAATATTATATCTCCTTCATATTTTGTAACAGAGGAACTTAGATGCTGTCATGCTGAGTCAGACCGGTGTCTTGGCTGGTGTCTGTTTTGCAGTCATTAGCTAACACCTGGCACATCAGTTGAAGATGAAATGGAAAACTATGTAAAGAACAGAAGGTAACTGGTGAAAGGAGGTGGGAGAGAGAAAGCAAGCAACAGAGAAAAAACATGTGTGCATACCAATCCTTTTTTCACACCTGCAGACTATCAGCTTACACCTTAAAATGGGGAGCTTCGTTGCCCTCATCAGCATCTTTTGTTGCATACCTCGGATACAATGCGGTGCTTTTGAACACTTGCATAATGGTGCGGTCTGCCAGCCAGCACACTGGGCTTTGTAACCTTCCCCAGCCACCAGGCTGTGATGAGCACTTTTAGGCTGCCTGCAATTTCCTTATGTCCACATAGCCTGGAAAAAAATGCAAGTTTTATTACTGTGTGCGGCCAGATTCTTTTGTGGACCAGTGCTACTTCTTTCAGTCAAGTTATACAAGGAATAAATTGAAAAATAAGAGGATGATTTTGAGAGGAGGGTTATTTGTGTGTTATTTGTTTAATGTACTTCTTGCCCTTTTGTTTTTAATTCGCTCTAGCTTTGCAATTTTTTCCTTGAGTTTTGTTAGGTTCTTGCCTTTTACTACCACCTCTTTCTCTGGTTCCGTCCCTCATGGCTTATTTCCCATCTGCTTTTGGGAAATCCAGTAAAGAGAAGGGGCAGAACAAGAATCAGAACAGCTGTAATCACACAGGGCCGAGCAGCTTCTCTGCCAAACAGGCTGCATTTGGCAGAGCCCCATTTTCAGCAGTGAATCCTTGGCACGGTAACAGGTTGTCTCCACAGATGTCCTGCGCCAAGTGCAAGTACTGCATGTGGCAGAGGGTGGAGGGATTGACCCAGGCTGGCAGTGCCAGAAGACAAGGCAAGAGGGCAACAGTCAAGCAAAGAAACTCAAGGACAAACTTTGTAACTAGGGCACGGATTTGGGAAAGAAACTGTGAAATAGTAAGATCTAAATTCTAATGCCAGCTGTATTTGGATGATTCTCTTCATTTCCATTAGCGTGGTCCTACATGGCGGCCTGGTGTGGCTGAGAACAGAATCAGGCTCTGATTATCCAGTTGTCATGGGAAGACGATGAATTTTGGATATAGCTGGGAATATGTTGCTGTGCAAAAAATTGCATAAGCTGTTCTCCCCATGTTGTCTCTGGTAAAGGTAACCTCTTCAAGGTGTTGCCTTTGATGTTACCCAGATGACAGACATTGCAGTCAGCTGGAATTGTGTGACTAAACATCGGGGTCAATCTCTAAGCCTTTAATTACTTTAAATTATATGACAGTGAGATGAAATAGAATTTTGATTTGGTATAAAATAATAAGGGGGAAAAGAATCTCATCTGGCCCTTCTTACCCCCACCCCCTATTTAGAAACCTTTTCAGCCTAAACTTATTTGTGGTTGGTCTATTCTTATAAGTGTTGTCTTTCACCAGTAGGAATTGGGAGAGCTGGACTTGCTTCTTAAGTCTGCCACGGATTTTCTGCATGACTCAGTGAGCCCCACTGAGCGACTTTTGTATTCAAAGACTAAAACTCAACTAGTCTGCAACTGTGGACAGTCTGGCCTAAAATGGCAAACACAGATGGCTTGGTGCACTGCTGAGGTATCTCCATGGGACAACACAAAAGATGAAGGAATGAAGTGGCCCTTGGCTTGAAGTTGTAACATCTCTGGTGTACTTAGATCTGCATTAGCTGATACCTCCTCAAGGGTGGTGTGTCTGATTAATGTGTCCTCAATGAGCCTCTCTTCCCAGTGAAATAAAATAAAATAGAAGTGCTGTAAGCTGGGCAACTTCTCATCAAAATTGTAATGTTACATTTTGCTTCCCAAAATCACAACTGCATTAGTTGTATGCAGCCCAATATTTCATGTTTCTTTGTTTTCCTTTCTTTCTTCACCGCTATCAGTGGCAAAAAAATATGCAGTAAACTCAATATAATAGCTAGTGAATGAGAGATGTCATACCCCAGAGCGTATGAAAAAATGTCAACTGGAAAGAGCCAGTCTGTGGTGTATTTCCTTGGTCTGTATGTTGCCTTAGTGAGAAGAGGTTGTTGAAAAATATAATTAATTTTAAACTAAACAGTAGGCCTCCTTCAAGTAAAAAAGAGAACATCTTGGATAGTCTTTGATTTAGATTTGCTGCATTTTAAATGTGTCCTAATTATAGTGCTCATCGCCTAACATTAATTTAATGAACATCCTCATTTATACGGACAAGGTTGGCAAATAGGAATTAATGCCATTAAAATCTGCAGGTCTCCCAAAGGAAAAAAATCAAAAGATCTATGAAGAAAATGTAATCTTATTATTCATAACAAGGCAAAGCACAAAATCACCAGCCATACATTTTTGTAATTGGCTCAGGGGCCCTTAGCACACGCCGTTTGGAAAAGACCCGTGCCGTGCTGCAAGCAGCCATTGCCTGCCCGATGGGTGGCTGGCAGGGACCTGCCCACAGGCATCACCCTTGCTGAAGCACAGCTTGCTTTGAGCAACTCTCAGTCTAAGGTTCCAGTCTTGCAGGTGGACCCTTGACTTTGTTTTGGTCTCAGTTGTCTGGATCAAGAGCAGACTTCCTCTAATCAGCTCCAGAAATGACCACAGTGGTTCATCAAGGCCCAAAAATAAGGACTGAAGAAAACATCATTGTTTTCTTGGTGGATGTGGAAAGGTGTTGATGATGCACATATCTGCTTTTATCATTTAATTGCATGCTGATATCAGAACTGCTTGATTTTAAGAAACGCTAGCTGACAGATATTCTCCGTAGGCATTGATTTTGACACACACGGAAGGTGGATGGTCCACTCACTCCTTAAAAACCTTTGTCATCCTGAACTGTGTTTCAGTGAAGTTATAGGAATTCCGGTCATGGCAATGACAGTTATTTACAAGCCAAAGAGAGCTAAGGGTACATTGTGTTAACAAAGAGGTAGCGTAGACCCCTGCGACCCTTGCAAATCATCCTCTTATGGGAGGCTTAGGGTGTGGTAGTCATCACAGCCAACTCATTGTATGAGCTTTAATGGGGTGCGGTTGACACCACAGTGGCTAAGCTTTCCATCTAGTCCAGCTTGGTTGAATTACTGTACTTCAAACTCATTTTTCTCCCTAAATATGATGGTAATCTGCAATATTTAGCCCCTTCTTACTGGGCGCAGTGAGTAGAACTTTCATCATCCTTATCCAAATCCCACTGTACAGTTATTTAAGGCGTGGGGGAGCACAGTTGAGCTTTAAACAAAGATGTAAGCATTGCTGCTTGGAGAGCTATGCCTCGTACAAATGCTACTCAGTAGAAAAATGCTGTAATTGAAGGCCCAGATTGTGCAAAATTTTCTTAGAGAACTGCTTTTCAACTTCTGTGTGAAATCAATGATGAGTGCATGCTGAAGGACCACTTGACTCGGGGACTGAGTTTATCAATAACTGATGTATCTGATGCTTTATTCTTCAGTCTCCTCCATCTGCCACTTCTGCTGTGTCAATCTCTACCCCCAGACTGCAGCTAGCATTAATGTTAAGCTATGAAGGAGCACTATGTGTTGCTAATATTTACAATCTTACTGACTGAAAATGAGAGGCTAATACATTGATCTTGTGTCTTCTGCCTGCAAGTCTTGTCACTGGTGCAGCTCAGTACCTGTTGGGGTGAATGTGAGTAGTCCTGTCCCTAGATGGGTCACAGCAAACAGTTTAATGTCTGTCATCTACATGTATAATCTTAGACTCGTAGGTTCCTTTCAAATACGGTAGCCTCTGAGCATCTCCCAGATAAAATCAATAGTAATTCTCTGGTGGACTTCATGGAGTCTATTTAGGGTCAAGACTGTGGTTACATGAAAATGTTCTTTGTTTCTGTCTATGTAGGTTTATACATGTATGGACGTATCTGTGTCTCCAGTGGTGCATAGCTATCAAAGTGTTGGTTTTTTTTTTTTAATTCTGAGACAATAGGTGATAAATTTGACAAATTCCACTATTGATGTCAGAGGATCCAAGTTTATAGAGTTTTGTTCTGGCAACTAAAGTGCCTTGTAGTGAATTAAAAAATAAAATGATACAACTTAATCAGAAGCTAAACTGAAGAGAAAAGTTAGATTGAATATTAATATGACAAAAGGGATTGTAAGATCGAACTTCCTTTGAAACCCAGGGAAAAGGTATTTGACACAGAATAAAACATCCAGTCATGAGAAGACCTGGGGTAGATCCGTGTGTATTTGAAAAACAGCTTTAGGATTACTAGCATGCTTTTAACTTGTCTCAATACAGGTGTTTTTCCCTTTTTAATTTCATTACTCATATTTAGGTTTCTTTCTGTTAATAAGACATAAGCAGATCCAAATTCAGTTCCCACATGCATAGAAGAGGATGGACTCTAAGAGCAGAAATTGGGTCAGATGATTAAAATTTTTTTTGTGAATTTGCATTTTGCAAGGCATTTTAACTTAACGCCTTTTTGGTAATTGGAAATGTATTGTTTCTATGGTACCATGACACGAGTGTCAGCTTCTAGAAAACAGAGCACAATAGGAAATGCACATCTCAAATTCTTCATATGAATCGCCGTTTACGTTACTGGATCAGGAAACGTGCAGTAAAGATGTTTCACAGTTTATTTATGTTAATATTTTGTCTTCTACATGGGCTTCCTGTCTCTTTGGTACTGTTTTTATTTTGTAAATTTACATGTTTTGCTTAAAGCAAGAGTGAGAGGGAGATTACATCTCTGCTTGTCGCATGACCTATTTATTGTTGCTTCAGAAAAGCAGAATTGTGTCTCTGCCTCTTAGCTTCTCACAGAGTGCAAAACTCAGGAACTGCTCAGCTATTCAATGTCAGGGGATGACAGCCAAGGTTGTGACTCGGTTCCTTGCCACCCGTTCCTAATATCAAAGCCAGCTGCATCGAAGAAGTTACCTGAATCCAAACTGAGCTGGGGCTTCAAAGTCAGCATGGGCTGTGCAGTGAAATGATTTTTTGGCATGCACACCTAAGCAAAGACCACCACCGTTTCCTTGGTGAATTTCTTGCCTTTTTTTAAGGGAATGTTTTGAAAATTAAAGCAGTAATTAGTGAGCTGTAGCATGTTGAAATGAGCACCGAGACATCTGTGACAGGACATTGAGCTTTGTATTCAACAGATGGCTTTGCATGCTTCTCATGATAAAGATTGTTGTTTCTCTAGAGGGGCATCCACAGTGTTTATATTGCTGCCTGCAATTTAATGAATATCTATCTTTAAAAAACTGTTGTTTTCCTGATGAAATACTGGGGTTCTTGGGTACTGTGGGGAAGGACGTGGGTTTGGCCTTTGAAAATCTAGAAACTTGCCTGTGTCTTCAAGAGTACAAACTTTTCTGAGCATGGACTCTCAGGAGTGGTTTCAGTTCGTCCACACTACAAGGCTAAAGCATCTGTAAGCTCACCAGCAGCAGTTTCACGTTGGTCAGTTTGATTACCAACATGAGCAGCAAGTAGCACAGGCTTCACCACAGCCTAGAGCCCTGTGTGGATGCTCAGGGTCCTGGGTTCGTTTGGTACCCACTTGCAATGGAGTCATATCCTCCATTATTGTCAGGGCGGCAAAAGCTGAGCTTAACCTTTTCAGTGAATACCTCATGATTCTTTGAGCTCCTTACTTTCCAGAATAACTTCAAAGACTGGTGGATTTTGAACAGTTATGTCAAACATGTTCAATATTTGAAATTAAACGTATCCTGGTTGATTTGACCAAACTGTGACAGATGGGAAGTGGATCTGCATTGATTTATTAATAATTACTTTTCATAATTGAGAATTTAATAAGTGAGAAGTTATTGGGTTATCAGAATTTTTCAAAAGCTGTACTAATGCAGCTTCAGAGAAGGCTGTGGAAGAGTAACCCAGGACACCCTGGCACGCCCCAATGCACCCTCGAAAAATAAGAGGCAAGCTGTTTGCTCAAAGGATCCTTCTCTTCTCTAAGGCCATGTTTTGCCAGCTGAGGACTTAGAGATCAAAAGAACTTTAAACCCACTGAAGCACCTTCTTAAGAGTGGAACAGCTGTGGCTTTCAAGTTACACAGGCAGAAAGCTTGGAAACCAGTCTAGGGTAGGAACAGTTAGGAGAAAGACAGGTGTACAGTCATTTTGGAGGGAGGTTTATTTTAAATAGACAGTACTTGCTTTCAGGAGGTTATCTGGCCACTGCTTAGAGTTTTTCATTGCTCCTGGAGGGAATAGAATTGCAGGTCTGAGTGTGCATGAGGCTAGCTGAGCTAATTATGGCTCTCGGGGGCAGTGCTGCCAAAGCGCCAGGGCTGAGCGCGATGCCAGGCTCTTGTGCTAGCTTGGGTACTGCAAGTGGTGCAGCTGCAGAAGTGCCAGGTGCAGTTTTACGGACAAGATAAGCAGGCTGTGGTTTCCCCTCTTCTTCCACCCTTGCTTCACGGTGCAGTGACAACGATCTGGCTGCTCCACCTCCCCAGGAGCATGAACATTAGGGCAGAGTTTGCCCCTGGATGCAGCGCTCCCCAGTGCGATGGGTCCGGTGAGGAGGTTATATGAGCCTGGGCAGAGCATTTGTTAATGGAGCTGTATTGTTCTAGCACTTGAACAAGCTGCCTGGCACCCTGTAAACAGACCTGAGAGAGTCGTTTGATTCCAGCCTCTGCAAAGAAGCAATAGTTGAAGCTCTTGTCTTGAAACCCAGTGTCCACAGAGGAGGTCAGGAAGACCTCCAGGTAACTTCACCTGGTAACTACAGCACAAAGACACTCTGCAGGTCATAAAGTCTCTACGTGTGTTTGTATATCATGATTGCACAAGTGTAACTGCTAGGTGTAGGTGAATGTCTTAGATTCAGGTTGTGCATAACCTCTAGTTTACAAGTCAAAAATGTCTTTTGTGGGGATAGTCTCAAACATAAATCTAGAATCTGCTTTTTTCCCTGAATTTCCTTGACACTAAACACCTGTTGTAAAGATTGGTGGTTCCTAAGCATGGTGTGGGGTTAAATACAGAACCAGGAAAACTGATTTCTTATGCAAGTTGATGTTTGTAAAATACTCTCTCAGCTCTTCCTGGAGGCTTTCTTGATAACTGGGTGAGAAGAGTAATGTTGGCTGGCTCTTGCAACAAGGAGGAATTTGGCATGGAAAGGAGAAATAGCAAGGCCAAAAGGAAGGTGTGGACTGCATGTTGACTTGTGTTCAAATCCCAGACAGCTGCTGCAATAAAGAAACAGTCTTGGGTGCACCAGAAAAATACTTTGCAATAAAACTAATGCACCGAAATGATTAACTTCAACTCCAGCTAGTTTGTTAGGGGAGAAAATGGTATTACCTTGTCAAGTTGTAATACCATCAAGTTGTTGTCAACCATCAAGTTGTTGTCAAGTAAATGGGACAAATTGTTGTTAATTACTCAGTATTCGTTTGGACATGTAAATTTTATTCTGCAACAGGGTCATGTTAGCACCACTGTGAATATCCAGATTGAGTAGTTGAGGGTGTATTGACACTGTTGGGTTCAGGCACTGACATGTCTGTGTAGCTGTGTTTGTGCCTTATCAAATGTGCTGGTATGGTTGTAATCACTGATGGCTCTTCTACATTAAAACAGCTTTTGAGTTGCTCCTGCTTTCTTATAAGATTGGCTGGCCAAAACCTAGACTGTTTCATATCTTTTTGAGTTTCTCCAGGTGTCAGAAAAAAAGAGTCTTCTAATTCAGTATGTTCCAGGGACCCCTTGAAATCATTGTCCGTTTTTAACAGACTTTTGATCTAAGAAAAATAAGCCTGATATCAGTAGGCTTAAATTTGCTCTGTGGAGGATGTCAGGAAAATATATAGGACTCCACAGACCAGCAAAGGTTGGGAAACTGCTTTTAAGTAATTGCATTAGCTAAACATGATATTAAAAGAGATAAAGAGATGTTTTTGTAACAGCTCACTGGGGCTCCAGTCCTCTTTCTGTATGTTAAGTATGTGAAGATTCTGGTTCTCTGCGTTACTCCAACTGGGAGAACTGTATGTTTTTTAAGAAAGGAAAATTAAATTAGTCTTGTGTTTGATAAGTTATTGAGCAGTTTTGTTACCTGGTATGAAATCAGGTAATGCAGGCTGGTTCTGTGGCACTCAGGCATTCCCCTGTGCTGGAGTAATTCCCAGCTGAGCAATTAGGGCAATTTTTTGGTCCTTTGTGCCCTAAGAGCAGCCCAGAAAGACTAGAACAGCATCCAGAATCTGGCTCATACTTGAAATACAACTGCAGAATTGAAGGAAAGAGAAATGCAGACAGACCTGTGCTGCTTAACAAGGAACTTGGCTCTGCAGAGCGTGAAAGGGGTCGGGAGTGAGACTGAGGGATGGAGAGTCGTCGTTGGATGGCTGGATGGCGGAGCTCATGATCTCTCTGCGTAACTGGGACAGGCGATGTAGTAAGCATCAAATGCTTCACGCAGTTCATTCACTAATAAGAATATGTAGTAACTAACATATAGCTCAGAGGCTATATGTTGAGTGTGACTACCACTAATGAAAATCAGACCTGGGCTTCCAAGTGGCTTCAGGGATGCCTTTAAAAATCACACCCCTTTCTTTAGCCTCACTCAGCTGCTTGCTTCAAGACAAAAAAACCTTTTCCCTTTTTTTCCCCATATTGTTTTTTACTGCTTCTTTTGGGGTGAAAAAATACAGTTTTTCTTCTAACACGTTCCTTCCTAAGGTGAAGTAGTGGTGTAGCGTGCAATGTATTTAAGGACTCATCTTCTTACCATCAACTTAGAAGAATCTCCCTTATGGTATTTTGAATGTAGGTGAAAATGGGTTTTATGCATCTAAGCCACTGGAGTAGTTTAGCATTTTATGCCTATGAATAGCAGCAATGCAAGCATGTAAAAATAGTAACTCTCTGCAGGGTGATCTAAACTTTTGTTTCCTTTGTAATGTCTTGAGATTACAGAAATCACTGGGGACTTCAGCGAGTGGATCAGATATAACGCATTCAAAAAACAAGATGTCTTTTTCCACAACAACTAGCCTACTCACAAAAATAGCAACTGAGGACGGATTATCATTAATAGTGTTCAGTGTAATAGAGACAAAACTATTATACCTTAGGGAAACATATCCTATAATAATAGCCTCAGTTGCTAAATGTGATTTGTTTCTGGTGTTTTTAAACTTGTTTTATGACTCAGGCTTGAACAATCTGGATGTTGTTGATTACATAAAATCTGTAATTCTCTGAATGTAATTTAAGTTCTCAATGTCTGCATTTTGTTTCTATGCTTTTATTTTGGCTTTCCTTGCAATTTGGGGTGTACCTTCTGAAAAATGTTTAATCTGTGTTTTTAAAAATCTGCCTGTGATTTTTGTTTTCTGTAGAGCTCAGTGTGGGTTGCCGCTTTCAGCAAGAGCAGCAAGCCCCTATTCCAAGCAGCCAATCATTTCACATCATTGGGGTTTGAGAGATTATGTTGAGACCTTTGCAGATACGGCTGTGATAAACATGTAGGTGGAATGTACACTTCAATGCATATATACTGCAGGGATAGGGTCTTCACACCAGAAATAGGGCAGATTTTTATCTCTTACTCAAGGGAGGTGCCAAGCACCTGCACTGGCCAGTAACATCCCTGAAGTCCCTCAGCCATTTGCAATTAAAAAAATATTCTACAGCTGGCTTAGTTGGCGGTAACATTTGGTTTTCAGGGAGGTCCTGATTTCACTCACTTTTACAAATAGTTTTATAGAGGTCAAGTAATTAATGCTTTCTCCCAAAGGGCTAATCCTCCGCTGCATACCACAACGGCAAACAAGTTTGAAAAAAATTGCAAAATGTGGTTCAGTCAACCAAAGAGCAAAGTTTATGCAAGACAACAAAACTCATACAACTGGCTGAAGTGCAGGGATGAAGAAGCAAAGAGAGCAGCTCCTTACTGTAATTCAATCCTGTTTGCATTTCTCAACTGGACTGTAACAAACAGATTTACTCTGTTCCTCTTTTTAAAAGGAAAGGGTGCCTACTTTAAAAGCAAGCAATTAACTTCCAGTACAATTGCAAACATCAAAAAGAGTGGGCAACACCCCCATGCCCCAGAGAATTCCCAAATAATAAGTAAGGTAGAAGTGGAGATATATCCCACCTGTGCCCCTGAGACAGCACATCCCTCTCTTTGGGTGCTGGAACGGGTGGTGGGACCAGGCTTTTCACATCAAGGGAGAAGTATATCTCAAGAGTAAGAAGAGCATCACTTGCAGTCCTGCCTGATTTCAGCCAGGAGGAAGCTGCAGGACTGATAGCGTTGTGCCTGTTTGCTGGAATAGAACTTTTCTAATGTCATACCTCCAGCCCCCAAGTACTTGAATGATTTTATGGCTTTTATGGGTATGGCAACTATGCAGAAGTACTTGAGTGCTTGAGTTAGTTACTTGAATATGTGTCCTATATTAGCACAGTATTCCTGGTATACGCCATATGTACTTGCTTGTAGCCTGGTGGCAATAGTGTGGTCATTTCCCTGCTAAGGTGCAGTTTAAGGTTGTGGGCCTGTAGTTAGCATCCCTTAGACAGTATGAAATCACCAGAGGTCAGTCTCTGCTGACTGTAGAGCCTGCACCTTCTCCTGGTTTTTCCTCCAACGCCTTCAGATTGAAGGAACGTGGTCAAAATTGGGTAAAACAGAAAAGAAGCCCCTTCAAGATTTTTATAAGCTGGAGGAGGCTAATTCTTCCTGTTTCAAATACACAGCGTGTTTGCTTTAAATGAGCCCCAGTGTTGGGCCCAGAATTGTGGAAATCCAAATGTAAATTTTAGTTTAAAAAAGTAACCATGAAAATGCGTGAAGTTGTGAAGCCCAGGAAAGGATAACGTCACAAGGAAGACATGTATTCGTAAATTCCCACGGAATTTACAGGCAGTAGAGACAAACCTTTAAAGCAAAAGCTTTGCATGTAGGTAGCGCAACCCAGCACTTGCACAGTGATTGTCATCTTCAAAACGCTGAGCTAATGTTTGTTAATTATACTGCAGCAGCCTTCAAGGCTATCAGGCAAGTATTAATATTACTGTGTTACAGGTGGTGAAATTGAGTCAAAGAAGTTACATAATTTAATTGAGATTAAGGACAGTCAAAACAACTCGATGAATAGTGCAGATTTTCCTTGCCTTTATGTTTGCATGTTGCTGAAGCTGCTGTGCTCCTAAAGGGAACCACACAGATACAGTTGTGTTTTGAAAGGAGGTCTTTCCCTCTAAATTTATATTTCTAATGCACTGAGGGTGAGCATATGTAAGGTGACGTGAAATACTAGCTATCCAGTATAGCTAGGGTTATCTCTCATTTAGGCCCTAATTCCACAAATCCCATGTATTGGATGCTTGCACATGTGCTCAAGGCAGCACACATGGGTTTTCTCTTACCGTTGCTTGCTCTTGGGCGTCCTCCTGAAGTGGCACAGACGTGTGTGTCTTTCTGTTCTCCCAAATGACTTTTAAACTTGCTGTTTAGCTTTAACCGTATCCGAAAGCAGGCTTGAGGTCTCAAAAATTCCTGTATGTTTTGTGAAAATACATGGCTGATTAGATGAGACAAATCCTTCTGCTTAGGAAAAGGCTTGTCTATCTGCTCCTTAGACACTGGAAAGCATACATGGAAGAGCCCTGGTCAGAGTTCACCCCGTAACAGCCACCAGAAAAAGAGCACATGAGACTCAAATCCAAGGAACAGCTAATTTCACTGCTCTTGGAATGACTTCTTTCTTTCCCTTTTCTTGTGTTAACATCTCTTGTGTCCACAGTGTTGGTTGTTGCATTTCTGGATACTGTGATATGGACACAAGAAACTGCTGTCACTTAACGTTGGCCTGGCATCAAAATGTGGAGCGTGAGTCTTTCTGCTGCTGGGAAGTCCTGATTTTCCCGCAGTACCTATAGTTTTTCTCAGATGGTGGAGGCTTCTGAAACTGGATGGCTACCTTCCTTACAAATGACACCTTGTTGTTAAGGAAGAGCATTATTACTGTGCAACGCATGATAAATGACACATCAAGAAATTATACTGGTTGGTAAGGGGTAGGGATGAGCTTAGGTTAATTACTAATTATGACCTTTATTACCTATAAAAATGCCATGAATGCCTCTTCGGCACTGTGATAGCTTCCCCACCCAGGGCTTTCATGCTTTATCCTCATGTGCTGGGGTGGAGCAGCTGCTTGCTGCTTGAGAGCCAGCAGCTGGCCCCGAGAACCCTTGCTGCCTGTACCCCTGCCAGACCCCGAGCACACTGGATGGGCCCATCAGCACAACCACCCTCTGCTCTCCTGGCTTACGTAACATTGACACTGCCTCCAGCTTCTGAGAGAAGAGAAAGGAGCGCGAAATCGGTCACCACTTTCTGACACTTAATGCAGTGCTGGTATCCCAGGTTTGTGGCTAGGAATAGTTACTTGGATTTGGACTGATTCAGGGAGAAAAGGAGAAGCAGATATGTGGTTGTGTGAAATAAGAGTTGAAGTGTCATTTTTTACCAATGTTAAAATTCCCTAAGCCTTCAGTATGCTTCTGGTGAAGTGGTAAAGGTTGAAAACAGATTTTAAGTTAAATACACAGAATATAACAACTAGTCCAGTGATTTATTTGCTAGTTACAAATTCTGAGCAATATATTTGACCATGGATGTGGCAGGCACCACTGTACTGGGCAGTGAGCTCTGAAGACCTGTGCCATGCATTGGGCTGTGCTGTTGGCTTGCTGGTAACATGAGCAAACCCCTCCAATCCTGCCTGTGACAAATTCCTCATCTGCAAAAAGGTACAATTGTGCTGACCTTCTCAGTTGATAAAGTGTACAACATGGGGAAAGGTGGGCTTTTCCCCACTCCAGAAGTTGGGACCTATAGTTCAGGGGGTGAGGTGGGAGCGCGGGTGCCCCTTCCCATCTGGAGTCAGAGTGGTCAATGGCCGTTTAGCAAAGAGCAAAGGATGCAGCATCACCCTCCAGGAGCATGCAGGTGCCGAGCATCCCGGGGAGCTGCCGTCATTCCCATCTGTGCTGGCTTGCAACCTTTCTTAGAAACCCAATTCTCTGTCTGAAGACCTTATGTTTCATGTTTGTGCTGTGTTTGAAGAGTGCTTCTTGGGAATGGATAAAAATGTACGTCTTTGTTTTTTTTCAGAGGTTAAGATTTTTATTTTCTGTTCTGCTCTATTTATGTATTACTAGATATTATTGTCTTTCCCATCAAATAGCCTTTTGTTTGGTTGTTTTATTTTTTTATATTTTTCTGTACTTGTCTTCTGGTTGATAATGGAGATTACATAGTTTTGATAGAATGCATACTATGTGGGTTAATTTTTCTCCTAAAATTATTTAAAATGTCACCTCATTGAAGATAACAAATCAAGGTCCTTGTAACCATTCATGCTATAAAAACAGTTCTGATTTTACGCACTTTTTATTATTGTTGCCTGCATAAAAAAATTGTTAACTTTGTCAGAATACTGAAATCTGAACATCTCTTCACTGTGAACACAGAAGCAATTTCATTTTAAAGTGGCAAAGTGCAGAGTTTCTAATAAAAATGTAATTTGTAGCCTCTGACTGCAAATGCTTCTGTTTGTGCTAATTCTCATTTAAGTCACTGTAAAATATGTGACATGTCAGCTTAAACAGCTGCAATATCAGGCTTTAGTTTTCTTTTTTTTTTTTCTTCCTATAACAGTTTTGGTAAAATTAAAATGCATCAGTAATAATGTTTCATTTTTCTCTCATTATCAACTTAGCTTTACTACACTGCCTCAACCTGAGTTAGATGACTTAAGTACCATTTAAAAGTCAACCATTATGTTGTTTTAAATTGTTGCAACAAGGTATTCTTGGATGCACAATCATTAATCTCTTATGCCATCTTTACTGCATTTGGGCAAAAAGGTGGAACAAGTTTTCTATAGGTCGAGCACGATAGTAGAGCGGTGCATGCTGGCTGCCGCTGTGGGGCTGATGATCCTGCATCCTGCATCCTTACCCTCCACGCCGGCTGCAGCCCCAGTTCCCAGCTGGCACGTTATGGTTGCAGCCTGTCACACGTTAACACTGATGGGACAGCGAGCGCAAGGCTTTGCAGCATGTCTGAGGAGAGTTTTCTTTCCTTGCTTCCTTATCCTTTACCAAATAAAAGTTTTCTCCTAATTTGCTTCGGGAACCTGGTGCTTTCCACGAGAAGAACGTGTTTGGTTCTGCCAAACCCCTTAACTGTCACACAGTTAAAAAGCAGCAGCTGGAGATAATTCAGATAGTCAGGGACATACCTAAATACTTCATTGGAGGACACACACTTTGTACCTGCACATACCTCCAAGTACAAGATCACCAGCGTCCATGAGGTACCCTTGCTGTGCAAACAGGAGGATGTGTTTAGTGATCTCTTTCACAGATGTAAATACTGCGCTACTTGATTTGTGAGTTCTTGCAGCAGAGTGAGATTTTGCTGGGATGTCAGCACAGTTTTGGGGTATCTACAGGCTTTGTGAAACAGATTCCTGGGCTGCTGGTACAAATGAAGCAAATAAATCTGCTCCTGCTGTTGTTCAAAAGGCTGCTTCCAGCTCTGCCTCCTGCCACTTGGCCCCCTGCTCCCTGCCCATCCTTTTGCAAGCTCTGCCTTACCAACTGCCTTGCAGTTCCTTTGCTGAACCTCTTATGTCCGTTTTTATCTCATTGGCGGATCTGAATAATCACACAAAAGTGCTACTGAGAGCTTTTTCCAGTTCTTCTCTGTCGATGGTAACTCATCCAGGGCTTATATTGACAGATTAATGTGGGGCTGGCTGCAGCAGGGCCGGTTGCTGGAGGCTGCTCCCAAGCATGCCGCCTGTGATCCTGCACTGTCTGACTCTGAACCCGTTTGATCGTTGTAGGGGGTCAAACGCTTGGCTCGAGCCTTTTTCATGTTTGTGTTTCTCTCAGGCAAATGGGGCTGAAAAAAGAAACTGGAGGGACCAAAAAGTGGAGCGTTCTCATGAAAAAAAATAGATGCAAAACACAAAGCACCATTTGTGCTCGAATTTGGAGGGTTGATGGGAAGGACAGCACTGTTCAGCTGCTATAGATGACTTGATTTTCTTCAGCTGGAGAAATGCTTTGATTCTATTCTGTTGTTAATTAACCACTCTGAGAAAAAATACATTCATAGATTAGGCGGGAGACTGCTTCAGGACTCTGCGCTGACTTCTGCCAAGGCTGGCAATCTCCTTCTAGTTCTTGTTCACAAGTACAAATGCTCTGGAGACCAATTCAAGGGTAGGTTGCTGCTGAGGAGCTGATGGACCCCCCGCTACCAAAACCTTGCCACATAAAACCAATACACCCGGCAAGAAATCCTCATTCTTCTTCTGGCAGGAACGTTCTTGAGGCGTTGTCTCTGTCAGTCTGTCTTTAACTGTGGAAATTCAATTTTTTATGCATATATTGACATGGAAACCCACAAACAGTTCTGCTGGTGGAAATACCTGGCTCTTTTCATTGAGAGGTGCAAACTGGAACTGGTTCATATTTTGGTTAAAGATCACCCAAGACATCTCAGTAGGGATGTTTGTACTTGCAGTTTCGCATATGGTGAGGATAGCGGCTTGTGCCTATGAGTAGCTGTAAATGGCCAAACCTTATTCAAAAGCCATGTTGTAGTTGGAAAAGTTGACTGTATCTTTTAGAGGACTGTTTGCGTTTGAGGTCAGTTATTTTTACTTTTCCATTTTGTTCTAGTTAAATATTTTTACTTGCTCTCAGAACAATAGCTCCCACCACACTGAAGCCTTCACATAGTGCAGTAGCTTTTCATATGTCCTCCCATAGCAATGCATTCAGTGCCCAAGGGTCTCATCTCCTTAGTTTAGCTAAATATAGACTTTTCAAGCCCTTGTATAGAGCCTAATCCATACCTTTACTAAGCTTAACAAGCTGAATCCAGTGGCATAAGCAGCTGATGCAGCTTTATGGGTAGAGGAATCCTCTACATTCTCTTATGCTTGCTCTAATCTGCCAGGGTTTGTTTAAATTTTCTGCTGCTTAATCTGGTGTTTTACTGCCTGTACGTACTTGACTCTGAGGACTGGATTGTTGCAATGATTTTTCCTGTCTGCAAACTTACTCTTCAGTTTTCCATGCTGTCTGCCCAGGGAGACCCAATAATTTTGTATTTTTTCAAGTAACTATTTAATAAAAAAACCATCAGCCAAATCTGCAGTTGCTTTTACATGATTCAGAACTAATGTCTGGTTTACCAGCCTGTTCACAGGCTGAACTCACAAAAATGAGAGTTTCTCTGGCTTTGGTTGCAAAGCTTCTCTCACCCTCTACTCTTTGGCTTGGAGGGAGCTGGGTCCCATACGCACACTGGCGGCTGCAACAGGATGAAAATATCCACTAAGGTTTCTGGCAGAATCTTATTTTGACAAAACATTTACAATGGTTATAAAAAAGGTTTGTTTCCATATCTTAGCTAGTTTGGCTTTTTCCAGCTTGGTTGCAGACTCAATATGGGTTTTGTTGATGCTCTTTTCTAAAAGCAAGTAGATCTGTGGTTTGTAGTCATGATGCATACAGTTACATGTCACTGTGTGCCTTGGATTCAAAAGTTCTTTCAAAGGCACCTTTGTAAACAGAGAGCGTCATGGTGTATTTTAACAGTTACTTCTCCTGCCCCAAGCATGCACGTGTTTGCGTGTGTGCTCACATACGCCGTGTGCATGTACACACCTGCACACCCCCTGCCAAAGTCATCAAAAGAGCTCTGAGCTCCATGGAGCCAGGTAGCTGGTTCACAATAGCAGTGACTTGCAAGGCTTAAAAAGGCATAGGAGAGGTGGGCATGCATGATCGTACATTGTCCTTCCTTTATCCATGCACCTTCCTGTCTGCCAGCAACCAGTAGTTTAGGGCATCTAGACCATCACGTTTAGTAATTACCAGTGTATCCAACCTACATGAATTTCTCTAATTATTTAACTTGTTTGTAATTTTGGACATGGTGGTATTGTTGCTTGACATTGTGGTATTGAGCTTGAACGCAATTAGAATGGTTTGAGAGATTCTGTAAGTGACTTGACAGAACTGACCCACCCTGTTGCCTTGCTGGTGCGAGAGAAGCAAACATCCTCTCCTCTACTTCCTATGGGTCAGAACCAGCAGCCAAAAGTTCTCATCTTTCTGCACTAATCACCACTTTGCACTGCTGGTGGGATGCAAGGAGGCTGAACGCTACCACATGCATGGAGATGGCATTGCCGTGACATGTTCCCAAACCCTTTCTCTGGCAGAACAGATATATTGGTGTTTTCTGCTAACTGAAGAGCACTGAGAAGGCATTTCAGGCTGTGAAGTAGAGAAACTCCAAGAGTGCTCTTATCGTAGTGTGATCTAGCCTTGTTTGTGCAGGTGGTTAAGGTGAAGCTACCTTTGTTGCCTCTTGTGGATCCTCTTGCCTAGTTGAGCTCTCATGGAGCCATGACACGAGGGCTGTATCTCACAGCACCCAGCTGAAACTCTTTTTTTCTGTTGCAAACATGCCTTGCAGCCTGGGCCACTTCAGACTGAGCAAGCAGGAGCAGAATCCTGTTTGCTTTCCCTACATCAGAAGGAACAGTGCCTTTCTGGAGTTTGATTATTTGGCTGGCTGCTCGGTGCTTTGACTGCGCAACAACTTCTTATCTTTGGTACTTCATTCCTTTGCAGTTTCATTTTGTTTTTCCCCAGCGCTGTGTTCTGCCATTGGATTGCATTCACGCAGCGTGCCCGCAGGCTGCGCCGTACTGTTGCATATGTTGTGCCATCCAAAATAATCTCGGTGGGTGTTCTAAGCAGCTGCCATGATACAACCCATCTTCTTGGCAGCCAGAAGTGCTGTGAGCTATGTGTCTTCTTTTCCTCCTCACCTTCATATATTGTAATAGAGATGGAACCTATAGAAGTCTTGCGTATGGTATACCTTGCCAAGATTACTCTGGTACCTAGCAGCTGTCCATACATGCTTGGTAAAGAAGATGTGTTTTGTTAATGAGGTCTGTGTGGGATGGTGCTTGGAGAACTCTATGTAGATACAAAATGGTGTCCCTGGGAAAAAAAATTCTTTAGCACTCTCTGCCACATTTTAATGGAGGTCCACTGTGAGCTGGTAGTGGGCTTCTGGCTGACACCTTTTTTAGTACCACATCAGGAATGGAGGCTGCAAAAAATCCAGGCTGACTGTACTAGTGTAAAAAGCACCTAAGCTTTGGTTTGATATAACCATTAGCAGTCAGCGTAGCTGCGTAGTAAATGCACAGCTTATTGGGGTTTGGTGTTTTTAATTATTAATTGCATGCTTGCATGTTTGGAGATGGACTCAAGCTAATGTAATATTTGCCTTCATATATTCCAGCTGCGTAGGTGTTGAAGAAGAGGAGGCACCAGATATCGACATCTATCATTGTCCAAATTGTGAGAAAACCCATGGAAAGTCCACTTGTAAGTATACTTGCACAGCTGGTCCTCAGATACATAGCAGATTCTGTATGTTTAAACAAAAGAAGCTTTTTTTTTCATTACAAAAAGACAGACCTAAACATCATGTGTCATAAATACTAGAATTCAAACCATGAGGTGAAAAAAGATGTTAGGGGGAGAAAACCATGGATTGGATTGTGGAGCTTTGGATGCAGCTCTCTGCCTGGCCTCAGGCCGTGTGTACGAGCTAATGCAAGGCACCTTACCTGGACAGCTTCAGTCCCCAGTCCCAGCAATGAAAATAATGCTTCCTTCCTCGCCCAGAATTAAGAATTGTGAAGGCACTTAGTACTGTGGGCTAGAAAAATCCTACAGAGACAGCTAGTTCTAGTAAGGTGAGTTTTGGAAATGACATGGTGTTTTTGATGAGCAGAGTAAGAAACAGTATGTTATGCTTGGCCTGGATATAAAACTGTAGCGATTTCAGTGGCAGTCAAAATTGTAGGATGCACTGAGGGTGCCAATTCTTGCAGTTCTTTCACAGGAAAAAGTTCTCCTGAGTAAAAGTGACAGTTGATCTCAGTGGGAGTTTTGCCTGGGAAAGAACTGTAGGATGTGTTTGCTTTGGTCAGATTAATTCACAAATTCTTTCTATTATACAATGGGGGAAAAAAAAGAAAAGGAACCAATCCCTGTAAAAGATGAAATGCTTTACTTGAAAGCCATTTATTGTAAATAAGCAACAATGATGTGGAGGTTCTCACTGCTTTGCAACCTTACAGCAGCACACAGAGGAAGAGCACTGTGCTCATCTCCCAGGAGCTGAACAAATCATAGTGTTCCTTTTTTAGTATGAAATAACGGATGGCTGGAAACTAAGTTTTGTTGAGTTAAAATTCAGTAATTTTAAAAACAAGCAATTATTTCTGTACTGCCTTAAAAGTTAAAAAAATTTCTAGGGCAAAAGGGGAGGAGTCTGAAATGTTTGTTTTGGGGGCAGAAATGGGAATAATTTTTCCACTTTGACTTTTTCAAAATCAAGTGTGAACTGGAAACCTGAAGGACCTGCAGCTGTTCCTGTCTCCCAGATGGTCTGCTAACAACTTTGGCCCAAGCAGGGCACCCACAAAAAAAGCTGGCAAGCTGGCAAAAAAACCCTTGGGAGGCTTGTTCTGAAAGACTTAACAAAATCAATATGTCCCGACAAAAATGTTTTGATTTAAGAGTCGACCTTTCTAATTTTTGTTGGAAGATTTCTGACAAATGCACTGGAAATTGGTCAAACAAATAACCACAAATCATCTTCAAGTGAACAATTTGGTATTAGAATGGGTTGTGTTGAAAAGGGGGCTATGACTGCAGGTACTCCCAGGCTGTTATTGACCCAGTATAGAAGCAGCAGCACAGGATTTCTAGCCTCTATGAGTTTTGTATAACGTTGAGATGTCTGATGCTTTGATTTCTTTCACTTTGCTTTGAATTAAGAATGATGAAAGGCACCTACTTTTCAGTGCAAGGGGAAAAAAAATCAGAAGCAGCAAAAGTTTATAATCAGGAATTAAATATCAATTCTATAAAAACTGCAGTGCATAATCTTATAATTCAAGACATAGCAGTTTTGATAAAAAGATTACAAGTTTAATATACCAGTTAAGATGAGGAGAGTTGAATCGACAACAATCTCCTGATGCTTTAAGAAGGTTTTTGGCTATCCAATTCTTTTTATCCAAATAAAAATCCAATTTGGCAGTACGTCCCTCAGTCTGCATTACACAGCATGGCAGAAAGTGCTTCTGGAGCGCTGTCGCTAGTCCTAGTCTTATCAATGTATGAGGTTATCAGTGTGATAGGAATACAGAACATTATATAATTCTGCAGTACAGCAATACGACTTTGTTTTCTCCCTTCAAATGCATTGCAGAAAGTTTAATGACATACAAGACCAATCATCAAAGTAGTCGAGTGTAAAAATGTTGGGAACATTTAAACATTAGTTATTGATAACCTTACCTTAAGTTTTGGTGAAGTGCAAGATCACAGGTTCTCAAGCTGCATAGCCATTTTCACCATTAACTCGTAGAATTGTGGATCCTCTTGAAAAATGAGGCTGTTATCCTGTAGCCCCTCCTTGTGGAGTGCAATAGGCCAGGAAACTTAAAAGACTGATTAAATGAAGGCGGGAACAGCTTGGCTTAATGCATTCATTCTGTCAGGCATTTGTATGCAGAGCATCCTGCTACACAGCACTTGGGCTCTGCTGGGACTTCTGTGAGATGATCACTTGTATTTGTTTATTAACTGTTACAATATATGTTTAAACTTGTTATCTAGCAGTATCAGTGTTGAAATAAACGAGTCAGTGTTGTTCCAGAGCCAGTAGTTCACTGGTAGGATTTAATTATTGCAAGATCAGCAAAGGGAAACACAGACACCAATTGTCTGTTATGCAACTCGTCTGGATTTAAAAATATATGCGTATTTCTGGAGCACGCATTCCACAATATATGTTTTCCAGATGTCAACTTTAAAAATAATTTTCCTCTTCTTACATTTTTCCACTTTACCAATGTGGCTTAGTGGCTACTATTTCAGAAGATTGCTTCCTGTCATATGACATTTGAAGCCGTTTCAGTTTAATGAAATTTGTAGGGACTCCTCTTTGGGAAAAATTATACACATTCACACAAAATTTTCTGACATCATTTAAATAAAATCTAAGTGCTGTGTTTAGGCAGACTTGACTCATTTTCATAACATGATCTGAAATGTTTGGTTTGATTGCTGTCTCATTTGCAGCAGTGAAAATCAGGAGAAATTCTTTGGAATCAGTGAAGTTATGTAAATGCAAGCAAACCAAAGTCAGGCTGAAACTGTTTTTAAGTAGTTACAACCTTTAATATAAATCAATAGAGAACTAACAGGGTGCTTCTATGTATCCCTTCCTCATAAATACATTTGAAATAATATAAGTATACCTTTGAAGTCTAGAACTATTCATTCTGAGATACAGTTTTCATAAAAACTATATTCCCTTTTTCCGCTGGAGGGTTTTCTGTAGAAGGAGTGGGTTATACTTTCCAATGGTCAAATTTGGATCAGAAAGTTCTGCAGAAAAAGAAATCTGTAATCATTTAAGAAAAAGTGGCCTTTCTGGTCAAAGCTAGTATTTGTTGCACATTAATGGGCCTTTAATCGTTACTGTGGTGTTCATGGTAAAGATGAAACATGAAGAGAATGGCTGAAAATAGGCCAAACGTTGATTGTTTGATGTAGTATACTGGATTACAGCAGCCGGCTTGCTGCTGTCCAGGAGATAGCACCTCCTGGGGAGCGCGTTCTGGCAGCGGAGACATCTTTGTTGCCTCTGCATGAGAGGTGAATGTGAAAGGTGGATGCTCGCTGGTGCTCAGTGCCAAGGGAAATAGCTCCCCAGTGCTTTTTGAAGAGTTGCAGTGAATTTCTTAATTCAGCACTGATTTACTGCTTTTATTTCTCGACGCTCCATGCTAGCTTAAGTGTAATAAAAGAGCACGCTAATATGATAAGCTCTTTAATTTTCACTGTGGCAAGTGACACCTGTTTCACTGGGACTTGTGCAAAGAGTTCCAGTGTTGGTTCGGATCTGCTGAGAGGGGGAGGAGGCAGTCACTGGAAAGGGAAGGAGAGGAGGAAGGTTTGGCATTCATGTAGGGCTTGTTTCCTTTGTTACCAGGAGCATTGAATTAATACATGAAGCCTGAGAGTCATTAAGATAAAGAACTAGCAGCTTTAATGAATATATCCAGCTAGGCTGGAGAGCTGCGTGGAACTAATAAAACCAACATGCTTTGTGCAAAACCTGGGATGGATTTGTTGGGAGATGTCTTTACTCAAGTTATTCCAGGGTTGTGGTTGGGAAAACAAAGTTAGCTTTTTCTGAACCTCATGTCTTATAGCTGTGGCCTCCAGATTCCTTTCTTAATGAAAAAGTATGTGGATCTGTGTGTGTGTGCATGTGCAAGGAGCGAGGAAAGAGTGCTGTCTGTGCATGGTTACTGATGAGTCTAGTTCCTTCCCCAGCTGTTTTGAACAATAAGAAAAGCCCAAGATCTTGATTTTGGGATAAAATACTGAGTTTCATGATTTAAAACAAGGGTGAAAGATAAAAGAAAGTCGTGACATATGGAAGTTCTACTAATGGAGGCTTGAAATGGTACGAATATGCACTTGAGGGAAAAAAAAATTTACTACCAAAATGAGCATGTCCGGACAGACTGTGGAAGTAGGAACAGCTGAGAGAGATAGTGCTGACTAAGAGAAAAAGCTGGACCAGTTTTTCTTGCTCTGCATTATCTGGCTGTCAAAGAGGCAAGGCAGAACTACATTGGCACTTGACTTACTTATTTGTGCTTATTCCAGCTGACCCTTTTTCCATTATGAACTTGCCTATATGTCTTACCCACTGGGAGCACAGTCAAGGGGGCCTTCAGTCTGCTGTCATCAACTTAAGGCCTAAGCCTGGCTTACCTTCCAAAACCTAGGAATAAGAGGAGTTCTAGAAATTGCATTTGTGGTGCCCTTGTGTCTTTTTTTTTTTTTTCCTTTTTCCTTTTATGTGCATGCTGTGTGCAGGGCATAATTCAGAGCCCATCAAAACTGATGTCAAATCTGCCACTGCTGGACAGACAGAATAAGGTAATTCATGACAAACATATTCATAAAGATCTATACTGCATATTGAGGAGGCAGGAAAGTGGCTTTCTAAGAGTTTTATGATAAGGATTAAGCGTGTAGTCTGGCAAGTACAAAACGTCCAGAGCCTGTGTTTGCATAAAGCCTGTGGTAGCTGTGCAGCTCAGTAATTATCCGTCTGGTTGCCCTTATGTTACAAAACGAACACTGTTCAGTATGTAATAGATCTTCAGGCTACAGTATAATTGTCTAATGGTGAATTGAGAGCAATGTTAAAATATGCAGTGCAGCATAGTGGGGGTTCCCTCTTCTCTGCTCGCATAAGAAATGAAATGAAGATTTGTCCTTCCTTCAAATGTCTTAATAATTATCTTCTACTTAACATATGGTACTGTCCAATTTATTCTTTTTCAGTGAAAAAGAAAAGAAATTGGCATAAACACGATACTGGACAGACGACAGAGGTCAAACCTGTACAGAATGGGAGCCAAGTCTTTATAAAGGAACTTCGAAGTCGTACTTTTCCAAGGTAGGTTGTTCAGCAGCACGCACGGACAGGGCTGTTGAGATAAAACATATACAGCCAGTTTCCTATGAAGCTGATGATGATGCCTGCTGAAAACATTATATAGTAGAGAGCTATGAAGTTTAAATGAGTGCTGTTTTATTGCAGATGTCCCAGGCTCTTCCCTTTTTTATATTTGTGCAGCCATATTAAAATCTACTCTTGGTTGAGCCCAGTTCCTGTGGATTTCTACAGAAGCTAGTATTTGTGAAGACAAGAACAAGAGTGCGTTTGGCCCCTACAACATTCGCTTGCATAAGAAACTAACCAATTTATTGCATACAATTATTCAGTTCTCAAAAATACTAATGGTTTTGCTGAAGTCTGTCTCCATCTTGAAAAGAAGAACAATGACATCCTCAGTTGCTACAGTGACAGAGGCTCTCTTATTTGGGGTAATGAATAGTGCTAATTGTTAGGTGACATGTTCCACACTTTATTAGGCTGCTTCACAGCTATTTGTATGAGTGATGATTTTCTTCTGGTTCTCTAATGTAGGCCTTAGCCAAATAAATCCTTAATTATTAAAGACTAATTATTTTAGAAGAATCCTTGGAGACTGGTAAAGTGTACTTGGTAAACACCAAACTTCTTCCTTTTTATGGAGAATTTGATTTCACATTTAATTTCAGATACTGGTCAGGCTCGTTAAGGAAAAGGCTGAAAATACCTCTGCAAAGTGTTTGCAGCACTTACAGATGTGTTTCACTGAACTCAGGACGCAGTATTTTTACTTGCTTGGCTGTTTTTATTTGGGCCTGTTCGTACAGAACAATTTGTCAGGTTGCAAAGCTAATTTCTTAAAAAAGGTTTAAGACCTAGGCAGAATGATTTCAGTAACCTTGCATGGTCACTGAGATTGCACTTACATATGCAATATCTCATGAGTCACTCCCAAATTGTAAAAAAAAATATGGACCCCCATTTTTTTTGTTTGTTTCTCACATAAATGTGCACGTAAGAAAATCCTGCTGCCAAATTAAAGTTTCTGAGAAAGAAGGGTCTGTAGCCAAAAGGAGTGCCTGCAAAATTCAGGCCTCTGACATCTACACTTGTGCCATTAGTAAAACAAAGTCTTGTTGAGAAATTTTCTGTTCTGAAGAAAATGAATGAAATCTGCAGATGTTCACAGAAGAAAACCCAACACTTGTCAGTCAGAATGTGATGAACGGAAAAAGGGGGTCTCAGTTCAGAGACAGCAACATCATTGCTGATTCACAGCACATGACAGTAAATTATAACCTATGGTTAGTCCCTTGGTGAAGCTCGGATCAAAAGGAGCAGTGAAGAGAGCAAAAAGGCAAAAAATATAATTCATGTCACGCCGCTCCTGAATGCTTAATACCAAAATAACATTAGAGTAGTAATAATAATTAAATTGATGGTTCAAGTACTTCAGTGTAGGTGCCAGCCTCTCCATTTTGGCACAATCATTACTAGGTGCTGTGGTACTGATATCTCTTTACGACTATGTGTAAGGTTCTGTGGCACATATAGAAGCAAATCAGACTTGAACAAGTATGCAAGATATATATGGGCACTGTTAAAGTAAGTGAAGAGGTTTAGGTGTAAATCATGGTTTTCTTCTTGCTCGTTAAGATCTCCAGCCTCATTCTTTGCACGTTGCACGTTGCTGTTGTATGGTACCAGTGCTCACATAAATGAGGAACATTCCTTTTAATTATTAATTAAATTTGCCTCCTGATCAGCCATTGCTGATGCACTGTGGCTGGGGTGACGCAAAAATAAGCTGGGTTTTTATAGCTTATCCCTCTTTGCGTCCAGCCATCTTGTTCTCCCTGGGGTTCAAAGCTCCCGCCTGGTGTATCCCTGCCAGGGCAGCCTGAGCAGGCTCAGGGCGAGGGGTTCTCCCTGTGTGGTGGGATCAAAGGGGGAGCCCCCATAGCAAAGGGTGTGGGGAAGCACCCACAGTTAAAGGGTGTCGGGGGCTCTGCCGCAGGTTGAGCTTCATGGGGCGGCGAAGGCGGTGAGGCCCGAGCATGCCAGCCGCCATGGCGGCGCTCTCAGCCTCGTCCCCTTTCCCGCCGGTTTTTGGTGCCGTGTGAAGACGTGAGCTGTAGTTCAGAACTGCTGCAGGAGAGGGCAGTCATGTATTAGCCTTACCTGCTCGGGGAGGTAGTGCTTTTTGGGGTGAACGGTCAAAGTTTTGCTGTTCCCCCTGCCGGCAGCCGTGGCCCCGGCCTGCCGGCCGATTTTCGGAGCCCAGCTGGCAAACTACACACGGTGGCAGGGCGCTTTTGGGACTGATGGTCGTTCACATACAGTCATTTCTCACTCTGAATTCAAAGTGTTTTGCTCGTGAAAAGATCTAGAAATTGGACTTGAATTCCCCTTGAGAGTTGTCAGTGCAAATAGCTGGTTGTCTGATGAAGCTGCCCTTTCCCGAGTCTCTTTGGCGCTGTCATGGCTTAACCCCAGCCGGCAACTAAGCACCACACAGCCGCTCGCTCACTCCCCCCACCACAGTGGGATGGGGGAGAGAATTGGAAGGGTGAAAATCAGAAAACTCATGGGTTGAGATAAGAACAGTTTAATAATTGAAGTAAAATGAAATAGAATAGTGGTAGTAGTAGTAGTAGTAGTAGTAGTAGTAGTAGTAGTAGTAGTAGTAGTAATATAATACAATAATAATATACAAAGCAAGTGATACGTGCTACAATTGCTCACCACCAGCTGACTGATGCCCAGCCCATTCCCGAGCAGCGATCACTGCCCCCCCCAGCCAACTCCCCCCAGTTTATATACTGAGCATGACGTCATATGGTATGGAATAGCCCTTTGCGCCAGTCTGGGTCAGCTGTCCTGCCTGTGCCCCCTCCCAGCTTCTTGTGCACCGGGCAGAGCATGGGAAGCTGAAAAGTCCTTGACTGGTGTAAGCACTGCTTAGCAACAACTAAAACATCAGTGTGTTATCAGCATTATTCTCATACTAAATCCAAAACACAGCACTATACCAGCTACTGGGAAGAAAAAATCAACTCTGTCCCAGCTGAAACTGGGACAGACCCCCTCCCAGCGACTTGAAGATGATTTGCAGAATATTTCCAGGGCAATTTATTTGACTACATAAAAATGATTTGCAAAGTATTTCCTGGAAAATTTATTTGAGATTATGTAACATTTTTAATCTTGCCTTCTTTAGAGTGGAACATTTAACACTAATTTCTTTAACATTGATCACTGGTAACTTGACAGATCCCTATAGTCGAGGAAAATGGTCTTTCTCTGTAAGCTGTTATTTCAGGAGTTTCCGGCAGTTGGTGCATGAGGCTTGAGTGAATCGATTCCAGATAATTTTAGTGTGCCCTGCGTGCTTTGCAATAAATGGCTTTTTGGTTTTTCTTATGCACCTAATTTGCATATTATTGCTTATTCATTACTTTTTACTTTCAGTAGTGAAATGCAGAAGGTGCCAAACTCTGCATGGAAGCACCTCACCATTGAATCTGTGTTTACTTTTTCAGTGCTGAAGATATAGTCGTGAAAGTGCCAGGCAGCCAACTAACAACAGAATATTTGGAAGAAAATGGCTTTGCAGAGCCCATCCTCGTTCCAAAGAAGGATGGCCTCGGTTTGTCCGTGCCCGCACCCACCTTCTACGTCAGCGATGTTGAAAACTACGTCGGTGGGTATCTGGCAAGCAGGTAGCATTGTACTGTTTGGAGCTCAGCTGCTTTTCAAAAAATATATATATTATTTGTATAAAAAAATGTAAAATATGTTGTAAAGTGTTGTCTGTGTCTTGAGCTATGCTGACTTCAGTATTTGTTATGTAGTGGTACGTTGTAATTAGCAATTAATTCACTCTTGTTTCTTGTACCAACTTGTGTATCTTACAGTGAGCCTGAGCCAGACTGCATTGTACTCCATAGCACTGCATTAAAAGAAACAGTCATAGTAGTATTAAAAACTTGTTTCTTCAGGCCTTAGCTGATTACTGCCATCTTGCTTTGTATTGAAGGAATACTGAGACTCCCACTCTGCAAAGGCAGTACATTTTTTAACACTGCTATCAGTGAGAGCTATTTTCATTGCTGTTGGTCATTTGGATTCATTTTGGCATCCTCCTGTCTCTAACCTGAGCAGGGCATGGTACTGCATCTTCTCACAAGTCATCACATCATCCCACCTTGGAAGACACACCTTGGCGAGGAGCCGTAGAAGTGCTCTGAAGTCGCTTGTCTTGTCTCCATATCCTTCTTCCTTTAGCACGTGTGATCTTGTCTCTTGTCCTCTCTCACTTTGTCCCTCCTCTGTGTCACTTTCTGTCCGATTCTCTCTCCTTCCCCTCTTCTGGCAAGGCATCGTCCTTTTGGAGCCATGACTCTAGCTCCAATGTATCTGTCTGTGTTTCATGGTCCCTTTATCTCCTTATACAGTCTGCTAACCACCCCCTTCTCCTCCCCTTTCCTTACCAGGCCATTGACCTGTTCCCCAAACTGGAGGTTGCTGTCACCAGCCACTGGTGTTCCTGACTGTATCTATTGCTTTTGCAGTGATTGTGTGCAGTGAGATAACTATGAATAAAGGAGAATTCAAGACCCCTGATTTTATTGTTCTCTCTATCCTGTTCCTTCTACAGGAAACATATTTTCCTTGCCCATCTGCTCCACTTAGCAGATTTTATGACCTAGGTGCTCCTTATGCATCTGCTGGCTTTCTCTCAGCCTCTAGCTGAAATAATCCATCCTACCAACAAAATAGTTAGTGAAAAGCTGGAGGGAAGAACATGGGTTGTTTAATCTGGAGCTGGCCCCAGATTTGAAAGTGAATGGAACAAGTACGTGCTGATCTAATCTCCATAGGGTTAGTTCACTTGAACGCGATTTCCCAGGCAGGGATTTATCTCACTGTTCTGTAGTTCATTACATTGGACCTAGAATGTCTTTTAGAAACAATCTAAAGTAGCAGAGGACAAAACACCACAACCGAGACTGCCAAATACATCATTACTGTTCTGGCATTTCATGAAAAAACAAATAGATTTTTTTTTCCTCTCCTGATGTGAAAAAACCATGAATGAAACACTGGGAGAGGAAAAATAAGGCCAATTAAAACTAAAGGGAAGAAAGACCAGAGAGATGCTTTTCTTGCAGAAAGGATAAGAGAGTCTGCTTAGAAATGGACACTCTTTGTAAAGCTCTGACTTTCCCCATGTGTACTCTGGTGTGCCCAGTGTTAAATGCCACTAATTGACTAATACTGTTAGTATTAACACTGGGGATTTGCATCCAACAAGTTCTGTTGAAGAAACATATAAGTACTAGCAGCTTATCCTCTGTACTCTAATACAGAGGGGATGGATTTTTGATAGGTGTAATTTTGGGTAAAATAACAGAAAGTCAATTTTTTTGTGGCACACCTGAAATATCATGTTAAAAAATGGGAATTTTCCTGCAAAACTCCTCAATTATAGATTTCAAAAGCAAAAATTTAAAATAGAACATAAGAAAACTTACAATTTTGGAAAATCAGTTTGGCAAGATATCCTATACAGTATTACACTTTGTCTACAATCATGAGACTTTTACAGTGTGGTGGGTAGGGCTTACTCTGTGGATATAGAGATATTTGCGTATAATTTTCACTATGCAAATAAAATCCATAATGAAATTAATAGATTCAAAATAACAGTAATCCTTTAAAGATAAAAACTACAGAAATAATAACGTCAGGGACATGAATACAAAGACACCATTTTATGCATCTACATTTTATGTATATACACATCTTTTATACATGTTTGTATACATGCATAAACAACAGGGAAGATACAAAGGCTAAGAAGATCAGAAAATCAAAAGATTGAGATGTTTCTCAAAATGTTAACTCACCCCCAAGCATACAAAATGGGGCAAGTCAGGCTGCCCTTCAATCTCTCTTTTTCATTGAATTGATTTGTAGGACCAGAGAGGAGTGTTGATGTCACTGATGTCACCAAACAGAAAGATTGCAAGATGAAGCTCAAGGAATTTGTGGATTACTACTACAGTACAAACAGGAAAAGGGTCCTCAATGTGACCAACCTGGAGTTCTCAGACACAAGGTAAGAGTCCAGGCTGCTGCACTGTACAGTGTCCGGGATACGTGGTGGGGTTCGGCTGGGGAAGTTTGAACAGCCTCTGCCTTCTCTGCTGGTTCCCTCTTTAGGAGGTACTGCTTTAACCGTGGGATAGCGGCTTCTTGTTGCTCTGACTCTCTCCTGCATCATCCATATGCAGCCAGTTCAGGCAAAGCACGGAAATGGAAGTGCTATTTCCTATATGAGGAGAATGGTACACAGTGGACTAAATGGGCCAGCATTTGTCATGGTAATTCACACCTGCATATCGTCAGCATTCATGCGCTCACATATCAGAACAGCACATTCATCAGTGCTCACATATCAGAACAGCACCTTTCAGTTTTATTTTAACTCTAGTAGTATAGGTATAGTTAATTCATTGCAACTAGATCCTAGTGATTTATGACTCGAATGTAACTTGATGGTCCAGGAGTGAATTCTCTGCCCTGTCCTGGTAGTGAATGATAACGTATGTTCCTAGTATGATCTTAGGTACTTAGATACAGCTCGACAAATACTGGTAAGACCAAAGAAAGGAGGACAGAGATGACCACAGAGGTATGATAAAACTGTATATGGGTTCGTGGGAGAACATAGACATAAGGGGGCTTATTTTTTAATATTCGATGAGATGGGAATCCTGATGGATCTAAGGCAACAACAGCCCTTTTTCCATCTTAAGGTGATCTTGAAACATGGTGATCTCCTCAGAGCATTCTTTTTTAAAATGCGTTGTACAGCAGTGAACATCCTGCTTGTGTAGCACTGGTTTGAGCGCATCATATATTGCTTACTGAAATTTTCCATTTAAAGTAGTGTAGAGTAAGTGAATAGATGAGGTGTGGCTCTAGGTATAGCGTAACATGTCACTGGATGTCCTTGAATGAGAGTAAGTTTGAAATTATTATAATTTTGTAATCCTATACCATGCATTATAGTTTTAGTTTCAGTGCTTCTGCGAGTTAACCTGTAATCTGTATGACAGCAGTTCAGAACTAGAGTGATGCTGACTTCTCGGTGGAAAGTTGAGGGGTGTGACGGTACAGATTAGCTCTGAATTTGAGGCTGAGGTGCTTTAGTGATGAGGTAATGATGGTGATGAGCCAGAGGTAATGGTGCTGGCTATGTGAATATCACCAGTCCTCAATGACAGGAAGCCTACTATTCTCCTCATGTTTTATAGTATATGTTTTATATATAGGATAATTAGCTGATGTAAATGCTCAGGTTATTGCTTTGTGTTTTATATAGCTGTATTCATCACCTGAGCTGTGCTTTTATTCCAGAAGTAGGCAGATGCATCTATAATGTACTGAACTTCATGCAACTGCACAGATCATTTTTACAGTTCTTGTAGTCCTTCTGGGTAGCTAGTACTTACAGAAGGGAAGTGCCAGAGAAGGAAAAGATTCCTTTATATACAGACGCTACACAGAAGATGATGAGTGCCAACATAAAAAAAATAATGGTTGTTTCGGGGAGCATTCCATTTTAGCAAGAAGACTTAAAGTAGCCTTAAAAAAGAAGGCTGATGAATAATTACAAGCTCATTTTTTTTAAAGCCATTACCTTTAGCTCTGTAGTTAGTATTTTAGTAGTTAGTGCACACCCATTTCTGCAGAAAGCATCTCTAATAATTACAGGCTTCAAATATTACCACTATCTTCAGTTGAGATTTTTTTAGCTTTCTGCCATTATCCCAGAATAACGGGAGGTCTTTTGTTCTGAAGAACTGCTGGAGATGTCACTCATATGCTGCTAATTTAGACATTAACTAGCAAATATTTTATTTCTTAACATAGACAGTGACACTTTAATTGAATGCACTGCTCCATCTTTCCCTGCCATTTTAAATGGAGCTATTGTTATCAGTGTTTGACAGTGAACATAAATGACACATGGGAGCATTTAATTTTAGTTTGAAGTGCAGATATTCTTACTGACGTGATATTTTAGAGCGTCCAAGAGTGAACCTCCACCCCTTGCAAATATTAGTCCAAATTTTGGACTTTTAAAATATAAAATTTAGCACATTCTGGGATGAAATGCTTTTAATACCTGTTTATCATGCCACTACATAGTTTTAGCTGTGATTTATGGTATATATTATATATTTAATGTAAACATAATATATAAATTATATAAATAAATATATGCAATATGAATACATGTTCAATGTAAATATATTAATTTGTATAGATTATATAAATAAATATTATGTATATTTTATTTTAAATATTTTCACATTATTAGCCCAAATTGGACTTTTTCCTTCTTCTGAGGTTTTAATGTAGTTTAGTCATTCTAAATAAAAAGATCACTGTTATTTTCAGCATCAGATCAAGACTTACTTAGTCCTTAAGTATTAATGTGATTGTTATTAGGATTTTTAATACTGAGCTTAACTTGCAAATTTTTAAGATTTGCCAGACCATTTATGTAAGAGAGCACACATTTCACTTTCTCTTCTGAAGGTGGCTGGAAAAGCAGCTGTGGTAACAGTGCTATTGATAACTGAGCCTACATAGCAAGAGGTAGGGACTGGAAAAATACAAACAACATATACTTGATCATAAATGCTGCTACTGAAAGAAGTCAAAGGATTGTTGCTAAGTCATCATACTTAAAAAGCCTTAAATCTCTGTCTGTAAACAGTTTTCACAATTTTTCTGAATGAAGAGCAGTTCCAGTGACATGTAAGGAGCTGCTTCAGATTGCCATGCAAGTATTAGAGTCACACTCCGCTTGTTTTATCAGGGTCCTTGTGCTCTTTTTTAAAAAGATGCATGTTTGTTTTCAATTCTCTCTCTAAAGGATGTCCAGTTTTGTAGAGCCTCCAGATATAGTTAAGAAGTTGTCCTGGGTGGAAAACTATTGGCCTGATGATGCTCTTCTGGCTAAACCCAAAGTTACCAAGTACTGCCTGATCTGTGTGAAGGACAGCTACACGGATTTCCACATAGATTCGGGAGGAGCTTCTGCATGGTACCACGTGCTGAAGGTGAGGCATCCTGTTTTTGCAGTGTATCTAGTAATGAACTAAGTTTTACATGAGAGGGCCATCCTAAAATTCTCTCAAA
Source organism: Platalea leucorodia (assembly GCF_965183815.1). Taxonomy (NCBI): domain Eukaryota; kingdom Metazoa; phylum Chordata; class Aves; order Pelecaniformes; family Threskiornithidae; genus Platalea; species Platalea leucorodia. The sequence goes on along the minus strand of NC_138831.1, from coordinate 25,376,975 downwards.
AATTCAGGTCTCAGGTTTTTTTTCCCCATGGTGCTGTTATATCCGTAAGAAATGTGCAGAGCCTTAACTGCTGTAAGTGGGTATGCTCTCAGCAGTGCCAGGGTTTGCTGAGCGAGGAAGCCACTTGGAGTGTGGAAGTTGTCTGTGTGTTTTCACTGTATTTGGTTTTTAATATTTGTTTAGTGCTTTCTGCACACACATCACCTAAGACCTGAAAGATACTGTGTCCTGCTTTTGCAGGATAATGGAATCTGGTACTGTAAACTTTTGGCAACATCAGTCCCACAAATCTGAGCAAATATGGTCAGCTAGCGATTTAATTATTTCAGCCATTCTGTACAAAGCTGTCGAGTAAATTTTATTTTGATAGTGTTAAAATATGTAATACTATATATTTCTTTAGATAAATATTTGTGTGTGCGCGTGTGTGTACATGAATCTGTGCCAGTGCAGCAGTGCTTGGTTTGGCTGCTTGTTGCTAATTTTATATTTTCTAATTCAGGGAGAAAAGATATTTTATCTCATCAAACCAGCCTCTGCAAATATTTCTCTTTATGAACGCTGGCAATCGGCAGCAAACCACAGTGAGATGTTTTTTGCAGACCAAGTAGATAAATGTTACAAATGCACAGTTAAACAAGGACAGACACTCTTCATTCCATCAGGTGAGCAGGCTATTGCAGGTGAGGTTTCTTGCTCGTTTTAGAGCTGCTGAAATAGCATGTCCAAAATGCTAGAGGGATGTGATTTGACCACTTTCTCTGACGAAGTTTGAAGTCTAATTCTCAGTAGAAGTATAATTTCATATGCTTAAAAAAAATCAGAACTTTTACTGCTTTCTTTCAATATTTTAGCACCCTTTTAAAGCACAACTAGTAGGTAGTTTTCCACTCTTGGTCTAGCTGGGTTGCAGTAATTCATGAGTTCTCTCTCTGTATCCAACCATGACATAGGTACTTCTTGCCATCTAACAGAGAATTCATGTTGAATTACTTGCTGACCATGACTCCCCACAAAATCCTTTTCATGGTCATTGGTTCCCTGTGACACTAAGGAACTATAAAGGCGCCTGCACGAGTGTGGGTGTGCATTTGTGGTTTCGCATGAGGCTGAAGACCTGGATGTCACAGATTTTTATGGGTTACTTGATAGACTGTGGCTTTCATTGCAGGTTAGGGATGGTGGATTTTGTTTTTCTCAGTTCCTGGGAGGATCTTCATAAGGATAGGGAGTTGATCAGCAGATAGCGCAGAGTTTTAAGTGAATGCAGTTCTACTCCTGTCCCTCACCTTCTTCTCACCATGAACAATTATTTCCTCATTTGCATTGCTGTTTCCAGCACTCCGTGTTACCTGTTGAAACTGTAATCTGTGTGGGACAGGGATTTTCTCTCCCTCTATGTGCCTTTCAATGATGCACTGTCCACTTGATCCATAATCTGAGTTGAGGCTTCCAGGCAGCATGAGTAAGTAACAGCACTGGTACTTGTGTTTTGGAGGCAGTATCCAGTAATGCCATTTTTCTGTGTGTGAGTATATTCTTGCACAGAATGTTTACACACTTGAATTTTACTTTGACTGTAAAAAGTGGAAAGTAGGTATTTCTCTCATGACCATATGTGGAGCAGATGGTAGAATAAACACGGAGCAATTTATAGAGATTCACTAATTTAGGTAGATTTTTGTATGACAATAAGTGTTTGGAAAACACCTGTTCCTGGCACTACAATAAAGTCAGTGTAAGGAGCTGTCACAGATTTTTATGGTGATGTGAAAGCAGCTACCGTTATGTAGCTGCTGTTGCTTTTCACAGTAACAAGAAGGTAATGTCAGTGTGAACAGTATGGCTCCTTTCACTGTCTGCCACCACTGAAGGAAGTCCTGGGACTGGGAGTCAAAGGTGTGTAGCACCTTCCTGGGCTGGGCCTTTATCATGCAAAACAAACAAGGGGCCATATGCAACTTTGTTCAAAGCGTATGCGGTTCTGGTGCTGACTTGGGCTGCAGAGCTGTATTGGTGCCTAGGAAGTAAGTTGCTAAGTGAAGCATAAACATCATGTTGTGAATAAAGTCTTTGTTACTGTGATTCAAGTTCTTATCCTTGGGACTCTTCTCTTTCTCTTTTAGGTTGGATTTATGCAACTCTAACACCTGTAGACTGCCTGGCCTTTGCAGGACATTTTCTACATAGTCTAAGTGTTGAAATGCAGATGAGGTAATCTGTCTTTCAAATCTAAAGTTAGGTAGAGGCTCAGTTTTTAATAAATTGGCCATCCTCTCTCCTATTAATTAGCCTACATTTGCGGTAACATTGATGTAGCTCTACTGGACAATTTTGGAAAGCGTACCCACATTTGCCCCCTTCTACTGTGTTCTCCCATGCTGAGTTATTCCAAACTGTCTTAACACCTATTGCATAGCGCATAGAAGGATATGTGAGGTGCTTGGATTGATGTGGCCAAGTCCTGAAGGAAGAACTGTTAAAAACTGTCAGGAGTTTTACCCTAGAACATGCCATTTGCCTTCTGGATAAGCCCCCACCTGCTCATCTGGGTTCTTTGCCCAGTGTAAGACAATAAAAAAAGTTCTTTACTGATGCTGGACAAATAATGGAATTAAACAATCTTACACCTGTATCGCACAGTGTCTTACTTCAAACACTTGTGTTGAGTGCTCTAACAAATTTGAAAGGTTGGACCAGCAACTACAGGTTTCATCAGTTAGCATAGCTGAAACTTTCCTTGAAATCCACGTGACATGGTAGGGCTCTTCTGGTTCTGATTTCTCTTCTGTCTGTTCACTGTTGCTTCTGTAGCGCTAGAGTTCTAAACTGGCAGTGACTGCCATCTGAAACTGTGTCCGATTCTTACAGAGCATCAGATTTTTGGGATTATTGTATGTCAGATCCTGCTTGTGCTTTTCTTTTAATGCAATGTTATTTTTAATGTTATTTTTATATTTTGCTTTTGGTCTGATGCCAGAATACATGGTAGCAGCACAAAGAAATGAAGCACTGCAAAATGAACCTCGGGCATTTATGAGCAGTGCTTGTCACTGTGTGACATACTTGTGACCTGCTACGATTTAAATTCATGTGGCTTTGTATTGCAGGGCATATGAAGTAGAAAGACGATTGAAAATTGTCAGTCTCACCCAGTTTCCAAACTTCGAAACTGCATGTTGGTATATGGGAAAGCATCTACTAGAGACATTCAAAGGTAAAACTGCATTTCTTTGCTTGCCTTAATTGCTTAGCTTTGGGGGCCTGAAAATAGTTACTCTCAATTTCTGCTGATATGTCACATAGAAGATGGACAGGTGACCAAAATCAGCCTTGTAACTATTTGAAAACTACTTTTAACATACAAGCAGAACATGCTGGTCTGGACCAGCTCTCCCCTTAATATCCTGCCGTCTCGCTCTAGGAGGGACCTTAACTGTCCCTCTTACCTATGCCTAAGGGAAGGTTTAGTCTTCTTTATAAAATGTATTTAAGTTGCCTCAGAGGCAAATAATGTTGTAACATTTTTTTTAGTTTTTAGTTGCCTGTCAAGCCTGGATTCATTCCCTGTTTTAACCTAATGAACTACACGCTCCGTCAGCCCAAGGCATAGAGTAGCACTTCCTTCTCCCATCATTCTGCTGATACCGGTTCAAGTACGTGGGCAGGTCGCATATACATGGGGCCGCAGGAACATCAGAGGTGTGGCCAGCAGGAGCACTGAGAATTAGAGCAAAGTTTTCTGTGCAATTCAAAATCTTCCCAATCAGAGTTGATCCAAACATCCATGCGTGTATGTTCTTTACAGATTCGGTCTCACTTTGCTCTTTGCCTCTATTTCTCTTCTTACAGAACGAGTCTAGAGACACCCACCGGATCCTTTTATAACGAGAAAAATGTGTCTAATTAATAAGCAAGGTGAGGGGTCCCTCTGGGTGTCACCTGGAAGGGGGCCCCCTTGTGACCGACTCTGAACAAGAACTGGAATGAGGGGAAAAGTTTAGGCAAGCTTGTACTCATGCAGAAGTGAAATGCTTTGGCCAATATAATGTTTGTTTCTACATATTGGTACTTGCTTTTTCAGTCAGAATAAAAGAACCTCTGATGGTACCTTTTTATTCCCCCAGCCTAGGATGTATGAACATGAAAGCTAGCTTGATTACGGGACCAAGAAAAGAACCAGAAGGATTGCCAGTGTAGACATAACTTACAGGAGCACAGTGTAGGAAGGCTGAGTTGGATTTATGACACAGTAAATATACTCCTTATTACGATCAAGTTATAATAGGGATTCATTTGTGGTGACCAACTTTCAAAGAGTTAACTTTCACAGTTCGACTTTTTCAAATTAAAGACTTTATGTAAAACAACTTTAGCTAGCAGTGTTTGAATGGTATTGTTTTTTTCCTCTACTTAGGTTTGCATAAAGGTGGGCAACAACCTCCTGCTCATTTACTCCAAGGAGCAAAAATTCTCAATGGTGCTTTCAGGTCATGGACTAAAAAACAGGTAGGAGAAGCAGCCTGTTTTAATATTGTGTGTTCCTCAGGTTTGTCAGTCACTGGAACAGAGAGCAAATGCTAGAACAAATGATATCTCTATAGCAAAACAGCTAATTCTAAAATCTCAAAGGGAAGGAGGGCGATAGCTGGGATTTCCTAGTGCCACACGAGGAGTCAGCAGAAAAAAAGGTACCACTAGGGTTTTTCAAAAAGTCCATTCTGCACACTGCCAAAAGGATACTGAATGAATGTTCTCCCTGACTCTGAGAATTTTCATGTGCCAAATCAATTAAGCAGAGGTTGTGTATGCGAGTGAGGCCTAGAACAACGCCTGCATTTTTGTGTGCACAAGGTGCCCGGTTCCCGCAAATCAACATGTTAATTGAGCCAGGAAATACATGTTGGTTGGAGAGAAGGCTTAAAGGGATTTGCAGCCTGAATTTCCTGCTGTAGTCATTTCAGAAGTGTTATTCTTGAGTGTGTTGCTCCTAGAGTTTTGGGGAATTAGCTGCAGAAGACAGGCCACTCAATCATAAAACATAAACAGGGGAACTACCAGCTTTAGGATTTTCAGACATTTTAAGAAGGGATGAGCAGCTGAGTACATAATGTTGCATACACAGTTAGGTCAGTTAGGTGGCTGTCCCAGATTTAAATGTAGTCAGGGACTTGGCTGCTCCCTACTGCAAAAAGCCAGTGCTTGAGGCTGAATTCAGAATTGCTCCCTGGTTTCCTGGGAGGAAGAAGGACTGACTGGTGTGGAAGCCCTCTTTTCCATGTCACCCTGTTTATTTTTCTACTTGCCATGCAGATGAGAAGTAGTGAGTCAAAGGAAGTGAGACTGTGTTGGCATTTAGGTAAAGCTGAACTTTGAATATTATAACATGACATGTGGATGCAAATGTTGTTAGTCCTGTCAGGGAGCTCCCAAACCACTCTGCTGACAATGTATATGCCTATTATACTCATTGAAGACACCAGCCTAAGACAATCTCTCCTTGTAGATGTAGAAAAGGAATTTTCCACAGAATCTCATTTAAAGGGGTAAGCAAAGTGGTATTACAGTTGTGAAAATGCAATAATATCTGAAAAAGACTATTGACTTTGTTCTCTCAGGACAACTATTTACAATAACATCCAGAAGTGGAAAAAATTATATTTTTTCCTTATTTGGACTTACTGATGCAGTCAGTATTGATTTCAGTATCTAGGAAAAATATTGATGTGTTACTTAATGAGATTCTTTAAAATATTTTTTCAAAAAAACATGCACAGAAACAGCAGTCTGTCTTTGTTCTGTTTTAGGCTTTAGCAGAGCATGAAGATGAACTACCAGAAAACTTCAAACCAGCACAACTTATCAAGGACCTTGCCAAAGAAATAAGACTAAGTGAGGTTTGTGCTCTTTTCATAATGTTAACCATATTGTGGGTCTTTTAATAATCTAGGCTATAAAGTGGATGACTTGAAATAAATGAATCTTTTTTCCCACTCTCTTCATTAAAAGAATTCATGTGAGGTTTCGCGGCAGGGGGACTGCTCAGGACTCTTGCCCGTGGCTGACTCGCCAGATATTCTGGGCTCCTATTTGCTTTCTACTCGGCTTTATGCTGTGTCTGCCTGTCCTACATCCTTCCTCCTCCACCTTCTCCTAGCCGCATTGGCCACAATCCCCTCACCATCCTTATTTGCTCTTTCACTTTAGCTACTCTCTACCCAAAAATATGATAGAACTCAAAGAACACTTGCCATCCCCGTGATCATGCTCCCTACATAGTATCTGCTTTTCCTTATGTTCATGGGTCTTCCCTATGACACTGTCTGAGCTTGGGACTATTATTCTGTACTTTGTCCCAATAGGAAGCCTTGCTCTTGACTGGCTTCTAGGCAAAGTCACTATAGCAAATGCGATTATAATTATAACCCCCCGCAAAAAAAAACCCAAAACAAAACCCAACAAAAACAACCCCCAAAAAAAAAACAAAAAAGGAGGTTACATGGAGGTATCATCCACTAAGTCTGGTATTATATTCCACTTAGTGGAGATGTGTGACAGTGCAAGGTGGCAATAGCTAGTTCAGTTGTTTTAAGAAGACATTGCATTACATTCCACCCCTTTTCTAACTATATCCGAAGACCTCAAAATTGAAATCTGTCGTGTCCTTTTATCCTCTTCGATGTAGTATGTAAGTTTTCTGATTGTCAGAATGGCAAGTTAAGCAGAAAATAATTTCTTTTTAATTAGTCAGACAGTGTTAATTTTAATTGGGCAGCTATTTTACTGCTTATTTTTCCTGAGGGCATGAAACATGATTCTGCTACATTTATCACATCTGAATTAAATGGAAATGGTTTGTGCTCAAGCTGATTAGCATTTTAAACAAAAGACCATTCATTTCATATGTTTGTTTGTATGGGCAGTCCATTTAGCAGTCCTACCTGATGATATAACCTAGTGAGAGTTACATTCCTTGTGAAGCCACTTGAGTTTCTCCAGGCCAAACCTGTGCTTGAGCAATGTGGGGGCAGTAATTGGTGGTGAGCAGAGCATTACTGTGGCATGTGCTGTGGTCTTCATTCCCTGGCCAGCCTGACCTGTGAATGCAGTTACCCCTTCATCGAAGGGGGAATCTTTGGGGTTTTTTTCCCCAAGGAATGGAGGGTGCAGGGGAATATCTAACGTGAGACAGGTGGGTCTGAATGCCTTCCCATTTTGTGCTACAGAATGCTTCAAAAGCCAGCAAAGCAGACACAAGTGCCAACACAAATGTCGAGGAGATCTGCCCTGTGGAGAAGGAGGAGGCACCATCACCTGTCCAAGTGACACCTCCGCCCCGACCTGTAGAAAAGCTCCCTAAAAAAAAGACGCCCAAAACTGTGAAAACCCCCAAACAACTCAAGCCATCCAAACCCCCCAAACCTCCCAAGCCACCCAAACCCCCTAAGCCTCCCAAAACACCAAAAGTTAAGGGAGAAGGAAAAAAGAAAGGAAAAAAGGCAAAAGAGAGTCCACCGCCAGCCATTCCAAATCTTGACTTGCTGGAGGCACACACAAAGGAGGCTTTGACAAAGATCGAGACGCCAAAGAAGGGGAAGGTGGGTCATATTTTAACCTCTTCCTGTTTTCTCACCATAATAGTGATAAAATCAGTCCTTAGGTCTCATGAAAAAATAATTTAAGCAACACAGTGTAAAACCCTGTCTCCACTGAAATAAATCAGAGTTTTGCAAATGCTAGCTTATCGCCCTTTTTTTTACCTGACTGTTCAATTTGATTTTTCTGTTTGCTTGGTTATTAATTTGATATGGAGCCTTCAAGAAACCTATTGATTCAAGCCAAGTCTGGCAAACTACTGCCAGTTCCCTTCCCAGACTGAGGCGAGATGAAAATTAAAAGACATTTTAAATGGCTTTTTTTTTGCCTCTTGAACTATTATAGTCTTATTTCAAGTGTTATTAGCATTCTTGTGTGCATTTCCATAATTGGTTATCAGAGATGAAGGAATCTCATTTTGCATGAGATTTTGCTCTAGAATGAGTGAATGAAGATAAAACAATAGTTTGCTTCCATTTTTGCCCACGTAGGACAAGTTTCATTTTGATGTCCTTTAATTCCACGTGAATTTTGCTGCTGACTTCAGCAGGGGCCAGGATTTCACTGAGGCACTGATGGAGTAATGTATTGTACACTGTTTGTTAAGAAGTATCCATAAGTCTATTCTAAAATGCTTCTGAATTTTTTAGTAGTTTGTATGCAGTTTGAGAAACCTGTCCACAGAGCAATAGGCAAGGAGATTAGCAGGTTTTTACAGTAATCTTGTATGTTGGTATATCAAGGAGAAATGCAGCTAGTCTTCTCCATTCTCTGAAGCAGCAATATTTGATTGAATCTCCTATTTGGGTTCAAAAAGAATGAATCAGAAGAGTTTTCAAAAATATATCATGTTATATTCCAGATAAAAAATGTGTTTCTGTAACATGCCAACACTCCATCCTCTTTAAGAGCACATGCTGACTTTTTCCCCAGGCTGCAAAGAATGTTTTAAGTGTTCCCAATAAGGAAACTGCTAGTAAGCAGAATGAGGTGGAGAAATTTGAAGTTCGAGAGCAAAATAAAAGCAAAACAGAAGCCAAATGGAAATATAAGGTAATATCTTATGTTAAATTCTGCTGTTGATTCTGCCACATAATGATAAGTCAAGGGTAGAGAAATGTTCATAGGTCTGCCTAAGCAGAGACTACAAGGCACCAATTTTCAGTTCCCAAAGAAAAAATTTTGAGCAGAAAATAATCAAGTAATCACGGGGCGGGGGGGGGGAGGCAGATTCTTCAAAAGTATATGCCGAATTGTCCATCTTCATCTTTGTTGAAGCCAGTGGGAACACTGTTAATAGTCAGATTTTTCAGTGCTGATCTCTTTTGTGTTTCTTACTTTAACGTAGTCGTAATACTTGTAAGTCTGGAGTAGTTCCAGAGAAATCAATAACTAATGATGGCGTAAAAGTAGAGCTAATGAAATCTGAATTATGCCACATGAATTAAAAGTTTGCCTTCCTGGAGGGCTAATGTAGGGTGAGTAAAATTCATTCATAGAATAATACGTTTTTTCTCCAGGTACCATTTAAAACAAGGTGACATTAGGCTTTCTCACAGATACAGCTGTCTGAACTTTACCTGCTTTGTGAACTTCTAATGACAAAGGTGCAAACAAATTCCCCAAAGCAAAACAAAACAAAAGTACATGCACTAAGAATCATGAATCATTAACATTAGAGACATCTAAATTTTTTGTGTTAAAAAAAATCGCGGTTAATGTGATTAGATCAGTATGTACCAATTAATTCTGCAGCCAGAACAGCTTAGGAAAGTATTAAGGCGATACTTAAAAATTAATCAAAGGCTTCCTTTGCACTGAATGACTTTGACATTAAATTATTAAATTCATAATTCAAGCTCTTCTGAAGGTGTGAAAGAAGCAAGTGGAGCTTCAGAATAAAATGCAGTCGCATTTGCGAGGTTATAGGCACTGTGCTAGATTCTGTCCTTAGGCACACAAGCATCATGATGAGCAGTGTGCTTAGCCTGTGCTCTGATTCACGAAATGTGTGTGTAGTATTTTACATCAGTCTGCACCAATTTAAGAGAGCAATATTTAAATTTGGCATTGTGTTTGTGGCGGGCATTGCTTAAACTGGTGCTGAAGTGCTTCTTGAATGGGGACAAGTCTGTGAACTAAAACCCATGTAGTCTAAGGAAGAGTATAATCCTCTATTACTTACCACATTTGAGGGAACATATTTTTCTCTGCATATAGATCAATGGATTCTCTGAGGTTACCTAGGAATCTGAAATATCAACAACTCATTCAACTATTTTTTTTGTTTTGTTTTGGGTCTTTTGCCTCTCAGAACAGTAAACCTGATTCACTTCTAAAAATGGAAGAGGAACACAAATCAGAAAAGACGCCTTTATCAGGAAACAAAGACAACAAATTTACCTTCTCTTTCTCTAATAAGAAGTTGCTTGGGTAAGTAAAAAAATATGACAATACACATCAATTAAAAAAAGCAGATTAAAAAGCCTTGTCATTATTTATGTTTTTTTATACAATAAGATAAAAATCTGCCTTTCTGGTCAATGTGGAAAATACACTTACGCAAAAAGTTCTTCGCTCTAGAACTTGAGTTTACTTAGAAAGCAGCATAGTTGACCATAACAGCAACGACCTATCTTTGAGGCTGGTAGTTTGCTTGAGAATAGTGTCTTAAGCATTCAGGCAGTGTCTCATGTTTTGGCACTTCAGGTTCTTACTAGCTGAGTTATATTAAGTGGTTTTTGTGCAGATCCTACTCAGGGTACATTTTTAAGAAATTGTTCAATGAACTCTGCATACCAAACTTCCATGCTGCATGTGTATTGTGCATATCATGATATACCTTGAGACAGCCTTAAATAATATAGTGCTTATTTGAAGCCAGCCAAGGCTACTCTAGTTGGCATCATATTTTGAGATATAAATTGTAGGTACAGGAGTGTGTTTGTAAAATTATTTGAATTGCTGTGGCACCTCTGAAAGTATTCAAGTCGACTGAGATTTCTACATAAAGATATTCATTGTCTGCCTCTCTGTCAATTCACAAAATGTTTTCTAATCAGAGTATTGTTACGGATTTGTAATTTTTTTTTTTTTCAGTTCAAAGGGAGTCAAAACCCAGCTGAATACTAGTGTGTTTGGGTCACTGCAGAATTTTAAAGAAGATAAAGCAAAACCTGTACGAGATGAATATGAATATGTGTCAGATGATGGTGAACTAAAAATTGATGAATTTCCAATCAGAAGGAAGAAAAACACTACAAAAAGAGAACTGCCCTGTAAGAATATTTCCTATTTTGTCTGTATCTGCACAACAGTCTTATGTGTTGATTGTCCAAAATGAGTCTTTAAAATCTATATGATTTATAATAAAGCCATGTTTTAACTGTCAGTCAAATATAAGTGGATTTGAATGGCTTTAGAGGTTATGGCTTAAGAGTGCTATCTTTTGAAGGGAAAAGAACCATGACTTTGTTTTTCGTTTTTTTTTTAAATTCAGTTTTATCAGACAAAAAAGACACTCTGCAGCACACTCCTGTTAAGAAGCCAAAGGTGGAGTCGGTATCATACAAGGTATGGTTATTATTGTACCTATCACAAGCAAACACCCATTGTATGTCTCTCACAGTACGTGGGGTAGTACTGTAATGGCAGTAGCAAAGCCTTCTTACAGGCTGTTGTCACATCCTCTCCTTCATTCTGCAGCCACAGTCTGCTCAGAATAGGAAGCATTCAGACATTGCCAAGACTAAACATAATTTGGTACTGTGGCTTGAACTGCTTGTACATGATCAGGCCTGATGGGAAGCATGCATGGGGACGGTGACAGTTGTATCACAACACGAGAACAGGAGCAAGCCGTAAGATGGAATAGGAAGGGTCAGAAGGAGTTTTCTGTTGTACCTGGCTTGATGTTGCATTGCTGACAGGCACAGGACTCTGTCTCAAGCTGTGCTCCCCACCTGTGTCTGTCCTCCCATTTCCATGTGCATTGAACACTGGTCGTTAAATTTCCATGTTCGTGTTTGACAGATGAAACTTGGCGTAATGCTAGTACAATTGAACTCATGTCATTTCACATTTCACATTACTACAAGCCCTTCATACCTACTGAGTAGCAATTAAAGATTTTGTTTGCTATCACTTAGCAGCGTCTCCCTCTGCCTATTACGGGCTTGCATCTAGAATGCCCTTGACTCAGCATGATACTTTAGCACGTCCCTAACTTGAGGCAGTGTCAATGTGCCTGTTGATAGCTTACCTTCAGGCATAAGTTTGCTCTGTGTTAGCATTGAAGCTCAATGCTGGAAATTAAATGACATTAAATGTTTTGCCCAACTGTGGTTAATACAAATTCATATTATAATATCTGAATAAGTCAGAAAAAGCAAAATAGCTTGTTAACACAGAACTGTAGGTGACTGAAATGTTAGGCCCTAAGAACTAAGGAATACTTTTCATCCTGGTTTGGCTCAGGGATATTAAAGAGCAAGTGCACACCTCGCCTGAGTCAGTAGTTGACATCTGGACACCAGTGCACAGAGAACATGGAAAAACATGTTGGTATCTCACTGTGCAGAAGGTTAAGGAGGGAGGCCAGTTCCTGGGGAGAACAGTGGTTGGCAGTCTAAGCAATAAGGGCTGGGACTTTAGAGGCCTGAAAGCAGGGCAGGAATGGGGAAAAAAGTTGTTCTGTTATGCTTGACTATAGTGCATAGAGATACCAGCCCCAGAAAGATAGTTAGATGCAGGTAGCTTCCTTCAGTGGCCTCAGATGCCACTGTTCATATGTGTCTATCCCATTCCTCTGTCATATCATCCTGTTCTCTAGCAGAAGGGATGGCAGAAGTGGGTCTGTCCCTGTGTCTGAATTGGCTATGTTAATAGTCTTGCAAGATACAGACCTGTGCCCTGATGCATATCTGGGCTGACAGAGATATGGCCACACATTCTTTTTTTTTGCTACATGGGTCATGGTCTTATGTACAGGAGCAGGGGCTGAGAAGGCAACACAGCACTTGGAAACACCATTACAGTGGTTTGATCCCGTGTGCAGGATCAGATCTCAAAGCTGCTTCTCCAGGGTTGGAAGGGGAAAGAAAAACCTACTATGCCTACAGGCTGCAAGGAAACTGATTTTTACTGTTTGTTTGTTTGTTTGTTTTGTTTGTTTTTTCTTTAATGACAGCTAGCCCTGTGTCTTTGGAGGAACAGCAGACTGCAGAAATTATTGTGCTGTTCTTGTTGACTAACTCAGTGAGTTTCCCCTTTTTTGAGCCTTTTCCTTGTTTTTACAGAGTGATGACTCGTCAGATGAAGATTTGCTTCACATTGACACGGAGGCAAAGCCAGGGCGCAATTCCAAAGTAAAGAAAGAGAGTGGAAGTTCAGCAGGAATTCTTGATCTTTTGCAGGCAAGCAAGGAAGTTGGGGGTTTAGAGTATAACACCAACAGGTACGCACCAAAGGATGTTTCTTCCTCTTGCCCGTAAAGAAAAATTGCTCTTTTGTGGTTGTGTGTGTGAGTGAGAGAGGATGAATTTTGCAGCTCAGTAACTGCTTTTGCTCCAGTATGCAAATTCTTCCTTTGTCCTGTGATCTGGAGGGAGAGGTGGGAAAATGTGTGGGAAAGATTTTGGTCGTATAATTTAAACAAATAGAGGCATTTCACATCTGTAAATGCTGAACATCCATTTTAGCAATAATACTATAATAGATGAATCATTCAAAAGGAAGAAAGAGCTCAGTGAAGGCAGCTTGAGGTCATGAATAATGTTTTTTAATGTAGTAATAATATAATAAAGTAATCTAAATGACCAGGATTCCTTCCATAAGGCGTTGTAAGATGCCGCGCATTTCCCCGAATGTCGAACGTTTGAAAGAAGAAAATAGGAAACCGTCTACCCTCCCTCACACCCCTGGTCATCATTCTTCTCCCCACCAAAACACATGGCTTGGAAAAAAACAAGCTCTTTCATGGGTACTTCTATACCTAAAATGGAAGTGCTTGCCTGGGCTTGGTTGTGTTTCATATGGGACCACTGTAGGTGGACATGGAAGTTGACACTGAATGTTTTGGAATATAGTTAATAAGGTACAAGACTAGATCTTTTAGTAATCCAAACAGTGAGCAGTGAAAAGAAATGCAAAATTGGAAAATATGGTTCCTAGACTCAAATCCTGCTGTTTAGGACTGTCTGAAACAAGGGTTTTGTTTGGGCCTGTCTCAAAACAAATGTATGGGTTCACTACTCTTTACAGGCCACATCTGATCTTAAACCACTGATGGAGAATTAGGTAATAGAAGCATGTATGTAATTTCAAAAGAAGCTAGTGGGACTCTTCAGATATGGAAATGTCCTGCTTAACTCAAACCTTAGGAACAAATCCCCAGTCAGGGGTTTTGGGAATATCAGCTGAGTTTATGGCCTCCATGCACAGAATGGCACTGCAGACGTGAACTGCTACATCTTATGCCCTGTGCTCCCTAGTAGTCTGCTGATTAAGTAGATCTTTGCTGCTGCAGTCTTAGCTGAATGATTTGTCCCCCTTCTGGTCTGCTGAAAACCAGAGGTATTCACCTAAGCACTTTGCACTGTTCCACAGGGACCACAGCTTTGGTACCTTTGGAAGCTGTGGGCTGTTGGTAAATTGCTGGCACAAGTTTTTAGCCTCTAAATATGCCTGTTGTGCAAAGAAAGGAATTATCCTCTGAAAGGTGAGAATGACAGGCTAGGTGGTGATGTGGGAAACGTGATGTGAAACATGCAGTAAGACTATTCTTGTTTGGCATTTTAATAAGCCAGTTCCATCTCCACTCTGCCTTCGTTTGAAAACCACCTTCACCAGGCAGGCAGGACATGTTGGTTCTCCAGGCTGGCTGCTTAAAGCAGCAATTATCCTTCTCATGATGTTGCATTGGAAGCAAGAGGTGTGTTGCACCATTTTATAGGTGCAAAGCAGCAAAAGCAATCATCTGCTTTGAGTAGGAAAGCCAGATACTATGTTCAGTGATTGCTGGGGTACCCCAAGAGCATCTTTTTCCTCCCCGCTTTCTCTAGGTCTCTCTTGGTTACGCAAAGCCACAGAACCTGTGGAGGAAGTAGAAATAGCTGTAGGAGTGGTCTGAGAGTTGAGAACAGACTGGACAAAGAGAGACTGGTGCTATCCTCCTCACCCGTGCTGTGCCCTTGCTGGGTGTTGGGTGTGCATGACCCAGGAAAAGTGCAGCTTGCAAATTTGAAAGGACCTGTTAAAGTGGAATGAGAAGGTCCCCTCAGAGAGGAAGATATTATCTAAGCCTGGGAAAGATTGGAAGTTAGAAGCCGTAACTGAGAATTCCAAAAGAAATGCCTTGTGGTCAAAGGGGAACATATGGAATAAGTTACCAAGGGAAACCATAGAAGCAAATTTTATCAGTGAGTTAAAAAAAAAAAAAAGATGTTTTTTTTGATGTTGAGAGAGAAGATGGAGTTTTTTAAGGTTGTAGTGTGGTGACAGAGCTACAGAGAAATCTAAAGGAGGGAGTGTTGCTGAACCAGAAACATCTTCTGGTTCAACCTTCTCAATTTATTAGGCAATTGTCTCTTTCACAGCTTAGATGGTTGGAAGAGATTAAAGCATATTATACAGACTGGCTTCATGCAGGGTACATCAGTCGTGAAGTACCAGGCAGCTCTGTGAGAGATAGTCTTGCTCTTGTGCATCAACATTTAGAGTTTATTAGTTGTTGCAGCACAGTGACAGGGATCCTCATCTCTGCGTTGAACAGAGGTGTGCATGCAGTCTCCTGTAAGACTTCTCTTTTCATTCCTAATGGGGGTGAAAAAAGCCAATGATTTTTAAATCAAGTAAGATAGTCACTACATATCCTTAGAAGGCTTATCTTGACAAGGCTGCTATTTCTAGGGAAGAGGTCTAATCTCAGTTTAGTCCTGTTTTTCCTCCATTATTGCCTTCCCCCCTAGCAAGGAGTGGTTGATCAAAACAGCCAGCCACCTCCTGTGATTGTGGAGGGTATGGGGAGAGGTACCAATGTGTCTGCAGTTCCCAGGAAACAGAATATTTTTTCTTGTCTGAGCTCAAGTGGGTCAGTGGTTCTAGATTTTCCTCATCTCTTGAGATTTGGCCCCAACTCTCTGCCTGCTCTTCAAAAGAAATAATCGTGTTGGCACTTGTCTATTTGACTATTCCTGTGAATTCCTTTTCCATTCTGTGTTATGGTGCATAATGGAACTAGTGTTTGTGTTGAATTTACACTTATATTTTGGCAGGTAATTAGACATGTCAGCAGGTAGGTAGGCGTATCTAACTCTGGGAATAAAGTTGCCAGTGTAATATGACTCCCATGCTTGAAGTTTGGTATAAAATCAGAAAATTTATCAACCGTTGTAAGAATTAAAAGAAATCTGCCTTGGCCATGTTTACATTACTAACCATTCCATGTGTAACATGGTTTGCTGCCTGCTGACGATGTGCAGAAATGCAGTGCTAAGCAGAAGAAACAGGTTAAAGAAATGGTCCTCAAAGATTCTCTTTCTTGCTTGAGAGGTGTCTTTTGCTGTCTGCAGTGGGTTAAAACTGCCACTCTGTAATGGAGTAGGACTCAGGCCTTTCATTTTTCCTCCCTTCAGCCTGGGCTCTGTACCCAGTGTATTTGTAGACTTTGCGGTTTCTGAAATCAAAGTCGCAAACGCAGTCTCATAACTAAACTCTACATGAATTACTACACTGTGTGTGGTAGTTTAGTGGGAATGTGTCACATTAATTTTGGCTCTTGTATAAAAAATTAGGCTTTGGCAGTGTGTGTTGCAGCTTGATTGAAAAAAGCTCCCCATAAATGAAATTACTGTTTCATTTCATAATTATGCTAGGCTTTTTAAATGGCCATAACGTGCTTTTTTAAAAAAAAATAAAAATGGAAGAAACATGATATACAAATATACTGTGTTGCAACATAATGCCAATGTGGTCATGTCTGACTCTCAGGAACAATTTCCATCTTTCTCTACTTCTAAGGCAGATAAAGGGTAGGCATATGTATGTATTTATATATATACACACACATATATATATGTATGTACATTCTGGATACTCCACGTAGCAGTAGTGCAGCTAGGTCTATGTGGAATCTCCTTTGCTCACACAGTGGTCTGTGCAGATGAGAGCCAGCTCTCAAGTGGGAAGCATGGAGCCCTGTCAGACCACCGCCGAAGCTGCTGAACCCCAGCAGTAACTTAGGAAGCAGGTCAGGGCTTTTTGTGATAATGACCTTATCTGAATTGTGTGAAACTTTATTCTGTAAAATATTGGACTGTTGTTTGCAGCTGACCAAACCAGATCCCCTGATGGCATTACCTAGATTGCTCTAGAGAGCTGCATCTCCCGTACTTGTGTCAATGGTAGTGAGATGGGGAGAGATAATGACAGAGGTACTGCAGAAAGGCAATGTGTAAACAGTCTGAAATGTAAATGTAAATGTGTAAATGTGTAAACAGTCTGAAAGAACTGGAATATGGAAAAAAGCTTGGAAGGACTGGTAGTCACATGATATTGAAATGAGAAAAATTATTTGTTGTTTCCAGGTCTGATTAAAAAATGGAAGGAAATACTGGTTTTTGTACTTGAAATTATTTGAGTTCCCTAGTTTTATACAACCATGACTTCTCCAAAGTATTGATAAGTCATCACTATCTTGGCTCCACTTCTTTGTGGTTCATTTGCATTTGGCCACAGGTGGGGTGAGGGGAAATGCAGAAATGACACGGAACTACTATCACAGAGAGAGGATGGTGATTTATTGCCTTCCCCTTACATGCACAACTGTTTTTCAATGGTTCTTATTTGAAGTATTCCACAGTAACGGCAGTTGGAAGGGGCCTCGGGAAGTCACCTAGTGCAGCCGCCTGCTCACAGCACAGCCAGCTGCAAAGTTTCACTCAGTTGTTTGGGGCATTGCCCTGGTGAGTTTTAAGTATATTCAGGGATGGGGATTCTGCAGCCTTTCTGTGTGAGCTGCTCAGCCACCCTCGGAATGGACCTTTTCTTCATGTGTCGGGTTAGGACTTCTGCTGCTGCAGCTTGTGACCACTGCCTTTCATCCTATTGCTGTGCACCGCCGAGAATGGCCTGGCTCTGTCTTCTCTGCAACCCCATGAGATAGTTCTTGTTTCAAGTTAGTTCTTGTTTCCATTTAGAAAATGCTCAGTGGTTCCTGTGACTTTCCTTTGCCCTTATCTGTTTTTCCCCTAATCTTAAGATGAGACCGGGTGATAGTTATTCAGAGGCGAGGTGAGACATTAGTGAGCTGACTGCCTCTCATCTCCCCCTTGCCCTTCAGTGCCTCCAGCCATCTGTGTAGGCAGCATGGAGAATGGGGAAGAAGCCACCCCTCAATGAGTAATATTCTGCTGAAATTAATAAATTCAATTTCTAAATATGAGAGTATAGGTGAAAGGCTCAGTAAGTGCTTATCAAAGGAAGGAGATGATCTGCCTAGAGATGTTGAACCCTCAGAGAGAGATGGCAGTAGTAAATTGGTTATGAAAAGTGAGGCACGTGCTCCCTGCATGATATCTCCTCCTAGCTTCAGGGTGTTGGGATGATTCCTGCGCCCAGACAGCGCAGGGGCCAGCCTCAACTAAGGAGGTAAAACCTTAGTCTGCCCATGCTGAATTGTGTGTATTCTGGTCACGATCACGGCTGTTTCCCTATTGCCACCCGCCCTGGAACATGCTGTCAGGGAAAAGATGCTCTTGTCAAGTTTAGGCGGGTAACGCAGGCAAAGTGAAAGCCCCACAAAATGTGGCCTGAAGGGATGCTTTGTGCTCTCCTCCCTGAGGAAGATACTGCTAGCAACAGCAAGCTGTTCTGGGACACTGAGGCCCCAAGGCTTAAACCCAATACAATAAATAGTTGCAGAGAGCACTGTGTGTAGGGCTCAAAGCCATCTGTGCCATACAGACCAATGTCTTCTTCCTCAGATTGCCCTTCCCTGCTTCTCATCACACTGTCCCAACCAGTGTTGCAGGCTGGTCAGCCCTGGGGGAGATTTTATTTGGGATGAGTTTTAACAGCAAATTTTCCCTTCTGTTATGGTGCTTCTCTCTGTTAATAATGTGAAAACATGCTGCCAGTTTCAACTCTCGGGAGCAGCATCAGAAAGGCAATTGCTGGTGATGGCGATGGACATGGCTTGTTATCAGGCTCGCGAGCTCAGGCTGCTCAGTGTGGGTGCCATCTTGGCCCATTGGGCTCTGTACCAGCTCAGCATGGGCTCTGGGTGAGAGCTAGGCCTGGCATACCTTGGACTCATCCTCTACAGCCCAGCCATGTGGGTCATTCAGGCGTCCACCATGCTGCTTTGGCTATGCCTTTTTGGCAATCATCTGAGTGGTTCTTTTGCCTGTGGACAGTGTGGCAGCTGCACCAAGGTTTACCGTGCGGTGCTGGGTGTTGCAGGGGAAGCTGGCAGTTTCCAGTGTGGACCTCTTTCAGTTCCTGCACTATACACAGCTGAAAATCACCAGATGCTTGCTAGGCAGCAAATGGTTGTTGCAGTAAACTAATCTCTCAATTGTGTGTCCTTGTCTTTACAAGAGTAAAAGGAAACAATAAAATCCTGCAAAGGGAGGCTGTGCAAAATGCTGAAGTGGAACCCACTGCAAAAGGCACAAACTGCTACCAGCCATTTTGTTAGAGTGTCCTTTCCTCTGTTCATCTACAACATTATTTTTTAGCTTGAGGAAGGGAAAGCAAGGCTGTTAGGATTTGCAGAGCAGTGGCAGGGTCTGTGCTATCGCCAAGTGCCACCTCGCTGTGTGTTCAAAGGGCCCTTGCCAGCCAGCTGCTGCAAAGGGAGCACGGGGGCAGAAGCACTCTGGCTGCTTTGCTCCTGCTCCCATGCTCATTTTAAATGTTTTTTAAGTCATAGTTGTAACTCACCAATAGTTTACTTTCATAAATGTTTTTTTTAAAGCATTGCTGAAGCTACAGAAAGTGGATATGGCCTTCCAGAGCTTAAAAATTGCTTCCTGATTCTTCTTGAATTTTTTTGGCTTAGAAAGCTGAAATACCTCTAATGGAAGTACATGCAAGCACATGCCCTAATGAGAAACACTTTGCCTCGTGTGCAGCTCTGTCTCTTTGAGACATTTCACCCACACATTCAGGTTGTGGTTTGACTCTCAGAACCACTGGTTTTGATCATATTCCACAATTTATTTGTTGAAGCTTGTGTTGCTTAAGGCAGTTCCTCTCTGATTTGCCCATTTAGTGGTCAGTGTTTGATGGTCTGTTTGCAGTGTTTTGAGAGTCCAGTGTTTGCAAAAACAGTCAGGAGAAAAAATGGAAAGAAAATACATTTATTTCTTATAGATGGTGCAAAGTATGCCTTTGACAGGGAGAAGGCTGAGGCATCTGGCATGATAATGAAGGGATTAAAATGTCTCTTTCCTAAATAAGTTTTTTCAATGTTCTTCTATTTGTTGAGTTGCTAGCTGCTAACACCAGTCTTAACTCATTTTCAGGATTATTTATAAATGCAATTAGTGCCCAGAAGCTCCCATTATGTCTTGTACATTACTCTATCTGGAGTCCTGTAATGGTTTAAAGTGGATTACATTAAGATCAAGTAAGAGAAAGCGATGTGGTACTGCTAATTTATTTGGGAAATGCTGTATGTTAGTGGCTTCAATTGCATAACGGTAAAAAATATCATTACCACAGCAAGTTTTTTTGCGTTTCACTATTTGCCCAAACTCCAAAGTTCTAGAAATATTTGATGATGTGTTCTGCCTGTCACAGAATTAATTTCTGGCATTCTCTGATGAGATTATCATTCTTCTACGTTCTTCTGTATCGTGGAGAGTGTGTTTTCCCACCTCGCTAAGCATACATGCCAGTCAGAATTTACATATCATTTGACCTCAGCCTACTCTGTAGGAATGTATTTCTTTCTGTAGTGGATGTGCCGTGCCTGTTGACAACTGGCGATAAAATACCAAAAAGCAAGTTCAATGAAAGCAAGGTTCTACGTACCCTGTAGTCCACCCATCCAGTCCATATCTCTCCAGCATCTCCCATAATCAATCCATCCCACATCCACATCAGAAAACCCTTCCAATGCACTGCAGAAATCTCTTGAATTGCTTGTGCCCTACCATGTTGCTCTTCCAGCAGATCCTGGAGTGGTGACAGCCCCCAGTGTGAACCGTGGCCTGTGATCATGAGCTTCCTTCCAATTGTTCAAATTCTTCTTCTACTTGCTTGGCAGTATGTAGCAGAAGCTCACCACGACATCCCCCTCCAGTGCTGACCCATAAGTCCTCAGAGTTGGTAGTAGAGACACTTGTTGTTGGGAATACTGTTACGGGCTTTGAAAAGTTATCTGACCCATGTCCTCACCCACCAGTGAGCCCCTAGGGAGCTGCCCATGACATGCCCAGCCGTGCGGCACACAGCTTCCTGGCTTCTGCAAACCCTAAATCTAATGTGCTGTCTGTGATATTGCTGTTAGCATAAAAATAACTGGTGCCACTTGTGGCATGCCCAGCTGCTCAAAGGGCAGTAATCAGGAAATCTCTTCCAGCAACATGGTGCAGTGAAAGGAGCCAACTGTTCGTGAGGGGTTTGTGTTTTTCTGGAATCACTAATAGCTCTTGTATTTCTCAATGTTTTCCCACAGTCAGCCACCTGCCTCACCCAGCACGCAAGAAGCAATCCAGGGCATGCTATCAATGGCAAACCTCCAGTCATCAGAGTCCTGCCTCCAGACATCATGGGGTACCAATCAGGCGAAGAATAACTCCATCTCCACACAAAACTCTAAAAAAACAGGTGGCAGCAGCAACAAAAATGCTGGCAAGCGGTTA
This sequence comes from Platalea leucorodia, assembly GCF_965183815.1. NCBI lineage: Eukaryota > Metazoa > Chordata > Aves > Pelecaniformes > Threskiornithidae > Platalea > Platalea leucorodia. Next base: position 25,355,508 of record NC_138831.1, on the reverse strand, counting down.
CTAAAGAAAAGCACAAAGAACAGTATTGACATTGAAGATTACGATGAAGATCAGGACCACTTAGATGCCTGTTTTAAAGATTCAGATTACGGTAAGTACAAACGAAGCAGTCTGAGTGAGTGTGTGCTGGGGTATGCATGTACGTATTTGTGCATGTTTGCAAATACCCCCCATGTTTCTCATTATATGCTTGCTCACTTTCTGTCACATTGAAATCAAATGGGTATTTTGGTATGGAGGAGTGCAAGAGGTCTACACAGCAAAATTAAGCAAACGCTGTATGATAGGTAGACTGACTACAGAGCCAGTGGTGATATGGCCATCCAGGTAGACTGTATTTGAGGCATTTCACAATCAGATCTTAAGAGGCATGGAAGTCCACTGAAACCGCAGCAGTCAGCCAAGAAACAGGAAACTGTCCCAGAAATGTGTGTCAGGTACTGGTACTTATGACAGAAATGTCCTTGTCTACACAATAGCAATAAAATATCTAGCTAAGATGAGTGAGAGGTTGAATTTGTACTTGGAAAAGGGATCCAATGGTATTTTGAGTGGTGGAAGAGAATGCAAGCATCTGAAGCAGAAATGGGCACAAAGCCAGTTTGCATCAGTTATATCAGTTCTGCCATAATAATCTGCAGGAGCGTTTTTGAATATAAGAAGTGTGGAAATAAAGAAAAGTAGTGATTTGAAGACTGATAGGGACTGAAAAGCCTGAAGTCCCAAAGAGGTCAAGAAGTTGGTAGAGGTTTATGCTGTGCAACAGGAGAGTCTACATGTGTGTTTAAGTCTCCCCGGCAAGCATGGCCATCAGAAATCATCTGTTACGATTCGAAAAATGGAGTGTGTGTTTTCACATTATTAACAGAAATGCCAAGGCGAAATGGAAATGCTGTGACATGTTGCAGAAGAAGGCTGCCCAGCCATTTAGAGTACACTGCATGCGCTGGGATGCAGTGGTAGTGCTGGAAGCTGATTTCAGAAAGGGCAGCTCCATGAGGCTGTTGGACATGGGTGTGGCTTACAGACAGATGCCATGCATGAACAAGGCTCTGCTCTACTGAGGGGTGGATTTGCTCATTATGTGTCTGTGCTGCCAGTGAATTGAGAGTCTTTGTGGTGAGCAGGCTTGGTTTCCAGAGGCTCTGTTAGTGCCATGTCTGATCAGCATACTTCTAGTGTCAATGGCCAAATGCTACAGTAATGCCAAAATCAGTAGCAATGTAACAAATGGCAACTGGCAAAAAAATCAAATGCATGTGAAAAAAAAATACAGAAACTTTGTAGTAAAGGCTGGGACAAAATTTAGGTAAGTTGGTGTTTATCCCAGAGGTCCTTTGGTAGAATGGTTCACATTCATCTTTTGGATGCTCACATTATGTCTCATTTGTCTCTGCCTAACTGTGCGGGAGTCGTATGGGCCAGGAAGGTGTGGTGCTGAATGAAGTGGTTGGCAGATGTATCTTCAGTACCAGTCTTGCTTGCGATAAGGAAACCTGTTTATGCCTCTTCTGGCTGTGCTGCTGTTCCACAGACATGACTGATTTTTCCTGTCTGAGAAGTTTCACTGTGTATCCTAGAACCAGCTTGTCACAGTTTAATGACGGCAGCTCCCAAGTGTAGTGTGTGGATGAGAGCAGGAGAAAGTCCCCTGAGTGTTGCAGCTGTGTCACCATGCAGTGGTACCTCTGGGGGACCTTGCTATCCTAGCTGTGATGCCTCTAGTCACCACACCTGTACAGAGCAGGTGGGCCTCTATGCAGGGTAGAGCTGTTTCCTACACTGAAACTATTGCCTTTGTTTCCTACTGTAGTTTACCCTTCTCTTGAATCAGATGAAGATAATCCAGTATTCAAATCCCGATCAAAGAAAAGGAAAAGTTCAGATGATGCCCCTTACAGTCCAACGGGTAAGTCCATATGGTCTGTGCTGCCCAGAGTCAGGCTAAGTTGTGCAGGTCCCTAAAAAACCAGCCATTTTTCAAGGAGTGTGGAAATTGTAAGACCACAACTAGCAATTTCCTTATCATGTGAAGGATTAATCCTTTCCAGTGCAGTAGGAGGTGATATCATGCGCTGGGACTCATGCCGAGCAGTGTTAGCCTTTCTCCGTCAATCAGTTGGCAAGAAAAAGTCATTCCTGGGTGGGTTGTTCATTTCTTTTTCTTCACCCTCCCGGTGATGGAACAATTGGCAGCCACCTGAGCAGTAGTGTAACAGTGAAAGCCCAGACAGCTGAGTAGCCACGGCTTTTAGGTGTTGACTGTGTAAAGAGAAATGAGAGAGAGTGTGGGAATGGTCTCCTCCAGGTTCAGCCAAAGCTGGTGGTCTGGAAGGGTGTTTCTGTTGCAGCTCACCGGAGGCAGTGAGGCCAGGGGGTCCCTTAGACCCATTTGATGTGGCCCACTAACAGGGGAGTCCCCACGGCTTGCTGTATGTGTGACAAGCAGCCCATGTCTCATCCATTGTGGCACTGCATGTCAACTCGCAGCTGATGGGGCGGTGAACACTGTCCATTTGGAGATGATGCTGGAGTCGCTTATATCTGTAGTGTAGGCGGAAACCTCCCGTGGCTTTGGCTACAGGCAGTTGCAGCTGCCAGTGAAGTTGCTCAGCTGTGTTACATCTTTATTGGCAGCTTCTCAAGCCACTGTGACTGGAGGCTGTTGGCACCTCCTGCCTTCACACACATCCTGGGGAAGGAAGGGCAGAGGCTGCGGCACCCCTGGCCCTCCCTGCTCAGGAGGGCAGAGCCTGGCTGCCCTGTATGTGGTTATGCTGCTCACACGGGCACATTCTGCGTGTCTCATCTGCATCTGCTTTCCTTGTAGCACGAGTTGGCCCCTCGGTGCCTCGACAAGACAGACCAGTGCGAGAGGGCACGAGAGTTGCCTCCATTGAAACTGGACTCGCCGCTGCTGCTGCGAAGTTGTCACAGCAGGTGAGGTTGCTTGAGAAGTAGTAGCTGTCAGGAAATGAAAGCCCTCTCCCCCAGCAGCAGAGTCATGCCCAAATAGCAGTGCAGTGCCAGTCCTCCTCAGTGTTTATTCATGCCAGTGACACAAGGCTCAGAAGTCTCAGGGGAAATAAACGGGATGAAAGTCCAATAGCGTCGCAACATATCCGACAATGCTGCAGCGCAGAGCAGGAGATGTGTCAGAAGTGTAAAGAAGTGTGAGCGAGCGAGCATAGCTACCAGGCTAAGACAGGAGGAGGCTGCCCGAAAGGAGTGTGCGTGAACCACATATTGATGTGTATTTGAGAGTCTGACTGGTGTGATTGCCTTGTCCATGGAAATTGGCTGCTGGGAAGCATAAGGATTTACTTCCAAAGGTTTGGTGAACCGTGGGTAACTATGGGTCAGTTTAGCAAAGATATTGAGGCGCTTTGGGTGTTGATAAGTGTCCAGTCTCTGAAGAGGTCAGATAGATGCTAAGTGCCTAACGCCCCACAAATGTGACACTGAGGTGTGAAGGTGACAAGGTCTGCTGGAGCAAGGTTGGCGAGACACCTTGGCAAGTTGCTGGAGATGCAGGTTTTGGTGGCATTGGGCTTCTGTGATGCGTACGGTTGAGTAGAAGAGCTCTAGAATGGTGGCAGGGTTTCATCAAGAAGCGAACTGAAGGCAGGCAAGGGAAACAGGATGGTGACAGTTCTCATGGTATGTATGTGTAAGTGCAGTTACAGGTCAAGAGATAATGTCTGTCCTAGCAGGAAGCAGAGTCTGTGAATCAGTGGAATGTTTAATATCCTCCATGCTATTGTGAAAGTGTATGAAGATACCTGAAGATAGGAGGTGACAGTTTTTGTGGAACATCGAAAGGTTTGTTCATGCAAAACCACGCTGGTCTCCCAAGGCAGGGTCATTTTGGTCCTGGCTGGCTCCCACTCGCCGCAGTTTACGCAGAGTTAACAAACAAGGAGGCTCTGCACAAAGCACCTACATAGATGCAAGAAAGGCAAGCGTGTGCATGCAGCAGAGCGAGCTGTGAGCGAGATGGTATCGGAACAGACCCTGAGCAGTTTGTACATGGCAAACTTCATGGGTTTTCATTGTATCAGGACCCTAAGCAACGCCGCTGGCCCTTGCCGTAGCTAAAGGTCTTCTGGGGATTAATCTGAGCTTCATGTTTGTCATTTTAAAGGAGGAACAAAAAGGCAAGAAGAAAAAAAATACCAAAAAGAAGCTGTCAACCAACAACGCGAACAAACCGGCTCAGGAAGGCAGCTCGCCAGAGCCGAAGCTGGAGTCACATGCCAGCAGCCTCACAGATCACGAGTACACCGCAGGGGCCAGCACCTTTGGGGTCGCCCAGCCTAACAGGGGATCGCAGCCGATGGCACCTGGTGTTTTCCTCACACAGAGGAGACCCTCATCATCCTCGCAGAACAATGCCTCTGCCAAAGGTACCAGGATACGTCTGGGGTTATGGTGTAGGAATGGGGAAGGGTGAATTGGTCATGTAATCCATGCCTTTTGCAGGGACCTCACATGATGTGTCTGTCATGGGTGTGTAGAAGTGCTTCAGGAGGTCAGGTGTGGTCAGAGATAGGGCCCATGGCCTTGGCTGTCCTGGCACTGTGGGCCCAAATATGCGTTTTGCTGCTGGGCTGTTTGTTGCAGGGTGTGAGGCATCCCATGCTAGAAAGTGCTCCTGAGCATGCCCCGAGGCTCCTGAGGAACACCTGCAGTGGTCACGTCACGATCCAGCCTGTCTGGTGAAGCCTTCTGCAGGGGAAGATGCATCTATGAAGGCTGTTCTGCCCAGGGCTAGGTCAGGCACCACTGTGGTTGGCTGGTGTTTGTACACTGGTACGTGTGCTGACACGTCCATGAGGACATCCTACCCAGCGGGTGTAGAGCAGTGCAAATCTGCAAACCTGTCTTGAGAGTTGCCACAAGGGAGCAGAGGAATATCAAACCTTGGGAGTAACACAGCTACACAACCAAAGCCAAGAGAGAGGAAGAGGTCGCTTATCTGCTGTAGGGAAAGCGTTACAAAGCTGAGGCTGTCTTGGAATCTGGGCTAGGACCTCCTATTCTCTGCTTGAACTTTTCTAAGAAAGCGTGACAGAGGCAGGTGCGTGGGACAGGCACCGTGTAGTGTGAAGATTAAGTGTGCAATCCCACTGGGAGAGGCCCTGATGTAAAAAGTCAGGCAATGTGGCAGATGTTCCCTGCATTCCCGTATATTTGAGTGGAGCAAATTAGAGGTAGTGCACGGTGTCCTGCCGAAGAGTAAAACATGAGAGCAGCTTGAATGGGCCATACAGAAGGACATGCATAGCCTGTGGTAGGTGCTAGGGTACTGCCAGGAGCTGGTAATACCTGTGGCTGTCTGCAGAACTGGAGTGGAATGAACGTATTTGCCTGGAATTGTGTCTTTGTGGTGAAATGGTGGCATTAGTGAAACAGGTCCAAGCCAGTGGAAGATGTGATGGGAAGAGGAGTGCTGAATGGAGCCGAACCTCAGTCTGGCCAGTGGGCTGGGTGACCCAGTCAGGGCATTGTGAAGGGAGCCTGACCAGGCACATGGATCACACATTGCCCGTTGTGTAGCTCAGTCCTCAAAGGAGGGAAGGAGCCGTGTGCCAAGAAAGCAAGTGGCTGACCTCACAGGGAGCAGAGCACTTTCAGGGCCTCCTGTGCAGGGTCTTGGGACAGCTGGGGGCACCAAGGGGACTTCAAGGCATCTCTCTGCATGGAGCACAGGAGATTCCTGAGCCTGGGGACTGCCAGATTAGGCATCACTGGGAATGAAGGGACTGTGGAAGGAGATGGTGGGATGAAGCAGAATTAGGGAGCTCTAGGACCTCCTCAGGGAAGGTCTCTCAGTCTTAAAGAGTGAGGCAAAAGGATGAGAAATGAGGAAACTTCCCATGGAAAGTGTCATCCACACTGTCATGGTCTTTAAGGCTGGGGCACTTAATGCAGATGGGAAAAGTAGAGAGGAGCTGAGTCTCTGCAGGTATCACACTAGAATGCATCAATGGCGGCATGATGGGAAGAGAAAAGGCTGCGTGGGTTTGTGTTGTGCCTGGCAGTCCCAGGTGCCTTGGCGACCAGGGGAGTTTCTGGCCATAAGGCAGTAGCTGGCAAGCGGTGGGGCAGCGAGCAGCTGTGGTAGCTGCACCAGTCCCTGCGGAGCAGTACACAGGGAGCACAGACCTCACTGAACTGCACAGCTCATCAGTATGGGGACAGGGAACATTGTTCACTTTGGGTGTGTTGTAGTGCCTTGGTGCTAGCCTGAATCTGTAGGAAGGAAGGGGTGTGTGTCTGTGTCTGTGTCTGTGTCTGTGTCTGTGTGTGTGTGTGTGCGCGCGCGCACGTCTTTTCAGTGTCCTGGCAAGGCTGGATGCAGGTGGTCTCTCTAGTGCTAGCGGAAGAGATGGCAAGAAATGTGGAGCTGTGATAGTACGTGGATTGGTCTCCATGCGGTGGGCAAGGGACCAGGTGTCCTCAGGGCAGTGCTTGGCCCAGGACTCATGGTGGCGTGTGAGCTCAGCATCCCTGTGCTGCAGGTTTCCCTTGGAGGATGGCAAAGAGGTGCCCAGAGATCCCTTGAGAGTGTGTGGGTGCGTGGTGAAAGCAGGCACTACAACAGCCTGCTGGGTGCGAGGAGCTGTGGGGTGCCTGTGCAGGCTCTCCCATGAGGCACTGAGGAATGGGATAGTGCTGGCATGGCTGGGTTCGACCTGTCACCCTGTGGGCAAATAGGTCACCCATGAGTGGCAAGCCAGGCCGGGTGAGCGCACAGGGCAGCAGGGCTGGCACTATGGAAGCAGGAGGAGCCCCAGCAGAGAAGGGATGAGATGAGCCTGCACCCTGAGCGGGGTGTGCTCAAAGGGACGTGTCCTTGGGTGCAGGTAAGCAGCGTGCCCCAGCCGCGGTCGCGCTGGGTCGGCAGAGGCCGTGTGCCCCGCCGAGCCCTCTCTGACGGCTTGAGGGGCGGTGGTGGCCGTGGAGGTGCTGGGCAGGGGGCTGGGCTGGCTGCGGGGCAGCCTGGAGGGGCTCCGGAGGAAGGAGGCGCCGGTGTGGGGCCGGAGGGGTTGTTTCTGTGGGGTGGTGTGGGACGGGAGCGGGCCCTCACCCCGCTCCCCCGCTCTCCTTCCAGGAAAGCGCACGAAGAAGGGGATGGCCACGGCCAAGCAGCGGCTCGGCAAGATCCTGAAGATCCACCGGAACGGGAAGCTGCTGCTCTAGCGGCGGGGTGGGCGGGCAGCCCGGCGGTGCCGCGCTCGGGGACGCTGCCGCTTGACTCTTCGCCACCACGACAATAATCCCTTTAACTTTCAGCGGTCGGAGTGTACAGAATCCTGCTATAAATATTTTTTAATATAGATGTCCTTTCTCAGAGTGCTGAGAGTGACTAGCCGCAAAAAGTTAATACTAATCCCGGCCGCGGAGGAGCGTGCCGGTGCCCTCGGCCCGGCCCCGGCCCGGCCCTCGGGGAAAGCAGCCGGCGCAGCAGCAGCGAGGCGGGCAGCCGCCGCGCCACGCCGCGCCTCTTCCCGCCCGGCGAGCGGGCAGGGGGTGGCCCGGGTGGGGCGGTGCTGCCGGGCGGAGCCGGCCGGGGCCACGGGGCCGGGTCGGGCCGGGCCGGGGCCGTCGGGGCGCGGAGGGGGCCGTTGGGCTGTGAGGCGTTGGGCGCGTTTCTCAGGCAACCCCCTGTCGCCCTGTGTAGCTGCGTTTCCCGAGGCATCCTTTTCCTAGAATGTAGCTTGTACATAGCTTTTGGAATAACCACCACCGGTTTTTTATAAGGGGAAAGTCTCTCCGGGGCGCCGCCCGCTGGTACCAGCTCTTTGCGTAACTTCTTGTACGAGGAGGGAGACAGTTATTTTACTAGCACCTTGTGGAGTGTTTCCGTGTTTTGTGACGATGTAATTTATTAATGTTTGTAGCTTTTTATATTTGTACATTTCTTATGGGCTTTGTTTATATACACACATTACCGGGGCGTGGCGCCCGCGGGGAACCAGAGCCACCCGCGGCCATGGGCGAGGGCTGTGAGGGCCGCGCTGGCCTGGGCGTCGCGCCGGCTTTTTTTATTATGATTATTATTATTAGTATTATTATTTTTTCGCGACATGTACATTTCTAACAAAGTTTATCGTGGCTATCTATGACGGTGTTTTATTTACCGATTCATATCAAATGCTCTTGTATCGAGTTCACGAAATCTAAGTAAACCTAGAGCAAAGTTTAAAAAAAGACAAAAAGAAAAAAAAAGAAAGCAAAGTAAACTATTTCAGGTTTTGTACACAACTGCCTGGGCCTGGCCTTTTTGTGCGGTGGGCGAGGGGCAGTGCGTGGGCTCAGGGGGGAGCAGGGGCAGCTGCGGGGTCCCTGCAGGCATTGGGGCGGGAGGAGCGGGCAGAGGCCTGCAGCGGGCAGAGGAGGGCAGGCAGCCTGGCGTGGCGCTCGGCCCTGTCCAGCCCCCTCCTCAGCAGGAGCAGGCAGGTGGGGGGCTCCGCTGCCCCTTTACAAGCATACCACAGGGTGCTCAGCCAGTGCCCCATCTGCTACCCAAAACCCTTACCAAGACCTCTGCTTGCTGCAGCACCACAAGAAGCCCTGGCTAATTTGGCATGGGCTTGAGTGTCCTGGTAAGATACCCCATGGTCCACCCAGACATGCCTGCCCACCACCCGGCACTGCTCTCATCATCCACCTCCCTTGGACAAGCAAACATACTCGTTTCCCTCTGCTTCCTTCCTCCATCTTGGAGGTCACCAGGTGCTACAGGCTTTCCCCTTCTTTTCACTCATTGAAACATCAGATATCTCACCGTTAAATTTGAGCCATTTCTCCAGATTGACCCTCCTGTCCCTGGGGCTGTTTTCCAAATACTCCTTGGTTATCACAGAGAGGCTGAATGTGGTCCCCATAGACATGTGCCACTGCTGTTGCTCCTGCCATTCTCTTTCCTAACACAAGGCCGTTCACATTGCCCGCACATAGGCTGCTACCTGGCACTTGGCCATGCAATGCTGGCAGTGACACGAGCAAACTGTGGCCTGTGCAGTTACCCATTACCCCGTCTGACAGCCCCAGCCAGCTCAAGGTTAGCATTGCAGAGTCCTCTGCCTAGAGGTAAGCATGATGTGGCCTCAAACCCCAATCATGTTGTATTTGGCTACTAGATGACAATGACATGATGGGATAATGCGGATCTTTTCACTGGCCACATCTCTTCAAACAGGTTGCCTTTTGATGAAGCTTCATTGTAAGTAATTCCTTAAGAAAGACAGGCAGCCAGGTGTGCAGTTGAGGGATGGCTTCCTTTTTGGGAGGCTTTGCCTCTGAAATGTCTACACCGTGTGTCTGTCCTGGGTCTCAGTGATGCACAGCAGGCAAACACAAAGGCCATGGGTGCGCAGGAGAGGTGGATGCCTGATACTACATGCAGCATGAGGCATTGCAAAACTGATCTGTTAGATGTCAGCTTTCAAGGCAGGCAGGCAGTGGTGACACGTGGTCAGTTGGTGAAGACTGTTTCCCAGGGGAAGGCTCTGAGAACCCATTTGGATTGAGGGATCTAAAGGAAGGCTGAGAAGTTATTTTCAACCAAGGGTAAGCTTTTGGCCGAAGACAGCATGGCAAGTATATACAGGCAGCAGGTATATATGGGGGCCCAGGGAATGTTCCTGTGGGGAACAGGGCTTCAGGCCCTGGGTGGACCTAGCAAAAGAGGCAGCAGTTTGGTCCTCTCTCACTGCCATCCAGCAGAGAACTTACTTAGTCAAATGTTGACCATTAGCTCCTTACAAAGTCACAGGCAAAACCAGTAGTGCTTTCGATAGATGGTGATTCCGACTACACGAGCTCCCAATCCCACCTAATTCCCACCTTTACTCAAGGGTTCCCTCCAAAAGCGGTGAAACCACTGCCAGCCGGGATGTGTCCTGCCTGCATCCCCACATCTTCCCACTCCTGCCTGTGTATTCCCAGTGAGCATCTTGCATTGGCTCACTGAACTGGTGAGAAGCTCACCTAGAGCCCAAATAAAATGTTTCATTTTCCTGTTGGAAGGGTGTTTTGGCTCCATCTCCAACACGTGCTAGAGCAGGTTGGTGCCCGCATGAACTCAGAGTGGATCAAGAGTACGATGTTTGCTGGCTGTAAACTCCTACCTCAGCTTGTCCCCTTGCATCAGTGCAGCAGCATGACCAGGTGCTTTAAGACCACGTGAGGGTGTGTGCTGCTAAGCAGGTGAACAGCAGTTTCTTTGGTACATGCTGCCTTCCCATTTATGCTGTGCAGCAGTGTTCCTGATGCTTTTATGTGTTAGCAATAAGGCTTTAAGGTCCATCAGGGATGGTCAGTGATCTGTTATGTATAGAGAATCTTATGTTAAAAGGCCAAAAGAATGTGCAAGTGACCTGAAACATGTGCCATGGGCCAGGTTTTGTGGCTGTGTTCTCTGAAGTCACACCCCGAAGCAGTCTAAGTGTGACGTTTCCTCATGGATATCGATAGAGCATTGATAGAGAAACTGCTGTGCCCACAGCTGCTGGGGGTTTGGCTCTTCCCACATTCCCGCCCAGCATCCCACGGTGCTCAGACTTCATGAGACAGACAAACCCCTCCAAGCATTCAACATCTGTAAACGCATGTTGACCTTGTTCCCCTTCACAAACAGACAGACGAGACATGCTGCCGCACTGCTTGCTTCAGTAGGCTATGTCAGTGCATCATCCTGCATATCTGCATCGCTCAGATTTCCCCTCCGGCCTCCGACTGACCCCGAATGCTGGAGAGTTTTTGGGGTTGGTCTTGCAGTATGTCCTCACAGAGACATTTTGGACTGGAGGAAGGTGTCTGATGGTAATAGCAGGCCTTCACCAGCTGGGGGAGTTCACAGTTCAGAAACAACCACAGCCTGTAAAATAGGACCTGTTGTAATAAAATGCCTAACACCTCCTAAGGCTTGGTGACCCGTACAGCCTTTGTTTACCAGGTTTATTCCAGTGCAGTTGAGGATGCCCTGTGACTCGTTCCAGTGTACAGCTACCAGCAGCCCGAGGAGGCCACTGCAAAGCTCTGCTTCAGTTTGTGCAGAACACACCCTCAGAAATAAGCAATGACAGACCGTAGTTGCTACAGTCCAAAGGAGACTGCACTGGCAAATTGGTACAGAGCTGCAGCTCTCATCCAGTGACAAAAGAGTTGCTGCTCCAGCTCCCCTTTGCAGTAGCCCAGGGCTGGCATGGGACAATGCAGTACAGAACCTGACTGTCCATGTCCCTGGGATTCAGCCGGGAGGATCCTAGCTTTCACAAAGTCCCCTTTGGATGCCTTTAGAAAGCATGGACAGGAGAGCCCAAGTGCTTCATCTTAATCAACAACTCGAGCTGGCCTCGTTTACAAGCACAGAGGCTTTTCCAGCAACATCGGCCCGGGGCTGTCCACAGGCAATGCAGCCCCTGTGCATTCCTGCTGCAGGATGCTGGTCGGCCTGGCCTGCCTCCTGGCAGCAGGATGGGCAACTTTAATTGTTGGACAATGTGGTTTCCATTACATGTAGCATGGCCATCAGAAGTTTGAACAGTGTCTTTACACTTTCCAAAGCATTTCTTACCCTTCCTTATCCGTAGCCAGTAGTAAGGTTTGAGGCTAGTGCTGCAAACATGTTTCACATGCTGCTTCTTGGATAATTCCATGATGGCATTTCAGAAAGGACTGCCTTGCTGGCCTCTTGGGTTGCCAGGGGCTTCTCGCCATTCTCCTGGTTTATCTTGGCTTTTTCAGTCTCTTCCCTAGGAAGAACGTGCAGTGGCTCATTATAAATCATTCTTCAGTCTGTGATTCCGTCCAGTCATTTCAAATCTCTTGCCTATTTCCTGAATTGTTATTGCTTCCTTTGCCTCCACAGATTTTGCCCTTCCTCCGTGCCCCCAAGTAGTCGGTGTCTTTCAGTCATATGCTTATGCACCAGATGATGAGGTGTGTAGCTCAATCCTGGCATTCACTACGCATGGTTGGTAGAAGTGTAATAGCGTCTTTGTCTCTACAGATGGGCTGCTGACCCTGTGCAGTTAACACCATTTCCAGGCAACTCCTCCACCCCTTCTTGGAAGAACTCCAGAAGGCTCTGCATTTGACAAGTTCTTATCCCACACAAATGTAATACAAAAAACTAGAGCATAGATAGGAAAATGGGGGGCCAGCCCAACTTACCCTCTGGCTGGCTCGGTGCTTTCCGTCAACACAGCAGCCTCATGCTGACAACAGAGACAAAGGATGCCTGGCACAGGTCTGATCTCTCCCCAGCTCCTCAGCAGGGCTCTCCAGCAGGCCTCCGAGCAAGCACGAGTGAAAGCTGTTTGGATACCAGTGAGACAAAAAGTCACTTTTTTTTTTTTGTTACAATATCTCACACTGAAAATACAGCCTGTACAACTGCAGTCAACATGCAATACCTCTAGCAGCCCCCGGACTGTCCTAGTCCCCTCTGCCTTGCTGCTGTGCTTGGCGAATGCTGCTCCAAACCTCCACTCCAAGATCAGCTGTGCGGAGATCCTGCTGCCTTCCACTTGTCCAGCTCCACATGCAGCATGGGTACACTTTACATTCCCCATAGGCATTTGAAGAGGCCACAGGGTGTAACACGTTTACTCCTGCTAAGTTGGCTGAGGGCACGTAACACCCTCGGGTATTCTCACTGTGCTTAATGGGTGCTGTACTGGGCACTTTTGCAGACTCAGGTGAAATACTTTTTAATTATTTTTTTTTGCCAATGTGGAGCTACCTGCAGGAGGGACAATAAGTGCACCTTACATTTTACTTTTACAGTGATTGGCAACTGGAAATTCATAAATCTACTGCTCAGTATAGAAAGAATGCCATTGCCAGGGAGGTAATTTCTGTACACGTTGAGAGAGGCTGTTGGCTGCTCCTGGTAAATGATTGCTAACAACATTTGGATTTCTACTGTTTCTGTCTTTAAACTGACAAGAATCATTCAAAAATGGACATTTGGCACAGCCCCACGTTAATCTCACACGCCCTACATTCATCTTTCATCTCTGATCAGGGCACACTGACTGCACTGCAGAGAGCACGTTTGTTACTTAAAACGGTGGCATGCTGCCATCTTGCACTACAAACGCCGTTCTTTCCATTAACGTCTGACATGGATTTGTCGTACCCACCCCGCAGAATTCACAGCATTTGTGTAAACAGTTTTGAAGTTGTTCTCTGTATGTCATGAGAGAAAGTCTGCTTCTCCTCTTCTCTTAAAAGTGTAATAATTATAATTTCCTTCTGTTTCCAGTCTGCTGGGAAGACCCACTTTGAGGCCCATTTTTAGGTCACTCTTCTGTCAAACTTCACATACTTCTTTCCCCCAGCTAAATGTATTTACTAAACATTTAGCTCCATGGCGCACTTCTCAGAGAAAGGCACATAACAGCCTATAGCTGCCAGGCAGGGCTCAACTCACTCCTTGGCTCGCCCCTTCGCACACTGGTAGGCGTTTTCAGACCCTGTGCAGACTACGAGTCTTTGCCTCACCTTCAACTCCATCAAATTATTAATTAGCAGTCACTTAAGTGACAAGGAGACACATCTTAAAAGGCTTTGTGTTTACACTGCTCCTTCATTTACTGTTTAAAAAGCTTTCTTTGGCAGCCCAAGGAAAACACGATGCACTCTTTCTTCCTGAGGTCACTGGGGCATCTTTGGTTCAGCTCCTCACGCCAGCCTGCACATGAGCCTCATGCCCATACTGTAAGGGTGTTCATCACTCATTTCTCACTGTTAGCTGGGGGAGGGCAGTGGGCACCACGGGTCAGACCTCTGCTGTGACCACAGCTCTTTTGCATACCTTGCTTTGTGGTCATGCAAAACCTGCTGTTACTTCACAAAGACTCTGCACTTGTGCCGCAGACCTCTGTAAGAACCACGCGAGTGTGCAGGGTCTGTTTTATGGTGATGGTTCAATCAAGAAGGTACTACAAAGTCTGGGTGTTGGTTTCTTCGATATAACCGGAGGACTTTTAGCACAAGGCCATTTGTGTATTCTCTCCCCACACGTCTTCATTCTTGGTCCACTTTACACTACAGGGACCATCTACCTCAGAGAGGATTTATGTTCCCTGCATTTGTGATGTGGAACAAATGGCCCTTTCTCAGAGCTGGATCCCTCTTTAATGTGGTGCTATTCACAGACCTACTGAGAAGTCCCTGACCCCCAAAATTCCTTTCCTTCCTTTCCTCTCTGCCCTTCCTCTTTCTTTTGCCGCACCATGATGTACCTCCAGCCCCAGCAGACCGATACCCCCCCTCATTTGCTGGCAGGCTGAACAAACAAGATGCTGTTTTGTAGGAACATCTTGATCAAAGCAGAAGGTGCAGCGCTACACAGGCCGTGAAGGTGAGACACTTCATGCAAGTAAGGTGCACCACTGTGGTAGACTGGGCAAATAATTCGAGCACAGCTCCTCACAGAAGGAGTCTCTACAGGGTTCGGGCTGTACCTTGATGAATGGACAATAAAAATTTAACTGGTTTCCCCTGAGACACCACAGGATTCTTTTTAACCTAGGTGTGCCAGCGGCCATAACACGCCAGGATAATGTCACCCAGGGGTGCATAAGCAGAATGCTTGAGAGGTCCTTAACACAGCAGTGAAAGAGGTAGTATATCAATGTCATGGGAGCCATTAGATGGATTAAGTGCTTCTCTCTCTCTGTGCACAGCCAGGGAGGGCTTTCTTCAAATTGCACCTGATAAGCTCATAGGTAAACCAGTCAACACATAGTGGCATAATTTTTCCTATTGTACCTCCAGTTTACAAGTCTGAGATCTGTAATTACTTTGCTCTCTTGAGCAAGCTGTATCCTGAGGAATTACAGCTGTATTAAGAGACCGCTGCCTAACAATAACCCATGGCATAGAGAATGAGAAGACGCTGGACAGAGCAGCTCAGCTTTGACATAGTACCATAGCCACCTGATGGCTCCAACCAACCTAGGCTTGCAGGGCCACCCTCTGTTGATCAGCTCTGGGGAGAACTTCCCTCCACAGCCGGTGCACGTCCTCTTGGCTGGCCTCAAGCAGGCTCCGGTGAGCGCCAGCCTGAGGGAAAGGGTGGGAGCATGCTGCTACACATTCTGGCTCTGACGGCGTGGGCTTGTCCCGGGCTGGCAGGCTGAAAGCTGGATGATGTTCCCAGGTTGGCCAGTGGCTTGCTGTGAAAGTTCAGAGGAATTGCTTCTGCCTGTTTTGCCAGTAAGTAGCCTTTCTTTTTCCCATTCCCTTGGACAGAGAACCCTAAGGATGAGGCCCATGATGAGTGACACAGTTTCATCCTTCAGCTACATCGGTGGTTATAATCTTGCTGGTAATGACTGATGTGATTCTGTTACTGCAGTGCCCAATGTGCCGTATGTGTGCAGCCCTACACCCATGTGTCACACAGCTCTTCACTGTGAAGGCTGGATGACCCACCAGCCTGCTTTATCTAGACTCCTTGCACTTGCCAGCAGCAGAAACTCTCCTCCACTGGCTATTTTTTTCACTTTCTTTGCTGAGCTCAGCAGTTCCAGCCACATAGCCACTTTATTTTATTGCTGTCATAAAATATATATTTGGTGGGTTGGTTTGGAAAACAAACACCTCCGCGGAATACAGAATATCAGATGCCCCAGTCCAGAGGAGGTAGAAAGGGAAGAAGGGGTGAATGTTTCCTAGCAGCATTTATGTATAAATTTATTGGAGCAGACTGTAAAATAGGACATAGAACAAGTTATACAATAAAAAAGTGAACTAATGCCATATGGTTTACGTGTCCCTTGCCCAAGGTTAAAGATTGTAACAGCTCCTTTCAACATACTTTCTTAATTCAAGCTCACCAGCCTGGTTACTTTGCCTCAAAATGTGCAAACCTTTAACTTCTCTCAAGGGATAACTTGAAACTCACTCTGAGAATGAAATATTAATTAAAGAATCTCACCGTGTGCCCCATCACTGTGTAGCCTCTAGGAAGCTGGAGGAAGCCAGACACGCTCCAGACCTAAAGTGCTCCCTTTGTGTGGGGCTTTTGTTCCCCACATTCCACCCGTTCTGCCCTGTCAGAGCTGATAACAGCTCCCCAGCCCACTGAAAGAAAACTGTCATAGCTAAGTGTACCTTGGCCGCTTACACAGAATATAAGCTATTAACGAGCTTGTTATCTTGAGCAGGTTTTACACAAATTGTTCCCTGTCCGGCATTAGGCATAAGCAGCGATGACAACTTTTCAACAGATGCTAGTGAGAAGAGAATAAAGATGCTGTGTCTTCAGACCATCTGCAGGGATTAAGCCTTCATTGCATTAGGTGACTTTTTTGCTCTTGAGACAAAGGAAACTTTTCTTTTTCTCTAGCTACACACCTCAGTTTTTCCAAGACACTGTTTCATTGCCAGACACTTTCATTGTAGCTTGTCTATCACAGAGCCATTTGAAAACCACTGTAAATTGACTTTTTGCCCCTCTAATATCCAGGCAGATTTAATCCATGATGCTCATTAATGCTTTTCTTTTTCATCTACAACGTTCTGCTTGATCCAGGGCTGTTTCAGGAAGGTTCTGGTTGCTCCTTAGGCCACCAGCTTCCAGCACTGGCGAAAGCCTGCACTAGCCACAAATGTCCAAAGAGAAAGTAACTCTGCTTTGTAATGTGTGACCTTAACAGTCAGAGCTTTTCATAAGCTTCTGAGCTATGTGCAATGGGAAAAAAACCCTGTAAATCACCAAGGACATTGTGATTCTCCATTTTCTGCACAATGTCACAAATATGATTTGAGGATCAGAAAGGAACATTTGCTATAGGAAAGAAGAAAAGATTAACGCTAGAGTTTGTTTGCCCAATGCTTAAAATTGAACAGGAAATTAAATACATCCAGGCAAAGCAATTAACTTCAATTAAGAAACTCTGCCATTTGTTTTCAGTATGTTTTAGCTGGGTACAGTAGCATATGAAGAGGAAAAAAACATCAGATGGGGCCTGTTTATATGGTGGTTTATCTCATGAAAATGACTCATTCCTCATGTCTGATGCTTCTCAAACCACCATGGCTTACTCACCCCCATTGCAGTTGTATTTCCATTGAGCTCCCAATTATCACTTTGCACTTTTATTCCTTCCAGAGCCTTGCTGAGTATTTTTTAGGTAGGACTAACAATGTAGTTAGCTGGATTCCTACAGTTCTCAACTGTTTAGATAGCACAGACCTGCAGGCAGTAGGATCCTGCGTTGCATGTGTTGTTACTGGCCAGAGCAGATGTCCCCTTTGTGTCATGCTGGAGGAACACTTGCCCTTCATACAGCAATGGCACACACAGCATGATGAGTTCTCCTTCTGACCAGTTTCTGTGCACTTTCCAAGTGTACTTCCAGTGTGAAAATGCCATGAAAGTGTCCTCTTGGTGCAGCCCAAGCGCCCTTCATATTCTAGAGCTGTCCTGGCTCTGCATTTAGTGCTCTCCTCTTGATAAAAGTGACGCTTCTCATCGCTCTTTAGGTGAAAAGGAGAGAAAGTACAAATACTGTACCTGCAGATTGTCAGAGCCCCAAACTGACTTTTCATAGGACATGATATGAGCACAAGTAATAAAATATGTCTGCTGGAGATGCTGTTGTGGCGAACATTTCTGATGATTGCTCGTGTGTCTGTGTGGTGTGGGTTGCCTTCTCACCAACTGTCTAAATTCATTGAAATGACAGAAGCTCCACTGTCAGACTCACCCTTCACATTCAAGCCAAGTGGGTGCTCCCCAAAGTACTCTCCAAACTCTCATCATTGTGAACTATTGACACCACATTGCCAGAGTCACAGTGCTGAGGCTTTCCATCAACCTCAGTGGGCTTTGGATCAAGGAAGCTGCCAGCCATTGGCTTCTTGCTCTCCAGAGTTCAGCTCAGTTGACCATGCATCTCCCCACAGAAGGGGGACAATCTGAGGAGTAATCCAGCTGGTACCACAGTGCTAATGCCAACTATAGCAACTCACACTGGCCTGATTCATCCTTGCGACAGAAAAGTTCTTCTTATTAGTTACAGGCCTTCCCACAATACCCAGACCTCTCTGGAGACCACCCACACGCATTGTAAGGGTCTGGTGCCATCACCCCTGGTGGCTAACTGTCTACCATGTATAAGGAGAGGGGAGAGATACAAAGCAAACACCTAAAAATCTCACATTGATAAATCTCACGTGTGCTGCCTGTTTTAATACATCATTTACAAGAAGTCCCCAAAAGTCTTTCCTACCCTTTCTATTATGAAGAGTCCAATATGTTCAGAACGTCAAAACAGACCTTTCAGAGGGAGGGACATAACTACCCCTGTGACAGTCACAGGAACGTTACTCCATGTACAGAAGGGAGCTTGCAAGAAAAAAAAAAAGGGGGGGGGGGGGGGCAAAGATTGCCTGGGAGAAGCAAACAAAAGGATATTCACAGAGTTGTCATTTGCAGAATGGGACCACAAGGTGAGAGGCTGGGTTGGTTATAGGGCAAGACTGTGTGTGTGAGGAAGGCCATGGGTTTTCAGGTCACCAAAGGTAAATTATCCGGTTACATATAGTGAAATTACTGGGAATGGAGGGTGTTGGCACACTTCAAGGTCTGATAAAGAGTTGGGTGCCTTCATCAGTTCTTCTGACAGGCCAGAGCTATTGAGCGATGAGCCCAGAGGATATCAGAGAGACAGGAGGAAGGATGGCATTTCTCCAGATAATTCTTCCATGTCTGAAAATATGGCCTGTTCCTCTGAGCATGTTCCTTATTGTGCAGAATATCAAGTCACCTATAATAAAAGCAAATGAGCAAGTAAACCAAAAGTCCTCGTTATTTTGGTGCTCAGAGTTAAAAAGAGCAGACTCTTTGTTTCTATAGATTTTGTGTTTGCTGTCAAAAGAAACAGTTTGCGTAGTGCTATTGATACTGTAGATCTGCACAGTGCTCGCTGCAAAACCTTCCACTAGTCTCTCAGCAATACATTAACGAACATTAACAACCAGATGACTGTTGACAAAGACCACAGTTAATCTCCCCCAACCCCTCTGCTTTGGCAAGGCTGGATAACCTGTAACTCACAAAACTATATGGCAAAACAGCTGTACCCTTCCTAGGCCATTTCTGACCTCCCTCGTCTATCATTTTTATTCAAGAGCAACACCAACTCAATCATTACGCAACAGGAGCCTCATGAAATATTTTCCTGAGTTTTAACAATCTTGGTTTGCTAAATGAGGAGCAGGGGGAGAAATAAATCTGTAAAACTTGGGCAGCAAGTGGTTTTTTGATTCATGCTTACCTTGCAGTAGACAAAAAGGCTGGTGAACTGTTAGCAAGGGCAACGTTAGCGTGCCTCTTTCTGTGTCTGCAAATGGATATCCTCGGGTTTTGGAGGACCGACTATGAGCCTAAGAGCATCTGCTTCCAATTGTTCTTGGCAGGGCTTTTTGTCCTGGTAAGGGCAGAGCGTGGCACTGCAATCGCTGCCATCAGAGCCGCTGCTGGAGGTGGACTGCCAGCCACATCACACCACCAACAACACCACTTTCCTACTGCTGCGCCTCCTCCGAAAGGGTACGTACGTTGGTTGTACCTCTATGTCACGTGTTCCTTCGCAGCAGCATTTTCTGGCAATAGAGGGGAAAAGGGGCTGGGAGAGGGTTCAGTATAACTTTGCACTGAGGAGGAAGAAACCCACAAAAGCTATCTATCTCATCAGATTAATTTCTTGTTGATCCCTGTTAAGTGGAGGCCACATATTCCTACATTGCCATGAAATGCCGTGCACCTGCTGGCACAAGGGAAAGGCCTGTAAACCTCAGGCAACATAGAGCCCTTTCAGATGGTTGAGCCGCCGTGTGCATGCAAGGAGGAACACGATAACTACAATACTAAATGGGCAGGTAAGGGACAGTGTAAGGAGCAGAGCTTCAGCCTGAACCTCAGGACCTCACTCCATATGATTGGCATGATCCTTTCCAGGAAATTCCCACCCAACCATCATCTTTCCAATTCCCAACCAACCATCATCATTCATTAATGTGCTGCAGGCCAGCCCACTCCAGCAGCACTCGCAGTTGCATTCACTCAGACTGCAATGTCCGTGCAGTGTGTGACACGCTACCAGGAACGCCGCTGCAGAGAAAGTAGCAAGAGGTATGTTTGGAATGTTACCAACAGATCCTGTTGGAACTCATTACTTGTGCACAATTCCATGCATGTTAAATACTGCAAATATATAAAAACTATCCAACCTCAAACTCACAGACCTCTGAAATGGATATATGTCTTGCAGTGTCGCCAGGTCAACAAATTGATCTTGAATTTTTTTTTTTTTAAATATTTTATTTGCCAGCAGCGCACTCTATGCTTCATAATACATTGTCCTACATAACCCAATCTCCTTTTAAAACAGAATTACTGACTTTGAAAGAAAACATGACTTCAAAGATTAAGAGGTGGGATCAGAAGTAAGCCACCTGTCAGACAGGATAAGAACCCAAGATTTTTTTCTTTGGATTTAACCGGTCACTTAAAATGTAATAGTCATATGTTTTAGTGTTCTTTATATGGTCTAATTTTAGAGTATTTGTACAAAATAAAAGGGTGCCTCACATTTAAAGCTGTATTTTCAACTATTATCTTCTTCCTTGCGCTAGCCAATAATGACAAGGAACCAGACTCTGTTATAGTTACTTCTTGTCAGCAGCAATTTATTTATATGCAGAAGTCAAGGGAGATTTCTTTCTGAAAACTATCTCCACTCTGACCTTAAATGGTCAGTAACTGCTTGGCCAGGTGAGGCACTTCATATGCACACATCTGTCCCAGGAAGTCACATTAATCCTGCTATATGTGCACAGTACAGATTTGCACAGTGGTAAATAAATAGGCCATTTGGTGCCTGCAGTCCTCAAATACAGGCATCTTTCCCTATTTACACATTGGGCTGGGTGAGATAGATAAACCTTGGCCCACGTCTCTTTCCCAAGGCAGACCCTGGCTTAGGCACCAGATCTGAGCAAGGAGAGCAGAAGCCCCAGCAGCATCTCCCATGGGCTACGCAGGGCTTCTGGTGGGGTATAACCCTAAGAGGTGAGCAGGGACAGAAGTAAGTTGTTGTCTATGCAGCAATTCCAATGGAGAAAAGTGTCATTGCTGCTGCTAGTTAAAGGTTTGCTATTTCTTAGAGCATTGTTATTGCCAGCATCCCATGAACAAGCAGCTAATTCAGTGTACCAAAGGCAGACTGGCAGGACACAGTATTTAAGAAGCATTTCCCTTTGAAAAATGTGCTTAGTTTTGCTATGGGACAATGCGCTTGTGGCTGATAGATCCATGTGCAATTTGGCTGCAGCCCTTCTGCACGGCCCTACAGTGGGAGTCCTGAGCTCAGATCTACCTACAGATTCACAAAACGCATTACACTGCTTCTTAAACATTATTTTCTGTAATGAGTGACTAGGATGAGAAATCTAGAATAGTTGGGGGGGGTTATCTGGAAAGACCTCACTTTGCCCATCGGTATATTCCTTATATATTTTATATATATATATATATATGTATTTTATATATATATATATATATATTTATATATAGGAAAAACAAACTAACCTTAGACATAACAATAGCTAAAAGCCATACTTCAAATTCTTATTCATTGTTATTGCTATTAAACAGCTGTTATTAATAACACAGCCTTACAGTACTTTGGATCTTAATCTCCTTTTGCGGTATAAAATGGTCCAAACAGCTGCTAAATGGAACAAAATTGTAATCCATCAGTATCAATTTGAATAAACATAAACATCCCATTTCCTTGCAGGCAAACATGGCATGGGCTGAGCAGCTTGCTTTGACTGTCAGAATGATGCTCCTGGAGCTCTGACAGCATGGAAAACTGGGGGGTTAACCTGAGCCTGGCACGTGGCACTCTGTTTCGGGGAGTTTGGGGGATGTGAAAGGAACACATCATGTCTGCGCTTTTTTGGGGGCTGGAGGTTGGGAAAGATGGATTTGTGAGGCTGAGTGCTGCTGGCAGAGCAGCCCTAGTGCTCACGCCTGCTCAGAAGAGCACTTTGCAGCAGTCCAGGGTATGAAAAGAGCATCTCAGCTGCAACCAGAGTGTGAAAACCCCAACAGAAAAGAGTTCTCCTTGCGTCTGCTGTACAAGAAACCACACTTCAGTCATTTTTTCCATGAGATATAGAAGGACAGTGGCCAGGGTGTGGCCAGCATGGTCCTTGAGCCAAAACCGAGGGGACCCCAGCTGCCTGCCCAGGCACCAGACCACTAGTATCTGTCCCTGCACAAGCTGATGTATTTCTAAGGACTGCCAGGGAAGGGACTCTTTTAGGTAACAAAAATTAAAAGTGGAAGGTATTGGCATGATGTTCCTCTTGAGACCACACTGCCAAGTACTTTCTAAGCCCCTTCTTCCACAGCAGCAGCACTTGCCAGCATGCTCCTGGCAGCTTGGGAATGACCATGACTGGAGGAAGAGGATGATCAGAAAAGTCTGGTTTTAAGAAGCAGAAATGCTTTCTCTGATTTAATTTGAAAGTTATAAACCTGAAACTAATCAGAAAAATGTTTCTGCCTTTGAGATGCACTGCTATTTTGAACACATGCGCATTTCTGTTCGTCTCAGGTTCAAAGAAAAGCAGGCACTTGGCATGCAAATGCCGCTTGGCCAACAGGTTGGAGTAGGACGGATGACGTCATGCTTGTCAGCCCCATCCCAGTATGTCTCCTATACACTGTACCTCTACATTGAGTGAATGAAAGTGAATCTAGAGACAGCTAAAAAAAGAAGAATCAAATACATAGTCGGTAACTTATACTGAGCTGGAGACAGACTCCACAACTTGGGGATCTGCTGGGGAAGAGGAAAGAGGGAAGGGAGGAAAGGAAAAATAATGGATCTGGAAAAGAATATGTTGTCTTCACCCACAGATAACTGCTACTTCCATCAGCCTCCCTGAGTTGCTGCTTAGCCATCTTCTGCAGGTGCTTAGATATGGATCAACACCATCATCAGGTGCTTCCTCCCGAGCTCAGGGTTGCTAAAGTGACTCCAGGAACAAAAGCACTGCTTCATCCTAGCAAATGCCTGGCACTCCGAGACTACCAGGTGACTTGCACTTTGCCATGAGTTTCAAATGAGGTAGTAGATAGCACTGTCTCTCCTCTGTCTCCACTGGAAAGCGCACTCCAGGTCTTGGCTTGCACTATCAGCTGTGTCTCAGTCAAGTAGGGGCAGAGGTATTAGCATTCATTAATCCTGAGGCAGATCACTGCGCCATCCAGGAGAAATCACACGATATACAGCAAAGGAAATATTATGGTTTTGAGTCTGGGACTACATGGGAGTTCCTCTTTATCTAAACAGCCAAGCCTCTAAATCTTCCCTTGCAAAAGAAAATTATCAACAACGTGGCTTTGTTAATAACTAAAAGATTTTAGCATATTGCAAGTGCGTGCAAAAAGTCCATGTGTTTTTAGCTACCATCAGTCCAGACTCAGAGTCCCATTTGAATGTGATCTGCTGTATGAAAGTAATTGGAAAAATATGTCTAAAAATGTGTGTGTACACATGCACATAAGAAAAGCAGCTTTCATTAAACAGCATTAAACATAGAAACATATGCCAGAAGATTTAAATCACAAAAGTTTCCTCTGATTTACTACAATCAGCACTGGATATATGGAACAGTACCTTGCTCTGCTTGCTCGCATGCAGCACTGATACCTCCAAGCAAAGAGTGAAGTCAAAAAAAGAGAGGTGGGATGGAAATTTGGAGACTGACAAATGAGTACTGTGGATCTTCACTGTTCAAGTAGAAATCAGTGCCAAGTCATTGGGAGACATCATCATGGGGGAAAACCACGAGACCTGTAAGAGTGAGACCTCATTTGCTTGAAGCAGCTATCAATGCAAGATATGGTGAAGATACAAATTGATTTATATCTTCATGGTGAAGATATAAACTGATTCTTTGGTAATAAATGTGCACCTACACAGGTAAGCACACCTTGGATTTCCTCTCAGTTTTCTGCCTGATGCTGATTGCTTGTACATACATCTGGACTCAGGTTGGTTTTAGAAAAGGACTTGGAAGGGAAGAAAAATTCTTGCGAAGCTCAGAGGGCCAGAAGAGCATCCTGGGCTGCCCACCCTGGTCAGATGGGTATGATAAGGGCACTTCCATTCCCAAGGGTGCTCAGATCCCCTGAGCCTGGCAAAAATCTGAGGGGTTGCCCACAGAAACTTTCATCACCTTTTCTGCCACAAAACAGCTCCAGTCCAACATGCTCTACTACCCACAGGTCATGTCCAGACCTCCAGCAGGAACAGACTTAGCAGCTCACCTCCCTGTTTCAGTTACTAGGAGGCCACGAGAGGGGTAAGAAACGCATCAGGCTGGGCAAAGGGGACAGAGCAATGCGCAGAGCGCTCCATTGCAGAGCAGCCACCTGGGCATTGGACGTGTCAGGCACGGATGGACTTCCTGAGCTCAGCAGTGATATGCAAGGACCCAAGGGAGCATGAGCAAATCCACTGCTGCATGGGCAGCTGTTTTCAAACCCCAGCTTGTGCATGCACTGCTACAAACCTGGCAATCAACTTAACCCCATGTAAGTGATTAAATTGTGTATAATCCTGACTCTTTACTCTCAGGGAGCCTATGCTGCCACCCCATTGCCCCACCTCCTGGCCTGCTGAACTGGATGGATGCAAAAGCAGAGGTGCCATGCCGCTGCACAAAACAACGTATCCTGTTTACAGTATGAGAGCATTAGCCAATCTGCCTGTTTACGCATGATGTTAGCTGGCCTGCTGCTGTAACGGGAGTGCAAAGATCCTGGGTTTAGTTTGTAGTGTGTTTAACTTGTTTGTTTTGAGGCTAAATTACCAGACCTTTCTGTTAGGGAAAAAGAGAATTGTTTTTAAGGGACCTCTGTAACATGAACCAGAAGGTTAGACGTGTCCTTTGAATGTAGCCTGTGACTAGCTGAGGTTCAAGTGTGACACTTGAAAGAGAATTTGTAGTGGCCACTGAAAAAGCAGCTAATATGACAAAGGAGAATTTAATTAAAAGGTATTAATTCATTACATTGCTCACAGACAAACACACTCTCTGCAGAAACAGCCCCACACTCAGCACTCCTGGTTTGGGTTGTACAGACAAGCTTAGGTTTCAGGCTGGCCAGGTGACACAGCCGAGGGATACAGTCAGGGTAAAGTGCAGCAGTGTTGCGGGACCCCATGGATGTGGAAACTTGTATTCCTCCATGAAAGAAATATGAAGCAAATAAAAAGAAAAGTCCTCTGAATGGCTTTGGCATCAGCCTCCATTTTGCAATCACTCCTTCCCAAAGGAGACCTTTCCTGCTTAGCTGAAGGTTTACAACTTTTCCTTTCCTTTCCTTTCCTTTCCTTTCCTTTCCTTTCCTTTCCTTTCCTTTCCTTTCCTTTCCTTTCCTTTCCTTTCCTTTCCTTTCCTTTCCTTTCCTTTCCTTTCCTTTCCTTTCCTTTCCTTTCCTTTCCTTTCCTTTCCTTTCCTTTCCTTTCCTTTCCTTTCCTTTCCTTTCCTTTCCTTTCCTTTCCTTTCCTTTCCTTTCCTTTCCTTTCCTTTCCTTTCCTTTCCTTTCCCTCTCTCTCCTCTCCTCTCCTCTCCTCTCCTCTCCTCTCCTCTCCTCTCCTCTCCTCTCCTCTCCTCTCCTCTCCTCTCCTCTCCTCTCCTCTCCTCTCCTCTCCTCTCCTCTCCTCTCCTCTCCTCTCTCTCTTCTCTCTTCTTATTTTTCACCATCTGTGTATCAGATGGTTGTTTCTGTGAATGGTCCCATTAGGTTCAGTGAAATCTCCTGCAGCAGACAGTACAAGCAGGTCAGAGTAAGGGTTTCCAGCAAACACTTTTTGGGTTCAGAAGGAGCGCTCCCGCATGGGACCATCTACGAGAGGCACCAGCTCAGCTGAGAGCAGGAGACTCAGCCGGTGACAGTGTCAGCCTGTCCTCAACACAGCAAAGCCCAAGTGCCGTGAAAGAAAATTGCTCCAAAGACACTCAGTCACTTCCAAAGCAGTGCCAAGGACGTGGGACGTGACCCTAACCACGTCAGGGAAAGGGTCAGGCCAGAGGACCAACTGCAGAAGAGAAAGAGTTGAACATGCAGTCTTTGGAGGGGGAAAAGTATGCAGTTCCTATAATGGCCCTACAATGTATAATGTTTAGAAACATGAAACCACCAGAGCCAATAGTTTTTTTTTTAATTGGGAGTGTAGAGTTTTATTATTTAAAAGGTTTTATAAAGAAGTTTTAAATAGACCATGGAATTGCTATAGCAGTTTTTTTTTTTCTGTTGGAAATTACTCAGCCATTTGGTTTCTATTTTTGCAAAAAGCACAAGCTTTTTGAACAATCATTTGATATGCTTGTTGATGCATCACAAAAAGGAGATATGCTTTGAATTCTCCTTAAAAACCCCATGTAAACACAAGGCTTATGTATAATTGCAACAAAATACCATCTCCTTATTGAGTGCTTTCACATGTAATTTCCTCTCTGACTACTGCATGTAAACACACTTATTGTATTTGGGAAACTCCCAAATCTCAGGCACAATCAGGATCGATAGCTCAGCAAAGGCAAATTATAATTTAAAATGTCCATGTTTTGCCACGAGATGCCTAGATGGTAACAGAGGAATAAAGAAAGAGGCATTTTAGCATAGAAGGGTGGCTGGATGGCCCCGTTTTCCACTCCTTTGTGTCACAGGATCGCACTGCACACACCAGCAGCATCCTCCACACCCAGGGACCACTGCTCCACAGGCTGTAGGACAGACATTCAGGCACAGGAGTGTAATTTCAGACAGACAAGGGCATTTGCCTCTCTGTCCCCTAAATTGTCCCCCCAATTTCTTTTTCTTTTTGTAAAGAAAAGACAATGTATTCTACCCATTGGGACTGTGTGCATTTTTCTTTCATTTTTGTTTCCCTAAAGCAGTGGGAGGCTGTAACAGGTTGGACCTCAGTGGCTGCTGCCACTCCAGGCCTGAGGCCGTGCTGTGCCGGATCCTGACACACTCCCTGGCTGCACTGCCATCACCACCCCAGAACGAGCTGAAGGAAGGGGCTTCCTGGGAGACTTTATATTAGGAACACCATAAAGAAATAAGCAACAGCACCAAGACGTTACACAGGTGAGAAAAAAGCAACTAGTGTAAAATTCAGCATGACAAAAGACTGTAAGAAAATTATTAATTACCACTGAAATAAGTGGATTGTCTTGGTTTCCCATTGTGCACATAGCAAATTCCTGTGCATAGGGTCAATCACTGTGGACTTCCCTTTTGCTTTCCCCCAGAAGCCAGCCAAAATGCTGTATGCGTCTTCCATTTCTTGTCCCCATGGAGACTTGCAAGGTGTTTTAGTTTAGCACATAAGCCATTACCACCTTCCTCCCACAGCTGGACCTTCTGGACAAATTGTTTAAAGTCTAAATCTTATTAATTTGTAGATTAATAACTATGAAATTCTCTTAGGAAAGTTCTAAGGTACTATTTGTACCCCTAAGGCCATTTATGGTTATAATGGTTATATGGTTATAACCATCTTTATGATTATAATGGTTATATGGTTATAACCATCTTTATGGTTATGATTTTCCTCTGCTGAAATTGATATTAAAATTTAAACTAGATGATAGAGTTCCATCTGTACCTGAAGGCAACACAAGATCAGGTTTCTGCTGCTTCAAAGCCCTTCAGCTTCCCCTATGCTGAATTACATAGCTCTGGGCTGAGCACAACAGGGGATTAATACAACTTGGACTCTGCCAGTGTTGCAATACAGCAGAGCGTATTTAGCTTTATCCACATACAGGCAATCGCATCACTGGAGCACACAATATTGTTGTCAAGCAAAAGAGCTGTGTAACATGAGTATCCTGTAAAAATGGCATGATTGCAAGCTGAAATGGTTTCCCCTCAACTTTCTGTATATTTTTTATTTTCAAATTTGTTTCTGCTATGCCCTAATTTATCAAAGCACTAAAACACATGCTTGACTCTAAATGCCTTGCTGCAGCTAAAACTAATTGCATGCTTAGTCTTTGATGGCTCAAGGTCATAAAGAAATCACTAGTTTTCCAAACAAATACTTCAATATGTTAATTGCTAGCAAACCAAATCCCACAACCTCTTTGGTTACGGGTGTAGGGTTGTATGCCTGACTAGAGGGTTAACATGTTTCTGCCTGGGATTTCCCAGCACAAATGTAGGCACGCCACAATTACTCAAGGCACAGAAAGTCCAAAAGTATCAGACATCATGGCTTGGTTGAACATCAGTGCGTCACATGTTTACCTGGAAATGCCTGACCAAATGTATAGAGTATGCGTAGGGCACAGACACAGTGCAAAACCTCTGCTTTCTATGGGTTTGCATCTGATGTGCAACAAAGCACTGGGCAAAAAAATGCAGCTGTCCTGACCCTGCTGGCACATGTCTGGGTCAGAGATGCCTAACCTGTTGGGATTACCTGAACACACCTGTGAAGTCTTCAGCATCTCTTCAGCAAATATTTCCCATCTGGCTGTGGACACAGGGTAGCCCTCTCCTGACCACGTAGTCCATGCAATCCGTGTTTTGCCTAAAGATGCAAGGGTGCAGAGGCCAGGGAGGGAGTGTAAAGCACCAGCATAAGACACGTATGGCGAGACGACAATAGCTCAGAGCCTGGTGGACACTAGCACATTGCTCCTGATGGGGACATTGTGCCAGGGGACATCACACCACAGCCCAGCACACTGGCACCATCTGCATGTGCACATTGCCTTCTCCTTTGGTTTTTCACTCTTCCTCTTTAAGTGAGGCTGAGAAAAAAATCACACTTTTCTCTGAAAAGGTAAATAATCTTTTTTGTGAAAGCAGGAGGTGAAGCTGAGGATACTAAATGTCTCATACCTAAACATATGTATATACACCCCCACCCCCACACTGCATACATATATATATACACGCACTATGTGTGTATATATACACATATATAAACATATACATAAATATATAAATATGTAAATAAAAGATAAATATATAAACATACACATATATAAAAATGTGAAAGCAGTACTGCATGAGTAGAGTTCCCATGGACATTCACTCTGACAGCCTGGGGATATTCACTCCCTCCTTCTATACTGGCTGCTTTCCCCTCCAAAATTCTTAGTAGAACAATAATATTTTAACAGTTGCAGCTTTAAAAAGCTTGATTATGACCAATCATTTCTCCCAGGCAATTGTATATTTAGCAGAAGGGAAAAATTAAACTTCCCAGGAATGAGGTTATTTAGGGCATAAAATTCAAGGAAATAGGTATTTAGGTCATTGTGGGCATGGTTTTTATTTTCCCTAATTTTCAAATTACTTTCGATTAGGTCTGTTCAGAGTGGAAACTTCTTGATGTGAAATAGATACTATCTAAATCATTAGAGCTCATTCACTGCCATGTGCCACCTTTTAGATCAATTAAACCTGACCTTGGGGTTACCTAGCTGAACATGCACCGACCCAGGGCACTTCCTCTGAATACGAATAAGCTTGTAGTACAAATACAGTCAGGAGGCAGCATCGCTCCTGGCACAGATAATGCCTTTGTTAAATGGAGCTGGGGTCCGCGGGCTGTTAGACTATGTACTCCATTGATTCAGAACGTTCTCTGTTGGGATCAGTTCTGGGTTGTTTTTTTTTTCTTTTTTTTCCCTGACATCTGGAGTCTATCCCTTCACCAACCTCTCAACCCACTGCTCAAAAAGAGAAAGTGAGGGAAACAGACTGACAGACTCACAGACAAAGTGAGCCCCAAAAAAGCTTTGACAAAATCTGAAAAAAAAAAAATCTGCATTTTTAAGTCTTTTGGAAGTTAATATTCTTGTCAAGTGTTTGCCAGCTGAACTCAAGGCAGTCTCAGAAACCCATCCCTCATTCTTCCCAGGTTGGTTTCTTCTCACTTTATAACTTTAGGTAGTTCTTCCCACAGCCACAACATGCAGCACCTGTTCGCCAGATCTGTAGCCCTTTGATCACAATATATTTACAGGGCAAGGAACTTCCAGTATGTGAGTGACAGGTTTTCCTGGAAAGATCTG
Organism: Platalea leucorodia; assembly: GCF_965183815.1. Classification (NCBI taxonomy): domain Eukaryota; kingdom Metazoa; phylum Chordata; class Aves; order Pelecaniformes; family Threskiornithidae; genus Platalea; species Platalea leucorodia. Next base: position 25,325,346 of record NC_138831.1, on the reverse strand, counting down.
GGAGGCCAACCTACCCATCAGACTTATTTCAGTGCCTTCTTCCTGCGGCAGAACAAATGTGGAAGCTGCCTTTACTTATACTAACCAGGAAAGGAGATGCTGGTAAATAATTAAGTGGGGTCTTGTTTAAAGAACAAATCTTCTTATACACTGCCAAGCTATACTAAACAATAACTGCCAGAATCTGTTAAAATAGCAGAAAAACAATATTGCTTAGTACAAAACTAATTTTGCTAGCGTTTGTTCACAAGCTGCATTGCATGTTTATTCCCATTTACCCCACGAACGCTCAACAGTCCAAGACAGCTCCAAATGCTGTTTCTTTTAGCTTTCATAATGTGTTAAGTAGGGAAAAAAGGCCATATGGCATTCCTTTGCCCGGCAGGGCAACTCCTCATTAGGCTGCTGACCTGAAACATAATCTCCACCATGACCTACAGAGAAATGTGTGGGACCCACCTGCAAAGTAAAAGCCTTTTTTGAGACATAATGCCAGATTCCTGATGGCTAATGTGTTCGGATTCACCTTTAGGAGACTTTGTCAACTCATATTTCATTGCTGTGATGTGCAAAGGTGGAACACCATAGGGCACACTTCAGAGATAAACCTTTTTTTTCTACTTTCTCCATGTTTGCTACATGTAACACGCTGAATTTTACAGAATTGGGAAGTTTTCTCTTTTACCTTTAGCCTAGTTTACGGCCTGACCTACATGCAATTTGTGTGTCTGTGTTGACTGCCAGTGGTGTTTCAGTGATGCTGGGTTGAATCCATGCAGAGCAGAGGGAACTGCTGGCCGGAGAAAGACATTTTTCTGTCAAAAGAAAGGAGTAAGCTTTTCCGTAGTGGACAGTGGATAAAGCGTTGCCATTTTTAACATTTTGACATTTCCCCCCCTATGTATTTAGACAACAGCGATCCTGTGAGCACAGCCAAAGCCAGCCCTCGGACCCAGCTCTGCTCGCACCTCGAGGGCAGAACAGGGCACAAGGAGATGCCATCCGAGTTCTCGTTTTCAGCATGGCAGTTTGGGGACCAAACTGTACTACATTTATCCAAGCTGATGATACCGTGGGCGTATAGATGTTACTCACTGTCCTGGTTTCAGCTGGGATAATTTTCGTCTTGGTAGCCGGTATGGGGCTGTGTTTTGGGTTTAGGATGAGAACAATGTCGATGATACACTGATGTTTTGTTCTTGCTAAGTAGTTGCTAAGTGGCGCTCACACTGGTCAAGGACTTTTCAGCTTCCCACGCTCTGTCGGATGCACAAGGAGCTGGGAGGGGGCACAGCCAGGACAGCTGACCCAGACTGGCCAAGGGGCTATTCCATACCACATGACGTCATGCTCAGTATATGAGCGGGGGGAGTTGGCCCGGGGAGGAGCAACGATCGCTGCCTGGGGGACGGGCTGGGCATCGGTCGGCGGGTGGTGAGCAATTCTAGAGTGTATCGCTGGCTTTGTATTACTATTGTATTATTATAATTTGGTTTTATTATTATTGTTATTACTACTATTACTACTGTTCTATTTTTATTTTACTTTAGTATTTAAACTGTTCTTACCTCAACCCACGAGTTTTCCCCTTTTGCCCTTCCGATTCTCTTCCCCATCCCACCGGTGGGGGAGTGAGCGAGCGGCTGCGCGGTGCTTAGTTGCTGGCTGGGGTTAAACCACGACACTCACTCAGGATCCTCTTAATAAACACTTGCTTCCAAGCAAGTTTTTCTGTTCATTTGCAGGTAGAAGTTAAAGCTACTGAAGGAACTAAATCAAACCTCCTTGTCCCTCCCTGACATAATCCAAGAGGACAAGAAATGGAAATACTCCCTATTGTACCACTTCTGAACTCCTTTACACTATCCATCTTGTACACGGGGTGTGCAAAGTCACAGCACAGCACAGCATGCAGAAACAAGGACAGGACTTAATGTTAACACGTTTCCACTATAGTCTATAAAGTCTAAAGAATTAACAAATATTCACAGCCATGGCAGATTTGGTGATTCAAACAGATTTTTTTTGCACATGTAATTATCAAAAAAGATGATGGAGACTATTTTAAATCCAGCTTTATCTAAAAATTCCATTACAAAGCAAGGATGCAGCCAAATTAAATTGCTGTGAGAAAGGTTCTTCATTCTGATTGTTATCTTCATAATTGTTAATATGTTATAAAAATACTTGTTCAAGAAAACCTTTCACCTTTAAAAGGCTTGAAGATGGTACAGAAAATTCCTCAAACTTCTGAAGGCTTACTCACACCTTGGACTTGTTCCAAACTTGGCAATTATACTTCCATGATATATTCATCTGGCTACAGTACCCTTTCAGCACAGGAAGCCAAAATTTGGAGAGTCCATGTAGATAGATAAACTGATATTTCACTGAAATACACTGCTAAGCAATGTTTTCCAAGTGTCTTTAACCACTGGTCTTACAGTATCCACAAGAGAAATAACTGTGATTATTACAATGTTGTGCTCCAAACAGTCCCTGACCTGTCTGATTAAGGACATTTTGTTTTCTAAACTGCAAAATTAAACATGTTAATGAACTGTTGAATGCTTTATCACAAATTAGACATAGTGGGAGGTTTCCTTTCCCTGGAGTAAGGCATCCATGTGTCCACCATATATACCTATATAAATAAAAGATGTATTTTTGTAGAGCTGAAGTAGCAGATTTTGTATTAAACATGACTTCATGATCTTAAATTGTCTATAAATAAATAAGCATTATGTAATATGATATAAAAATAATCATGCTATTAAGCCTATTAAATTACTCTGCTCTAGTCCTCCGTTTGCTCTGACTCCTACCCAGATGCTGTGTGGATCCAGTGATTGGACTGTTGCCTTTCAAAATCCAGCCTACATTAAAATCATCTGCTTGATTGGGGAATGGCATTTCCAATAAGGAGGTAAAGTGAAAGATACTTTGAGAGTTAGAGTTATGGAAATTGCTGGCCTTTTTCTCTTCTCAAGTAAGAGGAAAATTATCATTGGGCCTCTTATAATAAAGACAAAATAATCACAATTCCAGATGGAAATCTTATCATCTAATCCAACTGAAATGGGGTTTTTTCCAAGACGAGTGGCTGCTAATTCCTGGGGAATAGCACAGTAATGTGGGGATTCTGCCAGCACTGAATTTATGAATGTACAAAGAAACAAAATCCAAACTCATCCTGGCTTAACCAAAAATTGGAAGTTGTTCCATTACACAGTGGGGAATGTACTTTAGTCCCAGATTTTTATGGAGGTCTTGCATTTTTCCTGTGGCTTTGCTACCACAACTCTTCGGAAATCCTATGTTGCTTTGGACAACAGTGTACTTGGTGGCAGAAGTCCTGCCTCCACATTTATATGACTTTAAAAGTAACTGCCCCTACATCTGCAATGGTCTTTGGTCTGTAATCTTGATGCCTCACTGAGTTTGTCATGTTTATTTACGGAATGGGATCGAAGTTGCTGACTTCTGACTGAGTCTGAAACCACCACCCAACCTCCCCAGAAGATGTGTGTGTGAGTTGTTTTTCTCCCAGTTTCTGTTCAGGCACATTCCCTCCTTGCTACATCCATGATGTGTATTTTAAACAAAACTCCCCATTTTTACTTCCCTCCAGCTGGAATGTAGCAAAGCCAGATACCCAGGGCTTTGATGATAATTATGCCAACTGAGATTTTGTGTGCTTGTTCTTCAGCATTACAGGAGTAGACTGTTCCGTCCTAGCACCTAACAAAGAACTTGGAAGAAACCAAGTTTCTCTGGTGGCTGAACAGTTTCAGGGTGAAAGCTCTGCTCTCTTTTCAACTTCATGTACAAATGCAGGATCAAACCAGCCACTATGACACTCTCACAAATGCAGCACTTGAATTCATGAAAACAGCACTCTTCTCCTCCTCTTGAAAGTTTCTTTCATCATATATTCACATCCCCTAGGCAGCAACTCTTTTTCTGTGTAAGCATGCTATTTGAAAACCATAATATTACTGTGCAATGAGAATAATGAAACGTCACCCATGCTAGGATATCATGCTGGGAAATAGAGGATGGAGATTCACACCACCGTCATCCTTCACAGAGAGTCAGCAGAGCCAGCACTGTGTCACTGGCAGTGGAATTGTAGGATACAAATGAACTTGTATTTGCCCAGTTAAAAAACTGCCACGTTACTTGATTAAATGTTTCTATGTATGCCAAAAAAAAAAAAGTCAATTATTTTCCTTGTCAACACAAAATAAATAATTAAAAAAAGAAAGCATTTGGAAAGCACTAAGTACGTCCCACCCTCTCTGACCATGAGGCACACAAACTAAGCCATGACCAGAAAGGAGCCGCAGAAGGAGCAGAGCAGCCGATGCTGCCCAGCTGCCTGTGCCCTGGCAGCACCCAGCGTGTTGCTTGGGGATGTGCCTCGGTGGGTCCCATATTCTTGCACAGAGGAGATCAGATGGGCTGTCATTATTAGTTGATGTCTATTTGCTAGTGAAGGCAGGATAAATGTACTCATAATCTAATTCCCATTAACTAACTACGTCATCCCCAAAATCATCAGCACAAGTTGGTAGTGTTGGAAAAATGGCCAAGTTCACTGGTATTTCAGTGACACACTAGCACAACAGCATCTGTGTGTTTGCAGTGTTTTGGTATTATTTTTTTAATCAAACTACATTTTATCAAACTACAAGTATCCTATTGCTAAGTAGAACATCACTGTCCTGGGCACAGAAGCTGCATTCGTGTGAGAAAACCCTGGTTAAAGCCAACCCATGTCTTGCAGAATTTTAAATATCTCACTAGCAACACTACTCTGGCTCCTTTTTGTCATGTGATTAGAAAGAATAAGGGCTACAAAGTGAGGGCCGCCTGTGAATGGGGGGGCGGGGGTTAGCAGCAGTAGGAAAGGCAATATTGCCAGCTCCACTTCGGCCATTAGCAAAGGCAATTTGCCCACAAACAATCTGGAAGCAGTTTTCTCAGGCTACAGTAAAGTTAATGGAGTTGGAAATTCCTTCTCTTTCGGATTAGCTCGGCCTTTTTTATGCAACCTTTAAGTATATGGTGAAGTGTGAGGAAGGTTTTGATAGCAGCAGAAGCAACTGGGTAGTGTATAACTGATCTGCAGTGCAGGAACCTGGTCCAGGGGCTCCTCACTGCTCCCAGTTACTCCAGATGCAAAAGCACAGGACCTCCCTGTATGGGTGCCTTTGTAAACTGAGAGGAAAATTAAAACACTTGTAGGCTGATTCTGATCTAACTGGTTATTTAAGGGAGTAGGGACAATTGACATAAACAATAGAAATTTGACAAGATAAGGCATCACCACTTCGATGTCAGATTTTGCGTAAGCACAGAGAAAGCTGTTGAGAGGAGAGGCAAATAACATAGATGTGCCAATAGAAAACATGCATTCTAGAGTAATTAAAATTAACTGTTGGTCTGAGCCAAAGTCCATTATGTGGCACAGATTAATCAAAACATCAGAAACCAGCTCAGTTATTCTGCACATCAGGAATCTCTTCCATAGATCTCTGATCACAACATTATAGATTCTTCATACCGTTCTTTCAAATGTATCTTTTTGCCTCTTCAGATTTAAGAGGTCTTATTATAGTGTCAAAGTAACTGATTATAAAAAAAGTTGAATGTCATCCATTTACATCAGAAGGGAATCAAGTAAAAGCTATGTTTATTCTTAATCCATTTTTATGATATCTAAGATTTGGTAAAAGAGATTAAATTGGGAGAACCCTGTGTGGTGAACAAAAAGTCTTTCCATTTAGAGGTCAGCAGGATTTATCCACACATGGCCTTTACCATCAGAGGACAGCTAGCAGGAAAGCAATGAACACCTGCTGGCATCACCTCTACCTGCAGAAGAAATGAAAAAATGCCCATGCACCTTAGTTAAAAAAATGGAGAAGCTCTTGCACTGCATAGACTTGATCCAAAATCTACTAGAGTCATTGCTGCTAACTCAAGAGGGTTTGAGATCTATCTGTAGAAAGGACCATGCCTTCTTCTATTAATCATTAAAGTAGCAGAAGCAGGGCAGGGAGGGTTGCTTCAAGAGTCATTTTCTTCGAAGCCAAATGACAGTTCAGCAGGGATGAGCCCACAGACGCGCGTGACCCATCTCAGGTGCAGCCTTGGTCATCCTCAGATGATGGATGGAAGAAGCTGGTGAGGGCATATCCTCGTTCTTTTATCCCCACCTCCATTTTTTTTTTTAAGTGCCATTACCTTACTGAAAAAATACTTATAGTTAATCAGAATCGCTTAATCCTATTCACTTCCATCTGTGCCTCTTTGTAGCCTGACGCCTCTCCTGTCCCAAGGCCATGGAAAGCGGAGGGTATTTCGTGCTCGGGCTCTGCCATTGGAGGCCTCTGGGGAGCAGCTGTCCCCAGTCATCCTGTCCACAGCCCTTTCATTCACAGATTACATCTTGTATCAACAGTTTGTGTGTGGGAAACATCAAAGATGTCAGGGGCTCCTCCCAGTACGTGCACTTTGCGTAAGGTGCCCAATCACTGGGGCGCGGGTGCTTGACCTTTATGCTTGCGGAGAATAATGAATTTGGGTCCAGTTTTCAGGCACTTGCCATCATCATCCAGCCCCCACCAGAGCTCAGCATTAGAGTAATCACTGACATGCTGAAGCAATGAAAGCAATCTGTTGTTAACTGGCTGAACCGGCTTGTCCTGAGCCCCCAGACTTCATCGTTTGGGCATATTACACAATGGTAATTCTCTCTTTCTTTAAAGAAGAAAATACTCAACAGGGTAAAAGATGCCTCCTCGTAGCCTTCCTTCCTCTCTCCAGGGGTTCAAGAACAGTTGACAGAAAATCCAAGAATGAAATTTCAGAAACCATAGACAGTAATGAAAGCTGAATGCCTGAATAAATCCTAATGGACTAGAAAGACTTAATAATGAAAAGAATTTCTTTAATATTAGTTCTTCACCCAAGCTCATTGCAATGAATCTATTGAATTACTCACATTGACTGCCCTGGGAAGGGATGTCAGGCTTTAGTTACAGCTGATCAGGGTATTTCCAATGGTTTGAAATGAAAACATGCTTACAATTTCTTCATGGGTGCAACTTTGAACCATAATTCATAGCAGACAAAATTCTACAAAGCAGGCAGGGGAACCGAAAACTCACTGCCTGCTTGGCCTTCACACGGTAGCCATGCAACAGCAGCTCTGCTTCAGCCCGTCATCAGCAGCACTGAGTCATCACACATCTGTCCCAGGCTTTCACCCCAAATTCTCTTCTGCAACCAGTAGTTACATATCTGCCAACAGTAGCATTTTAATTGTCTATTTAGCATTTAAATTAAGCCTTCAGTTTGGCAAGGACCAAACTCTGTGGGGTTCCTGCCTGGCTTTTGGCTTCTGGTTAATTTTATCTTCAAACATGATCCTTTACACCACAATATAAAACCATAAAAATAAAGTGCAGTTTTAAAGATGTATTAGTAAAGCACAAGACAGGCAAGCGCCCAGCTAAGTTCGTCTCAGGAGCCTGTGGCTGAGCTAGGAGGCGAATCTCACTGCTTGCCACCTGCACGGTGCTCATTAGATGGTGCCAAGTTCCCTGGATCATAACAAGTAGCAGACACTTGAGCAGCTTTATGGAGGGGATGGATGGGCCAAAGACACTCAGTCTCGTTGCATACCCCACAGGGATACTCATTGTGCCCAAAGGCTGTGACTCCCAGCCCTCCCAGGTCCCTGTCCTCACCACACTGCCTGTGTGGCCCCAGCCCTGCTCTCTGCATGGCTTTGAGCACAGCCCGTCCCTCTGGTCTGTTGTTAATCCCAGCCAAGCTACAACCTCGTAAATGTGTGTCTGGCTCATACAGCACAACCTGCTCTCTCAGAAAAAACAGAGGCTTTAGTAACTTAGTAAATACACAGATGTGGTTAAAAGTTCAGGACAGACAGCATGAGAGTATCACATTGAACTGCTATTACTGCTTTCAAAAATTATATATCCACCCTCATATCAAATGCTCTTTTTTCTCTGCAGAAACACCATTGTTAAGGATATCAATGGTACTACTAGATAAACTTGTCAAACCTGGGTAATATTTTATGAGTGACTTAAGCACTTTTTCCACTTGTTAAACAAAAGCTTCTCTTCCAGCTTGGCTAGTACCTAGGTCACGTAAAAAAAAAAAAAAGTATTGTTATTTTATGAACAGTGTGAGATGACGCTATCGCTCTTTCTTCTACACTTCAACAGCTTCCTGTTGCTGATTTGTTAGCAGGTATTTTGCAGGATTAAATGACCTGATGTTATCAGGCTGTGGAGCAGAGTTCGGCATGTTGGGACATATCTGATCCTCTGACGCAGTGTCCCCTCTTCAGTACCCAGAGAAATAACCCCATTTTTCATGCCACACGCCAGGAGATGTTGTCAGGCTTGCATAAACAGATATTTTGACAAGGAAATTTAAGTTCTCCCTCTTTTATTTTGTCTAATACTTCTCATGTTTTGTCTATTGTATTGCAGATTGGTTAGAACAGGAGTGCCGCTGATGCAGCAGCATGCAAAATACGTAGACAAAAACATACTGTCTGCTTCATTTTTCTATTAGACGATACTTGTGGGTTGAAGAAATCTACTCCAACTTAGGAAAATATTCTTACGTTTCAATGCAAACCCTTAAAAAATGAAGTTGTAACACCAAATGTGCATATTCCAGCCACAGCCTTGACACTGACCCTACAGTCATGCCTGCTTGACTCTCAGTTGGGAGAACCAGCTCAGCCTGGCTGTATGATAAACATTTCAGTTAAGGACTATAAAAATTTTTAAATCCCCCTTGCTGAAGGGCCAGGCCACATGCATCCTCCTGTTATCAAGGAGAAACAAGACCACGTGTCAGCAGGGTGCTCCTGGTCCTCCTCCCCATCACCCACCCTCCCTGGGGAAGTCCAGCACTGCCCTGTATTTGTCCTGCTTTCCCACAGTGACACAAGACCCTGTATCCATGCCTGACATGGCAGATACATATAATTTACCTGTAATAATTTTGCTTTTCTTAATATACCAAGGGCCACTCCAGACCCTTGTGTACCCTCCGGCAGAAACAAAGCAAGTCCAGCAGTTGCTCACCAAGCACGAGAAAGAAAGAGCAGAATGGGTCATTGCTTTGAAACAGCTATAGGTCATTTTACATTTAACAGATTTCCAGTATTTTCTTAATTTATAAATATATGTAATGTCATGTGTAATCTCTGGAGGGGTGACTATGCTGCAGTCCAGAGGTCCACACAATCCCTGATATCTCTGTCCTGCTCCACCCGTCCTCCAGACTTTACAGGGGTACAAAACACAGAATGTGTTTCTTAAACAACCAATCACAATCATATCAGTATTATAGCACTGGTCTGGGGTGTTTACTTTAAAAGTAAAACAATCTTGCAATATGCCTTGAAAAATGAGGAAATTGGGAGGATGAAATTTTGGCTCTCTGCGACTGAGTGGTAAAACTTGCACTGCTTCAGTGGAGGTTGGCCGTCACATTGGCTCTTCTGGTTTGTGGCAGAAAGGGAAATTATGTGCGTGGTACAGGGCCCCCCTTTTGGGAGGGAAGGTGTTGGTTTAAGGGTCTCAGTCCAGCTCAGCAGTGGTAGTATATCTACAAGCAAGTTAATAGCTGATGTAGGTATCTCCAGTATGAGTTATGAAGTTGTTAATCCTCCACAGGTTTTAATAATCATTTAGTATTTAGTGAATATGCTATACTATAAATATCTTATTAAACCTAAATTAAATGCAGATTTGGAACATAAATGTGCTATAGAAATTTATGAGGGATCTTAGCAGAGAATAATTTTTTTAGACACTGCTGTGAAAGCTACAGAATATCAGTTTCCGAATGAGTTTAAAATACTGCGTGTTAGTTGTTAGTTATTAGAGAATGTGTCTGTGGAGGTATGTCCTTAACCCACCATGCAATCCCAAACCTTAATTCATCAGCAGGAATTTCCAGGTCTGTAAAAAGCAAATGAACAATTTCCATGTCAGTACAGTACTGCACCACCTGGAATCGCTGGGTGCGGGTCCCACCTTCTCCATGCTAACCAAGCTCAGGATGTGCAGAAATGCTGTGCACATCCAAAGGTTGCAAATGTTAGGGTTGATGATACTTTTTTGGACCTTCAGTGTTCATATCCAACATTTAATTATTTCCAGCATGCTATGTCCATTGCAGTACCAGATTTGATACCAGGCTTCAAGAAAGGATGATTAACACTAAATTTGTAGTTCTTTTCTCTTAGCACTTGTTTGCTGAATTGTTTTAACCCTAGGGCCTTTGACCAAAATAAAAAAAAAACCTCTCAGCAAGTGTTTCATTTTACACCTTGAATAGATCTGCCAAAACCCGATGGGATGGCTTGCACCCCAGCTCACACACAAAAGACCTTTGCAGGCTGAATGCATGAATCAGTTTACATAGCCTGAGCACTTCTGACAAAGCTCAAGACCATTTCAGACACAGCTTGAACCAGAAGCCACCTTCCCCTGGCTAGGTCAGTGATGAGCTGGGGTCCCTAAACCCATGTTTGCCCAGGCTCAGTGCGGTCCTATCCAGCACAGCTCCCGGGCACCACAGGGCCAATCTCCCCTGCAAAAAAACAGCTGGATGTGTCCACCCAAAAGGGAAAAGAGCTGAGAAACTCACACCAAAATGAAAAGAAAGAACAGAGCGAAAGTATGGACATGCTCAGCATCGCTGCTGGCTCCACCAGCTGCTGAGAAACAGCAGTCGGAGCACATCAGGTTCCCTGTGAGAAGCTGAGAATCTGTCAGTAGCATTGTCACAGCTGAGTCCTGCAGAAGAAATTCTGCATTCATTCAGGTCTTGGTTTCCTCTTCTTCCCCGAGAGTCATCATCACAGCTCCTGCACCCCTCACTGCGAAGCCTGGAGATGTGTTAATACAGGGATTGTTGTTGATTCAGGGAAGCCATTCCCAATAAATGTCAAGCATATCACACACCATGAAGTATCATTAGAGGACAGTATTGCATGTGTTGACATGCTCTTGGTAGAATTTACATCAACAATACTGTGCATTCATTTGAAATACTTATTGTTTTTTTAAAAGAAGAAAAGCAAACCTACAACAACTTCAACCAGCTTACAAAGCTGTTAATGACTACAAAAGCTGGACCTCATTCACACTGCAGCCATTTTTTGGATCAGATGGTCAGGATCCAACACATGCAAGGATCCTATTTTCTGCAGGAGAATGGGTCATCAGTCTTGCAAGGTTTAATACCTTTAGGCAGATCTAAGCTGTTAGCTGAGAAATGAACATCACCAGTCCCGTAGTCAAGAAATAGCATCTACCTGAAACTCCTCAGTGGCTGGGAGGTTAGAACAAATTTTAGGGAAAACAAAATAGTGGAGAAGAAGCTAATTGGTCCAATCATTGTGCTTTATTTTAGAGTCATGTCAAATTTACTTCACAATCTGCACCAAAAATTAACACATAGCTGTCACGTCCACATGTGTATTTCCTAAAGGACCATCTCTGTTTCTAGTAATTCTAGAAGCAAATGTAAACTTTACCTTAATCAGGCACTATGGAAATCTGCTCCCATTCAGACAGGGAAAGAAGGGGAGAAAGGAAGTGGCAGGGCAAGGGCAGGCTCCTCTGAGCACTGGTATGGGCACTCTAGGTAATTTCTAGAGGAAAAAAAAAGACACTTTGCATTGACTATGTGCTTTCCACGGAGCAAATCAGTGTTGATGACTTCCTGTCATGAGACTGACACATCTACGATTTCTGTTTCCAGCCTTGCATTTGATTAAAGGATGCTCCTCATCCATAGCAATGTTGTTATACAGAATGCTTGTGTTATCAAAAAATAAACTAACTGTCACAATATTGGCTGAAGGTTTAGGAATTTTCTAGCATAGGAAGATTAAGACGATTACAGTTCAAATAAGTACAATTTTTGACTAATTGTTTGCAGATATGGCATAGAAGCAATATAACTTGCTTTGGGAAAGCAGTATGACTTTACTATACAAATTTCTAGCTGAAATGTAGCTAAAAAATAAATGCTCAGAGCCCAGTCTTGCTTAAATCTGTCCATTTGCATTCACGTGAAGGGAAGTTACACTTAAAGAGCTGAAGAGCTGTCCCAGCATGCTGGTCTCCCCTTTAAAACTGAAATAAAAAGGCAGTTACTATATTCAATTCAGTCACCTGGACTTACATTTTCTTACAACCACATGGGCAGCTCTTCAGATCTAGTCTACAGACAAAGGACTAGACTGGTGAACAAGTCTTCCCTTTCCCTGCACCATACCCATAAAGATACACACACAGAAATTCACTCTACAAAACCCCTAGAAGCTCCCAGTGCTTTTTCTAACCATTAATATATGGCCTTTTCTCTATATGAAGGTCACAAAGACCACCACGTCTCCATCACTCACTTTGTATGCTCCAGTACTGTCTGTCCACCAGGAGCCATCAGAGTCTTTGCACTTCTCGTAATCCAAAGGGAAATGAATGTCATGCTTACATCCCACCTGAGACTGGCCAGGATCTGGGTTATAAACAGAGAAGTTATTGCTGCTTTCCACCCCAAAAGACACCTGGGGTTGGAGTGCTATTCTCTGATTAGGGCTCACTGTTGCTGGTGACCTGTTGTCAGCATGAGTTGTTCTGCTGATCTCCGTGGGGTGCCCTGCACAAGCACCCTCTCCTCTATGGGCACTTGAGCTGCTCTGCAGCATGCTGAGCAAAAGGCAGGCAGGCAGAAAGATCCTGGTTCTCCATTCCAGCTGAGTCAGAGGCTCAATATGTGACCTTCTGTCACTTGGTCTTCTTATGTCAAAACCAAAACTGAGTTTAAAACTAGGAACACACTGAGAACCAGATGGTCCATCTGAGCCAAACCTTTCTGGGTAAAAATATTGCAAAGAGCACAAATCATATTATTTCAAACTTTGGGAATCTGTATATATTTAAATGTATACAAAATTCTGCTGGTTCCTGACAATAGGTTCATACTCTAGAAGAACACAAATCCAGCAGACTGAAATTAATAATGCATTAGAACAAACACCAGTGCATTGTTTCCCATTTAAGGAACTGCCTAGATATAAATAAACCCTTACTCATATTCTGTGATTTAAATAACAGAATCATTCTTACCCAGAGAAACAATTGCAGCTTTTCAGATAAATAAGAGATAAAAATTATTTTCAAGAAGAAATCTGAGGAATTAAACTTTGATACACCAATGCTTTTGCTGTTAGTGTACTGAAACCACCTAACTGGAATGTGACTCGGTTCAAAACTCTTCCTCTGAACATGCCCAAAATTTTAGGAGAAGGCTGAATTGGATGAGTGAAATGCAAGCTAAGGTCACTTCTACTTTTGATGCTCTACCTGAAGGTACTGTTTCCTCAAAGTGGCCAAATCATGTATAGCCTAAATTTGCACTAGCATTGCCTCTCACTAAGACCAGGTTTTCCTCTTGCAGAATGCAAGAAGCATACAGTGCATGGAAACATGGATATTCATGTTTGCCCCCAAAAAATCTTAGCTAAAAATAAAAAAAGATGAACAAGGATCAGGGATCATGGACTCTCCCTGAAATAATTTTCTTACAGAACTGGTCTACTGGCAATGGGGCAGGGCATTACGGCAGCAGCAAGAACACATTTTGCTTTGCCTCTTGGGTTACAGCCTGTAACGAGAGTAGCTCATTACTATTCAAGTTCACTGGACAACAGGCAGCTGAATTATTGCACATTTACACATCTCTGACAATGTTTCCAAATAACACCAGAAAGAATCCAGGCAAATGTTTTAAAAACATCATTTTAAAAATCTGAAATACGAAGAAAGAGTTCAATTTGATAACCAGTTGTACGGTTCCAAAAGAAATGTACGGTGCTGCTTTACATTCAAATACAGTAACAAGATCCTTTTCCCTATAATTTCACAGTGAAGAAAGTTGGTTGCAAGGTAGATTACTAGTCACTTTTTATTTTTACTTTATTTATGAAATGTATAAGCCCAGAGTATTTTACTATAAAATTCACTGCAGCATACACAGCATTTGGAGTGAACAAGAAAAAAACCCAGATCATAAAGTATTTTCCTTTGCTTATATTATCAGTTTGTGAAAACAACCGTCTCATGAACAAACCATTTTAAACAAACAGAATTTTATTAGTGTGCAGTACATCAAATTGTGGTTATTTCTCACATAACTTCATTACATGTCAAGCACTGATTTCCTTTTTATGTAAATGAAAGCCTATAAACCGATGCAATTACCCTCCACACATACATTAGCTTAAATGCTGGGGTGCTACAAAAGTAATTTATCTTTCATACTTTCTGTTACGCTGCAAGTCAGCTCTGAGGTTTAAATTTTGTTTAAAAGTTCTTGGCTAATTGATCACTTTAAAGATGCTTTAACCACAGGTAAAACACCGCCAAAGACTTTTAAAGTAAGCTTTCTTAATGGATGAATTGTAACTATCCATCATTCTGCTTGCTACTTCCCTAGCACGGTCCCATTAAACCTAATAAGTTCTATTAAAGCTGTTAACATGTGGCATCTGTTAATGGAAAGCATATAATGCACAAGGCACGAGGGGGACCTGAGGGCTCATAGAAGTAAAGTTTGGAACTGAAAGACAAATTCTGACCGTTCGTGAAGTTAATGTAATGACAGGTCAGTGCTTCAGGCCTTTCTTGGACATGATTCCCATTTAAAGCCTCGCCTGCGCAAAGTCAGCAAGAGTAGGTTCACCAGCACAGCCGTTCGGTGAACATGTTATATTTCAAATGCTTCAGCAGATGAAATGTAGAAGTTGAAGGAAAAAAAAATATATTTATTTTTGGCTTGAGAAAACAGTGTGACACATGACAAACCTGGATCTCTTTTGGAGCAGCTGTGGTCTATATTATTGAGATTAAGTTTGATCATTCCTGAAGGAACACAGAAATCCCCAAACCTGGATGGCAAGGGCGGTAATAGTTGCTCTTAATGTCTGCTGTTAGCTGATTACTGACATCTTGAAAACATTGCTCAAGCAGGCCTTCTCGCAAGCTTCTGTCATGTGGATGCTCTTGCAGATGGAGAGTGTGCATCATAGAGAGTGGGTGACTGGGAGCTTCAAGGACCCGCGTGTAATCAAAAGCTTTGAACTGGTCCTAGCTTGTGAGACCACTTTACTTCTTACTAGGTGGACTATCAGAACATATTATAATGACCAAAGCCAGCCCATGTAGTAACAGCTGTGAGTGTAATCCAAAAATTAGCTCATTAATTCACAGGAAAGTATTTTCTACTCGTCTTTCATTATGAAAAATGTGTCTGCTTGTTAGCGAAATCTAGAGCTTTAACTGGAACCTTTAAAACATTAGCAATGCACATGTGCTTTTCTATGCCTTAGTGGGAGATTTATTAAGTTTATTCTCTAATCTCTGTTTACAAGCAGAAATATGACGAACATAAATCATTTGAAATAAGATTTCAAGCTACAAATACAGTTCACTATTTTCTGATGTCATTATGCTATTTCAAACCTGCAATTAATTCTTTTCTTTGTTGGCCTGTTTGTTTTGAAAAACAATTTCATTCCACTTGACCTTTGTATTTCTTGGAAAAACGTTCAAAGATGGAAATAACTCGAGATGTTATCTGTTAGTGCTTATTTACCATACACAGCATACTAAACTTGAACTGAAGGTTAAAAGCCCCAGAGAGATACAAGATGTGAGGGGCAAAGCTGCAGGCTACCAGTAGGAAATAGTATCACAGTGATGCTGTGATCATTATTAAGGACAGTCAGGCTACTCTTTGAGTGGTGGCTCTTATAAAATCCTCAAGTATTAAAAAAAGAAAAGGAAAAAAATAATGATACATTGCCAGCTCTTGCAGAAAACTTACTCTATTGTTGCTAAAATATAATGTGTCTCATCATAGGACCAAACAGTGCAAGCAAGCAATGACACTGCAAATTAAATGTTTATACAGTAGATGCAAAAGCCCCAATCCAATGCATAGCAATTATCTTGCAGTACATTAATGTATCTAGTTTATGCACTATACAATGAATATCTTTTCATAACATGCTAGGTTATATTTTCTTCTCCTCAGCAGGAGAAACTTTTAATTAATGCAATAGCCTGATGAAAACCCAGATGCTCATGCCTACACTGCAAAGATGCTGCATGCCATTTAGCTGAGTTACAGAAGGGAAGGCAGGTTATGTTACAGCTTCAGAGTCCAAAAAAACCCAACAAACCCCAACCAACCATAAACTTTAAACTAGACAATTTAAAAAAATACGTCATTCTGATCCTATAAGCACAGTATCAGACTGGAAAACGGGACACAAATCCTTTTCCAGGATGTGTATGTTTCTTCAGCATTTCTTCAGCTCCATATATTCAACCTCCTGGGTCCACAATGACACCTCAACATACTGCACATCTGTAGCGCAGCACCCCAGACCAGAGGCCAAAGATATTTTATTTAGTTTACATTTTCTTGAGGAACAGCTGATTGTCTGCCTTGAAGTGGGAAGAGAAAAGCTGGACCAAAGCACACACCCCAGCAACAGCAGAATCGCAGGCCCCAGAGCAGGGGCTGCATATCCCACAGGAAGGACAGGCATAGCTGAGAGAAAACTGGAGTGCACAAAACCCAACGACATGAACAAATGGCAAAAGAGAAGGAGATTAATCCAAGAAAGGCCAAGACAGAAAGGTACTGAAATGAGGAGACCCCATTTTCTCCACCAGCCCAAGCTGTTCCAGCTGTTACACAGAACTGACAAAAAAACAGCTGCCAGAGCATTTCAGTGAGATTTTAGTTCTCATTTATAACAGTTTTTTATAAGCTGATCAACAATGAATTCCCATGATAGGATAACTGTGGCAACTCTCTCACCGCTCCGTTTCTCTGTGTGTCATGAAAAGCGCAGGAGTGGTGCAGAAGTTACCAGCCTAACAGGGGGTTTGGTGTAGCAGTAAAATGTCAGCACACTGCACAGCAGTGCCACTTCCAGCCTTTAACATTACAAACAGGACTGATGTTTATTTTTTATAGTGGCCTGCAGAAAAGCAACTATTGCAAAGCACTAAAGTCTAATGGGATTCTGCTCCGAAGACAGACCCGTGTGAGTGAAAGTGCGTGCAGCAGTTTGGAAGGGCTTAAAAACATTTCACTCTTTTTGGCTGCTCTTAACCCACCCACCCACCCTCCTTCTCCCTCCCCCCCAAAAAAAAGCACTTTTCAAAGCAGTGCCTTTTGACTTTATTTATACAAAACTATCACCTAAAGGATTTTACTGCAACTTGGTGATGAACAGTAGCAGAAGCTCAGCGTGGTTACGCTGATGGGGCTGCAGTAGTGCTGTGCTGAACAATAGGATTAGTAAAAAGACTTAGTTTTTGAAATTAAAATGCTTAGGGGAAGAGTAAGCACTTCAACACCTCTTTAGAGCTTGGTCCTTCAAGGTGCTGGGCACATTGGCCATGACCCAGGCAAGCACTTCAACTCTATGCCTACCTAGAGAGTAACCCTATGCCTTCAAGCCTTCAGGGCCACAAACACTTACTGCTGGAGTAAGCGCTGCTTGGGAACAGGTACAGAATTGGGCCCAAGGCCCTGAAACAGAAACTATTGTCATTACTGTTAATAAATTATAATTATTGCCATTACATTATTGTCATTAGACAGGGAAAAATTGTGCTGTTCACTAACTGCATTACAGCAACTTGATCCCTGTCTCAGGAAGAACAGTACTCTACAAAGCTGGTAATCACGACATTAGAGCAATTTTAGTACATTCTGCAAGATTCAGTTTTATCTTTTTAGGGAGTTTTGTCTGTTTTCAGTGGGAAATAGATGTCCTAAAACGGTTGCACTGGTTTTGAGACCTCTGCTGCCAGCTAAGGATCTGCTGAAACTTGTGCTTTCAGAAGTACTGACCATCTATATTGGATCAGGAACAGGGCAACAGCAGTTCTTTAGAAGCATTAGCTAAACTGTTATACCTCCATCCTGTATACTCCAGATACACAATCTCTGCTTTTTTATGCTAGAGGGAGGAAAAAAGTTCAACTCTGGCAACAAAAAAAATAATTTAAAGGAAAAATGTAGTACAGAGAGCCGAAAATATTTACATTTAACAGATTGTAGCATTTTGGTTTTCAAAAGACTGAGTCCGAGGTAATTAAAACTTTGGTGGCCTTTCAGTTTTTAAATTGCAAATAAAGGATAACAAAACCTAGAGAGTGAGCTCTTTCTCCAGCACATGTGGCATGAGAAGTTCGTGCTGTCACAGTTTGACAGGTGTGTGCTTGTGCGCTGCTAGGACTGCTGTTGCGCTGAGTTACTCATGAAACCTGAGAGTGTTTGTAAACAGTCTGTACTTTCTCAAAAGTGCCCTAGAGATTTGTTACAGGAAGTCAAATTGCTCAAATCTACCTAATTTGGCACGATACGTTGAAAGCATGCTTGAGTGATCATAATTGCACTGGGACTGACTTCATTTAGCAATCTCTAGGCATACCTTTCCAATAACAACTGCAGGCGATATAAATTCAATCTCTTGTTTGTTGCTGAAAGTGATTAGCCTAAAAAATTTGGAATTTAAACACTCATAATTGCAAAGTGTTATTTATATTCAATTTTGATTTATTAAATAAAAAAGTCCCTTTTTGTCCCCAGGAATGATTCGAGTTGCTTTGGAAAGTGAAAGGGACAGCGAATAGAAATGAAAGGAAAAAGATAATTCTCATTGGTGGTGAGCATTGCTCTTACAAGGGCATTTTTTTCCCTGTACAACATATAATATTGCAACAAGAACATAAAAGATTCTGATGTTTATTTCAAGCATGGACTTTTTACTATGAAATACCTATGGTTCACTAGGATTAATATAACTTTTCTTCACATCTACACAGAAATACGTGCAAAGATAAGCCAAGTCAACTGTGGTGTACAACTAGAAGGATAGAAAGGAGAGCTGAAAGAGTCTCATTTTCACTCTGAATATGATAATCAGTGTTACTCAATATGATGAACAAGGCTGAAAGAAAGATATTTTTTTGCTGCAGCCATTCAATTTTTTTAAACCAATTCATCTAATATATATTTGTATCCTTTTTGTATTGGGATTCTCCAGAAACTGTTGGGGTAAACCCCGTGATGGGCAAGAATTGTCCTGAAAGTTAATTCTGGGAAAAAATTTGCAGAAAGAAAATACTGAATTCATAAATATAGGAAAATACTCAGGAGGCCTTTTCAGCAGGACGTTAACTCAAACAGGTGGGGGGAAAAAAAAAAAGACATAACTTGTGTATAAACCCCAAATGTCTGATTTCCAATTTAAGAAAAATATTGTGAACTCTTTATAAAGTGTGCTCACAAATTAAGAGCTGAAAGAAATTAAATTTCCAACAATTATGTTGACAAGAGCAATTTCAAAAATTCAGAGAAAAACACAAAATTAATTAGAAAAAACTGTTTGTTGAGGAAGTCTTGCTTAGCCCTAATCATGAACAGATCCATGTATAGGTTCCTTGCTCTAATTAAAAAGAAGAAATGAGAGATGAAGCAAAGCAGTAAAAATCTCCATAAGGGTTAACACTGTGGCCCCAACCTTACACCATCAGGAAGGACTGGGTTCTCCTTGCAAAAACCAGAAGCTGGACAAGTCTCTTTTCCACACTGATTTCTTCATATCTTCTTTATAAGCATCTTCCTCCTCTTCCTCTGTTCCTCACCTGAATTGTCATTGAACTTAGGAAAATCTGTGCCCACAGACAGGCAAAACATTGTGCATGTGTAACATCAGAAATGTTACATCTTGACCAACGGCCCTGATGCACTCTTGAAAGCATATTCAGCGCTCAGATAAGCCAGAAACACCAGCACTCCACCAGCAATAGCATGGCAGCAAAGCTGTTGTGTTTCATCACACAATGCCCACCTCCATGTGCCCATCTCACCTGGCAGCCACTGACCTGCCCAGGTGCTGCCGTCGCGGGATGCCCGCAGTGCACACTTTAAACCTTGCTAGGAAAGGCAATAGCACTGAGGACATGGTGGAGAAAGGCAGTTGCGCATACTAAAATTCATATTAAATCTTCCAGACATTTCTGAATCCATACAGGGCCCTGTGGTGAGTCGTGGGATCCCATGTAACTATGAGGTGCCTGTGCAGGAAACCCACGGGGAGCGCCTGCTGCCTGGCGCTAGCAGGTGTATCCAGCAGGGAATGGGTCACTTAAGCGGTGCTGGAAGAGAGAAGGAATTTCTCAGACCCATCATGCTTTACCTAAAGTTTACTTTGTTTTTAAAGTAACAAATTAACCAAATTGTCCCTAAGGTAAAGCCAAACCTCAGGGTGAGTCTGATTTATAAAGGGTCTGTGCACAGTCTGTTTCAAACTAGGTGGGACCTTCACCTACCTAAGCAAATAATTTAGTGCTATAATTTAGCCCATTTCCCCTTCAGCAATACTACTGCTTACCCAAAACATCTCAATTTATTTTTAAACCAAACATATTATTTATTTGATGGGAGGGAAGAGAACAGAAAGAGCGGCACAACCTGAACATTCATCATTGTTGTTTGTGCCCCTTGAAGGACATTGTTGAATTATTGCTATAAACATTCCACATTTGGCTAAATGTTGTTGATATAAACAAGGATTTTTCCTCATTAGGGTAATTTGGTGCAGTCTGAGAAACTGATTTATCAAGAGAATTAATTAAAGGCAGATATGATTTGTGGCTCTTTGTACTTGTAGATGTTTCAGCATAAACATCCCCATTAAAATTAAATTACCACCAATCTGATCCTACTAACAATCATTTTTAAATACACTTCACATATGCAGACACGATGCCCATATTCAAATTCGGAGCTATGCAGCACAGACTCCCAAGCTCACAGTTGTCATGGTGCATAGGTGGAAGAAGAGTTTTGCAGCTGCATTGTGCGGCGTACCGTACCTTCACGCTGAAGGTTTGCTGGTTTGGGGGGAGGGCAGGTGAAAATTCTGTTTTCTCCTCCAGTTTTCCCATGAGGTACAGATTTAAGAAGACTCTCTTGGGCTGGAGGGAGGATGTAACTAGGCAATTAAAATAAAAAGTCTTTCCTTCCTTCCTTCTCTCTGATCTGGACTTTATGTAGTCCACAGAGGCAGGACACAGATCAGGTATCAGTCAAGCCAATGTCCCCTGAATCAAGCAAGATTTTTCTGTAGCCCCTTGGTTCAAGAGTCAGTCATTTTATATAACATTTCCTAGTATTTTTCTTTTCAAAAGGCTACAGAAACAGGAGAAAAAAAAGACACAGTGGCCCATGATGTCCTGCTTGTCGGACTTGGGTGTTTTGCAGATGAAGTTCCTTCAGGACACACATTGGTCACCCCTGGGTGCAGCTCTCCATTTCCCCTAACCCAGAAGAACCCTGCTGCAGCTGCAAAGCTGCCACAGGGAGATACAGACTAGGAGCCTTGTGCCCTTCTGGGGCATCATCTGAAGATCTGACAAGAATGGCACTAGAAACTTATGCTTATGCACCCTGAGTCATCCTTTTAGAGGTTCCTCAGTCTTTCTTTCACATAAACCCACCGGGGAAAGGTTCACAAGCACTAACCAAAGCTACTGAAGTGTTGCTCCTCCTCCCCTTACAACTGGCCCTCAGAGCACATACACAAAGCAAAACCAAAGCACAAATTTGGCCCAGGTTTCCCAGGCTACCTTTACACAAGCTGCTTTCGATGGTCCATGAAACATGCAGCAGCATCAGTTGTACCAGTCTGCCTGAACACCAGGTCTGTGCTGATTAAGACCCTGTTACCATTTATTTTGTGTCCCATGTTTGGTTATGAAAACTAGCAAATAAATGTGATCTCCACCCCTGCTACAAATGTACCAGTATCTGCTCCCCGGTTCTTGAAAGTCAAGGGGGCACAGACCTCACTTGGATTTAGGACACACTGGTTCCCACGCTCTCACATATTGGTTCAAATTCCACAGTAATCAAAAGTGATCATATCATACTGATTTTCTTACCTGCCAGCAATACAGAATATAATTTGATAAAGAAAGCAAAGACTTCTAACCTTGACACAGGAAGAAATCAGGCATGAAAAGGAATAGGGAAGAAGAGCAATCTAGCTTAGGTCATGGAAGTCTACCTCATGTCATAGCTAACAGCCTCTCAAAGACTGAAGTTCTTGCTGTTCAAAACACAGGTGAAAATGCCTGAATTTATCTACAGTTAAAGGAAACAGGCATTTTGTGATTTAGGAGAAGCCACCCTTCAGTTCCCAGTCTTAATGATCGATCCTGTAACGATGCTGAACATCTTCAAGCCACTGTTAATTGAGTCTGCTAATTACAGTGTTCAGCAACTCACAACCCATGAACATCACAGAGCCAGATAGAGCACATATTTACAAAGAGGGCCTTTGGGAAGTCTAGATTACTCTCAGGACAACTTGAAAGGAAAGATAAGGAAGCTTAAGGGGACTCTTCCTCTCCTGCAGCAGACGAATGAATTAGCAGTTAAGGCTCCAGCTCTGGTCAAAGGGAGGGGTTAAGGTGGTGATGAAGTAGGTCTTAAATCATTTTGATGTATGTCAGTGCCACTCTAAAGAAGATCTAGAGATGTAGAGAGAAAACAAAGTATCAGTCAAAATATCAGGCAAATTTGAAGATGCAATTGGTCGGTTGGATACGTAGGTTTTTGGGTACAAAATTTTCATCACTTTTAAAGGGTCTGTTTTATATTGTTCATTTAAGTGACAGAGTTTTTGTTTAATCAAGTTATTTATCCAATTTTATGATTTCATTTCTCTCACAGGGAAGTCTCATAAAAAGCATTTTATTTTCCACAGGCAGAACAGCGTCACAGGGGCAGGGAGAGTTATGTACTGCTTAACCAGCAAACTACAAACAGTTGTGGGGACTCTGGTGCTTCCCCTGCCAAGGGAAACAAAGCCCTTCTGTGGTCTCTGTCACAGGACAGAGATTGGCACGTGGGCTCCAGCACCAGAATATGATCCAGTTACAACAGTAGCACTGGAGTCAGCATTACGGTGGCACCCAAAGTCCCCAGCTGAGGTATGGTGGGCATTAAACACACTGATATTCTATGTGAGTGGTGTGTGGTGTGTGTCTGAGATGCTTATGGGATTGCCAGGCAGACAGCTGAATCTCTGAGGGGCAGGAGAAGAGCAGAGATGCTCCTTCACAGTCACCACAGTGCAATGCAGGAACAAGAGGATCACCTGGGATGCTGCAGGGGAGCAAAACAGTCCTATTCCAGAGCTGAATCCAATCTCCAGGGTCCCTTTTTGGGCCAGTCTCCATCTCTAATCACTGAAATAAAAGCAACGAAGAGAATACATCGCGGTCTTCTATTTGAGGTTTGAATTTCACATCATCTGCCATAAATCACAGAGATAAAAGACTCAGGGGAACACAGGGGAATAAAAACTCCTTTTTGTGTGAGTAGTCCTCAAGATACACACACATAGTTGAGGTACTACTGTATAGAAAAAAAACCATAACGTTTCACTTGGAACTCATTAACTAGGAATTCATTAACATCTTTGGCCTTCATGCAAATATTTATTTCAGGGAGGGATATCTGCATATATGTTGTCTGGGAGGGGAGAGGGGGAATGAAGGATTTATCTCACAGAACTTGAGAAGATACACAAGTCATGTTGTTCTTACACTTCTCATAATGGTAGTCTGTCAACAGCTGCATTAAGTGGGCTGCACCCATTACGGGGATGGAAACTGTCATCAAAATAAATTAGAGGCTTATTTGGCGATAGTTGCATTTTATATTCTGCTGGCAATTCACTGTCTGTCTGGCACACTGATGAAAAGTAGGCTGGGAAAAGAGGGCACTAGTGCATAAGAACACAAAGTATGTAGATTATTTTTCCTTTACATAATGGAATACTGTGGGGTCTTACAGTTGTTTAAAGAAACTTTTTTTTTTTTTTTTTATATATCCCACTACTGAAGACCAATTGTCATCCTAAATCTTAATTAAAGATTATTTGGAATGCACAATTAATGGCTATGAGATAATGCCACATCTGCAAAGTTAGATAATTAATGAGTAATAACTGATGTACTTGTGACTGCAAACAAATGTGTCTCCACTTTTAACTTAAAACCGGTCACAAATCCTAATTCACCTAGAACACCAACACATAGCCATAATAAAGTACAAATGTGAACTGACCTGATCCTTCTCACACCAGTTCTGGAGGAAGAAAAAAAGACAAATAAATCAGGTGTCAGTCTACCCCCCCACTCTCCAATACCATAGCTGTCTTTGCTGTGAGCGGTCTTACAGTACAGTCTGGAGAAATAATATCCCAGGGTTCACTGTCAAGAGACCTTCAATAGCACTCA
This sequence comes from Platalea leucorodia, assembly GCF_965183815.1. NCBI lineage: Eukaryota > Metazoa > Chordata > Aves > Pelecaniformes > Threskiornithidae > Platalea > Platalea leucorodia. Next base: position 25,300,867 of record NC_138831.1, on the reverse strand, counting down.
CAAGCACAAGAAAACCTTGCTGTTCTTCCCAAGGCCACCATCAAGGGAGATGTGCAATAGTGACTGCAAGTGTTGCCCACACAGGGACCAGCAAAGAAGGGGATGGGTTGCCTGGGGTCCAGGTGTCCTTCCCCCCGCACTGTTACGCCTTATAGTGCTGTCTGCTACCTGCCTCCTATGATGGACTGAAACCAAGGAAATTGTCCAAAAAATTTTCTTGTTTATCAGACAATTCTCTGCTGCCCTGTGCTGGCTTGAATCTGGCCTCTAGATGCCCAAGTACACAGAAAGATCACACAAAAAGTGCCTACTTAGAAGAAATAAATGCATATTTTAAACTTATTTTTAAAGCTTGAATAGTAAGTATTTCAGAATGTAGCAGAGAAAAAGTGGTTTATACATGAGGGCATTTATTTCATGCAGGTATATCCAGTTTTCTGGGGTCAAGAAACAGTTGCGCACATATATATTTTGCTAGCAAGAAAGAGGGGTGAGAGGGGGAAGTGCCTATTAGGTGAATATGTATCTTTTTTCATTTTGGGACCAAAATGCTGAGCCTCACTGACTATATCAGTGTAAAACACCGCAGCACCCAGAACTGGCAAAGAGCAGCCTGTGTGCTGTCTGCAGGCTCAGGGGACAAGTATTCACCTTCACAGCTCATTGGCAATTTGCTGTAGGACTTTGATCCCACAAAGGCAATACGTTTCCTTCCTGTGAAGGTGCAAAGCCGTTCATCATTTTCATGAGAGTACAAAACACCCACATACTTTTCTTAATACAACAAACTGTGTGTTGAAAATGCGAATTCCCTGTATAGGAAGTGGGGCAGTTCAGCTCAATCACTCTGACCTCTTCAGAGATTTGAAGACAAAGCTGTAACAAGGCTTAAGTGGAAGTATCTCATATGCTATCACAAAAATAAGCCAACACTGCCCTCCTAATTTTTCTTACTAAATTGGTCCATCTCTCAGCACAGTTTAGTTGCTTGTTCAGTAACTTGTGGCTGAGCTCACCAACACTACCACATGGAATCAATACCCCAGTGGACAGGATTTTTCTCTATCAGTCATAGTCCTATAGCCCTTGCCCATCTGTTACCCTAACTTTGTGTGCAAAATGTGGTGACAAGAGCTCAGTGCTCTGCCAGCACCACTTTATCTTTCACAGAGCTCAGGACAGTTCAGCAGTACTATCTGGACCTTGTGGAGAGTTGCAGAAAAATGTTGAAGAAGTGTCGCATTTTGCAGTGTTTTGCAGCCTTCAGACGTGTCTGCGGTTCCTGAATGTAGCTGTATTTATGAAAGTAATTTTGTGCTTTTGGTTGTAAAGTGAATGCAACCTACTAGGCCTAACAAACTACCCTAATCTAGAAAAAAACCAACATGACATGAAAAAACAATAATTCAACAGAAGTCGAAGGAAATTGATAAATGTAATGATTATATTTTTATCATGCTAATCAGGCCAGCACACAATCAATAATAGGCTATATACACAAGGTTGAAAACATTCAGCACCCCTGGGCTCCTTGCATGCAATTCATTCATCCTTCAGAAGCAATAACTTAAACTAATAATAAAGAGAGGAGGTGGATAATTCCAAGCAATTCAGTAAATCACAAAATCATCCTAAATTTGTCTGTTTGCATTTGTGAATCAACACCCCTGACTCCCCTTCCTTCTGAATTAGCCCCATCAATTCTACATGAAACAAGTCATTTTGCCTTTGAGTCTCTTGATCCAGAAGTAACACCGTTTTTAATCCAGTCATTTGCATTTGGTCTCAACCAGTCCAACTGCAAATTTGAGCAAAAGCTAAACTATTTGGACTTGGAGCCATTTTTCCCAATTCCAAGAGTCAGTAGAGAGAAAAGGGAGGTGTTGGATTTGCAGGTCACCTCTCAATGTGGATGAGTTTATTGAAATCCCAGTGAAAAGCTACTGTTATGCAGTAGGCAATTTTCAAGTGTTAATAAAGCAGCTGGTTTTGCCAAGCAACACCCCAGCTCCCAAGATTGTAATAAATAGTTAAACATCCTGCCAAATTTCACTGTAAACAATACAGCATTTTCTATTATCAGAGCAGGAAATGCACTCTTGACTAGTCTAACTTGCCCCTTAACTTTAATTCAAGGCACCCCCCAAAATCATTATCCCCCTGGAAGGCAGGGCTCATTTAAGCAGGCAGCAGCCAAGCCTGACTGGGGAGAGCTGGAGACCTGACATTAATAAGGTGCTCTATGCCTGAAAGACCATAAAGGGAAAACCTTAACTAGGTGTTATAACAAGGGGATATGAAGCAGCACAAAGTTTGTAAATGTCACGAGCTTCTGCGAGGCCTCTATGTTAAAAGTCTTCCTCATCTTAGCTCCTCTGGGTAAAATATTTTCCTTCTGCTCCTGCTCCTTTTAAAATATTTTGATAATGAGAGGGAAAATGATAATTTCAGTGGTGTGTACGCTGGCAGGTTTGTGGGGATGGCAGCACAGATCACAGCACTGAGAAACAGGGAGTACATAGCCTGATAACAAAAAGCAAACATGCATTACTATTAAAAGCTGTTTACAGAGTGCCACAGGTGTTTCAGGTACAACATAAACCCTGCTTCCTACCACTAGCATTTACAGCCTCATGTTTAGGCATGTTCTTAACTTTATGCACTTGGTAAATCTGTGGGACTATTCCCATGGATTAATGCCTGTAGGGCTGGGGGGCTGTAAACCCAATCCAGCTAGTCTTGAACCCATCACCCAAATGGGGCTAGTCCCTGTACTTAAGACTTTGTTAGGCAGGTGTCAGTGGAGAAAGCCCTGCAACGGAGCCCTTCACGATTGTATTACATCACAAGAGAAACACTTCTGGAAAGAAAAGGGAAGTCTTTTTTTAAGAGAGAGAGATAATGTGTTGGGGAGATAGTTTTGATGGACAGATAATCTGTTAAAGAGGATGTGATAAGATTGTAGGCATGTAGAAGTTTGCCCTACCATTTTCTATGCATGGGCAAAGAGTAAAAAAAAAAATACCATTACTCTGCTAGGGCCAAATATTTTATAGCAATTCTTACAGACTGCTTTAGTTCCTAATTCCTGGTACAACCAGAAATGGTAGTTGAAAATTACTAGGAGACTTCCCAGCCTATTCCTCCTCATTCTGCACTCCTGCAAGGGCAGGTCCCACAGAGCAGAGGCCACCGCCTGGGTGGCAGTGGCGGTCCCATCACTGGCAGCCATCTCACGCATGCTTCAGTCCTGTGCGATCTGCCTCCAAATAATCCTGCATTTTACACCCAGCCTTATCTCCACTGCGGACAGCAGTATGAATTGCTTTACATCACATTTTTTTTACATCACGTTTTTTTTGTTAATGAGAAGAGTGCTGAAGTGCTGTGCTGAGCACCTTCCCCCAGCCCTGACACTGTCATTGCTGGCTGTGATGAATTAGGGCTGTGCTTGAACCTAAAGACCAGCAAATTAACAGTTAATTAGGAGTTGATAAATAGCGGAGTCACGCAGACGCTCTGATTCGGCATGTTTTCAGCTGCTGCCCTTCTCCCATATCTTGAAACAGCAAGTGTTTATGTGGTTGTAACAAGTGCTTGAGTGGGCCGCCATGTCTGGGGTTTGTCAGGGGCCTGGATGGCTCTCACACGGCCCCCTCCCGCTCCCACTCACTTACAGAGCTCTACTTGACACAGCAGCTTTATCAGTATCTATCCCCGAGATAAAGAGATGTGACAGTGCTTTCAGGGGGAAATTAGACCGTGTGGTGGTAGGGAGGGAGGGGAGCGTTTCCTAGCCTGTCCCTTGGTAAAGATCAGTTCACTCCTGTGGAAGCACTCCTGGGCCTGGAGTTTCCTCTCACAGGGACCGATATCTCATCTGACTGCATCAGACAAGCTCTTGCCTCTGCAGAGGGGTATTTAACAAAGCCAAGGGGACTGCAATTCATCCCTCCTCTGTACAAGGATAGTTTTCACAATTCCTGCAGAATTCACTGGAAGAAATTCTCCATTTTGGTGGGAACAGCTTCACTCCATCCACCTCAGGTGGAGCACAAGCACTTTAGTGAGGCCCCTGTACACTTCACTTGGAGCCCAGTAGCCTCTTTTATGTCTTGAAACTGCTGATGGAGGCAGGGGACCAGGGAAGGTTACCAGTAAAATAAAATTAAAGGATAAAATAACTAGATTTGGTTAAACCTGGAGATGCTAGACATTCACGGGACCACCTCAGGCGCATGACATCTGTTAAAGACGGCTGTGTGCATCATGAGGTGTTGGTGTGTATATGCACACTCATTCGGTTATCTTTCCTCTGCTTCAGAACAACTTCAAGATCTAAGGTTGGAATAAATCTTTGAACTACATTGAAATATATCTGCTTTGGACAGCCATGTTACAGGGCACGACCAATATGTATTTTCAAAATTTTGAAGGTAATAGGGTTTTTAGGTTTTTTTCCTTATAAATAGGAAGCTAAAGTGTATGTACCTATGTCTGAGTGAAATAAATAACATTGCCTAGGTTCAGCTGAAAATGTGATCTATGTCCCTCAAAAAATGTCCACCTAGTCAAAGGCAGCATTACCTAAATTTATAACTCCATAACATCACACAAGGAAGGAGAAATGACAAGTGCTCCTTGGGGAAAAAGGTCCTTCAAGAGGGAAGGAAAGCAGAGTCCACAGGTTAAATTGGCGGGGGCTAATGAGAATAAACCACACATCCTTAAACGGCTTTGCTCTAGCCAAGTAAATACACTTCACCTCCCATTTTTACCTACCCAGTGGTTTTCTAGCTCTGCAGGGTATGGGGCCTTCAGCAGTTTATATATGCTGTATGGCCCATTCCAGGAATTACTAGATTTGGCCTAAAGAGAGGAGAATAGATCCAAAACATTACTCTTAATTTGAAGGGGTTGTATATTCATGAAGCAGGACCTAAAAGAACCCCTGTTAATAAATACATAAATCAACAAAATCCCTTAAGTGCCTTAAAGGTGATTAAACATACACACAGATTAAATTAAATTCACTGTAGCTTTTACACATTTGTTTAAGTGACTTGAATAGGTTTGTTTTTACCTCGGAAAAAAAAAAAACAAACCTGTGTCACATTCATATAAGAGCATTGCCTCTCTCAATAAAGGCACATTCAATCAAATCCAGAAACCAACATTTAAATAACATTACAGCTGGGCTTAAACCAACAAGCAGAAAAGGTTGCAGTGAGGGAGTGATACCACCTTCCTCTCTAGTCCTATTTTATAAAAAGAAGGGCACCACTGTTAAACAGAAATAATTTACCAGTTTTACTTTGGCAGTCTCTGTGGCTTTGCATTGCTAACACTTGGCTCTGAGTACCACGTTTATTGTATTAGACTTCCATGCTTGGAGATGTGAAACAAGATGGAAACTTATTTTAGAAGTTATTAAACAGCTATCAGCCTCTGAGATAAATTAACATCTGCAAATATTAATATTCATCCTAATTAATGGTAGCCGGTGGTAAGTGGAATATCAGTTAGCCCGTTACCGTCCATCCTCACTCACTGTGCAACGTGACAGAGGAACTGGGCCATTTGAAATGAATGCCTTTATAGTGAATAGGTTTCATTTACCATCAGTGCTCAGAAATGTAAGAATTAAGGACCTGAAATAAAATCCAGGCTACTGAAGGAGTCAGTAGGAAATCCTTCTGTAGGAGGCAAATGGACTTTGGACCAGGTCCTGTAAGACCTGACCAAGGAATTCTCAGACGGGTTTTGTCTCTTTCCTGTTCAGCAGCATCCTATAATGCTTTTCCTCAGCTTTGCTTGTTCCCCACAAAGGATATTAATAAATCCTTCTTCATTTTTTCAAATAAGAAATTGAGTTCCTTGTATCAACATCTAGAAAAAAAGGTTTTGATCTGGCTATATGCAACTATTTTGTCCTCTTTCTATAGCATACACATAATTTTAAGCAACAGTTTTAAACTTATATTTATCTGTCCTTAAGATTCCAGGCCATTCCTTGGACTGCTCTCTGGGATTTTCCTCAAATTAGTTGCCTTCAAGAATATATGATCTTTTAAGGTTTGAGCTCACAGTAGCAAACTTAATCTACAGTTATGTTATTAATTGTGTATTCTCATAGGATTAACACTATTCTGCAGCACAGATTCTAAGTGTGTGGGGGAACAACTGGTGGTTATACTTAACTATGTAATTTGGACTCCCTGTTTAAGTAAAGGAAACAATAATGGTGGCCTTAATTGCAGAAATTACCAGTTACTTTGACATGTGCTTAATGACTAGGCAGATGGAAACACTAAACCTAATGCCACTTGGCAGACAATTGGAATTGATAATCACCTCTAGAAAAGCTATTGATGGTAATCTGTTACAAACAGATTTGGCTAATTCCAAGCAGAAGTGGTGTATTACTTAGCTTTAAGACACAGCCTCCAGCAGATAGACAGTAATGGAGAGTATTCACATATCATTTAAAACAGAAACACAGATCCTGTAAAGAAAACCACAAAGTACTAAGAGGCAATGTTATTTCCACCACTATTGTTTTTTATAGAGGGTGCTTACTTTCAAGTAATAATGCACTGCACATTATTATCTGCCTTATATTATTGCCTTATATTACCGTGTATGATGTATTCCATGTACTATTTGTGCTACATACTCCTGAATAACACTCTTCCTGAAGTTATGATGAAGTATGCTGACGTGCTGTTCAATATAAAAACTGGATCTGTCTCCTCCAGCAGGAAAGAACCCACAGCAAAGCCAAGTTGTTACGTTTGGTGAGGCTGCCTTTAGTGGGAGAAAAGCCTTAGAAGGCATAATTGTAGGACTGATATTGAACAGATCAGTATCAGTGGATATCCCAGGTGAATTTTCTTATGTGAAGGCATGCAGAAGGGCTTGCCCAAGTTTGTCTTATTTCTTTGATTTCTGTCTCCCCAACAGCTTGGCCAGTATTTTTCTTTTTTACTCTTAAAAATTATTTCAGCAGAATTTGCAGCTATCTTATATACTACTTGATTTGTACAGACAGCCTTGGTCTGTCCCAACCAAAATATTAACAGGATCTTCTGCTGAACTTTGTTGTAACTTAAACAAACCCATAGCAGAATGTGATGTTTTTGAGGAAATGTGTAATCACTAGTATAATTTTTCCTTGTCTGTTCTGTAAAAGAGCTCATATTTTCCTGAGGAAAGTAGCCTACCCAGTACTTCAACAGGTTCCAGCTTTACTTTGGGATTAGTTAGATTCCCCTCCTAGGTAAAATAAGTAAACCAGTGGTGGAAAACTGTTGTTATGCTTATGCATTGTTCTCTACCCAGATTAACCAGGTCAGGGCCAACAAACTCACTGGATTGCATTATTGTCCTTACACAAAGAGGAGCATGTAAGAAAGTCTTGAAAGTCTGTGGTTGGTATGGAAAATAAATCACTTGCCCTTGAAGGGCAACAGGGTTCCTTAACATGAAAAACAACGTCCAACTGTTCTGCTAAATACTAACTACTGACAAATCTCGTACAGTTTTATGCTGAAATTCCGAGCACGTCTGTAAGCTCAGACATGGAATCAGACACACAGATAATGTACCAAATCTAAAATGCAAAAAATTCCTCATGTTTCTTACCCCTTCCTTATCCACCTGAAGCTTTTGGGAAATATTTTGCTAGACAGCTTTGGAATTTGTTCCAGGTTTGCTTCTTTGCTGTTTTGGAGGAAAATAAAGATTCTAAGGTTTCATGCAAAAGACTGGTCTTGACCCTATGCCTTTGCAAGGCAACAATACCCAGGTCTTCCACGCTTCTGCTCATTCATTGGTAATTTCAACTATTTCAGTAGGAGTAGAAATCACCTGTTGGCTAGGCAGCTAAGCTGATGCTGTTGTGAGATAACTCTCTCTCCAGGTAAAACTTCCAGAAACAGCTAAATGACATAGGTGATTTTGGAGTCTAGTCCAGCTAACTTATGTATACAAGTCACAGAATCAACTTCTTACTCTCTGTTTGCAATATCTACAAGACATTAACCTGGTAAGTAAAGAAAACCATATGATAAACTCAAAATTGTTTTCCTGTCAAAGCAAAAAGTTGAGGTAGTGCTTTGATGTAAATTGAAGTGGTTTTAGACATCCAGCAGGATCTAAAGACCTTATATGAAAGCCAGCTAAAGCTTGCATAAGACTTTAACAGCTTCTGTGTAGGCAATGGGAAGTCAAGCAGTACACAGCAATAAATGATGCACTGTAAATGTGTAGAGAGGGGCTTTGATGAAATAAACTTGCCATGTTAGCCAAACACATATTACTGCAAAGAATCATATACCGCCTTGCGTCTTATTTCAGTGCCCTTTTCTCTGTGTAGTGCAGTCATATATTGGGTGGTATTCATTGGTTTGAATAAGCACAAGCCAGGGTTAGTGGATCCAGACCAAGCAACGAAGAGTGCCACATCAGAAAAAAAGGTGTTAAAGTGAAACCCTGAACAGCCACATATATACGTAACTAAGTACCTCTCAGGACTTTGCCCTGTTGTGCAGATGCCATGCATTGAAATTCTGCTCTTGTGTCCAAGTTGCATGCTGGAAAGAGCACTGCACAAGGTGGTCCTGGAGTAACTTTCTAGAAGTTGGACTTTTATCTCAAAGGATAAGACACTGCAAGGCTGATTTCCAGAGCTGTTGAAGTGAATGAGATGATAACTAAAAACACATCCGGAAGCACATACACCAGCAGCTGTGACTAACTCAAAGGACTGAAATGGAAATGCATTTCATTTGATATTTTCTTCCACCTCAGAGATGGGAGGACTGTCAGCTTCAACATGCTGAAGAGCAAGTGACAGCACAAATGTGAGATTATGCTACAAATCAGTACTCTAGATAGGAGCATTGCTTGTGGTATCCACGTGGGGATACATGAGGGATGAAAGAAGAAATAATCTTTTTAAGTAATACCAGATTCAGTTCAGGAAGACAGCATCACCAAAATGCTTTCTGTTAAAGTACACTGCTGAAGCCAACACTGGAAAAGACAAACAGAAAATGCACTGAGCAGAAAGAAAAAGAATAGATTTTTTTAATATGTATTTTGTTGTCCTTCTAACTTGCTACAAAACTTTTGGCCAATTTTTCTGCATTGATATAGCTTTAGAAATAAAAAGGTTGATTAATAAGAAAGATTTAGAGTCATATTTCTGTCTAGCCCAATATACTTCACCCAGTACAACTAACTTTCCCAAACATATAGGGAAAAATGAAAATTAAAAGATTGGCCAGAAGGGGGCCAGAGGAAAGCATATATTTTCAGTCACAAACTTAGGATAGAAATGAATGGTGGAATATAAATATGAATACAAAAGAAATAAAAATTAAAAAAGGTTCAATACAATTAAATAAAATAAAATTTGTTAGTTTGGAGTTTTTAATAGACTGCATATCTACCTAATCATGAAAGGAGGTTATTAAAGCAATTTTAAAGGCCACTAAGTAAAGGCATAAATTATAGAAATCCATTTAATAGAGAAACAGAGGAAAAGTAAAATGCTATGATAAAGAAGAAAAAAATTTCTTTAAGAAAGCCTTCACATTTGGGGGCTGCTAGAACAAGCAGCCGTACTCCTTCAATCTCTCCCACAAACATTCTGCATTGCGAACAAATATGAAAGTTTTCATCCCAAAGGAGTTACATATCTGAAGAAAGATGAAGCATGAGAAAATGGAAGATAATAGTGAAAATCCAAATATAACCTTCCCTGAACTTCAGCCATTTGGCAAACTACAATTATGTAGAGTGATTCTTGAGATAACAAGAAAGCTAATAATAGAATATGAACACCAGGTTCTCAATTTTAAAGTACAGTTTTTATAGTTAAAAATACTTTCCACGCAGGGAAAAAGCAAGTCCTGACTTACTTTATAATTTAGTAACATATCTCAGATAATATTTATTTCTTGCACAACAGATGAATAACCAACATCTCTTCTGGATAAACAATGATATTTTGTGACTAGCCCAAGATGATGTCTCACTCATTGGCGATGCACTGAACTACAATCAAAGATGTCACCAGCAAGACTTGCAACCAATGATTTAATATATATTTTAAAATACTGGTTTAGGTTTTGGTGCTTTTCTGGTACAGGTATTCTGTATCCACAAGCTGTAATCAAAATTTTCCTTTTTTTTTTTTTCTTGCAAACTGCTTGAAATCTTTACTTTTCTCATTCGAGAACCAAGATTTGTCAAGCCTAGTCCTACGTATGTTCTGAAGAAGTAAGTCTGGCATCCTGTCCCCTCTGCACAGAACCCTCCCTGGTTGCCCTCAGAAAAAATGATGCACAGAGCCCTTTGAAGGCACTCCTGAATCATTAGCAAGACTGGAAAGATTCAACAGTTCCCTTGCAGTCTCTGGCCTGCTTGAAGCAGCTCTGCCATGCCCTGTTGCAGCAGCTGATGCCACCCGGCAGCACAGCGGTCCATGGGGTTGGAGCTCAACTGGGGAGCTATCTGCAATCGCCCAGGTACATCCTGTAGCAGCAATCCTACAGCAAAGAATTTTTCAGGGTTACACCTCAGCAAGTTCAGCTATGTGAAAGAGCTTGGGCTTAGGCTATTTTTGCCTTTCAGATGTTAGCTAGTCGCTCTTTGCAGATGCACGGTAAAGCTAAGATGAGCAACCCTCCTCTATTCCAACGCATGGTAAAACATATTAGGATAAACTAGCTTCACTGCCACCTTAGAGTAAAAGGTCATTTATCACATGGCCACAGCAGAAAGGAAATAGCTACCACTTGACAGTGGGTTCTTCAGCTGCCTCTCAACTCTATACATGTGTTTGCAAAATAAAACACATTACCAGAAAGTCAGCACTTAACACAAGTCTATTTACTTTGCACTGAAATGGATTAAATGGATTAAATCTAAATATGGAGAAGCAGCAAAAGACGTGTGACAACTGCTGCCCATCACTCTCCATAGAGTGCCCTGCCCAGGAACCACTGTGCTCCTGTCTGGGCACCTTCCCAGGGATATACTGTCTCCATGGGTGACAGCTCCCTGGCCAACAGCTCCCTGGCCTCCCAGCCCAAATGCTAAGAGGCAATGTGCAGATAAATAGCAAGATGGACAGGAGGCCTGATACTAAACTTTAGACTGAGGCCTAAATAGTGATGCAAATTAATCTAGGAAGAATTTCACTTACAAATATGTTTCAAGTGTAATTATCCACAAGGTTTTTATTGATGCTTTTAAGAATGACCACTTCTGTATAAATGCATTCCTAACCCTGCCATAAGTAAGATATGCAGAGTAGAAGTTTGCTGTAAAGTAACAGGAGTTGAGAATTTGTTGTGAAAGGTAGGAGAAAGCCCCATTATCAAGGCATTAGGACAATTCCCCTACCTTATTTCAGACAGGAGCCAAAGTCTACTTTTTGCCTAAGCCACGGGCAGTGAGATTCATTGGTAGGAGCAGCCAGCCAGGGTGCTGGAACCCTGTTGGTGACACAGCAGCCTCATTGAGTGGGGCATTGGAAAAATACACAAGCAAATTCCTGTTTCACTTCAAAGCACCCAATTGCAAATAATCTACCAAGAAAAAAATCTAAAAAGTAAGCCAGCAGCAATAGATATTATCAGCAGATATCATCAGGAAATTCAACACAGCCCAGCTCTAGGTTTGATCTTATCAGCTTCTAGGAATTTAAACATTTTTCCACACACACTATTTGTGTGTGGAACTAAAAAAAAACCCCAAACCCTTTAGCTTTTATAACATGTAGATTTGTCTCCAAATTGGTGCTCTAAAACAGGAGCTAACATTTTGTCTACTCCTTTCAATAAACAACATGAATTCAGAATACAATACTTTACTATATAATGTTGAGGCTATGGATCAATTACATCCCACTTCAATCTAATTTGACAGTACAGCCTTTGTCCTTGCTCCTTACATTAGTACAAATTCTAACCCTGATGCCCAGGTGACAATCCAAGCCTAACTCAGATAGCCTAAATTAGAAATACAGTTTGTAGATATCAGTTAATAATAAATATTGACTATAGTTTTATGATACAAAGATAGAAATGTCCACTTTTGGTGATACTACACATCATATGTGTCTAAATCAGGAAATGTATATAGCTGGTAATCACTAGTAATTAGTCACCTCTTGTTGAAGATATTTCAGTAGAATTTTTGCATTACAACGCAGAATTGTTGAGGCTGGATGGCACCTCTGGAGATCATCCAGCCCAAACCCTTTGCTTGAGTAGGTTGCTCAGGGATGTGTCCAATCAGGTTTCGATTATCTCCAGGGATGAGGCCCCATGACCCCTCTGGACAACCTGTTCCAGTGTCTGACCACCTTCATTGTAAATCTCCAGCATTTCCACTTATGCCCATTGCCTCTCATCCTGTTACTGGGGACCACTGAGAAGAGCCTGGCTCCATCTTTTTTTTTACTGTGTCTCTTCAGTAAGATCCCCCTGAGCCTTCCCTTCTCAAGATTTAGAAACTGGAAACTGAATTGACTTATTTATTTAGTAGCATTGACTTACAAATGCATATAGATGGACCTGAGATGTTACCCATGGCTACCTCACTAGCTACCTAAAGCTTTCACTGGCTCTGGAGTGTGAGACAAAGTCTCAAACATGATACTTTCACTAAAGTCTGTCATTCATTGCAGAAATGTGATAATTTGTGATTAGTACTTCCAGTATGAAGCAATACCCTAGATCACAGGTATTATTGTTTAGACCACAGTCAATGCAATCAAACATGTAAAGCCTCCAAAGGCTATTTTGAAGATATCTGGACCTTCTCAATACACTCAATTTTCTCTCATTAGAAAACAAATTACAAAATAGCATTGGTCAACAGTACAAAAGCCTTGCACTGCCAATTGACTTCAAAGGTAATCACATGCATGCTGCATGCATGCTGTTTGTCTTTGATTCTCTGAAGATTTACAATGTCACCAATTACTTAAGCTCAACACCAGTGCTTAAAATGTGTGAGTAAAATCCTAAAATAATGAAACAAAACATTTTTGATGTGATTATTTTCCTTGTCTTCTGATTTATGATCCATAGGGCTTACAATATTTAGGCAATCTTGCATGCATTGTGCCTAGAGTTTGTTTTGAAGTAAGAGATGATTCACAGCATTATTTTCCTGCAGAGTCTGGGTCATTAGACAAAAGTGAAATATTAGGAGAATGATCATAAATTACAAGTGTTAACCATACTGCCACCCTACGTATCAGGGCAAGATTTTGTTTCATTCCTTTACATGAGATTCAAGGCTAAACATTATTATATGTCAGAGATTTTCTGGCCAGAACTACAGGACCATGAACTGAACCACAAACCTGATACTAAAAAATGCACCATGTTTAAATGGTAACTCCTTATTTCTCAGCTACAAGTTGATTTCAAGGCTGAGATCAAATTAAAATGGCCAGCATCAGTATTAAAAGCTCAGATAAATTCTGCACTGTGATAGCTTTAAAATACCTGTTTGACCAAACTTATCCAGAACTCTGTAACTTCTACATGTGCATATATAATATATTAAAACAAAACAAAAAAATTCATGTCCTTAGGAACATTACCCTTGAAAAAAGCCCAGGATAATGCTGGTGTGAGATGAGACCATAAAAAAAAAAAATCATGGATTACATTCTTCACCTTTTTATTATACACAGAATACTAGTATCTATAATGTTTTAAAGTACTTATATACACTATAGTCTAATATGATTTATTTGGTTATTTCAATAACATTTTAGTGCCATTTTATCTGAGAGTTCATGGAATGTTTTAAAATCCAAGCCTAATGGAAGCCAATCAATCATCACATTTTCAAAGGACAAATTATTTAAGTTTTTGTACTACACGGAGCTAATCACTGCACAGAGATATCCTATTGTTTTGACTGATGTCATTCATTTTTCTTTAGGCTGACCTGATTGATAGTCTAAGTGCTGAAGTTAACCAGACAAATGGATATGTACTTCTGGGGTATTTCCAGTCCAGCTGCCTTTTTAGCACTAAAAACTTCATATGCCTGATAGCAACATGCAGCTGCTCCTGCTCATAGAATTGAAATTAAAGTCTGGAACTGAAAGTGACAGCCTACACTTTTTCCTCTTACATTAAGGATTTTGTCCATGATGCCTCTAAACAATCACCAGTTATAAATGAGCTGTATTAAATCCACATCTATATTTGAGTATGTGGTGGCCTGCTTTCCAAGTTCCCACTTTCACATCTTAAAGCACTTATTAATAGCATTGCTGAGACACCCAAGTATTATTGCGTCCATTCCTTCCTCTCCTCTGTGAACTGGAATCCAATGCTGTGTCATATTAAGGCTGTTGCTTTTGATAACCAGAAAAGTCCTCCACATGCCAAAAACTAGCTAGACTTCATCAGGGGAGCTGACTAACTGAAATCTGTGGGATGATTACCTGACTAAGACAGGGAAATTTTGGCTTATCACATGCAAAATCTTCAGTAATAAGAATGCAAGCTTCCCCGAAGTCTGTGAAATCTAACACAAGTCAGTTCCAGCCCAAAGTACTGTCTAGATTCTTTTACTCTAATGTATTACATTACTGCTTTATTGGCTGACATGTACTATAAAAAGTTTTAGGAAAGGTTTGCATGAGGAATTAAAAGAAAAGCTTTCATCCAATGATCCATGATTTTTCATTTATGCAGTCACTGGGCCAAATATATCCCTGGTTCCAAGCAGTCACATTCAAAGCCATTAAAGCACAGATATATTTGGTCTTTATGCTATGACAGAAAACATAAGCAAGTTATACAAGTTTTGACTGTAATCTAAATTTACATTTTGAAGTCTCTCCCAGCATTCACTGTGAAGAAAGTATCAGTATTGTTCTTTTTTTGCTGCTAATGGGAGAAGTTTTCAGACCCTGGAAATGCATGAGCAACTTTTTGCCAATTTTTTGACGTGAACTTTTATATTGCAAACACAAGCTGCACATCATTGCACTTGGGATAAAATGGCAGAGCTGGAAATAAGAGAGCAGATTATTACCTGACAAAACATAAGCAACTTTTTATGGGGCTGCCTTTTTACACAAACACGTGAACCTCCAGAAATATTACTGTTTCATGCAGATTGATTCTTCGAGTAAGTATGTGAAAGCATATATACATGTAAATGTATGCATAGGATGATGAATAAAACATTAAATAACATTTTTCATATCTTATGGAATCATTTCCACTCACTCCTCAGCAATGAGGAAAGAACAACCGCTTGCAGAATGGTTTCTAACTAAAAGCGAATACTCAATGGTTTACATGTAATGAAAATGGCCAAACTGTATTTAGCAGGAGCTCTGCCTCACGCCCATGAAGCACATCCCATGCTGTGGCATGGCTGGCTTTTACTTTCAGAGTATACTTTTTTGCTATACAACCAGGAAGCTGAAAACTTAAATATTTTCTTTATATACTGGCATCTCTTTCTAAGCATTGCTGACAAAGCTACTGCTCAGAGATCTGAAGGCTTTAGCTCTCCATTACATTGAGTATAAGCAGGCAACACATTCAATCACCTATTGCTGGTAAGAAGCATATTTACAGTATAGGAATCACCAATACCATATAATATGGCTTTTGCAAATAGAATTTTAACTGTGTGCCACCTGACAGAAGTACACATATATGGATCGAACACTAATTATGTTGTTCTTGTAAAAAAAATCTGCCCTGTCAGCTGCAACTTAAAGGTCACTACTACTGTATGAGAGAAATAACAGTAAAGCAAAAGGCAAGTAAAAGGGTACAAGAAAAAATTGCAGATAGTCCCAGTAAAAATAACACAGCTGTAATAAACAACAATGCATCATTTAATTTTACCAAAATCAACAATGAAAGAAAAAAAACTGCCATAAATCAGCCTGCCATGAATTAAACAAAATTGGCTAAAAACTACCTCCACCAGAAGAAAGCACTTCCAATTTCTGCAATGCCTTCTGAGAGACCAGACCAAATGGGTCAGCAACCATAGAAACATCGTGAATAGTGTAAACAAAAGCAACATGAAGAGGTTCTCTTCAAAATGTGTTTGTTGAAAGACCAAGTATATTTGCAAAGGTAAAATCCTGCTCCTTTTAAAATCAATTAGATGTTTTGCTGCTAAGCCCAGGGTCTGGTGTCACAAGAGCTAAACAGAAAATAAATAGAAAATAAATATTTTTCACAACCATTCTTGTAACCAAAAATGTCATGTTGTAGTTTTATTAACTCCCATTTTGCTAAAGCCAAATTATTACAACACAAATGTTTTCAAGTGGCAGATAGCTATCAACAGGAAAAATTAATTCAGCCCCAAACTGGGGTTGATTCCATGAATGTTCAGTTTATACCTGACATATGACTACTGCAGACACTACACTGTCACATCATTATTTGGCAAACTGGAAAATACTGGACTAAGATTAACATTTAATTCAGAATTTCACGTAGAAGCACCTGTTTTCATTTAACAAAAAAAAAAAAAACCTGAAGAAAACCCAAACAACAAAAAACAAAACAAACCAAAAAACCCACACTGGGATCTTTTACGATTTTGTATATAGTTACTAAACCATCCATATTTAAGAATTACATTATGAAAAGCAAAATCACTTTTAGCAAGTATATAGTACCTGAGTCCACAGGGTTTTCTATGATGAGCTGAGTGAAAATTGAATGTGTTTCCTGCTATGTAACCATACCAATCCCTTCTATGTTTCATCCGTTTTATATTCTGTTTCTGAGATATCTCTAGACTTTGTAAAAGTGACATAACCCCTACAGAAGTGACTTCTCTGAGTTCTTTCTGAACAACTGAGAGTGAGAATTAAGCATATTTCTTCCCCATATGGATGCCTCACAGGGGAGCGTTCTGTCATCCATCTTTGTGCAACTGAAATTTTGTATTATGTCACCCCTCACCTTTGCACAAATTCTGTTATTCTACCCTGGCCTGATAACCTCAATGAAGCCAGCAGAGTTAAAACACAGACAGAATTCAGACCATACAGTTTATTTCCTGTATTTTTCTTGAAGATCCTAAACTAGGACAGCATCACATACAGCAGAGCTATGTACATTAACACATCAGTATAGCTGGCTGCAGCATTTGCCAAAGCACTGGACAAATTAGACAGAAATGTTGATTAAGGTATACCAAAATGATTAGGTTTGAAGTGCCCAGTGAGCATGTACTGGATAAATATTCCAGTTATATTCTGGAATTTCATAGCAAAAATATCACATCAAAAGTCAACTGACTGGAATTTTAAACAGCAGCTGTTTAAAATGTGACAGACTTTTGCTTGGTACAGAGAATGAGAATTTTAAAAGCCATAAAAACAGGAACCTCCAAAACACAGAATACAGAAACTCTCAATTCACGGAATAGTTAAAGGACTCTGTTCATAGTTGGAATACATTTAAAGTCAGAAAAAAGTTATTCCATTTGGAATTGGACTTTGGACAAGACAGTCATGGTCTGGCAGGAACTACTTTATGTCCACCAAGACAGGCTGTGGAGCTGATCTCCTCCTTTCATCACAACTTTGTCCTGGGGACTGGTCCATGTTTCGGCATCCTCAGCCTACTCACAACACTTATTTATTTGTGACAGATGACATTCTGCCACAGGAAGAAATTGCTTTTGATGGATTTTACCCTACTTTTCCTTATGAGTCTCAATTTTATAAATGGCTTAAGGTGCACAGATAGCTGTGTGGGAATGCCTAATTGTACAAGCACTTTATTTTTTTATCTCTCTGTAATAAGAATAATGCTGATCATATAACATTAATGAAAACTAAGATGGAACACTTAATTTCACACAATACAGGCAAGATTCTGGTACTCGTAAAAACTCAGAAAACCTATGGTAACTAAGGGTTGAGCTTTCAAAGCCATTTTCTATTTTACATTTAAAGAAAAACTGTTTTTTTTCAAGACTTGGAAACAGCTTTGAGGGCAAAAAAAAAGAAGACCTTTCAACAAATGAATTACTCTAAACCTTTAACCCTCTAATTTTTAAATTCAGTCATATACTATGCCTCCTTTAGTTCCACTGAGAGAGGTTCACATGACCTGCTTGCACTGGCTTTATACTTCTAGGTTTGTTCCTTTGTTTTCATCTCTGTAAAATATACAACAATCAGCCACATGCACTGGGACTTTTGTAAACTTACATATTTCTATATAGCTAAGTCCTACTTCTTTGAAAATATATAGTAATAAAAAGTGTTTATTTTAGAATCCCTGAAGCAAATTACAAGAAAACTAAACTTCAACAAAGCCATGGACACTAAAACAAGAAAGGACCATTACAATGATCTACTTTTACTTCCTTCTTATTTCTTATATAGAACTTACTTATATAGAACTTCTATAGAGTTTATATCAAACTTACTTCTCATATAGAACTTCCTCTAACACTTGCATTGCCTGAACACAACTTTTGTTCATCTATAACACATCTTTTAGTCTTCATGGAAGTATTTCAAATGAAGAGGTCACTATATATACAGGCAAGGGGTATTTCCAGTAGTCACTTCAGAGAAAGCCCCGTCTTTGACAAAGGGGAAAGAACTGAGCCCCTAACCAAACAAGATACACAATTCTCCTTTCCCTAAGACAACTTCCCAAGTTTCTCAGCCTACTCTGTTTTCTCCTTCCTAATTGTGTTTTATTTTTCATGTTTAGGTTAACCTGGTTCCTGTTATAACTTCTCTGAATAAAAATTATCATGTCATGGTTTATAAATAGATGTGGCAAAAGGGAAAGATTTGCTGGGAAGTATGGAATAAAAGTACAGAGTGATGGCAACTTTGTGTTAATGTTAACTTTTTTGTCTTAGTTAAAATTTTAGTTTCTGTATTTTTATTTCCTTTTTTTTTCACCTACAAAGCTAACCAAAATATGTCCCAGGCACCAAAAATTGTGATCTTGTCTAATACCACTAGAAATTACCAACGTTTGTGTGTGATGTGAATTTATCCGGTACGCACTTGAGAAAGAGACGTTAATTTTAATGTTGCAATCATCTAAAGCTGCATCACATGTAAAGCAGAGCATCCATGCTGGATTTGCAGTGATTGAAATCCATTCGTCCCTATGCCTGCGTATGACCCTTCCTGCACATTCCCATGCAGACTGCACCTTGGGTGCTTGTGCCACTTGATGGGTTCACGGGTTCACGGTTACATCCTGGAGCTGTGAAGTGATTCTCGCTGATACATGCAGCAGGGGAATTGCTGCTGAATTTCACTCTTCGGAGAATCAACTATCTAAAACGTAACTTTACTCCACACTTGCTCATCAGTAAACATATTGCCTAAATTATTACTCAGATTAGCTCAGGATCACGTATCTCAGGGACAGACAAAGCAGATAGACTTTATCGGATCAGCTAAGTGCTGTTTACACAGTAGCACCAATGAAGTCTTCAGAAAGGTTTGTAGCGTATTTGTGCTGTTTGGCACAATTGAAGGCATCAAAGCCTGTATCTCAGAATACCAACACAGGCATGATTTAACACCTGCAAGATTTCACCTACAAGACTTTTGTTAACTAAATGTTGCCAGATCCTCCTTTTATAGGATCTGTACTTTAAACTTTGGTTGGGGTGGCAGAAAAGGGGAAGCTCATACCTATGACATGTAGGAAACGCAGCACTGTAATTGATATGCTGTCTAACAGGGAACTAATGTAAATCTTTCAGCAAAGGGGAAATATGCTTTGAATGTTTACTTTGAGTGATAAGGCCTCCTGATACATTTTGAACCTGCTCAGCTCTGTAAAGGGTCTTGCCAGGAAAACCTGCAAGCATTAGTGTAATGAGTGGTCAAAAAAATCTAAACTGCCATTCCTGCTGCAAATATAAAATGCATAGCTGGGCAGTGTGCTAAATGGTGTCTTTAACTTTGAGACTAATATTTCCTAATGTTTATTTAAGAGCCCACAGTGATGGGAATTGCTGAGTATAGGTATCATGTTATTCCTATTAATGGGAATGAAGAATAACACAAAAGAAGTTAAGCAATTGTTGAGTTTACTCCAACAGAATCTAATCCAATTTCCATTTTAGCAAGAAGAAATAGAGTTTTGTAATACTCAAGCAGATATATTGCTTTTTTAAGAACTAAATGCAGGTTTCTTTGAATTTTAAAATTGCATCAAAAATATAAAGTGGAAAGATTTAATTTTCAGTAATTTCCCTTAAAACATTATATTAAATATTGCTGTTTGAAACATTTTTGTTCTTTTTTTAAATTAAAAGCATGTTACTTTATTCAGTTATGTTTGAGAGGAGTATTGTTTAAATAAAATGCCTGAAACAAAATCTCTTGAGTCAATGGAAAGACTTGCACGGGCTGGGCATTTGATCAAACTTTCATTCAGAAAACATTTTTCTCCACCAACATACTTAAGCTGTTAAAATTAAAATGTAATTTAAGCAATTACATAAATAAGAGTGACAAATGTTTCTTTTCCTAAGTGCAAGCAGGTGTAGAGCACAATCAAGGTTATTCTCCAAGAGCCACAATCTTTACATATGTGAACAGTGCCAGACGAGCCCAAGACAAAAGCAACAAAACATTATGAATCTTAAACAAGATTAGCCCAGTTTACATCCTGTTGTGCAAACAGATCTACAACATCATCTATTTGAACTATGCCAACTGTTACCACAAGCCACTGTTAACTCAAATATGCATATTGCTTCATGAGCACAACACCCAGAAATACATAACATATATACATTTAAATGACAAAGTTGTGATGCTTTAGTTTGCATGATTGATCATTTAAGGAAGTAATTATATTTTAAAGAAACTAGAGCTCATCTACCAACTGGTTTACTTTAAAGTAGGAAGTTTACCACACACTACTACTATAAAGTACTAACTTCACTGGAATTACACTGATGTTTTCAACAAAAATCTGATTCACATAGATAAGGAAGTTGCAGAAAAAAATTTTAAGCCTTTTAAATGACAAATGCTTTGATCAGCTTTCCACTCTTATATTTCCAAAACCTAGCTCAACCCTTAAATACTCAGATTTGTGCCTTTGCTGATAACACACCATCCAACTTTAGGTGAGCAGAAAATTATCTCAATTCTTTACAACATTTCTGAAAATAAAAATTTAAAATATGAAACCCTCAGCTACAGCAGTTCTGCAGCTAATATAAAATATCTACTCTTAAAACATATAGAAGTTAGAGAATCCATTACTTGTTAATGACAACCTCTCCATTACTAATCTCCAGTTGTTAGATTTTTCTTTAATTAGTCTCAAATGCTCAATATTTACTCACTCTATCAATACAAAACTTGCAGAATATTCATTGTAAAGGTTTTCTTTGGTTAACCAGAAATAAAATCCTTGGTAAGTACAAATACATGCCAATCTACAGCCAAGAATCAGATCATAGAGTTTTGATTTGATGGCAATAAAGTCCATTTTTTTTTTTGATTTCTAATGGTTTCTGTTTGAAACAACTTCTGTATTTTCACTGCCATTGTGTGATTCTGTATAGACAGGTATAGTTTATTAATGAATTCTTCAAATCTCTTTTTATATATATTTTTCCTTTTATTTTCTCCTGCTTAGTGATGAGATAAAGCTGAATACAAGACCAAAAAGCCACCTAAAATCAGTATTGAGTAAAATAGCTGAAAACTAAATTTGTATTTGACTCTTATACATTTCTCTCCCACTGCTATTACTACTTCTTAATATCTTTTTAAAAAATATCTTACATTGAGATTCTTCTATATATACACAACTTACTATCAGAAATCACTATAATGTGCAGCTCTATAATTGCCCAACATTTGCTATTTTATACTGGGAAGGCTGCATTTTCTCCTACCTTCATCTCACCTTGATAGCCTACACCAAAATCCTGTTGGAGATACAGAAAACACTATTGAGAGCAACAGCGTCAGTGCTTCTTTCTCAAGAACCAGCTGGCAAGTTGTGAAGCATCAATATAATGATGAAAAGGCAGGGCTAAAAGTTTTCAACACTATTATTTCAGTATGAGAAAACAACAAACACTTAAACATTTGCTTGGGTTTTTTGAGTACAGCTTTGGTAATGGTAGAAAGGTAAGACAATTGTGTGTAGCTCATTTTTTAAGCAAACCTGTTTCAGAAATATTTTTGAACAATCACCATAGCAATTATTTTTACTGAGCCTAAGAAAAATCGCCCTTCAGTGGCTTTTTCTTTCCCACATATATGTATGTAAAAATTAAATATACCCGTTAGCCCAAATGCAGCTTTGTGGGAAATAATTTATTGTAATAACTTTATAAATGACTGAAGGATTTCATTACTGACCTGTATTGAAGGAAATGATGGAGAGTTTTTAAAAAATCTGTCCAGATTCCCATGTAATTGGCAGGCGGTACTCCACTTGATTGATCTCCAATGAACGGCACCCCCTCGGAGCACTGTTACGGCCGCTATTAACTTAACTTCTCTTTATTGGAAAATATGAAAATGTAGGTACAAAGTAGGTATGATGGAAATTAAACAAATGTCCAGTTCTTGGTGATACCAATAAAAATGCAGGGGAGTTTCACTGAAGTTGATGTAGTTGCTTTGCACTTGCATCAGTGCAAGGAAGCATGATTTGGTCCATGTCAACACAAAGGATAGCTCCAGGAACAAACTGGGTATCACTACTCCACAGCTCAGAGGGATCGTTCAATCAGCACTAATACCAACCAAGTCATGGTGCCATCTGACCTTACAGCAGAAAGAATTTTGGCCAAGAATTATGATCCAATTCTTGATAATCTTTCACTGTACTTGGAAGGAAATCATGCCAACATGCAAACCTGGCACCAATTATTTCTCACTCTTTACTGATTGAGCCGAGTGGGTTACCATACAGCAAGTGAAAGCCAATGGCTCTGCTCATACCTCATAGATTCATAGAGTCATAGGATGGTTTGGGTTGGAAGAGACCTTAAAGATCATCTGGTTCCAACCCGTCTGCCATGGGCAGAGACACCTTCCACTAGAGCAGGTTGCTCAAAGGCCCCATCCAGCCTGGCCTTGAACACTTCCAGGGATGGGGCATCTATAACTTCTCTGGGCCCTGCCTTTCCCCCAAGTTCTTTTTCCCCCATGAATCTTCATTCAAAATAAGGGAAGACGAAGTGTTAGAGCATATGCACATGGTAGCCAATATAATTAGCAGATCCTTGCAACAGGGCCTCTATTCTCTGTAAAGAAACTAATCAATAAAAACGCAATGAGAACAAATGGCCTGTAACAGCTCATTTCCATGGTTAGACCCTACCTACTGAGACACGAGGGGAGCTGCACGCCACTAGATGGCAATGCATAGTGAAAAAGAAGTAATTTTGATTTTACACACCCTGTGTTGGTGAAGTGTTCTTTGTAATAGTACTAAAACCAAGAGTGTTCCTTCTGCGGTGCTCCATGCATTTCTTGAGAAGGACTTACAAATACTATTCCATGATACAATAAGGATTTATTGTAATTTGGGAACTAAATAAATTACTTAAGTGCAAGTATCCAGGGCGAAGGAGCAGTAAAATACTCACAGCAGAACCTGCTAGCTATTTGGTAGCTTTTGTCTTCATGAAACAGTTTAAATCAAATCATTCCTTGATTTCTGTGCAGTTCTGTTATTATTATTAGAAGTTCTGGTATCACCTGCAAACCACAAGAACAGGTCTTAAGTAGCAGACCATATGTTTCACATTTATCAAAATTCCAAATATTGTGATTTTTTATAACTGCAGTCTACACTATGAACAACCAATTAATTTTCATGCAAAGTTTTGCAACAAGTGACATAAAGGAAAGACTAATAAAATGCTTATACTGTGTTATACAAGTAGCCTTTAGAAGTTTTCTGTTTTACAGTTAGAATTAGTACTCAGGTTATTTCTATTTTTGTTTTTATTACTGCTGAAGATTTGCTTGGGATTACAACTACACATGCAAACATGTCAAAAATAACATATTTTAAACTAAATCCACATTTCTAAAATCATTCAAGGGAGTAAAGAAGCATGTCACATTCACTAACTGTTCCCTAAAGGGGATTTTTTTAGAATTATTTGAATTTGAAATATCTCTTATTATCTATCATTTTTTCACAGATAGTGCCAGGAATCTCTTCCTGAGGGATTTCTTTATCAGTGTAAAATACTGCTTCAGGGCATGGATCTTACTTCAGTCTCCTGAACAGCCTTGAAGCAACAATATAAACAACAGCATTTTAAAGTCTTTCTAAATACAACTTTGGAACTGGAGCAGCATTTTTTTTTATGATGAACACATACATCCATGGAGAGATTAAGCACAGCAAGCTCAACACAAAGGCTTACCAATTCCAATAACCTTTGAATTGTTACTAAATGCACATACCAAGAAACCATAATCAGCTACTCCACTTATTTAATTAGTTCTTGTTTCCCATCTGAAATGAAAGACAAGTTTGATATGCTATGTAGGCTGATTTTCTGTAGAAGAGTGCAAAATCAAGGCCTCAGGTGGAAAATTTAGAGAGTATTTGGGCCTAAATACAGCACCTATACCTAAAGTTGTAGACTGAGGTGTAGCAGGATTTTTCAGAAATGCCTAAATACTTTCATCATGTAAGTGAATTTATTGAAATCTGGTCAAACACAGTCATTTCCTAGGACACTGGTAATAATCTGCATCTTAAGACAGTTTGGATTTATTCTCTAACACATCTAAAAGTTGGACTTCCTTATACTTTGAAACCCTACTAGCATCTTCATTTTAATGGCATCTTCACAGTCAGAAAACCTTGTTCTCAGCGTTAGCTTGCTAATGACAACAGTTCCCCTTCAAAACATTTAATAATTTGCAGAATATTTATCTCATAAGAATATCAACAGTGACAATGTATAATCTTCAACTATCAGTCTTTAAAAGATGCACTTTCCATTTTTATGTTGCTTTATAGTAGAACCTGCTCCTGTAGAATTTGGACAAATCTGTATATTTTTATAAAGAGCAATGATCATGAGTAGGCTGCAGTGAGTGGAGTAGTACAGACCACTCAGGACTTAAAATCTAGTGCGTTTTTTTGGACGAAAAGGGACTCCCAGAGCTAGATGCCCACCTTACCTATAGTCTTTTTAAAAAGAGATGGGAATATTTATTTTTGCTTTTTTTTTGGAGGGAGGTGGTGGTAAATGGTAATAAAATACTACTTTGTATAAATATTTTGGGATCTGTTTTCTGAGAATTAACAGGTTTTTTCACAATTAGCATAAATAAGTGATTTTGTACGGGGTAATACAGCTCTAGTTACTAAGAATTCTGTGCTTTTAAAAAATAATTGGTAGATATTCCAAGTGCTGACCAGGGATTTGCACAGCACTCATCCCAAGATTAATGGAAAGCACATTGTGAAAACTCCACAAATCACCTGGAAAACGTATCCTAAGAAGCAAGTAAATACCTGCTAAGGGACAGGCTCTCCTTGCTTTTACATAGGGAAATCCATTGGTATTAAGGGAACTGTTAATCCTGAGGAAGGATAATAAAATCTACTTCGTCTTCCCTTGAATGTGAGAACTTTGAGAACTTTCAAAGCAATTTTTCATTCTCTGAATTTGTTCCCAACATATTATTAGAAGCCTGCAGAAACATTCAGTGCTGGATAAGTCTTCCCAGTGTATTCAAAGTAATACTGGATGCAATATAAGAAGCCGTTTGGCCTTTTAAGAAAACCATCAGTTCAAAGTATTTTCAGCATAATCCAGGACACTAAATCACTAGTTAAACAGAAACATTTACTGACAGCTTGAGTACAAATGTTTTATTGTGAAGAGCAGTGAATATAATGACCAAAGCTGTAGCCTCTTGGTCTGGCTAAACAGGATGGTGGTGTTGGTGGGTATATGTGATTAAAGTGTCATTGCCAGGGCTAAGCTGGCAGCTAAAAAGAAAACAGAAAGAGTCCCCACCAGGCCTATTAAAGCTTTAGAAGGGCTTTAATAACTTCTGTCAGTACGGGTCTTACTGAGATAGCCTTATTGACTCTGAAGAGGGCAAAAAGATCCATCAAAGTCAATAAAGCTGTTTATAAAGTTTAATGAAATGGAAGACTATCACAAGCTGCTCCCAAATTGTTAAGCCATCTCAGAGCTGGCTGAACAAACCAGCCTTAAAAGCAAAGGTTTCCATGTCCACACTGAAATGAATTGTGCAACCGCAACAAATCCAAGCTTGGTTTAATCAGGTACAAACCAGCTTTAATTTTAGTAGTTCTAGCGTCCACAGCAGTGTCAGTGCAGCAGCACACACAAGCTAGTCATCCATGGATCCTCCTGTGTTGGTACAGCCCACACCAGACCTTGTGCTCCAAAGGGACACTGCTCTTGGTACACAAGTACCCAGGCTGGGACAGGTGAGCTATAATCTAGCTACACACTCTATAGCTGCACCCTTGGAGCAGATCCAAATCTGAGTTACTATCCTGTTAACCAAATTGCAAATATTTTCATTAGTTAGTGTTTTAGTGTAAAAAAAGAAAACTAGTTCTGGGTTCAGTGCTTCTGTTTCTCCTCTGCTGCATTCTTTTCATGCTGCAAGATTCTGTTTGCTCATTACTACTCTTCTACAATAATCTTCTAGTTAATGTTGGGCCTCTTTTCAATACTTCTTACTAAACATCAAAGCTGACCAGGCAAAAAAACCCAAATCCCTATCTCTTCCCAAACTTTGCTGAATTGTTTCACTGCTGGTTACATGCAATGTAACACCCACACTCACTTGCTGAATACTTGAAGACCTTTGTAGCTCAGTGTCATGGTCAACAGGCTTCGGAAGCATGATGAAATCTACCTTTTTGAAGCCAAAATTCTGGAGATTACTATGCATAAAATGGCAGTTCAGTGATTTTGACAGCCAGTCTCTGTCCCCTCAGTATTTAAATAAGAGGAACTGTACCATACTACCTTGATATCTCCGGAAAAAAAAGAAATAAAAAAGCCAGTTTATGTGTTCAGAGACTGGGTTTCTGGACTGCAAAATCTTTGGTGAGAATTGTTTTAGAAATTCACTGGTCTTCTTCAGAAGTAGACAAGTGCCTCCTGGTACCCTGATGCTCTGCATCTGATGCTAGCAGGTTCTTTCCCTGCAAAAAATGCCCAGAAGAGTCTCACAGTATCTTGCTCATTCTTTGTTAGGCAGAAAAGACACCAAGAGATATGATAGTGTTATAGTCAAAGACTCATAGCAGAAACAAGGAACTCTTCTGGCTCAGCTAAATTATGCAATATTACATTACAAATTCAATAATATAAAATGTAAACTGCAGGGTTTTTTTGCTAACAATCTACTTTTATTACTTCAGCTATTTATT
Source organism: Platalea leucorodia (assembly GCF_965183815.1). NCBI lineage: Eukaryota > Metazoa > Chordata > Aves > Pelecaniformes > Threskiornithidae > Platalea > Platalea leucorodia. Next base: position 25,273,406 of record NC_138831.1, on the reverse strand, counting down.
TTCCCTTTAACTTTCAAAATGATCACTGTAATACTATCTACATACCTAAATGGAAGAATTAGTGGCTACCAATCCACATAAAACCCCACTGGTGTTCTCCTTCTTTTACCAAATTTTAATACTATTGGGACTAGAGTGAAATCAGAAAAGAATGACAGGGACAGTTTGTAGAGAGGAAGGTAAACCAACCCAGATGGAAAAAATGGATAAACTTTTGTATGCAAAAGTTTCTGTAGTCATAAGGTGTCCTTATATATAGCATAAGGTCATATCTATCTATCTATCTATCTATCTCATATATATATAGTCATAAGGTTTTCTTATATATAGCACACCACTACAGGATACTTGCACTACCTCTTCAATAGTGCTAAACTAGATTTCATTTTACTGCCACTAACTAACAATGAGTGATATGCATTGCTATAAAATACTTCATTACTCACTTTTTTCAGGAACCAGAGTTGAGAAAAAATGCAGGCATATTTTATTTTATTCACAAGATTATCCATGTGATGAGGGAGTTGCCATGATCGGTTCACCTCTTTGTTGAAAAAAGTAAATTAGTAAGCAAGAAAGTATGCATTGACTTGTCAGCTTTTACATTAAGGCTGCCTCAGGGTAGCCTTCACTTGCATGTTTTCCTCTATGTCAGAATTTCTTTTTAATCCACATAGTTTGAGCACTGAAGCATAACCCATTTTTTCCTTAATTGATTCTAAGGTTAGAAGTATATTGTTAAAAAAACCCCAACCTTTAACAGTCCTTTAAGTCTAGAGTTAAACTATATTTAAGTAAATGTAACTTAGGCAAACATGTTAAGCTAGGTACATGTTTCCAGGCTTTACTGAATGAGAGACTGCAATCCAAGTTACCGTCAGTGAAAATGGGCAAAGCCAGAAAGAGAGCAAGAAAACCCATCAAAAATGCTGTTTTCTCTCTCAGCTGAAGACTTGCTTTTTCATTTTTTATCAGCTACAAAATGTAACCAGATATTAATTTATGTGTCTGAATAAAAGGGCATTAGTAGTTAAAAAGGAAATGTACTGCAGGATTAAATATTCTAGATTTTTTAATATTCTTTACAAATTATATAAACGCTAGAGTACCAAAGAATAATGTCTCAATTTCCAGATGGCATGATGGCAATCATCTCTGCTTAATGAAAGATATGTAAAACTTTTAAGTAGGAATTAAAATTCAGAGACATCCCTTAAGGATGAAACAACATGCATCAGCACTTTATATTAGATTACTTTAATTGAAAGGGTGTTTTTAGACTTTTGACTCAGTTTGGATAGGTCTGATATCTGCCTATACATATTCCCCAAGAGATATGGAAAACCACCTGGCACATATTGGAAGTATTTAGGTCAGATCCATTAGCAAGAAGGTCCATTCTGAACCACAGGTATGCTTGTCCTTCAGTTTGCAGGGATACATCTGCAAGCACTGATAGGCCAAGTTTCAGTTCTGCAGACTGAATTGAAAGATAAAGCCTTTCTTGGAGTTCATATGAAGGAAACCAAAATGCAGAAAAAACCAAAATGAATGTAAAGGACACAACTCTTGATTGCAAAGATGTGTGCCTGATACAAGATTCATTTGCAAAGCCAAAAGCTAGTCAAGTAACAGGCAATGTATCTATACTAACTCAAGATTACAACCCAATTTATTACCTAAAATATTTGCTCTAAGAAAAACATAGATATGATAGTTCCGCAGAAAAACAAACCTCTCCAGCAATCACAGCTGGATCCCTGATGTTGTCTGTGGCAACTGACTTCACCTACCCATTCTTCTACCTGCCCCCCATGCACTTCTTCCCACATCCCTCTGCTCTAGCTATGTCATTCACATTCTCAATCCCACCTTGCAGGTGGCAAGGGTAACTTTTACTTAGTCTTCTTTCAGCACTTTTCTTTGGACCTTTTTTGCAACCTGGAAACTTGCACATGCCAGTCTAGACATGAATACACTGTCTGTTTTTGCTTCTCAGACAGCATCTTTTCACAGTAACTTCACACATTATAGCTGAAAGTGGAACCTTGATATTTAACATTGGGGGAATGGAGGAAAAAACACCACTTTGGCAGTCCCAAATCTCTGCTTCCCTGGGTATCCTTTACCCAAATTCTGCTGGTGAACAGGGGCCACAGATACAGCAGCATATGCCACCAAGGAATGCCACTGTAGGGAAGAAGACATCTTATTGCTGTAGAGCAGAGAAATTTCCTCAGCAGCCCCCAGTGAGAAACTGCTAGCAATCCCTCACTGACACCAGAAATGAGGGAGGCTGGAATGCTTTCTCTGAGTGAAAGCAGTGTCCTCCTGGGAGCTGCAGTAGCACAGTGAAATGAAGAGTTTGAGGCGAAGCTGAAGCCTGGAGGTGGAAGGGCGCCTGGGTGCCACCTTTGCACCCTGCCCACCCACCCACCTTGGTACTGAGACTGCTGAAAAACAAGTTTAGCTTATTCCTACCCTTCTCCTCTGTGTCCTGTGCTCCTCACTGAAGCAGAACAGCTGGCAACCAAGGTCTTAGTATACCTGAAAGAAGTTAAAAACAATTACCAAAGATGCTAAATTTTTTTTCATCAGGCTGATTTCTAGGATTTCAGGGTAAGTACATTCCATCCCAAATGTACCATCCCTGAAAGGCTGCTGAATTCCTCCTTCAAGCCTTGCTCTGTTCATCGCTCAGTACCCAGCTTGTGCCTCAAGCCCAGGCCACATTTCTACTCATGGTTCATGAGCGCTAATACAGATTTTGTTTGAAAAGCCACACGTTAGCAAACCACAGTTATTTGCAAGCCTGGCCCAGGGCTAGTGTCAGACATCAACACATAAGCAGCACAGATATTTTATTTAATTAAGTCATGCCATCTGGGCCAACAATGAAGGCACTGATATACTTTGCCTTTGCTTTCAGACTGCGTAGTGCTCTGATCCCCCCAAAATTGTTCTAAAAGCCAAATCTCCATGGAGTTTAAAGAACACTTTCAGCTGTTACTTGCATTAGGCTGAATTTCTGCTGCAACATACTCAGGATTTTTCCAATCCTAATAAAGCGAGTGACCAGAGTCAGATTTATGTGCCCTAGTTTCTTCCGAATGCTGCATCTACCATGCAGGAAATTACTAATGAGCAACTAAAAGAACAGTGCTATATATAGTATGTGTGTATACTAACACGCAGCCACCAACTTTATTCTGCCAAAGGTTATTTGCTATAAAAAACAAAGGTAGCACCAAACAGCCAGGCATTAGACAAGGAGAGTTGCTACTCGTGCTCTGTAGGCTTTCCAGACCTGCAGCATTACTATTCCTGTCTGTAGACCCTCCCTACAAAGATGATCCTTTTTACCAAAACAGAGGTTTTCTAACACACCCACAATAAACAGGAACCAAAACAAAATATTTTGTGACAAATATGAGCTCAGGTCTTCAGAAATGAGAAATGCTTAAATGCTGTAAGTTTCCTGACTTAGTTTTGGGGCTCAAAGGAATACAGAAAAAAAATCCTGTATAACCCAGCGCTAGCTTTGTGCCATGGTCCTAACCTCATCCACAAACACAGTGTGCAGCCATGCACCTCTATCCCATGTTAAATAGCTATAAGCAGACTGAGCAGTGTAACTCTAAAAACTTATAGATACCTACAGAGTTTGAGAACACTCATAATGCTGAACAGGATTAAAAAACAAAAGACACAAAAACCTAGTGCATGGGTACTTAAGGACTGTCCAAGTTATTCTCAATTGTCCTTTACTCAGACCACAGCATTTCCACCTTGCTTATGGGGAATTTACTGGCCCTTCTGGGTGATGGGTGGTGTGGGTAACACCAGATCAACGCACTTACCCAGTGTTATGACATGCGATTACAGCATGACTCACAGATATTTAAAAATAATTAAACTATTTCAATAACTTTACTGAAATATTTTAGCGAAGTTTAATAACTTTAGCTGAAATGCAGAGTTGAGTCAGATGTGTAATTAAGTCACTGTGCATTCCCTCAAAATGTGTTAGCCTTACCCTTACCCTTTATTTGATATAGAGAGGATTTTATCGTGCGAATCAAGTTAAATAGGAACTGAAGTGTTTTGCTGAACTGAGATCTAAGCCCATGGAAATGGAAGTTTTTCTTACTGTATTAAACAGTATAAGGTATTACTTAGGATATCTATAATATTCAGCTTTTAAAAGTTCTAGAAAGACATGTTCACCAAATTTTTGTGAGGTAAGAAAGTGGGGAATACAAGCTAAGATGAAAGTACCTTTATGTTACTCTCTAATTGCTGGATTTCCAGGAAGTTACCCAAGTCTTTGCACTTCCTAGTTACAATTTACATCTGACTAAATGAAACAATTAATTCTAACATACATATATTTTAGCACAAAGAAAATCCCATCCCCATGTTATTGAAACCAAAAATCAACCCATATATCCTGGGAAAGAGCACCACAGAACATTTTCAGGGAAAAGAGTATTTTTATATTCCTATTTTCCAAGTTTCTGTATTTAGCAATGCTGGGCAGAAAGTCAAACATTTCCTTTTTACTGCAGCAGATGCGAACTGCTGAAACTTCTCACGCTCTTGCTACCATCTTACATTAAGAGAGCAAGAGTAAGTACTTCTAAGCACTGCTAAAATATCTGCGTTATAGACATGAACAACAGATGGACACTTCAGTCAAGGACTTCTTAGTACCATCAGCAATAAGCAGTCAAGGTTCAAGGACACCTGCAAATGAATTTCTTTAGCATCAAGCAAATTCTGAGCTACCATGGGCTGCCTATTGTTCTATGATTATGGCACTTACTGTGCAAGAACAGTTTTAATGGATCCAAAAGAAGTATAACAGAGGTCATTATGAAGTATTTCACTAATGTACTTGATGCTCTTTTTCTTTGCTTCCAAAAATAAATTCATACTGTTTAACATAGCTGGTTTATGTAGTAATGAATTTAGGAATATCAAGCAGTAATGAAGATACTGTACAGAACAGCAAAATATTCTGGGGAAATTAAAGTATTGGAATGTGTTTTAGTATGTCAGTTGATAAACAGAAAGGTGGGCATTGTGATTAGTAATTGGTTAAAAAAAAAAAGAATAGAAACACTTAAGGCAAAGCATTCAGAAACTGTTCAAAATAAGGCATTTCAAGAACTGCTAATAGTGTTCTAAATACTTCAGAAAATATTTAAGAGGATATGACTATTCTTACAAAATGTAAAATTTATTTAGGTTTGTTAAGGACTGAAAAATTTACTTCCAACTTATCTACTCAAATTTAACCTAAAAGGATTAGGCCAGTGAGTTCTATGTATAAATTAAATACAGTTTTTAAAAAAAGAAAATTTGGACTGCTAAGTAAGTACAGGCTTGGGGGGAAAAAATGAAGTTGGGAGTATTAGGAAATAGCATATTTGGGTAAATAGGAACTCTCCATATTTACACATGGCATGACTGGGAATGAAACCAAAGCAGTCCTTCTCTTGCATATATCACTAAGAACTCATACATGTGATATATAAAGCCAGTATTGCAAAAGGCATTTATTGGATGTGCAAGGCAGTTCTAGCTCCCAAGTTGAAGAAACTTTTAAAAGACTGAATACAAAGAACAAGTCTCATGACAGTGAGACAAGAGGAGTTCAATTTTCCCAATTTAAAAATAATTTTGAAGACCTTAAATGTACCTTAAAGGTACTGACTGTCCCTGCTTGCCTGTCCCACATAGCTTACTGATGCAGGAAGCAGTCCTTTTTTTGCTGTGGTGTCATGGACTCAGAAGCTGGTCAGCTGGAAGATTCTCAGTTCTAGACACAGAAAATAAAGCAGTCAAAGAGCAATGGTCAGAAACCAGAAGGAAATTTTCAGCAACAATGTAGGAAAACATTTTGAGAAAGCACAACTGGATAGTGAACACATAGGGAAAGGGCTATTACGCTAGCAATGCATGAATAAGACAATGAAGTATCATGCATGACACAGAAAGACATTAGTAAAAAAAAAATCCTGCTAAGGTATAAGGGGGAATACTGGGGCATTGTACATCTTTTGTACAGCTTATACAATCATGCTTTAGAAAGTACAACTACATTATGAGGTATACAGATAATTTTTTTTTGAGGTGCAGGGTGTAAAGATTGTCAGAATTTTGTTCCATTTGAAGAGTATTTGAAAAGTAGTAGGAATTATTGACATCAGAATGGCAATTTCTTCAAAGCATCCAAATTCAGGTGAGTTACATGAGCCATCCAAAAAAAAAAAAAAGTATGCATAAGCATGTAGAAATTGAAGACAAAGATCAGAGTAGAAAGTTAAAGCATGCTGAGCTGAAAAACAGACTGGACATGGGCAGAAAGATGAAGTCACCTCACAAGAATATCATAACCATTCCTTTCTCCTAATGCAGCAAAAAGACCTAAGCTTAGTCTGAAGTCCACCCTATTTGAATTAAGCGTGTTCTTAAGTTCAGTGGGATTTAAAAATGCGCCTTAGATACTTTACTGATTGGGATTAATATGTTTTACAGTGTAAAAGCAATAGCTTCACAATGACAAAGGTTCGGTCTTTCTGTCTGCCTTAGACTTTTTTTGGCACCTGTGACTGCTTTCTTTGGACTATGTCATGATATTTACACACATTTTGAGCTTTCCCTCATTCTTAAGTTTTATCCGTTTCAGTAAGAGGACACACATCAGGTAAAAGTTTACATGTGAGCTTGGAGCATTAAATCCAGTCCACAATTAACAAGATTTCAACCAAACATGAAAAAAGAATAATTTTCTTGCTGCTTAAAAGACCTTGGCAAGGATGCCTCAATTCTATGGCCCTTGTCAAAACACCTCATGCCAAAATTTTCTGCTCTAAGGGCAATTTCTAGGCTTTATCTTTCTGAAATAGATAAACCATAAAAAGGAAGGGAACTCTATGAAGAAAAAGTTACTGCAATTATACATCTTTATGCAAAAAATTATACACGAAAGTTTGCAGATGCAAGTCAAGCTGAAAGCTCAACATCAATTCTTCACCCTCTAGCTCCAATATTAAAACACGTCACTTTGTCAGATTTCAAGACTGTGATAACTGACTTATAGCAATTGAAGATCAACTTTTTTTTTTTTTTGGCCTATAATTCTCTAGTGCTCAACATTTGCTATGATGAGGAGTATCTCTCTTAAATAAGCTTTTATGAAGAAAATAAAATGATCCTGTTGTAAACCTAAATTTTGTTTTCATAGTTTTGTTGATTGTGAAGTGGTATCAGCTGTTGGTTGAATTTTTAATCTAATTACTCTTAAATTTCAGAAAGTTATATAAAGTCACGGAGTGCATGCTCCTGCATATGCTTGCTTGCATGCTGCATACACAGACATAAAAACATATATACATGTCCCTGTCTGTATTTATATGCTGTATCCAAACTGCATAAGTATTTATGTATGCGTGTACATAGGTATTTTAGATACCTATAAACACTGCGCTTCTTCGCTCCCTTGAAAGCATGACAAAACTCCTATTGACATGAACTGATCAAGATTTCAGCCCATTGGCTTTTAGGTTGGGGCTTCCAAACAGGTGTCTGGATTGTAGAAAGGCCTTATACTGTTACATGGTCCAAACCCAGGATACAGGGTCAAAACATGCCAAAGGTTAAGAATCACTGTTTAATGCTATTTATTTCCAGCAAAATTATGTCAGCCTGCCTTTTAAAATAGGCTTTTTCTAAATTTTCCTCCTGCTGTTTCACCTGATTGGATTAATCTATTTTCCACTCAATGGTATGAAATAGCTATGTGACAAAGTGAAAAAGAAATCCCAAACAAAATATGAAATTAAATATAAATTATTTGAAGATATGTTACAGCAAAGGATAAAAACACATAATTCTATCAACGAAAAGAGTTGACTGTCAAAAATCCAACACACAAAGTACATATGAAATATACAATCTGGTTTTTTTCATGTTTGAAAAATTACATTAATCCTTTTAGTGAATTTTTTTAACATGTAGAGTACATTAGTCTGGATTAACGGATGGTGTTTATCATACTTTGTACTGTGGTTTCAGGAAATAGTCTGGCAATGCTAGGTTTCTACAAATGGATTTAAAATTAATCAACATCTATTTATGAGAAAGTTTAAACCATTATTAATACACTGTAAATACAGATCTCCTTAGAGCTGACCCCAAGTGTCTACCATCTGCTCAACTGCTGTAATCACATTTTTAAAGAGCATGGTCATACATAATGATTCTTCTCAGGAAAGAGCATCCACAAGTACATCAGCAACATTTTAAATTCCACTTGTGTAATGCAATAATTTCCTACTGCCCTTTGCTAAGGAAGAAAGCATATGGCAGTGACTAAAAGCCAATCAAGCAACTCTTGATTTGTTTTCAGTGCTGCACGGGTGATGAAGGACTTTTTATTTATTTTTAGAAAAAGCAACCAAAAAACTATAGCTCTCATAACTTTTTTTTTTTTTTTTTTTTAATTAAATGTTAGTATTCTCACTGGCCTAGCTAAAGCAGTCTCAAAGTTTATATAGGCATAGATAATATTAACGCCAAATACAAACATTGTGGTAACTTCAGATATATTATATGCACGAATTAAAGCACAGTTTTAGCAAAGCCAGCTGAACCAAAAAATTTAATTTGAAGTACTCCACAAAATCCTTTCTAATCCTGACAACATCATTATAAGTTCAAAAACAAGGTATGAGGCATCAGTTTACAACTAATCTGTTGGAAACAGAGACAACATATCCCATACTTGCATTATTTATACACCCAGGACAAGCAATGCTATCCGTTTAAGACACGTAACTTCTTTTTGTGGGACAAATGGGAAAGAGAGGGGGAGGAAGAACGTGCCCCAGATCAGCCTCCTGTCTCCATGGCCCTTGTCAGCACACAAACCAGCTCAGGGACCACAGCAAAATGGTTTTAAACAGGACTTCACACTCTACCTGCTGGCCAAACCAACCTGTGCCTTACCTATCTTCAACGGGGAAGCTGTTTCAGAGCTTCTGTGGGAAAGCCAGTCACCATTTCGCATGAAACCATCTTCATGCCATGCCCCTCCTGTGTATACTTCTCAGCCTTGAATCCCTCTTTAAGCTACTGAAGCAAAGAAACCCCACTTGTCTTTCCCCCCCCCCCCCCCCCCCGCATTTTTTCAGCTAGTTCATAGTCAAGGTCAGGCTTTAATGCCTGAAAAATGTAAATCACTGACAATAATACCAATATCTATTCACTGTTTGCTTGTTTAACAACAAGAACCACCAACAAGAAAATTTTATTTTCTGTTTTTGTTTTCTACAATAGGCTCATGGTGCACAGCCAAGACTACATTAACATAATTCAATAATTTTAATCATCACTTTTCCTGTGAAATGAGCAGCAAATGCAGCCAAGACATATACTGGTATGCTACTGTAAAGGGTCCATCTCCTATTCCCTAGTGGAACTGCATAATTCATTCACAGACTTTTTTTTTTGTGGACCAGATTGTCAGCAAATGTGAACTTTATTGGCTAAATGGTATTTCAGTGATTTATCCCAGATGAAATCTCATTTTTTGGGGAGAACTGCAACTAACTTTTGAGGAGACTGTTAGACTATCCATAGTACGGGACTATCATTTTGGAAGTATGTTAAAAAAAAGAAAAAAGGCAAGAAACAAACAGAGGGACAACTTCTCTCTCCCACCTCTGTCTAAAAATCCTTCTATATTTATGTATCTGGTCTTTACCCTCTGAGTGTGGAAACGATGTTTCATGATTTTAGACCTGGAGTTAGGTCCCAAAATCTAACACAGAATCATAGGAGCTCTTTCCGGGCTCCAGGTAAGATTTTTGGGCTGCTTGCAGCCCTCACAGGCTATGGGGCTCCATGGAGGTCAGCTGGAATATATTTTTCGTTCTTGATTAAGAAAACCAAGAATGAGCTGTGCACCTCTCCACCCATCCCACCACATTTTTTATATAACTCCAACATATTTTCAGCACTAATTAGCTCTCCCTTGGAGATTTCTGGAGAGGTTTTGGTGTTTTTTTAAAATCCAACATGTTGTTGAGTTGTCAAGTCAACCAATTACCATTCCAGCTAAAGTCTGTAACTTCAGAAAAGACCTTCATTTTTATATTATATTTTAAAAATATTTTTATTGGAAGTAAATTGTGCATAAAGTTTATTCAACACTGTGACCCACATATAGTAGCCATCTTTTGTATGGTATTTCCCTTGATATTCAACAGTCTTATGGACAAATGGAATGTCTACCACTAAATCATTTGAGAAATTATTCCAGATTTAATACGTTAAACTTTCTTCAAATGCTACTAGAACTAAACATGTCTATAATTCTCCCAAGTAAAACAAACAAACAAACAAACAAACAAACAAACAAACAAACAAACAAAAAACCCCAAGAGTTTCAATGACTCAAACAATTTCTAATACGATATGGAGTTTTTCAGCTTTAAGACACAAGGTCAAATCTATCAGCAGCCAGTAGTACCAGAAAATCATTCTCATGGGATGCTTTTATAACAGTCCAACATGAAATAATTTTATCGTCATTGCGGCTCTGCAGAGTTTGCTGAACTTGTTTCAAATTAGCTTGCCAAACTATGTTGGTGGATATGGCAGGCTTGATTTCACATGTCCAAATGGACTCATCCGTTCCCCCACAATGCTCCATGATTTCCCAGAGAACATGGAGAAGAAATTTTACAGACTCTGAAACGGCCTGGTGAGTCTGTCACTACATGGACAACTGACTTCAGTAAAGACATCTGTGACTATGCAAGTTACCAGTGAAACCTAAAAATCATTGCTTTGAAATGAATTGGACACTTTGAATGCATGGGAGGACATTTAAAATTGCACATTCATTCCAGTCACTCAGGTCTGCTATTATTTTATCTTGCAAAGAAATTGTTAGACATATAAAATCTATGCTATCTGCAATGACAGGGATTGTGTTTCTGTTTTGTAGCTTAGCGGTATTTATTGGAATTCAACAGGCAGGGAAAACAGATGGGGTTGGACATAACTTGAGCAAAGCCCTCTGAAATGCTACCAGCAGGCTACAATTATGCTATTACTGCAGCTGATGACTCCAGTAATGGCTAGAGCAGCCTTTACTTCCAAGGTTACTTCCAGAACAGTAATCAAGGACTCATTTTCAGCCATGAAGGAAATCCAATGAATTACTCTTTCACAATGGGCATAAATTTATGTCTGTGGAATCTGATGAATTTCAAAATGAGGGAATTTTATTAGTTACAGACATTCTCCTGTCTATTAGCATCAAACCAATAGATGAAGACAATGTTTTAGTGAGACTTTGAAAGCTTCTTTGCAAGTTGTTGTCCTACAGAGAAAGTTGGGGCAGTGATTTGCTTAGCCGTTCTTTGCAAACTTAACAGAAATTTGCCCAGCAGACAAATCCAGACCATGTAGACAAAGTTTTGGTCACCTAGAAATCTGCCAGACAGGTACAGTAAAACTCACAGGAGAAAACGTGCAAGACAATGTTGATAAAAATAAGCCAAATGTATGTTGACGCAGTACATGGGTGATGCTGTTGCACGATATTACATTCTGTTTCTTACAATTCTGTATTTATTAAAATCAAAATGCTAAGATTGATCCACACTTCTGTGCAACAGAAATAAGCTTTCTGTGTAGTTATTTCAGAGGAGAAAACACACAATATTTTTTACTTGTCCACTCAAAGGCTAGGTTTGCAATTCTCAGCTGAATTTAGCAATGCCAATTATTTATTTACTATGTGCTTTGGCAGTGAAATGAAAACATGATGTTTCTATGCCATCTGTATCCATACAGCCATATGCTAATTGACAAAATCTGTAAAGGCATAAGATCCCAGTTGCCTTCCTCTGCATTGCTGTTCTTAGCACTGTACTGAAGCACTTCTTGAGAACATTCGGTTGCAAAGGTGCCAATTTTGCACAAAAAGACAGACATGCCCTGTAAAAGGATGACAAAGTCTGTTCACATAAGGGCTTTGACATATACTATCAACGTAGATGAAAATTTTCATTCAATGGACACATTCAGTTAAAACTTGTGGCTATTGTAATTATTTATTATTTATTATCATTTATTATTCATAACTATGACTAATTAACCTAATATATTAGTAATTATTGCAATGCATTCATATCTTAATAATTAATTTAACTATATTAAACACACTATTCTGTTTAGTATTAAAAAAATAGAATACAAATAGCTGTTACAGACATGTTTATTTATGCCCCCTGCTTTTCAACTGGGATCTTTTCTGTGTTATTCACAGGCACACAGGTATTCTCAATTAAGTGCAGGTTATAAATTATTTTAAACTGTTTGATGTCTTTTCATGCTTCTGGGATGAACATAGTAGAATGCTTATTTTTAATAAAACTTAAATGAAATAGAGGGCTGTTAATCAAGGATTAAAATTTAAATCTATTGAAATTTGCAGAGACACCTGTCCTACTGAACTGTTTCTAGGAAAAGATTACCAGCCCTTACCTCAAACTACATATAATATGCTTTGGAATAGCCAGTTAATTCTTTATTAGCAAATAATGCCAAAGGAATGTACATAATTTGGCTTTTATAAGAATAATGACCCTTATGAAAGAAATAAGCCAAAGAAATCGATTTGGGATTTACACCTGTGTTTGCTCATGGATTCCTATTTGTTAGCAGACCTGTGACAGACGCCTTCAGCCTGTGATGGGTGTTACCATGTGTCCAAAAGCAATTAACAGTACCTCTGTCAGACCAACAAAGCAAAGCAAAGCAAAGCTCAGCTGCTTTTGCCGCATTGTCTCTGTCAAAGTCACTCTGTGAGCATGACATTAACTTTGCAGCCATCTTTCAACAGAGTGTTGGCATTTCTTTCCTTGCATTGATACCATCACATGCTTTTACCTTTGCAAGGAGCCTGCTCAGAAGCTCTGGTTTGTCTTTTCGCTTGCAGGATAGCAGGCAGCTTTCTACAACAGAATGCAGAGGGAAAGAATCCAATGAAAATCCTGGGGATGAACTTAAGTGTCCAATTTCTTTAATTGGTTTTGTTAGATTAGGTCCTAAACCTTCAGTTACACTCCCCATATGCAAGTATAAAACATGTTGTTCAAATTTTCAGATTCCCTGATTCTATTAGTTTTAACTCTCAAAATATACTGAAGATATCTCTACCTAATGTATAGTTTTTATTATTTATTATTATATTTAGATATTATTTACTATAAGATTTATCATAATATTTATCATAATATTTGTCATATTGTTTATTATAATATTTATTGTAATATTATATGTCAGATTTTCCAATTGTCTGACAGCACATGTAGGGAAATTTAGCTAAGTTTGTTATATTTGTCAAAAACTGGGCGCTACAAAAATAATAACTGTATTAAGGACTATTTTATTTGTGACCTATTTACAGACATAAACCCATATGCACATACAGATTTCCTTGTATAACTCATGAGCAAGTGACATGATGTATAATAAAGTAGCATTAACAAACAACAGCCACCAATAAGCAATGTTTCTTTAGAGTCTACTCATCTATTTTAATTATTCTGCTTACTATCATTCAAAATATGTGCTATGTATAAAAGCCTGTTTGACAGTGACTAGCTGCAAACCAACCTGATTGGCAATATCTATGTGTGCTTGATTAATTAGCGACTAGTAGGTGCAGACTGACACTGACTAATGAAGAGCACCCTTTCTAGAAGCACTGCTGAGTGCTGAGCTGGTCAGGAAGAATTGCTAGAGATGTTTTGTGTGGCTATGGCCTGAAGATGAAGGGGGTTGCTTTTGTTTGTCTACTGAAAACCCTAAAGAGAAATTAATTTCCTCGGCTTTTTAAAAGGTATTATTGATGGTGACAGATTACTTGGTTTCACAAGCCTATCTGAACATCTCACAGTTTTCTTTTTAATTAGCATACTTAAGAAATTGGACAAACCAGTCTTTACTGTATTATTACTTGCTGTTATTCAAAATCCAGTTAGACCTAAAAAATCCTCTTAAAAGCTTTAGTTTGAATACATCTTCCTGACAACATTTCTCTTTGCCAGTACTCACCAAGTTGCCCTCTGGAATTCCTCTTATTCTTCATCTTCAGAAACCTGAGTAGAGAAAACATTTTTTAATTGAAATTTCTGGGCTGTGTATGCTCACTGTGGCCCTCCAAGTCATGGGGGTTGGGCAGGAGGCCAACTACTTCCTCCCGGAAAAAAAAAAAAAAAAAAAAAGTTGCAGAAACGACGAGCATCAGAAATGGCGGAGATGGAGAAAATCGGTAACGAAGTGAGGAGGAGGAGATGGAGCTGGATTGGTCGTGTCCTGAGGGGGAAACCGACGGAAGACTGCGCTGTGGCCCTTGACTCCAGAGCACACAGCAGCAGACCGATCGAAGTGGAAGAACGATGTTCGCGCCTTGTGTGCCTCCTGGCACTGAGAGAATTCAGATCAGATCAGTATGCTCACTGACACTTAGGAGTGACTGAATATTGCAGACCCCAATGGGTCTTTTTATGAGCTGATTGCAAATCTTTAAAATCCACAACTTTTAGAGGAAAAAAAAAATATTTCCATCCACATATTTAGCTTTCTTTGCATAGTTATGCTCAGACAATTTTCACCACAAGCGCTTTGCAGTTGGATACAGCAATGCCCTATGCCAGGAATTCAAAATGCACCACCATAACAAATATTTCAGCAATACCACAATACTTTTTTAGGATCAATATAATGGGGAATTGCTCATCACTCTTGAAGGTGGCAGAAATGGATAGCAAGCTTGTTCAGCAGGAGGTGGGCACTGCCTGCCAGAACAGGCAGTGATGGCTGAACCATCAAGTGCAATTTCTCAGTGGACGGTGCCCACACAGAGAATCAAAGGGGCATCGGAAACATACACCAGGCTGAAGGGTTAATGGCAAGGGCAGGGAGGAAACACAAGCTTGACTGATGGTTAAAAGAACTTGAGAGCATAATTGCTGAGGGTTGAAATGAGGCGAGAATCTCTTCTGTTATTTTCTGCCAGGTTTGATTTCATAGTGAAGGAGGGCTCTCCACTCCCACTAGCAGACATCTGCGATCTTCACATGCATGCTTAATCCCAGCTAGGCATGAAATCAGGGCACAGAACAACCCGCACTGGTATCAGATGCACAGTTATGTGGCTCTAACCTAAAAAGAATGAAAAATAACACTGTCAAATTGCAAGCATTGAACAAAAACATCTTCCAGGATAATTTTTTTTTTTGTCACATCAAGGAAGATGTAGCGCTCCTTTTAGCTTTCAGCCATTAAGCTCCCCATGTAAAGACAGCAGTAATTACTTCCTCTTACACTGTTTCAAGCAATGGGCATGTCCTAGTGGATAAAAAGGTAATTCCTGCCTGTAATAAATACTGAATCACATAAACCTCATGAGCAAGCATTTCAGAAATTCTAACTCTAGAATGCTGCTATAGTTACATTGTATCTCAGGCAGCTCTGCTGCCTGATAACAGCTGATAATAGCTGCTGAGATAACATCATATGAACAAAGTAATTAAAATTAAAATGCAGGTGCCAACTTTTCAATCGTGATTCACAGACAAACTTCTAGGATCATGAGAGGGAAAGTGTAAAATTAGGTCCTTAAGAAACCTCCCCTTTACTCAACTTTATTTACCCAGGATTGCATTTAACAGTCATGGAAGACTGAAAATTGATGATGCAGAAAGCACTTGGTAATTTATTTTGTAAAAATCTTCTTAACAGTTTTTGGAAGCCACAGCTGGATATCGAGCAGAAATTAAGTGAAAGTTGTACTTTATGACATGACTATGTAAAGCTAGGAAGGACTGACTTATAAAAAGTAGGCTATAGTACCTTTAAACATTTTTCTAACAGTCACATGTTGATTCAGATTTATTTTTCTGAAATGCTTTTAAGCGTAATATTCAATATTTCATTATGAAATGCACTGTTTCTTTCTTAAAATAAGTCATTTATTTATCTATGATTTCTGCATTTATGTGCATGATTTATCACGCACTGCACAGATGAAAGAATTCCACACCCCTTTCCTGTACCAGATGTACTTGGTTCCAGTAACTACTATTTCAGGCTAGTTACTTTTTTACATTCATTTTGCTGTAGGATAAATGAAAACACAGAGTATGGTGGAAAATGGAATTTGGCCTGCCAAATCAAATATTTATTTACCAAACACAATGCAGAAGGTGTTAACACAAAAGAAGAAGCTTTGTTAGTGCATATGAAGAGCAAGAGTTACACATTTCAATGTGTAACTATTTCTCAAAATATTACTTGAAAAGAAACTATACCTACCTGCAGGTTTAAAATGAGAAATGAAACCATTTGAGAAGCAAAACAAATGTTAAACGGACATGTTATTACTTTAGTATTTATTACAATTTTACATAGGTGTTCACATAAAAATATTATCTGGAATACATCATTGCTTGTGGCAGATGTATGATATTTGTATGTTTATGATGACATACTGCCATTGACATTAAATATAGCAGGGGCTGAGGGGGTTAATATATTCCTTCTTTCCTTCAGGAGGCCTGGGTTCAAATTTAGTTCAAGTCACAAGTGAAACTGAGTTTGGTGGTCTCAAAGCAAAACACTTTTGTCTGTATGCTACAAAACCACTGCATAATTTGGCACTTGTCTACTCCATTGAATGTTTTTGCTCCGAAGAGCAGAGCTGAGCTAGCTGGAATGCTGCAGGTCAGCTCTGTGGTGTGCCAGCAGGAGTACGTGGGAAAACATTAGCGCTTGCCCTGCTCCGCCAATAGATCTCGTAGGGGTACCAGGCTCATGCATCTCATCCATTGCACCATGAATCTCTACCCTATTAATTAGCAAGAAAATAAGTCACCCTTTTATAGGTGAAATACAGAAGAGGTTTTGCTTTTTGTAAGATTCTGCTTGCTGTCAGAAGATTTTGGAAATGTTTTGGCAGCTGAAATGTTCAGGTTTTTCAGAATATCTTTGAAAAGGAATTTTAAAAATGTAAAAAAAAATAATCAAAAGGTGAAGCTCTGACTGTAGTGTTTACACTTGGGCTTTTTAATTAATTTCAATGAGCTCGGGATTTCACTGGAATAATTTTATTTTGCCACATTTTCCGTGCAGCGTCTTTATGACTCCAAATTGATACAAGATATAAAAACAAAAGAAGAATCAAGTCATTTTTCATTAAACACTGTTTCAAGAAACAGCTGTAGAGTATGTATTAAAAATAAGAATTATTGTAAAAATATTGTCACATACGTATTGAAAATACATTAAAAATCTTAGTACCCTACTCAAATACTGGGTAACTGGACAAGTTTAAAGATTTTTTTCTTCCTTGTCACACACTAGTTACATCTGAAATATCAGATGATATCAGATGAAATTACCAGAAAGTAATTCCTTCTCCTGGAATTCAGAAATTTATTGAAATTTTTAAAAGAAATGATATAAAGGTCAAACAAAAGGACAGCACTGAATTATTTTGAAATATTTCATTCTTGAAAATTCTGCTGTTGGACACCGAACGTGGAGGGGCCAGGGGGGCATTTGTCTTCCCTGAAGAACAAATACACCTAAATTCTCCTGCAGCCTTCTGTGGTATATTTACAAAATGCTTAAATATTACGCAAGTGACCAAAAAGTCAAAAATTCCTGAGGCTTACCCACCCTTCACCACTCTTTGTTCTTTCTCCCCAATATCAGAGTGGTTCAAAACTAGAAAAATAACCCAAGCAATTAAAGGCTCTTTGGTGATTTTTTTCAGTGACTAACACAACTGACATAAGGAGTGCCTATACAGCAGGATGCTTTCCACTTCTCTATGAGATGGCTGGCTAATCTCACCTGCCTCCTTCCTTCTTAAATATTTGTTTCTGCAAATATTTGTTCATTTGAATTTAACTCCCCAAAAACTTGCAAGAAAGCAAAGCTATCAGCTGGAATGTGTTTGAGCAACTGCATTGAAACTGCCTGTCTATTTATAGCAAGAGAAACATGATGCATATGTTACTAGTGTAAAACTAACTCTCACCTTGCCTAGACCACAGAGATGTAAGCTAGGTTTGCTTGCTTTATCATGGAACAAAACTGTGCCTACCTGTGTTCAGTTTATAGGCACTGGCTTTAGGGGAAGGTGAAAGAGCAGGATCTTATAGCTCGTGCTTTAAAACCAAATATAAACCAAGGAGAACAAGAAAGCTTTTGGTATCTTTCCTTATCCCAAAGCCAAATATGGAATTTTCCATAGCGGCTGAGGTTGCATCTTGGTGGTTTTAAGCATTTCGCGTGGAAGCTTATATTTAAATATACCAATGTGTATAAATAATGAGTTTATTGCAAACAATGTAAAGAAAATACAAGAACCTGAAAAACAGCACTAAGTAAAGAAGTAAAGTACTATATTTCATTCCAATTCTAATATTTACATTAGCTATTTTGACTCTATCTGAAGGTATTTTTTAGTTGACGAAGATGTAAAGGAAATAGATAAAAATACTAAACACTTGTACTAGCTTCAATTTTTAGGACTTGACAAACAAGTTTATCTCAGGTATTAACTGAAAACATGTAAAGTTGCCTGCAAAATCCAATGAGACTTAAAAGTAATCTGGAGTATATAAAGCAGTAAGAAAATCTCTGTCATTTCCCAGTGAGAGACTTGGATGCTGTCTACTTCTACATGCTATAATTTTTAGGAAAACATTTTTTTGCAAATGATGGCAAGTCAGTAGTTACAGTTACTGCTTACTGTTGACATTAGGTGACTGTTCATATGCCCAGAATACCACCTACCTCAGCTAAATGGTATCTTTATGAAATTAACAGAATGCGGCTATAAGAAAAAATATTAACGTCGAATTTTGGATTATAATTGGAAAACTGACCTTTGGAAAATATGTTACCACTACAGTCCTGAACTGTACTGTAAAATGACAACTTTAAGATCTAGAAGAATGACTGCATTATGCAGTTTAGAAAACACAGCAAAATTAAAATAATTATACTCTTTATGCTTCACTAGAATTCTGAATTTTAAAAAACCTTGAAGCTTTCTATGACCTTCCTCCTGTGAGGTAATTCACATTATTTTCTGTCTCGCAGCTTTTTGGAAGTGTGTGTCACACACTTTAAAATACTTTCTGTAAACTACATTTTTTCATCATTATACAGGCAATCGCCATAGGTAATTGTGACACGTATTGTAAATAAAGTTTTTCCTAGAAACATTTCACAGCAATATTATCTAATAGCATATATATGGTTCCTTTTCTGTTGTTAAACAGCTATATTTGATTGAAAACCTTGAAATACAAAAATCACAAAATGCGTCACAGCAGAAAATTTTGAGAAGCTTCTACATGACTCACTTTGATATTTTACAGTTTCTCTTAGCTACATTACTCTTAAGACTTCTGTCACTCTTTTAAATTTTAATCAGTGCTACATGCGTTTTTAGTTGCTTTTGGTACATTGCTTTCCTCCCCAGGTCAGTATTTATTAATGTATGTATTACTCTATGCAAATATAGCTTTATTAACATTTTCACCATTAAGCTAGTCTTATACCATTAAGTTGAATGGCATTTTTCCAATAAAGACTCAAAGATGCATAGAAAAAAGTCAACCTGTTGGTATTTTTTCTTTATGGACTAATCACAAATATTCGATAACTGAGGGTTTGTTTTTTTTTTCCTGAGATGTGAATGGTCAGTTATAGTTTTGTTTCTCACTGGATACATAAAAATCCCACTTCCACGCAAAACTTTTGATCAGTAAATTAACAAATAGACTTCTACGTAGATAAGTACAACTATATTGCAATTGTGTTTAATCTAGCTGTGCTAAATTACCATCTAATGGAGAATGTAGAAGTCAAAGCACTTAGCCTAATATTTATTTCTAAGACAACATTTGGTTTATTCACAGTACAGAAAAAAAAATAGAGAATTAGAAATATTACATCTGCCCCAGTTTATCGGTGACTGATGATTGAAAATTAAATCCCAGAGGACTGAGAGAATCACAAGAAACAATAGCATTGGTAAAATATAGTTTTAAAATACCAACACCAATATGGAACACCTTAATGGGGGAATATCCCCCTGGTTGTGTCAATGGAGCTGGCAAAACCCTTCCAAACCTTAAGCCATACAAGGTTTACCAAACTCAAAAGGGGGGGGGGGGTGTTTAAAAAAAATCATTCTTATTCAAATACTATTTTTTGTTTCGACACAACATCTCAAGACTAAGTTTATTTAATTTAAAATCAAAAATAAAAATTTAAAAATAATCTGATTGTGTTATTTTTTGAACTAAGCATTCTGGATTGCTTTGATTCAGGTTTTTTTTGTTTTGTTTTGTTATTCATTTTGCTGAGAAAACAAAACAGATTTAATTTTATAGTGGCTCAGAGTGATCCAACTCAGCCTGAAATTTTTGGGCTTGGCCAGAGAAACCAAAAGAATAAAGTATTCACACATCTGTATTTTAGAGACAGCTGGTGTAAACTAGGAGGTCTGAGTTAAGGCTCACCTGCAGAACGATGAGTGGGAATCTTTGGACAATCTTACAGCATTTTTTTCACCTTCTTCTTTTTGACAACCATGTAATAAAGCATAGAAATTAGTGCCTCTTGATGCATGGCAACCATTCATGGCCAAAACCTCTAGGGTTTGCTATATGTTGTAAAGGTAATCCACTGAAAAAAAATTTATGGCATCCTAGGAGGGAACGAGACAATGACAAAACAGGTTATTTTTCACAATTTTATGTTAATCGTTACTGTTCAATTCAGAATTCATCCATACTCTAATATCCATCCCATCCCCTCAGGATTTTGTATTGCATTTAGCTACAAAATGACCTCCACTCTGGTCACCTGCAGAACAATCTCTCTTACCTTCCTATCTTAGCAGAGCAGCTATTTTTCTCTCTTTCTTTTAATTAAAATCTTCATGTCAGTAGCATGTATTAAATCAAGTTCCATTACAAGCCCAACTTTCAAAAGTGCATTTTCTAAAGCAGCTCATATTTTGTCAAGCCTAATTGCTTTAGTTCTAGGCAATATTAGTTGCAGAACAGCCAGTAATAACCTTTAGTCCTGGCAAATTTTCTCTCTACAAGAACTCAATCACATAACATAAACAGCTATAAAAGGAGGCTTTTTAAAGCTTTATTCATAATGTGTAGCACATGCATGTGGCAATGTATATCAGATCACAACACTGAATGAAATATGAGATTCATCCATGATGTAAGTTATGCCAACATATAGTAAGTTGAGAGCATTAATTTGAATTTAGTTATATTAGAAAGGAGAAGAGAAAAAAAGACATGCTGCTTTATTAGAGCAGGCTTTCCAAATTTAATATTAAAAATCGTTTCTTGATTCCTGAATGTACTTGGTAGTGGCACAATTCTTGGTGATGCAACTCACCGTAGAAAAGACGTACCAAGCTGTTGGCAGCAGAGAATGAAGGTGGTCCATAGGAAGAAATGCATTCTCAGGATTAATGGTAAGGAAGAAAGATTTTACCTTTGCTATGGTATGGCAGTATAAAGAAAGCTGTAAGGACTGAAAAATCAGAAGAAAGAGAACTTAGGATGGCCTCCAGGCCAGCACTTGCCCATGGGCTGATGGAGCCCCGGCCTCAGACACATACCTGAGAGCATTCCCGAGATCCACAGGCAATGGAAAAGCCACATGTTGGCCATCCCCGACTGGCTGTGTATACCACAGTGCAGTCTGGATTATTCTCAAAAACCCATGTGTAATTTATGGGGTGTATTTACAAAACGTCTTTAGCTTAAGCCACTGAATTTGTTAATACCCAGAGATGAGGATACAGTCTTCAGTATGGCAAGTATACTGCAAGGATTTAATACCAACTTATTTAACACTTAATCTAGTATATTTTAAGCCAATCTATTAGAGGAATATGCCTTGCAGACAGTTTTCAGACTAACTGGTGGTCAGCAAGAAAGACAGTCTTCTCAAACCCTCTACCACCACACTGTCCGCTCCTAAAAGAGGGCACAGTAACAGAGGGCATATTTATTGCATTCTGTTATTTCACTGCTTTTAGTTTTAATCACATAATAAATTACAAAAAGGAGAACCAGAGCGGAATAATCTGAAATGCCACAGTACACAAGGATATTATTTTGAGAGCAGTAGGGTAAATACGAAGCAAGTCATGCAGTCTTTAAAACAGAGAGAAGGCTGATAACGAGATATTTTTTTCAAGTTCCATATAGTACAACTCACCTAAGAGTAATATATAATAAAGAATCTGAAAAGTGGTAATAGAACTTTCTTTGTGATTTATAAACTTCTCTAAATCAAAAATACACTATTAATTTCACAAAGGCTAGCTGCAGAGAGGTACCCAAAGTGAAAACCTACATCACAAGTTTGAGTACGGAAAGGACAAGATTCTCAAGAAACAAAATCTTCTGTAGGACCGTTAGTTATTTCACCAATAAGTTTGCATGGTTCAAGCCAAGTTTTTCTAAAAGGTAATACAATCCTTTTTCAAAGGATCCATTGCCAAGTGCAATTATTTGTGAGCATTTGAGAACTTCATAGAAACATTATGCACACAAATGCCATTTGAGAAGTTTTAGGAAGTCCAAATTCATTAGGGAAGGCTGATCACAACTTAAAAGCAATTTGTGACTATGTCCAGCCCATTTATGAATGTTTTGCAATCCCTGAAATGAAATGTTTTCTTTAGTCGTTACAAAAACTGATCAGTACTCAGTATCTTGTTTGTTCTATAAATACTGTACACTTATTGACATATAAGAAAATATTATTACATAACTGAAAAAAGTTAAATATCCAGATTATTTTCAAAATAAATATGTGTTTACCTTTATTCTTAATACACAACTTTTCTACTTGAATAAATTTATAGCACCTGATCTTGTTTCTATCTTATGAAGATTTAGGAATTGGATGTATGAAGAAGGGACTTATTAAAAAACTTGATTTTCAGCATGTTAAAAACTTAAAAGTAGAAATCTGTATAAAACTTTGCTGTATAATAGAATTAATTTTATTTTAAAATGAATAGCATCAATATGTTTGGTTAAAACATTTTTCTTCTAAGCTGGATCAGATCCGCAAAGCCTTCCAAACTAACCTTGAGCTGCTTTAATAGACTTTCTACTCAGTGCCTGAAGCTAAATGTGAAACCAGGCAGGCATAAGTATCACCTACTTGTGGCAGAACCATGTGCAATTTCATAATTTCATTATTTTTTGCACATACAAATAGAAAAGTGCACAACTAGCAAGGAAGATCACTAATACAAGATGAGTATCAGAGAATTATAAACACCACTTTCTGAAGAACAAGTTAGACAACATTTCCAAACAGCATGCCAGGTTTCCATGAACTTGCCATATCAAAAAAGGATTTTTGGACTCATCTGTGAGAAAATCATGGCTACATAGATGGATTACCTAGTGCAGAGCCCCGCTGCTGTCCCAGGAGATCTGCATAGATGCACCAG
The DNA here is from genome assembly GCF_965183815.1 of Platalea leucorodia. Classification (NCBI taxonomy): domain Eukaryota; kingdom Metazoa; phylum Chordata; class Aves; order Pelecaniformes; family Threskiornithidae; genus Platalea; species Platalea leucorodia. Next base: position 25,249,786 of record NC_138831.1, on the reverse strand, counting down.
TTCATCCCTGCCTACAATATGGCATATTCCATAGCTCTCCAATGAGAATATATTATGTAAAGTAACCGACTAATTGCAATAGGTCATTCATCAGAATACCATTGAAGGATATGTAAAGACACAAACCAGATATAGAACAGTGCTTTAAAAATATTTCTGCTTCAAATAAACCTTTTTAACATACAGGTGGTATTCATACAGAACAGTGATATAAAGTAGAACGTTCAAAAAATAAGAAACAAAATATTTTCTTTCTGGAAATCTTCCTAGAGGAGTTACCATAGAGAGGGAGTTCATTAAATTTCATATCTCTATTAGGGACTTATTTTACAGCTGTTATTTTTATTTGTAATTATTTGCTGTTTCATATACAGTTTTAGAAAGCCACACAAAATACCATTTAAAGACATAAACACAACTAAATATTAATATCATTCTGTTAGAAAAAAAAATCTCCCTTAAAATATAGTTTTATATTACCTAACTATACTCATTTCCTGAAGAAGAATTTCAATAGATTTAGGATTAATTTGTGTACCAGATAACAGGACCCAATAGAGTTCAAAACTATAAAAAAAAGAGGTAGCTTTATTTGTTATTTACATTGCATACTGGCTTAACCTGTAATTACAGAAAAGTTTTCTTTAGCAGAGACCACAGCAAGCGGAAACCACACTGAGTTGTGCCAAGAAAACTGCTGCCTGTTCCACTTAATTACTAAATGTGTTTCTCCAACAAAATTTTATCTTTAAGACCAATTTTCACATTAGCAACCTGGCCTTTCTCTGACACATCGCCTGCATTACCTTTCTAATACATGCCCTAAGTACCTAAGAGACAAGGACATGCACAAAGGAGGTAAAAGCAGAAGTTTTATCATTTCTGACTTTCTTAGTCAGAGAATGGAATGGAATGGAATGGAATGGAATGGAAGAGGAGAAGAGGAGAGGAGAGGAGAGGAGAGGAGAGGAGAGGAGAGGAGAGGAGAGGAGAGGAGAGGAGAGGAGAGGAGAGGAGAGGAGAGGAGAGGAGAGGAGAGGAGAGGAGAGGAGAGGAGAGGAGAGGAGAAGAGAAGAGAAGAGAAGAGAAGAGAAGAGAAGAGAAGAGAAGAGAAGAGAAGAGAAGAGAAGAGAAGAGAAGAGAAGAGAAGAGAAGAGAAGAGAAGAGAAGAGAAGAGAAGAGAAGAGAAGAGAAGAGGACGAGACGAGGACGAGACTATTTCAGTTGGAAGGGACCTACAACGATCATCTAGTCCAACTGCCTCTTAAACTGCCATTACTGACTCCTTAGGTCCTTCCTCACAAAGCCCTATAAAGCCAACTGGATATGGTGTACTGGAGATGGAGTAGGTTATTTGCAGAATTACTGTAGGTTTGCTGTTTGGAGTATGATACGGGCATTGAGTTAGACATGATTGCCAGAACTTTTCAGGTATGTTTTACATTTGTCCATGAATGCTGAGGGTAATATCCCCACCTGCTAGGAAATGTAGCTTCATTCTATCTGTTGACATCGGCTAAATAATTCCAACCCTGTGGACTACCTATTGATTTACTATGCATTTTACAGTCATAGATGGCCTACAGCATTTGCATATGTATTACAAAAAATTCCAGGAAAACTTGACATAAAAACAGAGTGAGATTTTGCATGGCATAAATGGCTGTTGGTCATTCAGTTCCTAATAGAAGCTTAAAAAACCTCCCCTTTGCATTAATTTTTATCTACACATTAAAAAAAAAATCCCTTTTAAAATGGATGTTAAAAATGACACTAGATCAGCTAATGAAACTCAGGCACACAAACGTTTTCATAACAACATAAGCTAGTCTGGTTCCTCAGAGTTGTCAAGGACCAAGAATTCAACTGGACCAAGCGCTTCACTACTAAATCGAACATCAACATAAAAGACTGCATCAGACACATCATATTTATGTTCATGATTCACATGTGGCATTTTTGCTATATTCTAATATAATAAAGGATCTAAAATGTCACAATCCACACTTACAAGGCCACCAAATTAATTCCTCTCCATTCCTTCTCCTCACTACAGCCTCCACTGCTCAGATTTTAAAGGTTTTCTCACCTTTTTTTACTTGATACGTTCTTTACTGCACTACTGCACCTGAAAATCAGAAACGTATTTTTCTACCTTGTCATGTGATTAGAATTTAAAAATCTCTACAAGGAAGGGACTGGATTCTGAGTGGAAATGGAGAGTTTATTGCTGTTAAATGTTCTGGTAGCAGGAACATCAAAGATGTCACATTTAGAGGTATTACTCAGAATCTTACATCATGTATCATCACGTACCACTAATTCAAAAAACAATTGGCATTACTTCTATAGCAATGAACACAAAGGCAAAATGTTTAAACCGAATAATTTAAAAACCTGTTTTACACTAGAAAACACATTTGTATGTAGCATTTCAGAAGCCAGCTGTTTAACCATTTCCTATATCTACTACTGTAATCCCCCTGACCTTGACTGTCACCTATTAACAAGCCCCATACAGACCAACTCCTCTGCTTACTAAAAGGGCAAAAATGACTAAGCCACTCCTATCAAGAAAATAACTAAATAAGAGGTTTTTATTAAATACTACATATTATTAAAAATTTTAAAATATTCTATTCTATTGTATCTTATCAGTCATCATGACTGTACCTGTAAAACAACAAATTATCACTGCCTGTATGTTATGTGTGTAGTTCTCAAATTCTCTTCAACTGGTAAGAAAAAGTTTTTCTTACCAATTTTTTCATGCAGTTTTTCTTGAAAGAATAATCTTACAGGCTGTCTCTAATTGCTCATCATATCTGGAACAAAACAGAATAAAGCAAGCTGAAGAGCTATGCATTAGTATTGCCCAATAACCTTCACTTTCAAACTAGAAAGGCCCCGATTAATTAATGAATGAACCAAACCTGACTCAGCTTACACTATGTCTTTGTTGTTTTTGCTATTAAAAAGAAGTTTGCAGATTAAGAATTAATAGAATTAGTAGACACTATCACTTTATCACTAGACCATTAATAATGCTGGGAGATCTTGACCTTACAAAGCTTCCTGTATTTTTGTGCACTCTCATCACTAGGCTTTCTCTTAAACTGATTACCCCAGTTACTCTGGTCTGGCTTATGAAGTGCACTGTAAAACCTGTCCTGAGTGCTTCAGCAAGCAGAGCAGCACTGCAAAGAACTGAGCACCGAGCTCTAGAATTGCAAAGTCTGTGATTATCACACCTAAAATCTATTCCAAGTTTTTCTGGTAAAGATCCTCAGTTAAGCTGATGTTTATTTCTTTGGAAAATGTCTATGAATTCAGCTAGATTGTCTACAAATTTAAGTCTCTGCTGTTCAATTTTCAACACTGTACATGCTCTGCACTTTCAGTATTAGGCTATTCACTAAATAGCCAGGTGCCTCATGTGGACCCCATTATTGAACGTACTTTCTGCAAGATTCCAGAACAGCTAGGAAATATTGGGCTGAACTGATGCTTGAATGCCTTTTCTAGAAACTGAAGCTCTGATAACGAATGAATATGCTAAAGAAGAAAAGCAAAGTTCAGAGCAAAAAGAAGCCCTAAAGAAGAAACTGAAGAAGATGCAAATAGCTAGAGATAGACCCAGAAAGCAAGAAAAATGTATTAGCAGACAATGAAGATGTTCCAATAGCGCAAAACTGGAATTCAGATCCAGGTTTGGATGTTAAAAAGCCCCAGAATATAGAAGTGTTTGGATCTGAACATGTAATTCTGTTTTCTTATTTTCCTTTTTATAATGTATAAGAAAAGGGTCAGATATTTTTCACACCCACGTAAAACACTGTGGGTACCGTACAGCAAAGCATGTAAGTGTATAAGTACATGTTTAAATCCTATTAACTGTGTACAGAATTTACAATAATATTAAAAATGTTGCATCATGGATGAGATTAGGCATGATTACTACAACTAAATCCTATGTTATTCTATTTCTAAAACTGAGGTCTAATTTTGATTTCATTTTCTAAAATCAACAAACTATCTGTATAGACTAGTGTACCAGCCTGCTTGCAAGTTCTAAATCTCAACCTGTAAACTCTTGCAGGCACATGAACCAGATTTTAAATGCACCTGGACACTACTATGGAAATAGAGAAATAAATAGCAGAAGCAGTGGGAAAACCTATCCTGATGGAAGAAAAATGTTATATCCAGAAGGCAATGCAGCTAGCAGATACAATTGCAATAACTACAAGTGAAATGGTTCTGTAAGTAGGTATCATATGGAAAACAAATTAACAGAACTTGAAAACATCTGGAATAGATATCAACATAAAGCTCAACAATGCATTCGAAAACCAAACAAGATTCCAGCAGAAATATCATACAAATAAAAGACTGGAAGCAATACTTAAGGACTGAATCATGGAGGCCTCAATTCAGTTAATATAAAGGATTTGTTATTTTTATTTCATTGTCATTATCAGTTTGCTATATATATTTTGTCTAATAAAGTGATACGTGAAATCAGTTGGCACATTGGCACTGAAACATGAAAGATTAAGAAAAAGAAAGATCTTGATTAAACTAGTTTACTTTTACTATGCTTTGTCAGTATTTTACCCGCTATCTAAGTCCACACATGTCATTTTAGCATTAGTATAAATAGGGGAAAAAAAACCCCAAACAACCCCCTTTCCAGAACGAACTCTGCTTACTGGAAAGATATTCAGTTGAAATGTGAAAAACAGTCTACATTTTAAGATCCACAAAATGCAGAATATGGCATTGTTCTATACCAGATGTTTTAAATATACAAGAAAATAGCCAGATTGGGGTTAATTTAAATGTCTTTTTACATTGATTCATATTTTTCATAATGCATAATATAACATGTTTTCTTAGTATATAAACATATTTCTGCAGTTGGAACATGAGGATTTTAGTATCAATTGCATTACGATGGCACTATTTTAAATCTATTAACCATTTTGAAAAGCCAGAAAATCCCCTTACATCACCACTGCTTCCCAGACACATTTCTCAGTAACTTCTTTACCTTTTCCTCCCTTGATTGCCCCAGTTGCTGAAGGGTCCGTTCCTTGTCCAGTTCCCCTCCTCATGACACAGACTCTTTCCTTCTGAGAGTCTGAAGGATGTTAACTGGTCCTTCCTCACTCAGGACCCGACAAAGCCTATCACATATGTATAGACAGACCTTCTTCCTCATTTCCCTCTCTTCAGTAGTCTTTGTTCTGAAAGCAGTATATATTTCATAGGCATGTTTAAAACCACAAAGAAGTTGCTTGTTACTGCCTCTACCATTCCACTACTTGAAATTATACCGCTTTTCTCCTTGATCGTTTAAAAGTAACTTTATATAGTTATAAGGAACATGATTATCTTGAGCAAGCCAGTAGTCCCACTGACCTCAAAGAACATAGTGCTGAGCACGAACTGTGACTTTTGCGGAATTGAGACCTTATAGTAATGCCATAAAGACATAGAGATCATGAAAACAGGACTGCCCACCACAGTCACTTCCTCTTCTCCATGTGGATTTTCTACCCGTACGCATCTTCCAGTAATACTCCCTATTCTATTATCTCAGTGATTCTAAGCTTTACAAAAACTAACTTCAGTGAAACAAAGTAGGTTCTATTTTAGTTATTACAAATAATAAGAATAATGATTTTCATTGGGGAAACAGAAAATCTTGAATGTATATTCGTTTAGACTACACAACCCTCTTTTCTTTCCATCTTAATTATTATTGTGTATTACATGTAGTTGAAGCAAACTAATAACATAGTTATATAGTCCATAATCACTCTTTCTTCAAGAGTATCCAAGTTTAAAGTACAGTTCTCTACTGGAAAACACTAGGATAAAAGAGGTCCCTTCTTATTAAACAGTTTGCCACCATTTTAAAATTCTGATCAGTATTACTCATTGGCAGCAACTGGCACACTCAGAACATTCTATTTCAGCCAGCACAGGTATTAACAAAACCTGGAGCTAAAAGATTAGTTATCAGTGACAAAATAGGTTTCACACTGACCAAAATTTTGGCTGAGTTTGTAGACATGCCAATAAGAAGTAAAATAACCAAAGTAATATAGTAGGTGGTTTGACTAACAATTTATAAGAATTAATAAACAATAATTAGCAGTTATGCTTAGATACATCTAGTATGCTGTAAAGTTATATGCACATTGATGGATGGTATTATAGGAAGTTAACAAGTATTATTATTATTACCCTGTTGTACTCTACAAAGATCAATTTGTAGGTGTCTTAATAAAAGATCAACCATTAACTTTTATAAATAAGTCATAAATACTAACTTAATGTACAGGTTGACTAAAATTTTATTTTATTTTTTTATAAAACAAAGATTTTTCACTAGAAATAAATGGCAATGACCACATATTTCCATATTGGCATTTTTACAGTAAAACTCAATTCAAACTATAAGACAGTTAGTATTCATGAAACAGAGAAATGATGAAAAACAGCTATGGAAGAGCAAGAAAGAAAGACCCCAAACCCACTTTAAGTCTTCTTTTACTTTGCTGCCTATTCAAATACCTGTGTTGTCTTTTGAGGTTTTTTTGGTAATTTCTGCTCTACTGATGTTTGTGCTACTTAAAGTGACTTTCTATCCTGCAGCACTGAAGCTGCAGTGTTGAAGCTGCACGACAGTGGTTTGGACCTAAACTCCAGAATTTTCACAGTAATTTGGCACTGTCTCAGAGCTCTTTCAGTGTTTCATTTACCACAGCTTGGCATTTTCATCAATTGTTTTCTCCATCACTACTGAACTGGTCCCACGATTTGAAATTAATTACTTGTTCTTTGGAGTATGTCACAATTCCAAGTAATGTAACATTAAATCAGAGGCTAATTATACTTTTCAGCTCTATGAGATGGCTGAAGTGTTTGTAATGGAGTGCATGACAAATTACCCATTTCATGGATCCAGTGAACAAGCTGCCATAGCAGAGAAGTTCTTTCACGTGAAACAGATCTTTGGCCAGGCAGGAAGCAAGGCCACTCGCTATCTCCCTGTATTTTCCTAACACTAAATTAAGCTCATAAAACTAAGATTATGGCACTGTGCTTGGTATGAAAATATTTTTCAGTAGTTCCAAGCTAATGCTTTTTTAGCAATTGATATTAAAAAATTGGCTCCAAATAGTCATGATTATTTGTTTGACCTCCTGTTTACTTACCAGATTTTTTCTGCAGGTATGATTGCATCTGGCACAAAAAGCATCCAGCTAATGTTCTTCAGCTAGGGAAAGCACATGCACTACAGACTGCTATAGCCACAAGAGGCTTAGTTTTCATTATAGCTATGTTTACTCTAGCTGAGTAACTTTTGGGGAGTGCAAAGACACAAAACAGAGGATGTACTAGACAAGGAGCTCATGGAAACAATGGCTATGTATAATCTTTGAATTGTTCATTGCTAAAAATATTAGTGTGTCAAATCTCTGAGCATCATATTCTTTACCAAGAAATAGATATTTGAGAGAAAAGAATTACGGCTGAATTAGGATCAGTAAAAAATTAGCCCACTAATTGCACTTGGCCTCCCTGAGACATAGGTGCAAGAGAACAGAGTCCAATTTCTCTACAGAAAATCTTTTACTTCTGTTCCTGCTTTATTTTGGTTTCATATGACAGACACTAGTAATTCAGTGAAGGAGTGACCCCTAGACCCTGTTTCTTCTCCCCAGGGGAGCTCCAATCAGTCAGATTTTTCTCTGCCTTCCTTGCTACCAATGTATTTCAACTGGTTTCCCTATTTTTTTTTCTGCTAATTCCCATTTCCTTCATAATCACAGGCTTTTATGTGACTTGCTGGCCAAGCGATTTTCAGGGGAGCTATAATTGCCACAGGTCTTAAACATTAACCCTGCCAGGTGTCAGTGGTGGGATTGCTTGTGCATTTGATTAATGATACCAGAGCAAAAAAATTGTTTTTTAATTGACTGTCATGTTTTTCTTCTTGTTCAAGTGCTCCTGAAACAGTCAGATGATCTGGAACAAAGATTTCTTGGGAAAAAACACCTGAGATGGCATGCTGAAATACAAGAAATACAAGCTAACTTAATGAAAAGTAGAAGGTCTCAGAAGCCCGAGATGTATTGACTATTTTACATGTACAGAAATCTCAGCAAGTCTGAAGCATTTCCACCTTTGTCATCTTGGATGGATGTTACACCACAGGGAGCAGAGACACAACCAACAACTTTAAATATTATCTCTCTCTTTCACAAATAAACACACATTAAAAAAATAAAGGTAACCTTGATATTATTCATTAACAAGAATGGTGCTTTTATTTGGCTGGGGAAAGCCACACAACAAAGCTCACTGTCAGAGAAGGATAAGGAACTCTTATTTCCCAGCTTGCCATCAAGGGGTCAGTTCACATGCTGGGAGATCAGCACACATGCAGCTGAGCTCTCAAGTTGCAGACTGTTTTTTTTGGAGCCAATAGCCAAGATCCGTATACCTGTTGTTCTTTTTAGCACTTCTAGGATCAGAAAATTCATTGTTTTGATGAGCCATTCAAGATGAGGTTTTTCTCTCGTTGGAAAGCAGAAGCAGCTGAGGATCCATCAGTTATGAAAAAGTAGCTTTAAGAACTGTCCTGAAGGCATCAATTGTAAACAAAATACAATGTTTAAACACAAACATTTCCACAAGCTACTGCTTGAATCATGTTACTTAACAAAAGTTGTTAGAGTTGGATGTAAGTGAATGTATCAAGACAATCTTCAGGCAAACCCAGAAAAAGTAATCACTCAAAAGACAGCATTGTTTTAAATCTATTAATGGTTAGAATTCTGTTAAAATGTGTTTGCAGCTTCTTTTTCTTTGTCAATTAAATATGTGGGATATTTCCACCAAATTCCACTGTCCTAAGTGAAACAGGAGTGGAGGAAAATCAGCACAGGTAACCATCCCATGGCCTTGGAGCACACTCTTCTAGGTGTCTCACCTCTGTTAAGTCAGCTGAAGCCTGTCCGAAACTGGGGTGCTTTTATTAGACACAGTACGTTCAAGTCAACAAAAGTAGGCTCAAGTTAGCTCAATTGTTTAACGGTATAAGCTGATTAAAATAGACTGAGGTGATGCTCTCTTGAAGTCTCCTGTTTCAGCACAGCAGCCTTCGTATTTTAAGTGCTTTAATGACATCTTGGAATCCCAGTGATTTCAAGAAGCACTGGTCCAGCTCCTACTCCCGGCCTATCTTCAGTGCTGAAAATTCATTTTTCTCACAGACTGTTATTGGTGTATATAGAGAGTTCAGTTTTGCTGCTAGGCTATAAACACTCAGGATAATTCTATTACATATTTAAGATTCTCATTTAGTTGCACTCACAAATAATTAATCCACTGTTAACCTCTAGCTTTTCAAGATGCAATTTCTTCAAAATCCCTCCTATTGCAAAATCACCCTCCAGGTGACAGAAATCACTCTGGGTGTATGAAAAAAAAAAACCAAACAAACAAACAAAAAACAATTGAGAAACAGAGGGGCTAGAATGGAAGCTGGAAGTCTATTTCTTAATGATAGCAAACACTGCAAGTGATCATTATAATAAGTGTTTGTTTGAGATACAGTTGTTATATATTGCCTAAATATTTAAGTTAGCCAAACCTCTGACCAACTGAAACAAAACCTATGCAAGCCATGAAGCTGGAGCTAAACTGTTAGGGGGAGTGTGAAGCTGGCATTAGCACTGAAGCAGGAACAGGGGTGGTGTGAGGCACACAAAACCACAAAAAGTGATCTCATGTCTTTAAACTGTCCAAAGAATCATAATAATAAAGTTCTAGATGAGTGTTGAGGGGACACATGCCATTTCAATGAAAAAAGTAATAATTTTAAATGACATTTTGAAACATTCCATGGAAATGTATTTGAAATGTAATATGGGGACTCCAATAAAGAATATGCTTTTAATACATTACAGATTATATGTGATCATCAGTTTAAGACTTCCCCTCAATAAGCAAGATAATTCAAGTAGACATCTAGTCTGTCTGTACAGTTTGTATTGCCGTCCTTTCAAATGCAAACTCTGATGTTTCTTCATGGTCAGAGAAATACAGAGAAGGTATGGTTTTAATTTTTCAAACTCCTTTGCAAATAAGCTTAAACATTTTACAGTTAAAAGGACAGAATTTACATTTGCTGTGTCTGGTCAGTTTTAAAATGGTATCTGTTATGAATCATGTTCACTTTTAAAGTTCATTTAACTTGGCTTATGGTTTACTTTAAAAAAAATGTTATGCATCATTTGGAGCTGCACTCCTAGCCACTATTAGTAATAATAAAGGCGTGCAGGTTCCATCTGATGGCCCTTGTATAAACTTGGATTTCCATAGGAAAAAACAAACAGGATCCACACAGATGGTAATAAATCCCACAGGCTTGTGCCCTTATTGATGCCAAGAGTTTTAATCAAGGTACAGCCATTACAAATCTTTCTGCCACATTAATGGGATGTCTGTGAGGATGGTACTAGGAACAAAAAATAAATCCCATTAACCAGCAATGCAGTGGGATTTTTTGCTTTTAATCCTAATGAGCAAACATGCCTTTATGGTGAGATGAAGTCACGGAATAACTCTAGTGGGACTTAAGGACTCAGCATCTTCTGGTACTGAGCTCTTTTAGGCTAGTCTCAATTTTGCAGCTCCTGTGCTAATCACTCAGGTTGCCTAAAATGGTCGGGTAAGAGAATCACATCCAGAAAGAGAAGAAATGCAATATTATAAGATAATTTGCTTTCAAGGTGGATTAAGCTCCTTCAATTAACAGAGACAGCTTCACATGGTGGTGTCAACTCTCCACATACCTTTTTCTTTCTCTGAAGGTTATCCCAAATTGCAATGCTTCCCATCAGACTGAATCACCTATTTTTGAGGCCTCTACGCTACTCTACTCAGACCATGCCAATGTTGCCCCCCCAAAATCTTACCCACCAGTCTTTTTCTTTTTAAATTAATAATAATACAAAAACCAGTGGACTTGCTGACCATTTCAAAGGAGCCAAAGAAACCATGACATTAGCACCTCTAGTGCTCTGATAAACACAAAATGGGCCTCTGCAAAAGTCAGATGTAGAAGAAAAGGAACAGAGGGATCCAGAACTCAGAATGAACACACACCTTCATCTTACAACTCCAGTTAATGTCTTTTTTCCCTCACCATTATGTATTTCAAAGGAAGAAGAAAAGAAGAAACACCACGCGTTTGTCCACAAACCGTTGTAATGATGCAAGCACTTGCCTTCCATTCAGCGACGTTCACTGACATTTTTCACACAAGAAAAACAGTTTTCTTATAATAAATAATAACGAATAACAAAAATCACTTTTGAACACTGCAGCTTATAACCTCAAAGAACAAGCTATGTTTTCCTGATGCTTTTCTGATGCTCGATTTGATATGGTCTGCAGAACATTTTTTTTCTGCCTACTATTATGTTCTTAGCCTCTATTCTTCTATCTCCTATCCATCACTAATGCATAAAGAGACCTTTCCCTCACAGAAAAATATTAGAGTAAGATTACCCTGCACTCCCCACCCTCTTCATGAGAAATTTTTCCACTCTTTAGAGCTCTCAACATGCACATTTACCTGTTCCTAAGCAGCTGTTTAATCCAGTTAAATAAGTCCATCCTCCAAATCTAAGAGTCTAGTAAATAGTTCAGTTAGGCAGAAAAGCAGAAGATAAAAAAAGATCACCTAAAAACATCAGTGGAAATCTCATCACTGACACAGTGAGTAGCCGTGAAAGTCCATGGTCTACTTCCTGAAGCAGATGGACTATGAAGTCTCTTAAGACATCAGGATCCTCCAAGCCAATATGACTGTACCTACAATGATCAACCAGGTCTTGGAGCACAATGAAAAGACACATCTCTATGGTCCCATGAAGAGCGTCTGTACAGTTTAAGAATCACAAAACAGTATCCTAAGGTTTGTGACCTACCTGTTAAGCTTTATAAAGATGTATCACTGACCAGCTCTGCAACAAAAGCCTGAATATTCACCTGCCAGTACAAACCTGGTGAGCTTCTGGTATTTGCTGAGAACCAAGACAGCCACTTGCTGAAGAGCTGCTCTTTGCATTTCAGGCTGAGCTCCCTGCACTAGCTTGCTAACCACGCTGGTGGTCTCTCAAGACAAAAATAGACATAATGAAGTTGCTAAAACAAAAGTCCATCCACAGGTGTGGACCTGATTTTATCATCTTCCCCCTCATTTAGTCACAGTATCTCAGCTGCATGGCAGTGGCTGCAACTGTTGGATAATGATGCTGGCTTTTATGAACCATCTAACTTGAGTCCAGGCCCCATAACCGCCCCTCCCCAAACCCTGTGGCTTCTAGAAGTTGCACTAATAGAAAGCTCAGGGGACATAGAGCCCAGCTCCACTATGGATATCTGCCCAGATGCTGAGTAGTTATTTGAACAAAAAAAGAAAACCAAAACCCCACCAGGGTTGCATGTATGGTGGAGAATAGTTTAAACCCAGCCATGCAGATGTATTTATTTCAAGAGCTATCACTCAGCAACTCTGTGTTCTAAAGCATAACCAATTGGAAAAAAAAAAAAAAAAACAAAAACACCAAACAAAACAAAACCTCAAGTCCACAGATGGCCAGTGCTAAAGTGTGAAGTATTTCTCCAGTGCCACAAAGGTATTTAACAGCAGCACAAATGTTTACCTCGATATCACCTTTAAAACCAAAGGTATTTATGCACTCTGGAAAACAAACCAGGGAACAGGCAATGCAATTAGCTTCACTTACCACAGGCGGCAAGGAAACTTGCCAGGCATGCCTGAGAAATCCAGAGCTTCAATGGGAATGACCAGCAGTCACCTAATAGAAGTAGGTGAGTAATGGCTAATGAATAATCTATTCCATGCATTTAGGACTTCTTTCCATTTCAAAACTGTCTATGAACACATTATATACTGTCAAATAACTTCTAGAGCAGTGTCTTGAAAGCTTTCACGTTCAAAATACATTAGTCAGATGTGCATAATCTTTGGAATTATTTCTTGTACTACACTAAAAACAATAAGCTCAAAATTTTCACAGAAACAAAAAGTTGAATTATTTTATTAAAGTTTCCTATTTTGGCTGGAATATTCTTGGAAAACAGAGTAGGCAGTTGTTCCCATAACAAAAATCTACTGAGTAAGTGTTATTTACACATTTCCCTCTGTCATTCTGGAGACAACACCAGTTCACTGTTTGCCCCATCTAGAAATTGATTAACATGCTAAACGAAGCCCTTTCGCCTCTGTTTCTGGGGCCAGTGCTGCTGGAGGAATTCTTGGGCAGCACAAGAATAACCAGCCAGTGCTGCGCCTGCACCAGCCACTGACTTCGTGCTCAAGTGCATGCCTCTTGGGTGAGCCATAAGAACGTCACTCTGAGGAGCGTCATCTCTTCAACAAGAAAGTATTTACTTTGGAGCAAAAAGGAGGGTGACCTCACCCAGAAACATGGCGGTGCTGTCAGCAGTCATGATGACTGTGTTCCCGTTCCTTATTCAGAAGGAAAAGGTCAGTGACTCGAGTACTAGCTTTGACACACAGAAAGTAGGTTGGTACTAATCGAGTCTGACCGAGAACTACAAGCAGCTCACTCCAAGTAGCACCTTGGAGAGACAGAGAGTAATATTCAGATAAGGATCTTCTTGATAATGGTGCCCAAAATGTTGTCCCAACTGGACAAGTATAACCCCAATATATTTGTAGAGTCTGCTGCATGCTGGAAGTATAGCTGAGTTGAAATGTGTGGTATATATTTCACATATCAAATAACAAAAGTAAAGATGTAAATGTTCCTTGCGTGCACTGACATACCATATAGACTTTGGATATGAAAATGGAGACTTAATCAGATATTTACATGCATAAACAAATTATTGAAATGTAGAGTGTATCACTGATGGGCTCCTGGGATTTGCAATCTGTTGTGGAAAGTGGGATCAAATGCAGCACAATTCAAGCTATCAGCACAGGTACCATGTCAAGATCTGACAAGCTTTTCCCACCCACTGCAACACCAATCCACTTCATAGAGAGGGTAACTCAGACCACAAGCTAGCAAGCAGGTGCTTTCATGAAGGAGCAGTTAAGTTGTGCTTCATCCCATATGTGCCCTTTGATGTCAACAGAAGAGCTGCCAGTGGTGTTCAAAATGCATTCAGAAATTTGATGAACACATGCAGTTTTCGACAGGCAAGATGCTCCTACCCTCTACATGCAAGGCAGTGCCACCAGACTCTCCTTTTGGTTAAAGACCAGATTTGGGTTCCTCACTCTCTACCACTTGGATAGGTCACTTGACCTCAGCCTCCCTTCTTATGAAATGGCATTAATGTTTCTGTATCACTCATGTTTACTAGGGCCTTCACAACTTGCAGTGATGGGCATTATGGAATGCCTATAATAACAAATAGCTTACGTAGTTGACTTCCTTGCTGCAAACACAGATTAGATGTTTAATGCTATCTAAGGTGCATTCACCTCACTGAACTGGAATCTGAGTAAGTGAAAACTTTCCCAAGTCAGTGTAAATCGCATTGTTACCTATGCATACACGTACATTAATTAACAATGATGTTAAATTGCTAACAAGTTGTTACTGGAGCATTCAAGAAACAATAAGAGCGAATGGTTGAAGCGGAAGATTTTAATCAAATTATACACATCTGATAGCTAGTCTGTTTTCCAAAATAAAAGTTAAAAAGAGCAGGTACACTTAATGGATGTTTACACATTTTCTATTTTCTAAAAGCTTTCAGGACTGACTTGAATAAAACTCACTTTCATGGGAACTGTGCTTGTATCAGATTAAACTCATTATTACTGAGATAAAAATATCAAATAAATTCCTTAGCAATGCTCATATTTTGCTATAATAAAGTACCCCCATCCACATTAAACATTTCTAAAGAAAATAAGCAGTTGTTTCACAAACACTGGAGGTAATGTCCGCAGACAAGCTCTTTCCTGTCTGGGTTCTCTGGTGCTAACCAGGCAGTACATTCACATTATAGCGTTTCTTTTAGTTGGGGTGCTTAATATAATTTCCCTCCTCTATTCTAACACTTGCTGAAGGGGAAAGGGACATATGCATATAAAGACTTAAGTTTTGCTTCATGTGAAACTAGGTAAATACAGCAACACTGTGCCACATGTGCTGTAGGCATAACGTCTGCTGCATGATATTGTTCAGTGATAATTTTTTCATAACGAATTATACCAAATACAATCCTGACCAAGATGCTGAAGTTGCATGACTGTAAGTATTAATTTAGCAATAAAAGATCTCCAATCGTTATATTGGTTTAAAAATCACAGAATCATATGGTAAGAGATTGCTTAGTCTGTCTATTGTCAGTCTTAAGAATAGGATCAGCTGTCCTGCATCATTCCTTATAGAGGCATTTCTAGCCTCCCGTCAAATTCCTCTAATAGTAGAGATTCCCAACCCATCCAAACAATCTTTATGATTTCAACAACCACATTATTTAGGGAACATGAACCTTCTTCTCTGCAGCAACTCAAGTCCACTATAGCGCATCATGTCTGTTATAGATATGGAAAAAATGTTATTCTGTTCTTCCTTGCAGCAGCCTTCTAGACATTTCATGTTACTGTTTTCCCTCAAGTATTTTCTTCCTTAAGCAACCCCTGCTCTCTCCTTGAACTTCGTATTTCTAGACTGCTAATCACTTCCACTGATGCCCTTTGGACTTGACACTTTTATTGAGGCTTGGTATCCAAAACTGGTCATGATATTCCAGTTAAGGTCTTTGCCTTTCAACAGCCAAGTAGAGAGGAAAGATGGTATCACACATTTCACTGGCTGTAATTCTGCTGATACATTTTATTGCAATGTTTGTATTTTCACAACAATGGCACATTGCTAATTCACATTCAGTCCCAGTAAATCACAAGTTGTCCTTTGCAGACTATGTCTCAGCCTATGGATTGCCATGAGGCATTCAACAATTTTTTCTCTATTCAGTAGCGACAAAATAAATAATGAAAACCCATCTCCTGTTTGTCAAGACAATTTTGAATTCTGAGCTTGTCCTCCAACATACTTTCAGGTTTCATTTTTTTTTTTTTCCAAATCTCTTTTATTTCCAAACAGAATTGTGAAGAATAAACGAACTTCACATGGCCCACTCAGTATGCCCTTCCACTCTGATAGGGAATGAATAATAGCTACTCTCTGAAACTGGGTTTCCAAAAAGTTTGCACCCATCCCAGAATATTTTCTATACTGCCATCATTTAATGGCTTGTGAAAGTAGCATGTGAAATTACCTCAAAAGCCTTGCTAAAGTCAAGACACATGACATCAGCTGTAAGTTCAAAAACATTTAGTTAAAATGTTTATCTCTGCAATAAAGATACCAACTAGGCAAGAACTGAAAACTACACAACAGAGTTGGATGCAAAGCTAAACTCAGAAACTGCACTGGGCTTGGGGTTTATTTCATCCAACTCAGATGTTTAGAGAAGTTTGTGTTCCCCAAAGCCACTCTATTCTTTTCCCCAAAAATATATAATTTAATTTGCTGAAAGACACCATCACAGCTCCTCTCCATTTGGTACCAGCCTAGGCTCCAGTACAAGATCCAGGACTCGAATCATTCCCACTTTACTTGGCTTGCATTTTCCCTTCTGACCAAGAGAGACTGTGGGACTTTTATGACTGCAGCCTATTCCTAGGATCCCACAATGGAGTATTGTTACAACATTCCAAGGCATATTAAATATAACTCACACCACTGAGATCACATTAGTGCATTACGTTTCATTCTCAGGTCCCAACGACATGCAAAAATACTCATTCCACTCTCCCTTTTCATGCAAAACATACCTCTTGTAAGAAACTAACATTGCTTTACACCTTTCCAAACCGTTTACTAAACATACTAATCATCAAATTGCTGCATAAAACAGAGACATAGATTAATTTAGCAGTACTCTGAGTAACATTTTGGCTGAAGTGTGTATAAGGTAACATATGTCAGCATTACAATGAGGAGAGAATTCTTCAAGGAAATCCAAGAGAGGAAAGTTCCATTTTCTTAAATGGAAGCAATTATAAGACAGGATTATGAGCAATTCAAAGATGGCCAAAAAAGTACAACACTAGCAATCAAATAGGAAACAGAAACCCCACATTTTTCAGGTTTTCCTTCTCACACATGGCTGAAAAATTTTTAATTTTACATTCATTCACTTTTCTGCTTGACATTCTAGGGAAGATTTAAGCAATCTAGTAAAAACCTCCACTAGAGGACATAAAAATTTTAAATCTGGGGATTAAATCCTCATCTTGCAGAAGCTGGTTAGTGAAGATTTCTTGTGTGTACACATAAGTAAAAAATTAAAATGTTTTCCTTAAAGTTTCCTTTTATTTTAAAACTTCCAGAAATTTAGAATCTCTTTAGAGACAAACTCCCTCAAAACTTCCACTTTTGGAAGAAGCAGAAACATCTTGCTATGGTACAAACATAACATATTGCTTCCTTATGTATTTGTTGAAATGCATTGTTTTAGAGTTCATTAGTACAAGGATGCTGTGTTTTGTGGTTGGCAAATCACATCTTTTGTTATCCGATTCTTGTCAATCAGCAACAGTCATGAAAGAAAAATCATTGGGAAAAAAAAAAAGTTGTTGGTCCCTCAGATTTCCCATTGAGAGTCATGTATCTTCCTTTAGGTACTTTAAGAAATCTCTATTTAAAGATACAGAGCCAAATAACATGTGGGATGGCGCCTCATCTATCACAGGGCAAGCACAAAAACTGGTCCAAGGTGTTAGAGTATCAGAAAGAAGACAATATCTGTACTGCTGTGATACTGTATCTCAACCCACAAGTTTTCTCACTTCTACCCTTCTGATTATCTCCCTCATCCCACTGTGGGGGAGCAAGCGAGCTGCTGTGCAGTGCTGAGCTGCCTACTGCTGTTAAACCACAACAGTCCTGTTAAGCACCCAACGTGGGGCTTGAAGGGTTCAAGATAATGACAGATTTGATTGGAATGTGCTAGATTGAATTTATAGCTGTTATAGCTCTTTAGGTATTAATTGGCAGGTCCTGTGCTCACCATGGGGCTTGTTTACCTTATTGTATATTAAAGTCTAGTGCTCGTTAGTGGCTGCTTTTTGCTTTCGCTGCTGTGCTGCTGATCATCTTACTCTGCTGTGCCTGGGAACATTTAGATAACAGCAATGGCCATGCGCCTGGGCTGGCAGATGGCCAGGGCATCATTGCTGTTCCTGTGCTGCTGTGCTGGACAGGCTGGAAGTCCGGTGTGAATTTGACTGGAAGGGACTGTGGCCTGTGGATGAGTCCACATGGGAGCAGGACACCCCAAAGCATCTGTGGCTGTGGGTAAGTCCACGCCAGAGCAGGTGCACCTCGAAGTGGCTGTGGCTGTGGATGTGTCCGTGCTGCAGCAGGTATCTCTCTGAAGGGATTGCAGTCCAAGAATAAGTCCATGCTGGAAAAGGTACACCTCAAAGCATCTGTGGCCATGGATAAGTCCATGTTGCAGCAGGTACACCTTGAAGCATCAGTGGCTGTGCATGAAGTCATGCTGGAACACCTCCAAGCATCTGCAGCCATAGGTAGGTCCACAACAGAGTAGGTGCACCCCTGAAGAGACCATGGCCATGGATAAGGCCATGTTCGAGCAGGTTCACTTCTGAAGGGACTGTGGCTGCGGGTAAGGCCATGATGGTGCAGGTACACCGCTGAAGGGATTGTGGCCCATGGATAAGGCTGCACCAGAGCAGGTATACCTCAAAGCAATTGTGGTTGTGGCTAAGTCCATGCTGCAGTAGGTATACCCCTAAAGAGGCTGTGAGTCATAGATAAGGCCACACTGAACCAGGTACACCCCTAAAGGACTGAAGTCTGTGGATAAGTCCAAGCCAGAGCAGGGGCAAGGGGAGGAGTTCATTGCAATGTTGAACCCTAAAGTCTAGTCCAAAGGGACTGGGGTGGAGACTGTAATGGATATAACTTTAAATTTTCATAACCCATGATTTGAGTTACATATTATAGGAGTTACTATAGCAGGAACCACCCGAACCAACAGAGAACAAGCCTTACAAGAAGCAGTGCAAGTGCAGCAGTGACCCAACCTGAGCTGGCTTTGGTGCCCAATAATTCCTCATAACACATCACCTCTCCTGTCCTGAGTGACCACCATAACAGATGGAGCCCAAAGTCATGGACTAAATTAACTGAAAGGACATTTTGTGGACATTTATGGATATTTTATGGACATTTTACATCTGCCTGCCAATGGGAAATAGTGAATGAATTCTTTATTTTGCTTTGCTTGCACATGCAGCTTTTTCTTTACCTATTAAACTGTCTTTATCTCAACCTATGAGTTTTCTCCCTTTTACCGTTTCCATTCTCTCCCCCATCCCACCAGAGGGGAGTGAGCAAGCAGCTGTGTGGTGCTGAGCTGCCTACGGGGGCTAAACCACAACAACTGTAAATAAATACTACAGTATGAATACAAATACTGTACTAATTTGACAGTATAGTAGCATCAGGCTGCTGTAGCACATCTCAGATCTCAGGAATACTGTCAGAAAACTGATTCGCCTTTGACTCGCAGCTGGTTTATATCACTGCGTCTCCAAAGTCTCCAATAAATTTACTCCTATATTAAAATGTGTGTAAGTATTTTCAACATTTTATTTATTTATTATATTATAATATATATTATTTATTTTATTATATTTATTTACAAGGCGTTGCACAGAGAACAACTTCTGCGTTTACTCAGAGCCTCAGCGAAGGACCACACAGAAAAGAAATCTAACCACTTTCCTTGCAGTTATCCATGGGGCAAGGTGCTACAACCATTGGACAAATGCTAACGGTGAAAAAGCAGAGATATCTTGACATGGAAAAGAGATGAGAATAACACTAGTTGTTCTGCTAAATCCCAGCGAGCACGCAAGACTTCAGAGACTTAGTCTTATTCATTAGTCTTCTGAATAAAGAATTGGGAGCAAAATAATTTAAGATGGTCTAGAAAAGGATAGGGCGAATAAGCAGGAAGGACTTTGGGGTGGCAGTGGTTAAGACTCAATCCAGAAATACTACTAGAGGTCTCCTGAGAAATTCACAATGCTTTCTGACTGTGAAAGAAAAGAACTGAAGAGGCATTTAGCACATAAGGAGGACCTAGTATGGAGGATGGCCTCTGTGGTTTGCAGTGCTGCTCATTTCACCTGCAGTGTTGGATTTGGAGACCCTAGAAGCAGCAGGATGGACTGAACCCCACAAGAGACAAATCACTATAAAGGTTAGAGGCAGTGTGGACACCTCATAATGCCAGAAGACTGTGACTGCTACTCTTGAAAATGCAGGATTTCTATTATTCTTAGGATGTCCCTATACTTTAGTAACCCTTTTCTCTATCAAGTCTAATAGTCCACCATTATCTTTGATCACACAGGTAGGACATGAATGCATCCCACTCAAAAGGTCTGCATTCCCCAATACTTAGCTAGCAAAATAAGGTAAAACCCTAACACTGTGCATTTAACATCTCCTGTGTTGGTATCTCTTCTCATAGGAGCTGGCAAGCTAGTTTCAGGTTCAGTTAATCCAGTTTACAAAATAAAGTTAGCTTTTCAACATCAGGAAAGCTCTACTCTGTTACTTAGTCTGGTAGTCAAAATTAATCAAACTATGCATGATTTGAACAGTTCCCCAGTTCCAAATTTCATAACTGCAGCAGCTAAAAAGAATAACATTCCCTGAGCTTCAACCACAGTTAAGATACCATAAAAAGACAGCTCTTTACACACAATCAGGCAGACAGACTCTAAAGAAATTTCCATGACCTCTACTACAGCTTTTTCCTCTTCTGCCTTTTTTGTGTTACAAACTACTGGAGACCGCAGTGAACTGCAGAGTTAATTTTTGTTAGTCAGTCTACAATGCTGCCATGTCAGGTGTTTATCCATAACATGGAACAATTGGGTTTCTTCTCTCAGAATGCTACAAGAATTCAAAGGAGGATCCCGACTCTCTTCTACCCCTTCCAAACACTCTGTTATGTCAATTAGACCCACTGAAATCTAGAGTATTTTAGCTACATCACTTCAGTAGCAGCCCAAAAAGGCTGTGATCTCAACTCTGGGTGTGCTAAGAACTGACTGTGTAAATAGTGTACTACTGACCAAAACTTGTTTCCACCCTAGCATCAAGGTCCCAAGGGTTCCTGAAAGGAATTTCAGGGCTAGCTAACATGATTAAATCAAAACTGACATGATTTTTTTTTCTTTTTTTTTATGATTAAGGTGATCCCTAAATAGAAGCTCTCAGTCCAAGGTAGAGAAAAGAGCTGTAGGAGTACAGATGCTAGCAAAGTACTTGTTGGTGTTATGTGGCTGGAACATATTTTAGCTGCATTAAATGGCGTAATGATGCCATTTCAGCTTATATGACTGTAGATGATGCCACAGGACTAAATGAAGTCATTATCATAGGAATAATTTGGTTTAGGAAGTGGTATCTTTGTAACATACCCAAGCGCAGATGAGCTCTAAACCATCAGTCCCACGCGCCACTCTAAACCAACTGTGTCACCTGCAGGGAAAGAGAAGCATAAACACCTTGCTGAACTGAGGCATAGGTTGTTTGTCCAGAACATTTCCTCAGCTTTAAAACTCATTGTACAGAGCAAGCCAAAGTATACTTGCTCTTATATTTGTCTTGGTAAGCTCTTAGAAAATGTAAAGCAGACGCAGACTGCAGACTGATAAGTGTCACATGAAACATGGTCTGCTTGCAAGCTAAATGATGTTTACCTAGTTGTTTTATTTAATAATGGAGCCATTATGTAATTTCAATTCCTACAACAAGCACCAAATGTTTACCTTGCTTTGGTTGTCACTGAAATCTGCTGTTAATAAGATATACGGTTATATATAAAATCCTTGGAATTATATAAGAATCAAATGGCTTATTCATAATGGAAATTTTGAAACTTGCGGCATTAAATCTGAATGAAGCAGCCTATCTCAAAACAATGAAAAACCCTTAAAATAAGATTTGAGTAAATATTCATCTTGGGTTACATAGGGATAAAAAACTTGAGATTTTTGCAATTTGTGATGTGAAAAAAATATCACAAAACGCTAAAAACCAAAGTATTCATCCACCCACTTACCATACACACAAACACATTTCCATTTATTTTAAATTTGCAATTATTTTAAAATAGCGTTGCTCCATCCTGACTTGAGAATCAGACATTTTGCTAACACAGAACTTTTCATACTACTCTGAAAACACAAAGTCAGTGTGGAACACCTGCCAACATGACAGACGATCAAAGTCACTGGGTGCTATATCAACACACAAATATTCCATTATATAGAAGTCACCATAGTTTGATCCAAACCCACTGAACTCAAAGGAAGCTTTTTATTAATGACAATGGTTCTTTTTATTAAAACAAAGGTTTTGGACAAGATTTCAAATAAAACACAGTTACCATGCTGCTGGGTTCAGATCAGGAATCATCTATAGACTCTTGATGCAGCATGGCCCCATAGCCCTTTTTTACACAGATCAAAAGGGAATTCATCAAGATCTAAACATTTTGAAGTTTTAATGCTATGGGCCAAAATATTTTTATGATATGTCTAAGGCATAGTATTCTTTTTAACTGAGTTCCAGGAAGAAAACCTGACCCCTTTAGATCTCACAGACACATGTGAAAGATGTATGCTTCTTCAGCATTAACATAAAAATTGTAATAAACAAAATCAAAGAATCTACAATCATTAGCCTGTATTAGGACAATTTACTCATAGCTTAGCAGAACTTTCTTCCCATCATGCAAAAAGCTGTATTTCAGTAGTCTTTACAAATGACTGCCATGTGCTTCTATTATATAGCCTTTTCTGTCTGTTGGCTCCATCTTATAATGAACCTGCTGCTTCTGCTTAATTCAATATATGCCAGTTTTCCACTGACTTCAACAGGAAATCTATTGTCCAGAGCTGAAGATACTATGGATTACTGCTATATAAGATATAGTAAAATGAATAATTGGGTAAGAGGAGCAGATCAATGAGAAAGCTCTGGTTCAGGCACAGAAATCTCAATAATCCATAGTGATGGGAAGCAAATTCAGAAAAAAGAACATGGCAGTTAAATTGAGTTTACTAAAATACGATGTTTTTAAAAATTGTTTGAATATGGCAGGAGCTTTTCTAAATTTACGGAAGTGTCATAGTTAATTTGCTTGTGAAACTCATATTGGTTTTTTTTAGTCAGTCCTCAGTATAAGCTAACAAGCTTTAATCCTTCTCTCTGCATCTCATATTTTTTAAGGATATGTGAGTTTATTGCATTTGCAAGCAAAATCTAAATAGTTACCGAAAAAAATCAAGCCAAAAATAAGAGCTGGGAAGGAAACAACCTGTGGATCATCAGTATTGCTTAGTCATCATTCCCCTCGACTTTACTTGATAGCAAGTGAAGGATGCTGCACTGGAACTCATGCTCATATGCCTACACAGGCTCTCCATCCTTCTTCCATGATGTGGGAGAATGCGGTCACACTTAAGGGCACACCTCTGCCCCTCTGGCGATTCGGACAGCATGCTCAGCTATTCCTCTTCACAAGCAGGGCTATCTTTTACATGAAGCATTTCACTACATGGGGAGCACTCTTCCTGAGAAGAGAGCATGTTCAGACAGCTAAGGATCATTCAACGAAGACTAGAGAAACACTGAAGAAGGGCTACAAAACATATACAACTATGGAGATGTTCTGAACTGAGTGTCTGCATGTTTATGTCCATATACAGATCCGTTCTATTTCTTTGCCCTCTCAGCAACTGTTGTCCCCATCAAAGTCCAGACAAGCACAGGCTGGGATCATTAATTTTCACAATATTTCCATTTTATAAGTAAGGAACCAAACTTGAAAGCCTGGTTCAAATTAAATACCTTGAAAATCAACTTATTCTAACCCATCTTCAGCAGTTTCACTTAGAAATTAAGGGCAGTTGTGGCCAGACCTTCATCTGGTACCAAACCAGCACAGTTCAGTTGGCCTTCTGAAGCCGTCCATGAATTGGACATGCAAAGCAGAGGCTGCCTTCTCCCAATGTTTGTAATTCATGGTCAGCTCATTCTTGCAGAGAGTTTGGAATGATATCTGCTTTAATGATTCTTTTTTATTAAAACAAAACAAAACAAAACAAAACACAGGCCAAATCCCAATAGGTGTCCAGCTTCTGCAAATCTTGAAGTCCAATATTAGCCAAAACCTTGCTGATCAGAATTTTTTTAAATTCAATATTTTCAAAGAGGAAAGACACTACATCTTGGAGAAAAGTAAAATGTATTTTCCAGTCTTTTGCTGGCTTTATTCAACTTCAAGTCAATGCTGATTGCAGCTGCTCAGCATTTCCATAAGATATTTTCCCTGCATCATGGTTTTTTGGTTTGGGTTTTGGGTTTTTTTCCCTATTCTTTCCTTTCCCTTTTGATGTGACAAATCTATATTTTTTAATTATTGATAAATGGAAATTTTGGGTTAAGAATGCAAACTGAAGTTCTACTTTAAAGAGGTAGAGCTTAGATCAAATATAATAACAATTTACCATCAGCTATATTTCCTGCTTTTAGAAAAAGGACATAAAAAGAGCACCATATTGCCAAATAATACAAAAATGGGAGCACACGGGCCAAAGCAAGCACATGTATATAGATGGAGAGATTAGATGGAGAGAGCAAAACCAAAAGGCTTGTACTACACAAAAGAATGTTTAAGGAAAACGATCTGATCAGAGATTTCACTAGGCACATTTCAGATGGGAATTCAGCCCACTAGATCCTACTGCAGCCCAAGCTAGAGTCTCTTCTTCCCCTGGAAAAGTTATTGCATACAACTTGTGCTTACAATTTACATGGAAGACTAAGTGTTCAAATTTACAAACCAGTGAAGCAATTAAAAACAGCAAGATGGTGTCAGACCAAAAAAAAAGTAGATTACAGTAAAACTACAACAAGCAAAAGTTTGTGATGAAAGGATAAAATACCATAACAATTCCTCTGTTTCTGCAAAACACAGGCAGAAGAGACATTCTGCTTGACTCAGAAAACTTAGTACAAATAAAGCAATCACAGACATACTCCTTAGATATCTGACAGTGTAACACTTCTACTTAATTCTGTGCTTACAAATATATCAGCAAGAAACAGAGCACATGAAAATGCCTTTTCTATAGAGCTGGATTCTCTTCACTAATACATATTGCACCATTTTAGAAAGAAAGGCATTTTACCTCTGTTCAAAAGAAATATCCAATAGTTTTCAGTAATGATAGCAAAGGCTCATCCCCAAGTTAAAAAAATTCAGAAGCAAGAGCAACACAGACCAAAGTAAGCGCATTTATATATATATATATATATGTATGTATTTTTATATGTTCTTAATTTCAGAACAGCACAGGCAACTGAGAATATATTTTTCTTGAAATCTTTCTTTTGCTTTCTTTAAAGCAACACCCTATTTGTTAACAAGATAAAGTATTTTTCTACTATTCTTTCCTGACTAATACTTCCATCCTGGTCTTGCCTCATTCAGCACAACGCAATTTTTGTGCCATCGCCTTACCCTCTTAAAAAGAACTGAAAAATTACATACTTACCCATTATTTATTTTACAAAACTTATTGACCTAATTTCATCTCCATGTTCATCTGTTTGCTGTGAAATGAGCCTGAAACAGTTTTTCCAAGTCGTTATTGTTTCAGCCAATGATGGAAAAACATTTTCTTAACATATCTTGACTGCAGAAAAAAACAGAAGAAAGTACATTTATGAATCAAGGCCTGTAGCCACCGTCCCTCTGACCCACCTCTCAGTCTCTGTGGATAGCTGTATCGTTTCCTGAACAGTGCAATAGTCAGGATGCAAATATCAGGTCCTGACACGG
Organism: Platalea leucorodia; assembly: GCF_965183815.1. Lineage (NCBI taxonomy): Eukaryota > Metazoa > Chordata > Aves > Pelecaniformes > Threskiornithidae > Platalea > Platalea leucorodia. Next base: position 25,223,716 of record NC_138831.1, on the reverse strand, counting down.
CTATCTGTTCCTCAACTCTGATGACTTAAAAATGAGCACTGGAACAAAAATAGCCTGCTCTTTGTTCAAAGAAGGTAAATACAGAAGACATTCAAGCTCTTAGCTCGGCTTTGAGCCAATGATGTTAGCAACATACCACAGGGACTTGTGATAAAGAATAAAAGGGCAAACAGAAAGTAAGTTCATTGACAAGTTTTAAATAGCAGGATATTGTTATTGTGTCACCATTTGTCCACTTTAAAAATTTGAGATATTTCTTTTAAAAATCAGAATATTAGGAAGTGTAATCAAATGCTGTTCAGCACTCGTCAAAAATTACACAAAACTGGGTACTATTCTACATGCCATGCAAAATCAATTAAACCAAGATTACATGGAATTCAAATCACTGCAAAGAAAAAGAATACAATACAGAGAAATATTGATGGGTTAAGCAGGACTCATTTTTGCATTAAAAATGCATTAGATTCCCATTTTCTGTCTTCCCTTTAACCTTCACTATTTGTCTTATTTTAAAAACGTTGCTCAGTACTCACATATTGATGGATGTCATCTACTGTAGTTTTGTTCAAAACCATGAGCCAGTTCTTTCTATAAGTCATCAATTTACTACTGACTTCAGGGAAGACAGGTCAATTTGGCATCAACAGAAAGTAAGGGTTCCTATAGGCACTATGATCTTGGTGTAAGCAAGCACATATGAACACACAGGCAGACAAAAACTGTCAAAACAACGGTTACTTAATGACAGGCTCCTAACATAACATTTAGGCACCTAATTAAGACTCCTTGTTCACAAAAGCACTCAGCAGTCTCTAAGTTGTCCGAAGTTCAACTTCACACTCCTATTTTTAATATGAATTCAGCCATACACATTCTGATTGCATTGATGGGTAGAAATTTTTTTTTTTTAATGAGAGGGCTGGAAGGATGCTGTAATTAATCACAAGCCCTGTGCAAGGGAGAAGGTGGTACTGTGAAGTCCCTGGAGTAGTGAGGAAGCAGAATGTTGGCCAGGGAATTGCTGAACTCCAGAGCTTGCCTAACTCGGACACTATCTATAAGTAAGCACAGAAACAAAAAAAACCCAAGGAATTATGTATCTGAAAGTCATCTTAAAACTGTTAGAATTTATTTCGGATCTCTTCATAACTGGGATATGGATCCATTTTCATTTTAAAAATTCTTCCCCTGATAGCATATAATTTTTCCCTTAAAAGATACAAAAAAACCCCAAAGTAAACAAAACCCCACAATGTACTACTTAACATCATGTGACAAGAAGAGTCTTAAGACCACAGGACCTATTTCCTCCCTGTCAGGAATTTGTGGGCACTGTCTGTCCTGCTCAATTTTACTGAGCATTACACAATTCCAAACACTGTTTTTTTGGATCACTTAATGGATTAAAATCTGTCAGCCTTTAGCCAAAAAAACAAAAAAAAGAGGAAGAAAAGAAAAATAAAAGAAAAGGAAAAAAGTGCCAAGTGACACATTAGAAGCACTGTATTGTTGCTAAGTACTTACAGCAGGTTCACCTTGACAGTCTGTCACAACATAATGGGATGTTCTGTCACAGATGAATCACCTAACACCCTTCCTACAAAGGACAAGCATTGAATTCGAAGTAACATGACAAGCCATGATTTGCCTCAATCCTTCAAAACATGCTAAGGTGGAATGCAGAAGAGAAAGCCAAGAAGGAAGAGATGAAAGTTTAAGGCAACAATGCAGTGTTTCAAGACAGCACGTGTTTTTCTCTGCTGTGCTTGATGGACATGGCATGACTAAATGGCTAAATATGAGGTTAATTAAAAACAAACAGTTCATTTTTAAAAAGTGTATTATTGACCAAAAATATTATTTTCTCAGGAGTTTGCTACATGAGCATTATTGACTTGATTGAGCATTATTAGCATGTCAATCACTTCCAGGGTATTTTTATAACCTTGTGCATGTTGTTTTATTGCAACATATACAGATAGAAAAGTAGATACACACAGTAAAGAACACTGGAATTCATAATCTCTACCAACAATATCTGTTTTGTAGCATCTGGGGCCATGAGGAGGCTATAGGAGGGCCTTTTACACTGGAGCAAACATGGGAATTAGATAGTTATCTCTTTTAGCATTGTTGGTTTGCTCCCATGACTTTCTATAGCCAGGACTATTCAGTCCCCAAGATCAAAGACAGTCTCTCAAGACATGCTCATTGCCACAGCTGGATGGCCCAATATTAAACTTAGAGCATACAAATAAAAGTGGTTGTATATTATGTAGAAGCATATAGAGGTAGTGAAAGGGTTTGCTAAGCTAACTCCATGTTCACAAGAATTGGTGTTTAGGCCCAGTGTAGAAGAAATAATTATGTTTAAAAGTTTAAAATTCAGTTTAGTTTTTTGAAAAGAGTCAGTGACAGTCCTGATGCCTAGCCTATCCACAGAACTACAACAACAAAAATACCAGCAGTTACAAAACAATTTTCTTCATTCATTTGCCACAGATGTAACACACTGAAGAACTCCTGTACCCTTTGGCTATGCTATTAATCACCAAGAGATAAAGCAGCTGATCACTGCCAAGAACAAGGCTGAAACAATGTGGTATAAAGAAGTCTCATTAGGGACCACAGCTATTCCCACTACCTAGCTAGGTCAAATACAATGAGTATACATACCCCAAAGTAGCCTGTTTTCTGTGTTCCGTACAAATTAATGCTGATAATGGTGATGCTTTACAAAACATGTATTTTCATTATTTGTTACCTGGAAGACAAAAAGGTAACAAATGTCTGCATCACAGGACAAACCCTGGCTCAGTTTCCAGGGCTGCCTGAACCTTTTTCCCAAGCAAGAGACATTAGCAGAGTTGTTCCATTTCATTTTTACTGAAGGAAATGAACTGTGTTTTGTGTTTTTTACTTTGGGCAATCAGAAAATGACTGTCAAATTCAAAGTCCTGTGGAAAGCTAAAACATTTAAAAGCATAAGCCAACCAAAGACTTTTTTGTAAAGTGACACCCATCCATTATAATGGCCGTTGGGCATTCGCTGACTCCAGCAAAAATATGGAGATGCAAGCAAAATGACTGTTTTCAATTTCAACATTTCTTTTTCTTTTGTCTGTCATGAAAAGGAATAAACCACAGCAAGCTGACAGTTCATTGAAACTCAGCACCACGTGGGACAGTAAATAAAGAAATAAGATGAATCGTTTCCTTTTATGAAAACGTCTAACCAAGAGGCTTTGTCAAGCCACCACCATGATTGCGAGGCTCTCCTTTCCTTTTGGCCATGGAGGAAGTGCAACTGTGCTGTGCAGCTCCAGTATTTACTTGTGTCGTGAAGCAAAACTCCAACATTCCTTTTATTTTGACTCTTTTTCAGAGCTTGGTACAGACAAGGTTAGATCTGTACTTCAAAACAAAGCTGAAGGAGAAATGATAAGAGGCTCCTGAAAAAATACTAGAAAGTAGCACTCTACAAGAAAAAAATGAAATAAAATTGTTACCTGAACCCTTTACTTCAAGAGGTTTATATCAGTAAGTCCCCATAAAACCTCTCAACAGAATTAGCTGGATTAGTCAAAATAGACACGTAATCCAATTAACTTTCCTCTTTCTATTTTTTGAAAACTTAAGGAACTTTCTACAGATGGATTCCTGGGCCAGTAGACTGCTGGAGGCTACTTCCATCATAAAATCCAGTAAGTCTCACGCTATAAACATGTCTGAACTACAGGGTTTGGTGACTATTCTTAACAAAAAAGGGAAAAAGCCTGAACTATTTAAGATACAGTGAGAAAAGGGAAGCCAAATGCAAGGTGTATATCAAATGTAATTTTTACTGAAATAAAATTTAAAAACTGGTTTCTTGTGTTATTCCACAGCTTGTAACATCACCGTGTGAGATCACTGCATTGTGTCAGGTCAACAGTTACTACAACAGTCAGTTGTTGCTACAACTATCAGTTCAACAATTACTACAGGGATGAGCAGAAGACCAAAAATAAAAAAGAAAATACAAACGTTATGTTTTCTTGCATTCATTTTAGAAAAAGAATAGCCTTCAGACAGAATTAAAAAGTGTTCACAAGATTACAGAGACTTGATCAAACTCAGATCTAGATTTAGAATTTTGGTGTACATGCGTTAATGGAAAGATGTAGGTTCCCTCCTGCACCCTACATGGCTTTACATAGTGGGTCCTAAACCATTTTAAAGGGGAAGGCTGCTCCTTTCTTTTGTCAGCTAAGGACAACACATCCTACAGCCACTTCAGTGCAAGTATCTCTCAATCACACTCTATTCTATAAACAAAGAGAAGGAGCAGGACAGGTCAGCCTGACAAATAAAGGAAGACCTTTATCCTTCTGTGGTCCCTCAATTAATCAAGAGGAAAAACAGTCCTCCACGCAGAATCATCCTCACATAGTCAGCCATTACCTTTCAGGAGAGAGATCCTTAGGGAACTTCTAGTCATTCTTGCTCTGTCAGTGCTAGAAATCAACCACACCTTCAGCAGATTAGGAACAGCTGTCTATTGTTTTTTACAAAGCGGAGTGAGCTTGGATCCCTAGAATCCCTAGAGCAATGCCCCATACAAATGCTCCATGATGGTGCTGCACAGGACAGTTGCAATTGTTGCTAACATCAACCTAATTTTGCACGAGACTACCTGAAGCTTTTTGCATAAGTCCTATTCAGTCTTGACCACCACCATCCTATTAAACCTTCTTAAATTTAATTTGCATACACAGGCATGTCCCATAAGAGCAGTTGGCTTTCCAGTGAAATGACAAACATCTACACAGCACAAGAACAAGCAAATTTAGAAAAGTCAGAAACTCTATTTTCAGAAAGCAGAAGCAAACTAAATACAGGGTAGCAGCCTTGAACCACAACTTGAAATCCAAAACCCCAGAGGTTACTCCTTGGAGCATGTAAAATTCAGTGTACTATTGTTATGAAAAGCATGGCACAGTTACTTGCCTACTGGTGTGTTCAGAGGCTCTAGAGTGGATGGGATTAACCTCTGACTGGGAGAAGAAAAAAATGGTTATTGATCATATAGCCTGTACATACTCAATATGAATGAAAACATCAACAGATGACCAGGGTAACGTGATGCAAGACAAAGCACTGGACAGCCACGCCTATGGACATGCCAAGGAAAATGATGAGATGAGAAAAAAAATTCTCATTACTTTCACTCAAAACAAAGTACACTGGTGATTTGGTATGACAAGGACAATATTTCCAGGTTTATTCTTTGCAGCTCTGCCTCTATATCTAACCTAAGATCATAAAATACTGTACATTGATAAAAACTGTCATAGAATCATAGAATCATAGAATCGTCAAGGTTGGAAAAGACCCTTAAGATCATCGAGTCCAAACGTTAACCTAACACTGCCAGGTCCATCTATACCATGTCCTCGAGCACCGTATCTATCCGTTCTTTAAATACCTCCAGGGATGGAGACTCAAGCACTTCCCTGGGCAGCCTGTTCCAATGCTTGACCACCCTTTCGGTGAAGAAGTTTTTCCTAATGCCTAACCTAAACCTCCCCTGGCGCAGCTTGAGGCCATTTCCTCTCGTCCTATCACTCATTACTAGGGAGAAGAGACCGACCCCCACCTCGCTACAACCTCCTTTCAGGTAGTTGTAGAGAGCAATAAGGTCTCCCCTCAGCATCCTCTTCTCCAGACTAAACAACCCCAGTTCCCTCAGCCGCTCCTCATAAGACTTGTGCTCCAGACCCTTCACCAGCTTCATTGCCCTTCCTTGGACATGCTCCAGCACCTCAAGGTCCTTCTTGTAGTGAGGGGCCCAAAACTGAACACAGTATTCAAGGTGCGGCCTCACCAGTGCCAAGTACAGGGGCACTATCACCTCCCTGGTCCTGCTTGCCACACTATTCTTGATACAGGCCAGGATGCCATTGGCCCTCTTGGCCACCTGAGCACACTGCTGGCTCATGTTCAGGTGGCTGTCAACCAACACCCCCAGGTCCTTTTCAGCCAGACAGCTCTCCAGCCACTCCTCCCCCAGCCTGTAGCGTTGCATGGGGTTGTTGTGATCGAAGTGCAGGACCTGGCACTTAGCCTTGTTGAACCTCATACAGTTGGCCCCGGCCCAACGATCCAGCCTGTCCAGGTCCCTCTGCAGGGCCTTCCTACCCTCCAGCAGATAGACACTTCCACCCAACTTGGTGTCACCTGCAAACTTACTGAGGGTGCACTCGATCCCCTCATCCAGATCATCAATGAAGATGTTGAACAGGACCGGCCCCAGTAGTGAGCCCTGGGGAACACCACTCATGACCGGCCGCCAACTGGATTTGACTCCATTCACCACCACTCTCTGGGCTCGGCCGTCCAGCCAGTTTTTAATCCAGCGCAGAGTGCACTCATCCAAGCCGTGAGCAGCCAGCTTCTCCAGGAGAATGCTGTGGGAAACTGTGTCAAAGGCCTTACTAAAGTCCAAGTAGACAACATCCACAGCCTTCCCCTCATCCACTAAGCGGGTCACCTTGTCATAGAAGGAGACCAGGTTAGTGAAACAGGATCTCCCTTTCATAAATCCATGCTGGCTGGGCCTGATCCCTTGGTTGTCCCACACTTGCTGCATAATGGCACTCAAGATGATGTGCTCCTGTCATCACAAACATTTGCTGATTACGGAGGCTGCAAAGACCAAAACCCACTATGGCCCAAGGTTTTTTGCTGTCACCAGCATCCCTATAAAGTTGCACCATCTTCACCCCACTAAGCCCTAGTGCCAGCTTTCTCTATGCTTTTCTCCCTACCCATGAGTTTCTGTCCTTGCCTTTGTGGGAAGGCTCCTTTGCTCACACAGCTGAGCTGGGAGCCACGTGAGAGAGCCAATGTTAGCATCTATGCAAGAGAAAAGGTGGGTACTTGCATCTAGAGGGAACGAAAGAATAGGAAAAGCTCTTTCACTTATTTCAGACTGCAATTCCACAATTAGTTTCTACGAAGAAACCACAGAAGTGAGGCAGGCCACATTTTGGGGAAGCGGAGTTGCAGGAACCCATCTTTGAAACAGCAAAGACTTGTATGCAAGAAGAAATCTACTCCTTACAAGACTGTAGAGAAGTCAGAAAAGCCTTGACAAGCTTTCCCCAGTATTTTTAAAGAACATAACTGACTTTATATGCACATGATTGAATTTACAAAATCACATATGGGATCACTTTTTTGGTTTTCAAACAGCTAGTCTAGGTCCTGTGGAATTCTTGGAAGTGTGTCCATCCTTACCACTGGACATGAAGTTACTCGCGTGCTTTCAGACATCTGGACAGTTCAGCATAGAAGCACTAGACAAGAATTCACTTCACAGTGTTCAGTTTCTCACAGTTGTCTATATAGTAATGCTTCTATACTTCCCCAGATTGTTGTGAAGATAAATGCATCAAAGAACATGAAGTATCTGAATATTACATAAATGAGGATCACAAAAATGCCAGTGATAGGTAGGCATAAAGGAATGAAACAGAAAGGGAAGTCCAGGGCATATTTTGACTGACAGACAGACCTCAAAATTCAAAGAGTTTCCAGAATACAAGGAGCTCCCAATGCTCTTCAGAAGGAAGTCCTTAGACCTCAACAATTCAGTATTTCTTCACATCACTGTAAGAACTAACAATACAGCTGCCACTGAGAGTAGATGGCTGACACCACACCATCCAGCATCACCTTTTCCCTCCTCTCACAGAGAGCCACAGAAATCCAAAGCAGTTCTGGCAATATTGACTTTCCCTGCTCAGATGAAAATCTTTTATCTGTGTGACAAATTAAGCTTTAACTGATTTTACTGAGTCTTGCTGAACATTTTGTGAACATACAGATTTCAAGCGTTCTTAATGTAATGAAGCGCAGTTCCTTAAAGGCTGAGCCGAGAGCTTCTAACAAATGCAAACAGCCTACTTCAAACAAGGAAACAAACCACAGATTACTGGCAAATTTTCAAAGTTTCTGAGATTGATATTAAAACTGTATTTCTGCATCGAAGAACAAATACAGGAAAGGGAAAAAATCTCACTCCATTTAAGAGAAAATGCCTTTGAAATGTTATTTGTAATGCCTGTCAGTGTAAGTACATATGTAAAAAGGACAGCAATAGTATTCAGAGGAAATACATTGGCATATATCTGTTTATGCATGTATTTTCCTGCTGGGTTTATACAATTGCTGTAACTGAGTGAATGAAATTAATCTGAGGATCAAAACTGCCATATTTAAAAAATAATAATAATAAACTGAAGCTCATACTTTTGCAGGCATTTCTAAGGTATCATTTTTTCATCATAAGCTTTTCAACAGCTGTGACTCATAAACCATAAACACTTAGTACCAAGAAATTGTAAATGGCATATGATTTATGATGTGTTTGTATCTCTCTATATAAAAATGTTCTTTCTTTACATACGGGTTCAATGTGTTGGACACAGCTAGCATGATTCTTACATAAAAGGAAATCAGTGATGCAACTAAGACACCTGGCCATGAACTTAAGTTGACACTGGCAGGTTCTCTTTAGCATGCTAATTAGTTTTTCTAATACTGAATTTGAATTATATTTAACTGCCCATATTTTCTCAAAGACAAAGGCTTTCATTTAAACAGTAAACACTTGGTTTTCTCTTATAATGAGACACAATATTCCAAATTTGTAGTGTCTGATCACATTACATTACAGAACTGTTTTCTTATTGGAATCTTTTTAAGCTAAAGCATATATTCTCTGTCAATAGTATTCCACGTTTCCCAGAAAGCCAAAACCAGAGCAAACTGGTTTTAACAGCTTACATTAAAGTTCCTTGGATAACTTCAGATTATTGTTTTGTGTCATCACTGCATGATAGGAGTAAATACATAGTGTTTTACAGACTAGACTCTGATTTCCTGGTAAAAAAAAAGAAAAAATACTTAACCACACCTCACATGGAAGGTGCAGAAACATCATCTATGGTGATGCAATGCACATAATCCTACAGACATACTTTAGGTAACCATCAACAGTACAAAAGAACACCCTCCCAAGAAGCATAAAATCCTTATGACAGTAGATCCAAAGGTAACAAAAATGACAACGATGTAAAGGATCAAACACACACAGTTCCATACATCACATCTAGAAGATTAAATACCAATTAGGTTCTGGTTTGGTTCAGCTCTGGTTGGGTTTTTTGTTGTTGTGTTTTCTCTCATTGCAACAAGTTGCCCTCCACCATTCACAGCTTGTGAAGGAGTTGTTAAACTTTTTTTTATTCTTTTCCCAAGCAATATGATGCTGTTAGTTTGGGCCATCTACAAGGATCACTTCACTGTGATATAAACAAGCACTAAGTGTAATGTGTATTTCACAGGCAAATGACCATGTGGGAGTAAAAAATTAAAAAAAAAAAAGGCTTTTATGTATTGAATAATTTGCTGTAGTTGAAGCGTGCACAAGGAAATGATGCATCACATAATGTCATATGAAATTTAAAATTGGATTTTTTGGGGTGCTTAAATGTTGGCCTAAAAAACCTGCAATACAAGTGCATTTTAAAGTCCCCAATTCCAACAGGCTACACTTTATTTTAAATAGAAAAAAAACAGATTTTTTTAATGCGATTTGTTATATGGTGCAACGTTTTTCTGAAATGGAAGGAAATTTTAAAAAATAGCAACAAAACAATCTGATCCTCACATGTCTTGTTTTCTGAGATAAAATAAGATAGTATTTTTTCCCCATTTCAAGGGTAAATCCAGCCAAAAAAGGGGAAATTACTAACTATACTCAGAAAATGAAAACTTGCCCATCCATTCAACAGCCAAGTGCAAACTTAGATAATCTGAAATTTCCACGCAATCTATGAGTTTTAGTTAATATAATAACTTTCATTTATAATATCCATAGGAACAAATTAAGGCAGATACATCATTTTTATGTTGCTCTCTAGTACTTGCTTTCTAGTAGTTGTTGTCTAACAGAAACACTTCACCAACACTACCTAATTGTGAGAATAAAGCCTAAAGGAGCAAAATCCTTAGCTTCATCTTTCCGATTTACAAGCCAGAAAGCCAGATAATTTTATTTTCCTTTTATTTGGTTTTTTGAAAGGAAAATCATCACTACAGTACAGAACAACCCTTCAAACAAAAACAAAAATCCCCATGCTAAGGGAGGAAAAAATGTCATTTAGAATACTAATGACATAGTATGTATGCTTATTATTCTGAACGGCTTTTCAATTTCCAAAAACATACTGAAAACCACTGCTAGCTTTGATTTGTGACAGAGAGTCCAGTTAATGAATTGGTGGAACTCAAAATCCTGGTGAATGTGATAGAAATAGACAACATACGGACAACATAAAACAGCTAAAGATGTGTCCTGGATGCAGAGAAAGCTTGGAACTTCTTACTACTCAGTTGTACTTATCTAGTAGGAACTTGCATGGCATGGATAAATAAAACCTTATAGACAAAATTTCTACTCAGGGAGATGAAGACTCACCACAAAAGGCTACTGCAAGTAAGCAAAGAAAATAAAATGTAATAGACGAATGACCAAAGAATGCTATGACTTAAGATATCAAGAAGCATAGGAAGGCAATGAGAATTGCCAAAAGGGAAGCATGAGCTTGCAAATGATATTAAGACAAAGGACTTCAATGTCTATCATAAGTGAAAGATGCATTGCAAGATAAAGCAAAGCCACTTTGTAACGGACAGAGGGCAAGTACTGCAGGCAACCTAGGAAAACACAGTAAGTATAGGAAAGTTTATCTATCTCTGCTATCAATCAGGTTAATGATGTTGAACATGAAGGAGGATGCTTGATCAGCATAAGGCTATGGAAGAGAGACCCCCGTCAAATCGGGGATAAGCCCCAGAAGCCTGAAAAAAATTCAAGCTGAGGAGAACCAAACCATTCCCAGCCCAGACTGAAGGAACACCAACTAACAGTAGTGTTTTTAAGTTGGTTTGGTTTTTTTTACATTGAAAGAGATATCAGATATTCAGTGGATAGCAATGTGTTACTGGCTCCAACAGTATTCCTGATTCCAGAACAAGTTATGAAAGTAAACGGAAAGCAGAATAAAATGCAACATAAAGAAAACCTTATCATGATAAAGGCCTAAGACAAAAGAATATAGCAGATCCCCATGTTTTATAGCAACTCTAAGAAAACTGCAAGACACAACTGAAGGGGGAGGAACTTAGCAAATTGTGAAATAGAGTAGTAAACCACTGTTCCCTATCTCATATAATAGGAAAAAATTTGGAACATCATATGAAATTAATAGGAAGCAGGTTCAAAACAAACAGAAAGCAGCAGGTCTTTATGTATTAAGCTGCAGAAGAGCTGACCCTGGGATGCTGAGTGCCAAAAGCTTGCCTGGATTTAAAAGTGACTGTTCAAATTCTTGGAGCAAAAATTCATCAAGGGTTATTAAGCAACTTTCTGACTCAGAAATTCCCTAGACTGCAGACTCCTGCAGCTTAGGAGCATAATTTCATGCCTTAAAGTTCCTGTGCCTCCCTTAAGCATTTGCTATTGACCACTTAAAAACCAAAATACTGGGTTGAGTGCATCATACTAGTAGAGATGGTCTGTTGTACCTGGACTCCAGAAGAGCTTCTCATGCAACTGATCGGGGGGAGACTGGAGGACGGGGGGAATCTTTATCAGTTCCTTTGCCTAGTTAAATTACTATCTCTAGTCCCTCCAATTCACTTCCAGAGCATTTACATCCAAAGCAAAAGTCAAGGAAGAAAAGCATAAGCTATAGTATAACGATGCAGAAGAATACATGGATAAAAAATGGTGATAGCACATTTAGTTTAAAATTTAAAAAATATTTCCAAAACCCTCAAGCAATGATTGGAATAAGCTTTCAGTAGAAACAGTGGAACAAACAACTATTTTTAAGACTGAGGTTTATCATAAAAGAGATCATGTGCCATAGTTTCCTGTAAAAGCAGCAGATTGGACACACCAAGGCAAAAGATCCTTTCAAGTCTTACACTGTTAATATGTGGCTTATTTGTCTGGAGCTAATCTTTCATTTCCTTTGATTTAGAAGGAGTACATATATTACCTTATGCTCCATGGTGGTGCATAGACCAAGGGCCAAGGAGAAGTAATTGCTATGGCACAGAAATTAAAGTAGAGACATTGTGGGTTTCAATTTCGAACACACTTGTCATTGTAAAATGCTCAGAAAAGGCACAACCATTACACTTGTTTTCTGTACTTTTGTATCCCTCTTGCATTTTCAATCTATATACAACTGCACAAGTATGATTCTAGCTTGCAAACAACAAATCATATAGATCAGAGCATTAGCTATAAATAAGTATATCTTTCTTTGGTCTTAAAACCCAAATTCTTTCCAGGGGAAGACTGTAATTAGTATGACATGGGGGCTTTTAGCAGATGTGAAACCGGATAGATTGAACTCTCATATGAATGGCCTGAAACGAGGTCTGCTTTGCATGGTTTGTAGTAATGGAGAGGAAATTGAGCATTAAATACAAATCAACAATCATTCATTTCACTGCAGCATTGGAGCAGCAGAGCTAGTGAAGTCACTCTTTTCAGCACCTTGCATCCTGCTGGACTTTATTTACAGCACCGGAGCTCCCATCTTTGGAAACGGCCACCTACAGGGTAACTCAAACAAAGAATGATTAAGTGAGAAAGCAATTTAAGGTCCAATTTTTATACACAAACATCAGAGAAGTGACATTTTCTTTGCTTGCAATTTATGATGGATCTTTAGATATATTCATTAAGCTATCATTCTAACAGCCTGAAGTGAGGTCAATGTGGCATAGTACTGCAAGCCACAATAACAGTAGATATTAGCTGGATACTTGTACAATAAGTGAAGTCAGAAGATTTATTAGTTTTCTAATCCAAAGACTGACCTGACTCTCCATTTAAAAGTTGAATAGGAAGTTGAAAATCCCTCCTAATGTTTTTGAGAGGTGTGAGGAGATGAGGAAAGCACCTGCAATGCATCACTCTGTTTAGACTGCAGCATGAAACACTGGATTTGTTGGCTGCAGTGGTCTCTCGGTAGAAGGAACAGAAAACAACAATCAAGGAGTTCACTGCTCATTATGTGTGAAGAGAAAAATGGAATGCTATCCCCTGAAACACCAGAACGCTCTCGAGGTCAACAGCTCTAAAAAGCTGCCATGACAAAAAAAAATTGATTTAAGCTCTGACCAGTTCAAGTTCATGCTAATGTTTGGATACAATTCTTTGTACGATTCAAAAAAAGTTAATATTTGGCTATTTAGCTGGTATCTGTGATGTACAAAAAGCAACTATAAGTTCCAGAAAAAATCAATGTCTTAATTATACGTACTATAATTACTCTTCACACTGTTTTCTGGAGAGAGGAGAATGCCAAAATAAGGCTAGTTCCTTAACAAATTCCATTCCATCTCTCAAAAGTTGCACCATTACCAAGGCCACCATGACAATGATATCAATATTCAATGCACTATCAGTTTGGCTCATAAACTGTCACATGAATTTATAATGACCCCATCATCACCTATGAGATAACACCAGACATCAGCTCCCCCTCCCTTAGCTCCTTCCTACAGACAGAGATCCATTCTTCACCCTGACACACGAAGGCTTGCCACATGCGGTCCCGTCCGCCTGTGAAGCACCCTGCTGCTGGTACTTCCACAAGCTATATTATGCAAGAAACACAGCAGAAGGGATTTCAAACAAAACCATGGCCTAAAATTGATCCTGGGAAGAGGATGATCCAACTCACTCCCTACTTAACTAAATAATTTGGGAGGGGAAAGAATGTCATTGTTTTCCCAACTTGATTACAAGCGGATGCAGAGCTAACAAATGCTACAAAACCTAAACCGTGCAGCCTGAGTCATGGCACTGGAGTTAGAGAGTTAGAGAATTTTCACTGAAAAAAAAATCACAACCAATCCTAAAGACATGAAATGCTCATTTCATTAGCAGTACCCTCTCATTATGAACTTTCTCATCAATATGAAGTTCTTTAATTGTTGAAATGAATGTCATACTCCACAGACCAAGTCAAAACATCTAATGGGAATCAAAAAAAAATCACATCAACAAACACCACTAAAAGGAACCAGCTGACAAGCACAGTAACACTCCACCACAAGGCAGAAAGTTCTCAGCAAGTAGAAATAAACAGGAAAGGGGACGTTTAAACAGAATCCCAACTTCAGCTTTATTGGTACTCTGCCTCAATACTCAGACCTACTTCTGATAGATTGAGCAGATGATGCATAACATGGAGAAGCCGGCTAGGATATGATTATTCACCAGTTCTCATAACACAAGAAACATGGGGAATCACACTCTGGCTAAAAAGGAGATTCTTTTTCACATTTTAATTACAGGTGAATTCATTGCTATGGAATGGGCTTCACCTTTCCATAACAGTCCAGTAAGATCATGGTTGCTATTCAGGATATGAAAGTCGTTCCCAAATCAAACACACACAAACATGTAAAAGTCTGCACAAGCTCCAAAAGTGACTGAAAATAACCAGTAAACTAAACTTTTACTCATATTATCCAGAAAGGATGCGACTCTATGTCCAGTTATAGATGATGCACTGAAAGAAATCTATATTGTCCCCCACAGTTAAGAAAGACACTTGTATATTTTTTCTACACTATGGACACCTGAAACTTGGTCTTATCCCATATTTTCAAACCACTAAAAGAGCCATTCTTTACTGGAGGAGGAAACCGAATAAGTAAATCATCAAGAAACATGATTAATAGGTTTTAACTTCACTGAGCCTTCACAAGTACAGCAAGTCTATAAAGACATTCCTCATCATCAAACACAAGGGCAATGATCCTGCTCTGCAAAAATATTATTTAGGAGCCAAGAACCACTTACACTTCTCCATTCTTGGGGTTGCATTAAATTAATGACAGCTGGGCATTACTGAGATCCACGGGCAACCTTTGCCATGCACTCTTTCCCGCAGCATGGCCTATTGCCTTGGCTGCACCCTGCTTGAGGAATGGGGAGGCAGCACAACTGAGGGTCTTAAGTGTTGTCAGGAGGATCCGCATCAGCTACATGTCAGCAAAGGATCATACTGTGGGGTGGTAAAAGCCAAATGCTTCAGTCAATGCAGCTTCAGCGTCACTGGAGGAACAAACAGCAATGAGGATTTGTACCAAGACAGCTGCAAAATACAACCATGGGCTGACTTCTTCATTGACCAACAAACATACATGTTCCCAACACTGACGACTTAGGATACACTGTGTAAATACTGACAACATCAAAGGCAGACTTAACAGAGCACTGATAAAAGATTGCCAAATAAACACCCAACTCCCCTGCCCTCTTGTTCAGAATGACAGCCTTTTTGATTTTGGCAATAGTGCATCTTGGCAAAATAGCGCAAGGAGGAGCTCTCATACTTTCAGACTTGATCATAACAACAAGTATTACATAAGCTGAACCAAAATTATAAATGTATGAAAGCTGTTGGGTGTTCAGGATGATAATGGTTAACAGGATCTCTCATCTGAAAGATTTCGCGTTCTGAAAATAATCAGAATTAATAAAACCAGATGCTTTCAAGAAAAAGTTGCAGCCAATTCTCCTAACGTCTTGCTGCAAAGTAATTACATTTTCTTCTTGCAATCCTTTTGTATTTCTGTTAATGCAGCACTGATGAATCCCAGTCCTAGACCAGGCAACTCATGCACACAGAAGCCCAGGTGTCTCTATTAGCATTTGTTTAAAAGACAATCCCAGTCCCCAAGGCCTACTTTCAGCAATAAAAACCAAAAAGAAGACAAAATGTTTCTAACTTCCATAAGATTATCAAAACTACACAGTTTCTTGTAATCATCAAAATAAATTAAAGAGATGAACCCTCAACTAGTTCTATACACCACTCTTCACCATGGTATGATCTCACCTAATAAAATGAAAATCAGAAACACATAATGGAAGGAACCAGGTTTTCAGACACATGAAAGTCAACAGGAACCGTGTCTGCTTATGCTTAGACTGTCTCTAGTCCACTATGTGTGCTCCGCTATGAGCAAATAAGAATCCCACTTATCCAGCAGGAGCTGTCGCCAGAAACATAAACATTGCACCACCTCAGGACAGAGTCAGACTCTTGACGGCAATACATGGGCATCGGCTGCGGGTCGCTTGGTAGAGCTTAACTATTATGAACAACTCCTATAAACGCAGACCTGATGGCTTCTCTGTGCCACTTTTATGTACAGCACTCTCTAGTACACAAGTGCTACTAGGGGAAAAACATTTCTGATTCTTCTTTTTTCTAGACAGATTTAGAGAAAAAAAAAAAGGCAGTGCTCGTTTTGGAATGCAAGCAGTAAAGATCATTACCCTGAGTACTGACACCTTGTATAATTTGAAAAATGATGTGACTTTTGGGTAAACACGAACATGCCATAAAGAGGGTGTTCTTACATTAATTAAAAAAATCAAGTCTACAGACCGGGTAATGAGCCAGAAAAAGGCCTGATTTTTAAAACGTGCATTACAAGGCATGAATTATGTCCTTAGCTCTTTGAAGGTATTTATTGCCTATATTTTCTTAAATCTATAGAATCAGAGACTATCTTCAGAAAGCAAGAAAATATGGAATAGATATACTTTACTATATATTTTAAAATGTCATTCATAAATTGGTAAATCAATTTGAGCCACAATATAGCATTCAAATTGCCCCATTTATATATAGTGAATAATAACTGCCGAGCACACAGCAGTCTTAACAATCATGGGAACTTTTCTGTGGGCTTTAGTAAGTCACAGATCTGAGCAGAGTTGATGGGAGTTTTGCTGAGTAAGAATTAAGTGAAAACCTCAGGGCTTGTCTCTGATACAGGTGCACAGCACAGCTCAGAAACGGTTTGCAACAGAGCCCTCGATGAAGGCCTCAGAAGTTGGCCAAATAGGCGGAAATAACATCACTTAAAAAATTCACTAGAAATAGGATGAAATTGGATACCACACATTACCATACTCAAAAAGCTGAGAGTCTATTTGTTTAATTTGGATGAATTTTCAAATAACTCAGAACTAAAGTAATCTATGGTGGGCACAACAACACAAAGGAAATACTGAAGCTGGTGTGTCATACGCCCTTCACCGTAGCTGTTGAAACAGAACTTGTAAATGCATCCGAGGGCCCTGTGCTAGACATATCAAGGCACGTTTTGTCACTGAACGTTTTTCAAAGCTTGTGCAAAACCAATAAAAATTAAAGTGACAATTTAAAAAATAATTTAGGCTCAAAATGAATTTATTTTACTCTAAAGGGAGAAGACAAAGAAAAATAGAAAGGATGTTATGAAGTACAATTGTTATTTATTAATAACATACAACTATAGGCACATTTGAGCTCAAGTAAACATAACCAATATCTTGACTTCAGTTTAACAATCACAGATTATTTATACTTTTCACAGTCATCACTTTTTAGCACAATTCTTAGCCCTTTATACATCGAACAGCTCGTCAGTACCTTTAGGTTTCATCAACATGTTCTGCCCTGCCAGCATCAATGCAGCCAAGACAATTTACATCATGTGAGAATCTGGATCATGACAAAGGTAGCACTGAATTATCTTACTTTCTTGGTTATTGAAAATATACAAGCTGTACACTTGATAAAAAGTTCTTCATCTCTCAGTTAGCACAAGAAAGCCTGTGGGAATACGAGGTGCGGGATCATGAGCAGTGCCATATTCCAGAAACTCCCACGCAGGGCAACACCAGAATCGGCTGCTGATTCAGGCCATAGTAGGTCAGGGTCACCTCCCTTGGACATCTCCAGAAACCCATCAGAGCACAGGTACTTTACAAACATCAGTAGCTCTTCAACAAGGCTCTAGAGGCACTGGCTTATCTGACCCATTGTTTTTTTACTTTCCCTGTGGACATCTCTACACAGGCAAATATGGTTGTGAGAGTAAGGCTTTTTTAAAAATCCATTAAGCACTGAACACACTCCCATATATAGGCTGTTTGACAGTCACTCTCAAAGCACAAAGCACTTCCCTCATGTTCATGGTCACCAGCATTCCTGTACCAATTTTTTAATTATATATTTTTTTTAAAACAGTAACATGTATACCACTATCTTCACTTACACTTTGTTCACTTATATTTTTTTTTTCCTGTAGGATATACCACCTTACTGATTTTTGTACTTAAATCCATCCCCCTTTATAGTTTCTGTTCACTTACATACTTTTTTTTAGAACCACCAAACAGGTACGTATTTAGCACTGAGATGCACAAAGATATTTGTTGCAGAACAGATCCTGTACTCAACTCTGGACCTAGCAGGCAGCCCCTGTAACATCTGCAGGTCTGCAGTATCAGTGTTTGCCAGCAAAAGCCTCTGAATACCCAAGTCCCCTTGTTTTCAAATCTCCTAGCCAAAATACATGTGACTAGCATGTACAATATGAAACTTCAGAGATACAGGTACAACCAGCTATAATATGCTGTTACCTGGAGGTCCACAAGTGTAGGTCCTAAGTTAGAATGAACTTGAATGGAGAGCATCAGTGACAACACCAAGCAGTAGGTGCTGTACACTCTTTATTCCTTGTGTACCCTGCTTGGGAGGGAACAGTCCTACCGCAGGCACAGCAAAACCACCAGTGCCCACCACAGCTGTGTGATGGAGCAGGTTCACACAGACTTTCCTTCACTTGCAAACAACCTCTCTGCCCACACTCTGGAGCAGCCTAACTTCTGCCTAAGTCATCTCAACTAATCGTTGGTGTTAGGCATAAACAGAAAAAAAGCCAGAAATCATAACAACGAAAGGCCACCATCTTAAAGAAGAGCCAGCTTGCCCCATTCTTTGAGTGAAAGGTTCATTTAAAACACATGATCTGCAAATTTTCCATTTCATCAAATCCTGCTAATAGAATTCTACAATCTGGTAGTTTAAGCTATGCATTAGAAAAAGCCAGGGAAACATTTGCTTTGGCACTGGCAGGTTCTCAGATTTTTCCAGTTGGAACAATGATAAATGACTTAACCCTGATCATTTTTCTGAAACCTGATTTTTTTTGTTTGACATTTATTTACAGTTTCTATAAACACTAACACCTATAAAACATGGTTTACTGTTTGATTGCTTGGCGGACAAGCAAGCCTTAAATACATAAATTATGAGCACCTAGTTAATGAGTGACATGACGGACATGAAGTTTTATTTACCATTGGCATGAGCCTTCATATAAAATTAGTGGCATAAGAAAGCCAGGTTTTGTGAATGCACATAGTCATACCTATTCATGGCCTGACTTTTTTTTTTTTCTTTTTCTTTTTTTTTTTTTTTTTTAAAGACTTGACATAAGACTGTGGCCTATGTGTAATTTCATTGCCTGGAGCAAGGTTAGAGGAAAGCCGCTCCATCTGGCAATTTCCCTTTGACTGGCACATAGTTAAACAATGATGCAGTTTGACAAATTTCAAACCCTGCTTATGAAAAAATAACATAAACACAATAGTCACTCTGAGTAGATTGTCCACCTGTGCAAGCGGGCATGAAGTGTTAAGTAAAGGCTGCTGGTAATGAATAAAGATGCAGTGCATAGTTGGATTAGGTTGTTCCAAATGTAAATCACTGTCAGATAAAGCACTTGTGTTTACATGTAGCATTAATATTTTGATCAGTATGTTTAAGAGAATTAGCTTCTTAATGCAGATGTTCTCATTTGGACCTTCACACCCGTAGCTTCAGCCAACTCCTTTACCATCAGTTATATCAACATGTCATAAATCTTAGCTGCTTTAACTTCTATTTTAAACAAAGATTTGTTGTAAAATTTGGAGGCATGTTTCCTTCAGGTTTTATTTTTGGCAAATTTCTTGTTATTTTGTTGAAAATCTGACACATTAATGTCCAATTAACCATCTTTGAGTATTTTACTGACAAGGATCCCAGCAGCAGTCAAATGCCTTTTTATTGTAAGACCCTCCCTGCCCCCCACCCAACCAGCTGTATCCATTATGTGAACAAGAAGTCTTTATATCTTGACTCACAAACAATAAAGGCATTACACTTAGCCGAAACAGGACATATGTCTCAACAGCTCCACACTCTATGCCCTTTCGTACTACATACCTTAAAGGTAAATGCTCACAAAATGCTCATAAAATGGGATACAGTAAAATTCCAATACAAAATTCATGGACAGCTGGTGTTTCCTTTTTTAAACACGGAAAATTTTTTAACCTATCCAAGTTATTTTAGCATCGATGCCCTTATCATGGGGCTTGCTAGGGGATGCGACACCTGTGATAAAACACAACCCATACACAAAACAGTGCCAATTCTCTCTTAGGGCACTATGTAGCGATGGTGTCACTTTATAAACGTCACAGGTTTACCTTTCATGAAGTGAACATTACTCCTTTTTTAATTAGTGATTTACATTCTCTCAAATGTCACATTTTTTTCCAAGTGCTTTTAAATGTTGAGAAAGAAGTGATAAGTTAGTCTTAAAGTGCTTATTAGTAAAAGGAAAATTAATTCATTTTTGCTGAAAGACATGTGCAGCAAACAAGATATCCCACAAAATAAGATTTTTCCTGAATAAAAAGCATGAGAAAGAGAAATAATAGCATTTTGGAGGTTTTGTGTTTTGTAAAAAAATATTTTGCATACCTTTGATTAAACATGGAGTTCTAAACTTTCATGAAGTGTTACTATTCAACATAGTTTTCTAACTGCAATTTGTAAACACTTTACAGTCTCCTATCAATCTTCCCATGTGTCACAATCATTGTCAAGAATTAACACACTCTTCTGCAGGCATGGGCCTGTCTGGAAAGACCGACCATCTTACCTTTGCAGAGCTTCTCTGTCATTATTGCAATCAGAGCATCGAATTAAGTTTTAAAACAATTTCCTCATTTTTATAAACTTATTGTAACAGTTTTGCTGTTTTTGAATATGATGATAAGTGAAAGAGTTCATAGGAGCAAGATTTGTCAACAGGGATCTTTAGGTGATACATTGGTCATCAATCATCTGGGGGTTGTGGAATACAGATCCATTGCAAGGAAACAAATTTGCTTTGAAATTCATTTCAGTGTTTGGAAAACTATCAAAGTTTTGGGCTATGACAGCCTTTTGCATAAAAGGAGGGTGAACAAAGAACAGGTACCATGTTAAAGATACCATAAAGGAAATTGGTATAATAGGACAAAACTGCCATTTGCCCTTTGCCCCCAAGATGAAAGGAATTTGCCTTTGAAAGAAACACATAGAAAACAATTTGGTGCCTCAGTGATGTAACTGTTCTTGCAAGCATTTAAGACTAACAATAAACATACCCAAAGCAGTACAAGAAAAGCTACCGTGGGTTATTTCCCAGGGAAGGATGGCTGACACATTTTATAGATAATTTCTTTTCTGTCTGTCACATAAAGTGAAAACCAGGAAATAATAAAAAGTGAAAGGCTGAAAATATTGTCATAAGACAACATTTTGTCTAACAAACAATGTCTATCGTTCTGTTTGCAAGCTAGCAAAACATTATGCAGATACTTAACTGAATTCCTGAGCAGTTCCACCATCACCTCTGTATCAGTATTACTGCTACTACCTAGGAGATGAGGCTCCAAAGGGCTTAAGGAATAGGACCAAGTAGGTGCAGCATCAACGATTAAATCAGGATTTTTCCTCCCACTTTGCACTTTGAGTAATTATTTACCAAAAACTTTATTTGCCTGCATCTTTGTACCCACAGATAACCTGGAGTTTTCCTCAAGGGAAATGACCTCCTTTTCTGAGTTTAGCAGTTATTTTCAATGCATTCATTTTTAATAAACCTGCAGGTGGAGTGAGCACATTCTGTTAAACACCTAAAGCTGTGGGAGAGACACCATCCTTGGCTAGCTGAACTGGACAAAACTCATGTCCCCAGTGATAAAACTGGAGGATGACAACCACTTTCTGCTTGCACCAAGTTCCAAACATGTTTCCGTACACAACTGCTACATCATAGTCTATCAGGTGCATTGTGTCTGTGGGGTGAAGGAAAATAGTGTAAAATATGGATTTAAACTTGCAGCATCAAGTCACCTAATGATGCCACTACCTGTTTGCAGAGTGAAGTTGTCAAACCCACTAAATTCTGAACTGGTGTCATGGAAAACACGCACAGTCCAGAGTCTGGCTGCAGGAAGGTCCCTGCTGACACCTTCAAAGAAAGAAAAAGCAGAAGTAAGTTTTGACCAGTGGAATGTCTTCATTTAACTTCAGAGAGTCATTCATTAAAAAATGAATGAAGACCTGTGTCGTGGTTTAACCCCAGCCAGCAACTAAGCACCACGCAGCTGCTCGCTCACTCCCCACCAGTGGGATGGGGGAGAGAATCAGAAGGGTAAGAGGGAGAAAACTCATGGGTTGAGATAAGAACAGTTTAATAATTGAAGTAAAATAAATTAGAACAGTTAAATAGGCAAAGCAAAAACTGTGCAAGCAAACAAAGCAAAACAAGGAATTAATTCACTACTTCCCATCAGCAGGCAGGTGTTCAGCCATCTCCAGGAAAGCAGGGCTCCATCACACGTAATGGTTACTTGGGAAGACAAACGCCGTCACGCCCAATGTCGTGTGTGTCCCCCCCCATTCTTCTTCCCCCAGCTTATATACTGAGCATGACGTCATATGGTATGGAATAGCCCTGTGGCCAGTCTGGGTCAGCACTCCCCCTGGCTGTGCCCCTTCCCAGCTTCTTGTGCCCCCGGCAGAGCAGGGGAAGCTGAAAAGTCCTTGACCAGTGTGAGCGCCACTTGGCACCTATTTAGAGACAGCTTAGCACTACTTAGCAAGAACCAAAGCATCAGTGTATCATCGACATTGTTCTCATCCCAAACCCAAAACACAGCCCCATACCGGCTACCAAGATGAAAATTAACTCTATCCCAGCTGAAACCAGGACAACCTGGCTGATCTACTCAGAGACCCTAACAATTAAGCTAGCATCAAAATTCAACTCCTGAAACACTGCAGGAAAGAAAATCAAATCACAAAACTGGTGTGATTTGCCAAAAATGGCGAACAGTACTCCTCGTTCTCTTACTTGACTTCCAGAGATTTATTAATGAAAAAGCATTATAAACATGAAAATCTTTCTGTTGCTTTTCAACTGCACACTGTAAGAATGACATGAAGAGTCCTCACTTCAGTGAGAAATCAAACTAATCTGTGTCAAAGCCTTAAATATTTTAATTTCCAAAATTATCCTAGCAAACTACAAGACAAAGCTGAACAATGCCTCACTACTCCTTCCAGCTCTCTGTATGCATCTTTCTTCAGGTGATCCTGCAGACCCACACTCTTCCATTCTTCCCTCTCAGCTTTAGGACATCCACGGAAAAGACCTGAGGAAAAGGCTGGTCCCCTGCTCCAGCTGCACTGCTAGAAAGCTCCAGAAGGAGCAGTGAGGAAAATCCTCACTCTGAAAGCCTACACTGATGCTCTTGTGAGTATGATATCAAATATCATATATTTGATATTCCAGCTTTAATTTTCTGACCTTCCAGCTGCTCTATGGTGTGTGTCTCTCATTTTAGAAATGATACCACCACAACACTTTCCAATTTTATGCATCTGCTTTCTTAAGTTTTACTACTCTGAAATTATTTTGAGATCTTGAATGTATATACAAAAGGTTGGATCCACTTTTAATCCTTACCCATCTTGATGCTTCCTAAAGGATATCTACCTGTCCTCCATTTCTATTCTAATTTAATAATTATAAACCAATGAAAACTGAAAATCTTCTTCTTAAAAACACCAGGATATACTCTTTTAATAATGGCATGCAAAAACATTTATAAAAAAAAAAAATGCCTCAAGAACTCATACTCCAAACTTTTACAAATTAAATATCAAATTGATATAAACATAATAAATATATCCATATCTAGAAAATACTATAAAAAATATATTTGGGATAAATAAATTCTTCTGCTGTAAAATGCTCAAAATGCTGGTTCCTAAATATTCTTATTGCCTGGAATGAAATCAAGTCACTCAATACTTGTTGTTGGTTATGCTAATCCTTTAATATTACTATTTATTCCAGCTGAGAAAAAAGGGCTAAGCCAGCTGTTCAAAACATCACCATTTTAGTGTTCTCAGTGTTGGCGTAACATTTTATCATCTATTCTTTATGTTCTGTGTCTCAATTCATCCATTAAATTATACATCAGAGTTACTTATGGGGTTAGCGATCAATTTATACTGATTTAAGACTGCAATAAAAATTACACAGCAGTCTGAAAAGATATAAAATGCTAGTGACATAGTTGCACTCCCTTACACATTCTCATAGCCCTAAGAAGAGATGCAGAATCCAATCCCCATAGGTTTCTGGGACCTAACCTGAGCCCTGATATCCTGTAGTGTAGTATGAGAAGTTCTACTTTAAGTATCACTTGCCCATCTTAAAATTCTAAACTATATCCTTGTTATCACAGGAAAGTAATTTTACAGCTAAAAATGGCATAAGTGACTCTTTAGAGAAGGAAGTAGGACAGCATTACCAAAAATAAATAAGATCATTTTTGTGGTATTGATTTATTTGGAAAAAAAGAAGAAAAAAAAAAAATCAAACCATTTATGCTACTGAGGATTCAATTTCTTGTTTAATCACACAATAAAGGTACAGTATATCTGAATTCATTACTTTTCTTGCTGTTCATTTTTACTCAAGTATCATGTAAAGCCATAAATGAAAAATAATGGATGCATACAAGGAAAAGAATGGAAGATATTTTCTGGCCCTTCAAAGAAAATGGAGAAACTGAGTTTGTAAAGGAAATACATGATCCTACTTAAACCCCTACCTAGCCTATTTATTCTTCTACAACATAGAATGTGTCAACTAATGACTCTATAGCGTTACGGCAGTATGAATACGGGATTTGTAGACTCTGCTTTTGTTAGTAGAATTTGCAAAGATTTTTAATAAATATTATGTTTCAGTGATGTGTTGGATTCCTTTTGCCTGACTATCTAAACACAAGGAAATAACACTAGTGAGTTTTCAAAATCTCTATTATACAACTCTCTTGGTTCCAGTGAAAAGGCTGCAGAGTAGCCCAAACCCTATTCTCCACATTCTTCTGCTCGTGACAAGGAATTGCTATCAATACTGCTATTTATTTACAGCCAAAAGGTACTGCAGGCTCCAGTCCTGATCACTAAAGGCTCTACAAATATACAAGAAAAAGACCAAATGTTATTTATTTTATTCCTTTGCACAAGCACCGATTGATAGGACAACCACGTGAGAGTGAGAAAGGACTAGTCTTGCAGTGCCCCAGCAGGTAGAAACCTGGATAGGCTGGAAAATTTGCATGCACTGTAGAAATGAATCCTGCGCTTCAAGCAATGGGTTTCTAGAATTCCTCTTTTTTTCATATCTAGTGACTTCCTGGGGAAATGTCCAAAGACTTCTAAAACCTGTGATGTGAAAGCAGCACTATTGCTACAGATTGACTCAGTTTCTTCTCGGATACCATTTTAACAGAGATCTGCACTCATTTTTGGCTATAGAGTTTTGCAAAGTTCTTTCTGATTATGCTTTCTCTACCACTTTCTTCTCGATTATTTACCCATCTGCAAATGTGTTTGCACAAATATTTTGATAGCTGTGTTTACTTGATGCTGCATGAAAATAAAGACAAACACATTAGGCTACCCTGACACAAATCAGGTTTTGTCACAACAACTAGCAAGATCTTGAATTATTTTCATATTATTATTTTCTCAATACAATATGTAAGTCCTGATTATAATTTTCTAATAATCAATATTAACAGGCTCCAGGCCAAATAAAAAAAATCCGGAGTCCTAGGAAATATTTCCTACAACGTGCCTCTACAACAGTAAGGCTATTAATAAGATTTGAAGATTTATCAGTTACATAGTTCATGACCTTTGCAATCTATTTAGTGGTAACGAGCAATAAGGACATTTTGCTAAAACAGGAACATTTATAAGAACTTCTTGATTCCACCTTCAAGAAAGATATCAGATATCTTTATGAAATTTTAATTGTCTCCCAAAACACATAATCCTTTATTTTCTTGAGTAAATTCACCCATCAAAAGGTTTGTACAGCTGGAAAGTGCTGTTTTCTAAAAGTCAGGCCTTACCTTCCATGGCCCAGCTACATGGCAAAGGAGAGTAGCTCTGTGCAGGCTTGTAGTTGGTCAGCATACAGACAGGACAACAATATCCACATTAGTGAACTGAAAAGCAGATGACATCTTAAAGGAGCACAGTGACACACTCTGGCAATTAAATACAGCTAATTACAATCCAGTGCTACAGAAGGCAATTGTTTGTGGACGGTGTGCTATGTTTCTTCAGATGACCAGTCCCCAACAAAGTCTCTATTCAAAGCTCTTCTGGAATAACTTGAGAACCTTGGTCTCCTTAAACGCTCAGAATTAAAGAAAATTGAATATGAAAAGCTATTCCTTAGTAGGAAGTTGAATTCAACACAGGACTCAACTGATGTGGTAGTCCTTGCACAGGCAAAGTTCTGACTGAAGCCAAGAGAAGTTTTGACTACAGAAACCAGTGTTTCAGTCAAACTGTGCTTAAGCAGAGGAGTGATCTTCAATAAGTCCAAATAAACCAAAGGTACATCTACTCCTCCAAACGCTACCGAGGTGGAGTTTTCTGTTAAGCCATATATTCTGTTACATAGCTGCCTACGAAGGTTTTGGCAGTGATGGGAGGCAAAACCTTCTGCATGAGCAACATTTTTTGTGGTTTCAATAGAATTAACTAATACGAACATTTTAGACACCCACAAATTTCTCAGCCCAGAGCTGAGAACACTACAGCAGTAAAGCTCACAATCAACTTAAATATACTATCAATTTAAAATATATTTCCTAACCTTCAGAGGGTCAAGGCATAATGAAGATTCTTGAAGATTTTTCCAAATGGTATGCTGATTCAGTTGAAAAACCCAGCATTTTTGAACAATCTTATGAATCTTTCATGTTAGACAACAAGCTCGGGATCAGCTGGGAAAATAACAATATAACTAAATACTAAGATGAAGCAATCCAAGAAGGCCCTTTCTTTCTTGAAAAGCAGACTGTAAGTATATCACAAAAGGCACACATTTTAGCATTTTCTGCAATGCTAATATACTGCTCAGTAGTGACAAATGACAGTTCTGTACTTAAAATAATTTCAGTCAACTTTATGTTTGGTCTTCCTCTCTGAATTTTTTGATGATTATAGACTCCTAATTACTTTGAAGAATAAACCACAACATTTTATCGCCTGTAACTGTCAGCCTTTCCCAAATTCCTCTACAAAGAGTAACTAGCAGTTATCATGAGTCACAATAGAACCATCATCTCTTTCATCATATTCTCTACTCTGACAAAATATTCACCAGCCAACATCCTCTTTTTAGCTCAGATTTATTGCCTTTGGTGTAACGAGAGCTCAAGGTCTCATACCTCAGTTTCAGTAAGTTCTGAACAAATCCAAAACAGGGGATACATCTAGCCTGTATTTGCACATTTCATAGCACAACCATATCCTTAACCATGGCTGCTTGCTATATGCATGATACAGTATCAGTGGTTAGTTAATTTTACATTGACACCTCCTCCTCTTAATTTAAAGGTCTACAAACTTGACTAAGAATTTGGTTTATTCTTGCAGAATGAAGGTACAGACCAATGTCACACAAGTTATTTCAAACAAGGGTTTAATAATACCTCTTTACAAGTTTCAGTATAATAATAGGCAGAACCTCTTGATAGAGGTAACGATTGTCTTACAGGATGTACAAAATTATTGCTTTGCTGGAATGTGGGAGATGTGGCTGCTACCAAAGCTTCCCTATGTGCTGCAAGGCAGGTAGCTACCCTGCTGGGGAACAAAGAGAAAAACCACTCAAGAAGCATTAAAATGCTGGACATCTTTTCCTGGGGACTTCTTCCATGACCTGAGCACTGCAATGGTGCTCCACATGGATAAATAAGTATTTTCATTCACACAGATGTATTGGTAAGGACCTTAGTTTCACTGATCATCACTCTAAACAACTAAACATCTGTCCTCTGCAAGCATTCAGTAGCATGGCAAGGCAGCATGAACGCTTCATTATATTAGATAATTTTAACTTTCACAGATTTCTCAGATGAAGGGTATGAAATACAACATCAAATGATCATTAGGAAACACACCCCACAGTTCTAAGCATGTGTAATTGTTTTCTGGGTGCTTTGTAAGTTAGCAGCACTTTCGTTTCTAATGCAAAATATGTTTAATTATTTACACTTTTAAAAAAATACTCTATTGAGGCAGCAAAACAAGTGGAATTAACTTCTCCAGAGGCAGCACATTCCAACATTTAAGGCAAAGAATATTAAAAGAGGGTTTAGAGACTCTGCCACTGGTATTTAGTCATCCTTTTGTGCATCACACTTCTGTCTGCTCTTGCTGGTTAGATTATTAATTTCGTAGGGTGTGGATTGTCTCTTATTCTATGTCTGTACAATGTCTAGGGCTGTAGGGCCTCATCTCATCTGGGACCTTGAGGCACTAATGCTATAAAAATATTACCAACAACAGTAAGGCAGTTCTTTGATCGCACTGAATTTTGAGAACTTAGTGGAGCAATGGTTCAAAAATAAGTAGCGACCTGCCAGAACCTTATTTATCATAGTGCAGCCACAATCTGCCAAAGCAATGCAAAGCATTAAATTCCTCTCTGATGAAACACTACCTGTTTAAATGGGGTTACTGGAAAAGTGAATACAGTACCCTGCATATAAAGATACTCAGGATTAATTTGTAAGCATATAAAGAACAAAAAAAAAAAAAAAAAAAAAGAAAAAAGAAAAAAGATTCTCATTTAGATATAAATAAATAGCTAGGTCTTTAAATGTTTAACAATAAATTGATTGTACATGTGGAATATAGACTGGCTTTTTTCCAGTTCTACAGAATCCTAATTAGTGGTGTTGAAACTGTGTATTTGTGTAAGTAAGTGATTAAATAGTTACAGTGATCCATATAGAGTTAAGAAACAGTGCAGATGATTACTGATTATGGAAATGTTTATGGGATCTAAATGAAGTGACCCGCATAGTTCCTTGGTATCCTCTTATTCCAGAGCATTGCAAAATGTATCCACACAGCAGCTAATGTCACCCTTTGGCTGCCCAAAGTAACTGCTGCTATTTCAATCTGGTTCCTAAAGCATTTCTAAAGTTTTTTCAGTTTTTTTTAGGATTCACCATAACATCAAATTTTCTTACAATCATGACCACTTCTATAAACACATTTTCCTGTTCCCTGAGCATTTTGCCTTGAACTTAAACTTCAGAGATGAATGAGGCAGAGGATATGGCACAGTCTAGAGTACACAAGAGCACTGAGAAATGTAGGTGGGCACAGAAATGCTGTGTACTCTCCAGTTCAACCTCTCCTGCTTAAACTAGGACTGGGGACACAGTCCCCATCTAAAGTAGCACTCTCCTTACCTTTGTGGTATATCTTGAAGGTGCAGTATAGGACAAGCCTTGCTTTTGAAAAGTCTAGATTAAACCTTTGCAGTGCATGAACAGGACTGTTCAGGATCTTGGCAATATGCTTCTTGGCAGAAAGCTGTTCAGCTGCTCAGTGGTCCTTGACAATTAGACTGACACATTGTTGTCTGTTTTAAAGAAAGCATACTATGATAGTTGTTACTGATTTATGACACTTCTTTTGCAGTGTTTCATAGAAGTCAAAAAATCCAGTAAGACCTTGCTAACAGGTCTTGAGCAGCAACTGCCACATATTATATTTATGTGTCTGACTATGAAAAAACTACACTGAAGAGGAATTTGGAGTCTGACTCAAACCACCATCTAAATGTGGCCTCCACCAAAGTTTTGAGTCAAGGGGGTTTCAGTTCCTGAGTTTTGGTTCTGGCCCATCTCCAGCAGGACCATAGATCTGGCTGATTTTCAGAGTTAGTGTGGCCAGGAACCCGGTTATTAGTCCTTCAAACTATCGACTAACACTCAACCCCTTCAAACAGACAGCATGGGAAAAATAAATAAAAGCATCACATAGTGTATTTCCAAATAAACTGATCTTCTTCAAGAGTATGCTTGTAACATCTGCAAAATACATGTTCCTTAAAATAAAATAATATCCTTCAGGTCTAGGTATAACTGTAAAAATGAACAGTCCACTTTTTTTTTCCTTTCTGCCTTGGTAGGAAAGCATATTTGTTTGGATACAACTAATTTATTCAAAATCCTAATTAATTAAAATTAAAACAACATATCTAATTTTAGCAAGAAGAAGAACTGCAGACTGGT
The DNA here is from genome assembly GCF_965183815.1 of Platalea leucorodia. Taxonomy (NCBI): domain Eukaryota; kingdom Metazoa; phylum Chordata; class Aves; order Pelecaniformes; family Threskiornithidae; genus Platalea; species Platalea leucorodia. The sequence goes on along the minus strand of NC_138831.1, from coordinate 25,193,265 downwards.
GTGCTACAGTACATAGCAACTCTGGAAGTGAGCCAAAGTCTCACAGCCACAGAAACTCAGCTGACAACCAGGGAATTCAACTGAATCACTTCCATCGCCTACTGCCTCCTAACAAATTCCCATTGTAAAATCACATTACTAGAAATTGTCTGTTTTAAAGAGTGGTTGAAAAAATTGAGAGAACACAAGCATAATTTTTCAGGGCTCACTTAAGCAGACTCAGAATGTAGAGGGCTTTCCCTCCACTGTCCTCCAGTAATTGCTATTTAAAGATCATTTGAATGACCTTCTAGTACATCTTAGCCATCTTTTTATTTACTTGTCTGGTAAAACTCAATCCTTCATCAGGCCAAATAGTCAAAGAGATGGAAAATTTAAACCTTTCCAGCTCCTGAAGGAAAGTTTCTCCCAACAGCTGTCTTGCTTTATGAAAGCATGAAGTCAGTACATCCAATCTCATGCTATCAATCACGCTGGCTGACATTTCCTGCAAACTGTGTCCACAAGACAAACGGGGAAAGAGAACCTAAAAGGAACAACAAATTGCCAAAAAGCAGATGGAATTATGTGCTCTTGTTTATATTTGGCTGTTCAAATGAGCCTGGTCTAAATGTCTTCCCCTTCAGAATTATAGCACTAAGCAGTCATTTGCATCACTGCTGAAAACACCTGACACTCGTATTAAGAAATATTGGGTTTAATTGCAGTCCATTAAAATGTGGAAATGTCTTCGATGTAGGATTAATGATTTAAGTGAACTGTCGGCTTTTAGAGTATTTTTAGGTCCTCCTCCTGCAGATGCAAACATCCTCTTGCTTTCCCCCCCTCCCTGAACTTTTGCAAAAAAGGTCTGCCACATGTTTCTCATCTCCTGGCTTTAGGTAAGTAGCATTTGAAATGACTCTGAACATCAAGCATCTATGATTTGTGACTTTCAGAAGAGTGTTTGTGTACCCAAAGGGATGTTAAATTGTTGTTTTGACTTTAATCTAAATAATTTTCATTTCCTCTTATGGTGAACATTTTCTACACATACCAAAACAGGATTTTGTTTTTGTCATTTCTTATATATGCATAAGTATGAAGTTACACACTGGATGGAATGCACTGACCACTGGTACTCCGTTTATGACTTTCCTTTACATACAGTTAGTTTTTGCCCCAGACAAAACTTGCAGTTGGATTTCAGTTACACTGGCATTGAGGTCTACAGGCAAGCATGCAGAACAGACTGAGGGTAAGAGCTGTTGTTGCTGACAATTGCAAAATCACAGGAAAAAATTATTCAGTGCATTGAATACTGTAAACGTAAATATAAATGTTTTAATTATCTGGGGGGAAAAAAAATCTGCTTCTTGGGTGAAATCACCAGGACTGAAGTTGCTAAACAATTGTTTATTAACTTCAGAGTTGTCAATACCCTGGGGGGAGTGGATTAAAACTAACAGTATTTTGACTGAAAATCATTTCTGGCATTTACCCCAGCAAAAATCACCAGCCCACTACACCTCTGAAGCTGTTAGGGTCTGGCCCAACACTGACCACGGAAGTGTATGGATCCTGGTGGATCCAGCAACCATGGAATAACGCTGGTCGCTCTCCCACCCTGGGATCATCCAACAAAGATTTGTTAGACTGTGCTAACTGGCTCCCAACTTACTTACTAATGGTTTACCATAAGAAATTGTTGAAGGTGAAGGTGGCCCAACAATCCAAGAAGTCTGAAAACCAATACTCTCATCAACACATCCTCTGTCTATGAGCCTAGAAAACACCACTTTCTGCCATCCCCCTTACAGTTGGTTTCCAGATCCTGTATTTATATATCACTGCTCTCTCTCTCTCTCTCCCCTCTCATATACTAAGAATCAGGAAATTCAGAATCATTCAAACATATAAATCTTACTGGATCAACTCTGAAGCTTGTAGATATGAGTGTGGACATTGTGTAAATACAGGTGCCATGTAAGTAGCTTCCAGATCGGTCAATCAAAAACAAAACAAAATCCACCCTAAAAGTTGAAATTATATTTACCAAAGAAATGAATGGAAAATGAGATGCAATGTTCAAGTACAGAAAAGGATTTAAAACCTTCAGTTTCATTATTTAGCAAACTGGTCATGATTCTCATCATGTGTATCTCTAAGGGAAATTACAAGAAAGTCAGACCATGTCTGTAGCGTTGAAGGCCAAAAGGTACAAAAATTGTAGATGGAGCTTGGGGTTATGCGAGGTTAAAGCTGTGCTTTAAAAAATGCAGATAATACCTGGTCACTTCCTGTATATTCGTCATTTAACTCTTACAGAAATCAGTATTTTTACATTTTAAGAAAAGTATAAAAAAGTCTTTAACTATAGTCTCCTATATATATCAAAAAAAAAGCGTCATCATTTTCAGAAGGTGTATTTTCTTATGTTCTCTTTCCACTCTTCCCACGGAGAGCCATAAAAAAATAGCTTAATTCTCAAATATATGATATTTGAAAACAGGCCTGGAATATTCTCAGTTTGCACATGTACACATTTTTTATAGTATGTACTAGATCATTACCATTTAATTATTAAAAACGCACTTCACAGACTAGGTTTAGCTACACTCCTAGCACACCTAGCTCTTCATTTTCAACACCATTATATATACACAAAGCCTAATGGTAGAGTTTACAACATTTTTAAATATATTGTATTTAAACTTTTAAAATATTTTTCTTTAAGCTTTTTGGCATGCCTGTGCTTATAAACAGGTTGTGCATGCAGAAAGGTAAGTTGCAACTAAATTGAAACTTGGCTTAAAGCATGTTTTGGAAAATGTGACTGTTCAACCCTTTTTAGCATCATTAAGCCTTTTCTTTCAAGTAGGTGGCATTATCACAATTTACTTCAATACCATTAAAGAAAGCAGAAGAATTTCTGAACACATCTGATCACATTTCACTCCCATGCGTTTTTCCATGCTGACTACTGCTGTAAGTACCATGCTCAAGATCAAGAGCATTGGCTTCTCAGCAACTCTTTTAGTGTTATCTGGACATGACTTACACCAGTTTCAGTTTCCTAAAGACAAAGAAACATCTGAAGATAGATTGCACTCCTCAGGTCCCCAACAGGACTTGTCCTGGGCATTGGGTATTTTCAGGGCCATCTTTTTCACCTCTCTGACAGAGGATTATCTCTAATTTCCGTCAGTAAAAAGAATGTTCCACAAAACAGCACATTCTGTAATAAAATGTCTGCAGATTAATCGAATTCTTGCAAAAGATGTACGATTTTCCCAAAAGTCAGGTATTTAGAACAGGCAAAATTAAGACACAAAAGAGTAGGTTTTGGGGTTTGTTTTGTTTTGTTTTTTCTAACAGGCAACCTACTCGCATTCTGTCCCAGCCCCAAGAATCTGAAATAAGCAAGAACATCCAGAGAATACTGTAGACTTGTGTCGTGGTTTAACCCCAGCCAGCAACTAAGCACCATGCAGCCGCTCGCTCACTCCCCACCAGTGGGATGGGGGGAGAATCAGAAGGGTAAAAGGGAGAAAACTCGTGGGTTGAGATAAGAACAGTTTAATAATTGAAGTAAAATAAATTAGAACAGTTAAATAAGCAAAGCAAAAACTGTGCAAGCAAACAAAGCAAAACAAGGAATTAATTCACTACTTCCCATCAGCAGGCAGGTGTTCAGCCATCTCCAGGAAAGCAGGGCTCCATCACACGTAATGGTTACTTGGGAAGACAAACGCCATCACGCCCAATGTCGTGTGTGTCCCCCCCCCATTCTTCTTCCCCCAGCTTATATACTGAGCATGACGTCATATGGTATGGAATAGCCCTTTGGCCAGTCTGGGTCAGCACTCCCCCTGGCTGTGCCCCCTCCCAGCTTCTTGTGCACCCGGCAGAGCAGGGGAAGCTGAAAAGTCCTTGACCAGTGTGAGCGCCACTTGGCACCTATTTAGAGACAGCTTAGCACTACTTAGCAAGAACCAAAGCATCAGTGTATCATCGGCATTGTTCTCATCCTAAACCCAAAACACAGCCCCATACCGGCTACCAAGACGAAAATTAACTCTATACCAGCTGAAACCAGGACAACTTGCAAAGTAGGGTAAGTGGAGTTTAAGCAGTCAGAGAGACCATACCTCCTGGACAGACAGTCAATAAATTGCCATCTGCATGGATTACTTTACTTTTACAGCAGGGAAAGAAGTACTACAGTCCTTTGTGACTCCCATTGCCCATTTAACAGGAACTCCATGGACGGAAAGAGGGGAGGACCTCTACAAGACATTTGTGAAGCAAGCACCCTCATCCCAGCCTTCACACTTGCCAGACAATATGGATAAATGCTCAAGCCCTGCAGACTCAGCCCTTGGCAGAGACATCCTGCAGACAACAAGCAGTTCTGTAGGAAAGTACTATAGCTGCTTTAAGAAAGCTCAAGCATCTGGGATGGTATAAATCAAATCCTAAAGGAAGATATTTCCTATAGCATTATCTTTCTTTCTGCAAGATCCATGCCATCCCAGGCTAATAAAATGCTGTATTTTATTATACTTCTGTACAGAGGTACTGAAATGTTCAGGTTTTTTGGTTCTCATTGTTAGAGAGCAGTGTCCACCTACCTCTTCCTTGCTTCTGTTGTCAAAGTTTTCAGCCAAAACCTAGGAGTGGATTAGAGGCCTCCAGATGTCCATAGATTTGGAACCAGACCTCAAAGGTACTGGGACATGGAAATTTCACTGAAATCCACTGGCAACCAATTATTATGTGTTAACCACTATGCCTGCAAAACCGGGTCTCATGATCTGGGTCTCCATCTGCTGGTGAAGAGAACGACAATCCAAGACCAAGGGCTATTGTATCTCCACAGTTAATAGGCAGTACATTTGCGGTTGTACTTACTAAACACAACAGAACACTTACCTCTAGCCACAAAAATAGGGTAGAGTGTGATTCTTGCTAAACAATGTTACTATATGATCCAGGACATACAGCCCGGACAATGGGTGAAACCTTACAACCATGAAAACCAACAAAAAAATACAAGTTGCAGGAGGCGCAGACTTTTTTTTTATCAAAGCATCCTACCTCTAGCAGAAAGCTTATACAATTAGGAAATATTTTGACAAGATGTTTGACTACCATGCTGCTCAACTCTATTCTTTCTTCTGACCTACCATGCCATGCATGCACCTTTCTAAACGAGTCCTGTCCTTGAAGGATATCCAATAGGATACAAAGGTTATAAACTAGGGAAGTCAGAGAAGTCCATACACAGACAACAGACAAACATGACAGGGCTTTTTAGAACTGTTGATTAAATCTCTCCTATCCAACAATATATTCACAAAAAAAGAATTAATTGAAAAAAGAGATTGTTAGACATGCCTAAATAAATTAATTTGTGGATCCCAGGTCTTACAAGGTGATAGAAAAAACAGATAAATTTTTGCTCCATATTTGTTATTGTTTTATAAAACCTACAAACACTGATACTTAATTGCTCTCTGCTGATGCTATTTCTTTTACCATACATGTACCCTCCAAAACTATATCCTTACCCCAGCAGCTTTTGCTCCTGCATAAGCAACTGAAGCAAGTGGAATCAAAAAACAAAAGAATCCAAGGTAAGAAATAGACATGCATGAGAAGAATGATAAGGTGAACAAAAATAAAAAATAAGAACATAATATTATGGGAAAGAATACAAGATAAAGGCAGAAGCAACCTTCAAACAACATGAAAAACATAGTAGATGGGGGAAAAGAAGAAACCATAGAAAAAGTTCAAAACCTGGAGTGGATCGCACTGCCAGATGAACACCCAATTAAGGTACAGGCAAAGAGCAATGAAGAGACAGAACAAGCACCAGTGGGTTAAGTTTTTCTGCTAACTATAAAAATAGAGTGCAAGATACTTAGAAAGGGAGTATTTTTGACAGGAATATTGGGGCTAATTAATGACATACTGTAATTAAACACCTTTTACGATCTGTGGACTTAATTCAGCAAGACTTAGCTTCTCTGACCAAAACTATTTGTATAAAACTGATTTAAATTTTGTTAGTCTCTGAAGCCCAAGGCTGCACACAGACTGCACTCAGTGTACATACTGGGAACAAAAAAAATCATGAAGCTAGAAATTTCATGAAGAAATAAAGGAGTTCACAGCTCCTGCTGCAGACTTTTATGTATGGATAGGAAAAGTGTGCTCAGCTCAAAAGAATAAAACTACTCCTACTAGAAAAAATAATGGATACTCAGAAACCTTCCTTTTCAGGAAGCTCACTCATATCTCAATAGTCCAGGTTTTGATAAAAGGCAGCTTTAACTTTTTTATTAATAATTTATGTAAGAACCTACAAACTAGGCTATACCATGAAGAAGTCCTTTATGCAATAAAATGTTTATAACATGAAGCATGCAGACACTATTACATATAAAATTATGCCTTACACAAAATAGGAAGGAATTTTTAAGAGATAAGTCATTTGGCAATTCTATTTGAAACCTACTAGTCACAGGAAAGTGTTGCTATCACTGTCATTGTGTCCTGACCGTTCATTCTAGCTTCCGCCACTGTTATGTGTATATGGATTTGCAATTGGCACCTAAACCTTAGATATGCAAAACTTCTATCGTTTTTTTTTCCCAAGGACTTTAAGGAAGAAGTCAAAAGGAGATGCCAATATATCTAGCAAAAATACTGCAGCTTACATGCGAGAGTCTGCACATGAGAAACGGCAACAGAAACATCAGCTGCAACACGACACTGGAAAACCACATGCAAGGCTCTGCACGTATGCAATTGCTTCAACAGCAAAGTATTTAAATGGCTTGCTAAAGAGATATAGATTTTACCTACACAAAAAGCTCTTCAAATTTACTCTTATCAGCTGCCTTGTGTATGCTTATGACCACTTTTTCTTTTTTACTTAAAAGCAAAATTAACTATAAATCCACTTTGTTTCACTGATGCGTAAACACGTTTCATACTAACTACACAAGAAATGTGCTCTGGATTATCGCCTTAATATCTGAATTACACAACTTTTAGAGCCTCTGTGTTCTTTGTGGATTAACAAACTATCAGAATTATTAGGCAGCATTAAAGTGTAATTTCCTTCATTTTGTAGAGTACCATTATTCAAGCAATTATGCAAGCATAGGAAGCAATTGCTGATAACTTATTTTTTCAGAAATAAGACCCCAGTTTTTAGAAATAGCTTCCAATGTAATTGCTGTGAAACCTGAAGAGCAAAACCAGCCACTCTGTAAATACACGGATTTTACAATTTAAATAAATGGTTATTTTTTCCTTATAAAATAAAGTGTTACCTGATGCCTGAAAGTTTCAGAAGGCATGAAAATTAGGCTTCAATTGCACTGAGAAAGTAACTACTTTGTACTAGTAATGGCTAAACACTGTAATGATTTGTAAATTAAACTGTGCTGTAATTGCTGTACAGAGTTATACAGTAAGTGAGAGCATGGCAATATCAGGCTTATAAAATAGGGTGACACGTTTTGCACTGGGCTACTTTAGAAATTGCAGCTGCTATAAAATGAAGCATGCGTTAGCAGCACTAACTATAACTGCAGTTCTCCACAAGCAGCACACATCTCCAATGCAATTACCTCTAATCTGCACCAGCATAAAGAAATTCAGAAACTATTACCCAGGTTTCTGGCAATGAATTTGAGCTCCATGGTGAGACTCCCAGCTACTCCCACTCTTCTGTCCTATCTCCTCATTCTGCATACAATAGCTGAGGTTCAAGCTCTCTGGGAAGTCCCTCCGTTGGCAAGCCTGGAGGCAAGTAGGAAAATTTTTGTCATCTTGAACTGCCTAACATGGCCACTGAGTCATCAGAAACATTCACGTGCCACATACACATTAATCTAATGATTTTGCTGTGCCACTATGTCCTGGTTTCAGCTGGGATAGAGTTAATTTTCATCTTAGTAGCCGGTATGGGGCTGTGTTTTGGGTTTGGGATGAGAACAATGTCGATGATACACTGATGCTTTGGTTCTTGCTAAGTAGTGCTAAGCTGTCTCTAAATAGGTGCCAAGTGGCGCTCACACTGGTCAAGGACTTTCCAGCTTCCCCTGCTCTGCCGGGTGCACAAGAAGCTGGGAGGGGGCACAGCCAGGGGGAGTGCTGACCCAGACTGGCCACAGGGCTATTCCATACCATATGACGTCATGCTGGGGGAAGAAGAATGGGGGGGGACACACACGACATTGGGCGTGATGGCATTTGTCTTCCCAAGTAACCATTACGTGTGATGGAGCCCTGCTTTCCTGGAGATGGCTGAACACCTGCCTGCTGATGGGAAGTAGTGAATTAATTCCTTGTTTTGCTTTGTTTGCTTGCACAGTTTTTGCTTTGCCTATTTAACTGTTCTAATTTATTTTACTTCAATTATTAAACTGTTCTTATCTCAACCCACGAGTTTTCTCCCTCTTACCCTTCTGATTCTCTCCCCCATCCCACTGGTGGGGAGTGAGCGAGTGGCTGCGTGGTGCTTAGTTGCTGGCTGGGGTTAAACCACGACACACTATAAGTTCTTTATGGAAGTATTGTCAACACATGGTAGAAGTTGGAGCTGACCTAAAGTCATAGATGTAAACTTCCAGTCTCTTAGAGGCTGACACTGCAGGATTTAGTATGCCAGATTAAGCCCTGAACTCACTGTAGCCTATAAAATTAGAGTTGCTAGAATATTATCATCAAATAAACATAAGGGTGTGGACATGACTAAAGCGAACACAGGAAAATGACTGTGGAAACACTTCTGAAAGTTGCCCAACTGCACATGTGTCTGTGTCATCCAGCCCACTTGATCTCCTTTTCTGTTTTCATTGGATACAGTATTGAGCAAAACCTTCTCTTGGCTGACTGCTGCTCCAACTGCATCTGTCTTTTGTGAATTTGAAGTTTAGCACTGACATGTTCTGCTGGCTGGCAATATCTCCTTCCTAGTCAGGCACAATCCAGTTCCAACCCTCTTCCCACTGGAAGCCCCACAGCCATGTGCGTGGTCACGTCAAAGCTCTGTTCCTCACGCTTCACTCTTCAGACTGTCCCTTGTGCTTGACCATCAGCATCTTCTTGCTCCTCAGTCCTTTCTTCCTTGGAAATCTGTACTTTATAATTCTCTGATCCACTTAAGCTCTCATTTCATGTCTTCTTTGTAGTGACATACCAACACCATTTCATTCCACATTTCCGTTATGCTCATCTGCCAGCATTTCTAAACTAACTTCTCATTCAACAATCTCTCCATCATCATCATTTTTCTGAAAAGAACATATGCCTTCTCCCACATCTTACTACTCTTCTGCTTCGTGTTCACCACCAGCAAGGGGATGACTGAACCAGTAATTTTTCAGTCTTCATTTGCTTACTCCTCCCCAGCTGAGGTGACATCCTTAGTGCCTTTTCTGCATTTCTTTATTCAGTCTGTCAAAGCAGTCAGTCAGCTCTTCTTCAGCATCTCCAAAACCCAACTCTTCTTCCTTGTCATCGTTGTCAACTGTTTATTGGCACACTGCCGCCACATCATCACAGCTTCCTCATTTCCCACCTCTCAGTCTTTTACCTCCCCTCTTCAGCCAAGGAGCCCTTGTTTATTACTATCTCCATTCGGAACTATGGGCTGCTGGTTTCTGCTCTTGCCTCTCCAGTCTTTTGATTCTTTCGTTTTGCCATTGAAATTTCTCCTGGTCAAGCTTATCGTGCACACTTGTCCAACTTCTCCATTCATCTTCCCTGCCCAAGTGCCTTACCTGGACCTTTTGTTTTCTCTCCGTTTTCATGATTCTGTGCCTTCTACAATCATCCTCTTTGCCTGGATCACCTTTTCTCCTCTCTTTCCAAAGCCTCCCTTGTTCCGATCCTGGCATCACCAACACTGCAAAACTGAACATTGAAAGGTCCTTACGAGTTTTCTTTCTCTGCTCTGGTTCTCGCATCACACTCCACCCAACCTAATTTGTTTCTTTCTTGACTGTGCTAACTATGAAATTGAGTACAGACCAAATCTTTATTTCTAAACAAAACCAAGCACTGGTATTGTAAACTTGGTAATGCTAACTACATTAATTTTTATTCTGAGCATGCTGAATAATTGGAAGCAAAGAATAAAGAAAGGATATTAAAAATTAAATTACATAAGGAATCAAGCATTTTAAGAAAAAATAGCTAGCCAGAAAATTATTTAGCTGGAGATGGTCTAGAAAACACTGCTACTATTTTGCAAAATTACAGAGTCAAAAGTTCTAATTTACTTAATGGAATACTTTTATTTAGCTTTACTTTATTAGAATAAGAACCTCGTAGTTGCCTGGTTTTATTCATGAAGCTATTCCAGCAGAGCTTATGCACTGTTTAGATTGTCTGGCCTAATCAATGATAAAGTCTATAATTAAATCAGAATGCTGTCATTCAAACATACTTAATTTGGAATATATTATAGATTTAAAAGCGTAAACAATGACAAGGAAATAGTGAGCTTAATACAGCAATTAGAGAAAGGGTTTCATTAAGGGTCACCCTGGCATATGGATTCCATTTCACAGAAAATATCTGCCAAAGCCATGCAGGAGCCACAAGGGTTATTCTGTTACCATGGAATATGAGTGCATCTGATCTTACAATACTACAGGAGAAGGAGCATGTGTAAATACTTGCTCTCTGATGTCAATGGAAAGCTGTCTACTAAAGCCACTGCACATCAGAGTAAGGAAAGCAGGCATTTCAAGACAGAAAATTATTTCAGAAGTAGCAACCGATTCCTCCTGGTTATGGGAAGCAGTATTGTGCATCATCTGTTGCCTGGCTATGCAGCGGTGGTACCAGGAACATGGGATAGTACCATTTTTACAGTTTACCAGTTAAAACACGTCTTTCCTTCACCTACATTACTGAGAAAGAACACATGCTGTTCTCAAGGCACATACTATAGGTAATGGCAAAATGTTGATTTGTCCGTTGAAGGGATCTTGTGATAGTATCTATCTGTAATTTCGTAAGTATTCTTTGAATGCAAAAATCCATCAAGCAAATGAAAATTGGAGTCAGATTATACACCACTGCAGTGGTCCCTTTGGACCTCAAAAACATACGATCCTATGAAATTTTCAAAATTCCTTTTTTGAGGGATTGCCCACATGTCTATGGGTGCAAGTTTTAGCTTTTTCATTATTTAAATAAAAAGCAGGAATAGCAAAGCTACAAAATGTTGTAACATGCATGGATTCTTTATATGTCAACTAATACCTCTTTAAAAAAACGATATAGACTCCCAAAATCAACTTTTCTACACTGAAGCTACAACCGCTTCCTGACTTTGAAGTTACAACCTCCCCAGAATTTGTCTTGCTATAGTTACAAACACCACTTTCTCCTGTTTTAACACAGAAGAATCAGTAAAAAAAAATATTAAAACAATTATATAGAGATGTATGTTCCCCTGGCATCTCCATACAAAGCAATTCCGAATCTGTTATTTCATGAATTGTAAGATTCCCAACAACTGCCCTCCAAGACCAAGCTTCTTGCCCCAGAAGAGCCCTCCGGCGCTCAGCAGCCCCACAGTGGGCACTAGGTGGGCAGCGCTCCACTCCTGCCCACGCTTGCACTGGAGCTGCTGGCAAACAGGACGTCTGTGAGGACCACCGCTCCCAGGTCTAACCCAGACCTAGACAGCAGTTAGAAAGGGGCAAGCAGAGGAGACTCATTTACATTCAGTGAAATCTCATTTGACATTTGGCATGCTATGATGTTCATGTCCCTTTCCCTTGGAAAAGGACCCTTTTCTCAAGATTTCTAGACCAAAGTTGAGCATTGCATTTGAAAAAAGGCCCTAGGGCCATTTAACACTAGACTACAACATCAGTTCTGTATTTGGCCCCACTCCTGAAAAACGCTCCATGCAGACACAGATATTTACCAGCATCCTACACCTCTGGTACAGACAGCAAACCAGGACTGTGTGCCCTGCTCTACTGTGCAGCTTTCAAAATCCTCCATGCACAGATTCCCTCAGGCCTGGAACCCCTCATTTCCCACACATGAGAAGCCTAAGTGCTGAATTCTCTCTGAGTAGTACTAATACTGGTTTGGAAGAGCACTTAAAATGTGATGGTACTAGTTCATTAGAGTTTGTGTTTCCAGGATGTTTTGGGATTAGCGGTAAAAAAAAAAAAAAAAAAAAAAAAAAGTCTCAGAAACAAGCTAGAGCAACTGCTGTGTATTAAAACAGGATGGAAAAAGTTATTCTATTGATGCCAGCTATGTTAGTCCTCTAGCTAAATGATTAATGTTGATAATTCCTCTCCAGCAGACTCATTAAACCTGAACTTATTTTTCTTACAGGCCTTTGACATTTCCTACTTTCTTAATATCAGAGGTAATGACAGTGGCGTGATTATATACTTATTCCTTTCCACCTTCAAGCAGTTTTCTTTGGCAAGAGTTACTTTTTAAGCAGAAAACCTGCACACGAGTATTCATTCTTTCCCAAAAACTGTTACAGCTCCATTAGCAACACTAAATGGCAGTGCCTTAGAGGAATGCACAACAACCCTTCTAAAAATTATATAGTCAAGGTATTCAGAGCAGTACTACGAGAAAGATATTTTCTACAGAACTGCAATTTATAATGGTAGGGGGAGTTCTGCCCCCTCCCCCCACATTTCTTTTAGATCCTGTTGTCAAAAAATGTCCAAGTTAAACAAAGAAGAAATTACAGAATGAATCTGGAGCTTAGCCTTGAAGAATTAGGTTTCACTCTAATTGAGATCATACGCTGCATGTGCAGTTTTGGCACATAAGCCATATTAATCAGAAAGTCTTTAATCGTGGATAATTTCTCCTGTGTGTGCCAGACTGGGCATTCTGCTGCTGGCCCAACTTCTAAGTCTGTTTAAGAGTCCACCTTTGACTTCATAAACACCCGCTTACAAAATTGGGGTCAACTTCCTCCTATGAAGGCATGCTACACTGGCGCTAAAAACATTCCCTTAATGATTAAATTGCATCTCATATGGAAATAAAAATGTGCAGATTCCAAAGGAGTGACTGTTTCAAGTGATTACAATTTGTGTTGGAAGTAGCCCTCACTCGAGCCCATCTTTCTATGAAGTACACAACAGATGGAAACCAAGGAAGATGATCCAATAGCCACAGTATGAAATTTGATGACTGCATTGAGCATCATTTAATCTACTGTTATTATACTACTGCCGAGATCCAAGTCCAGAAAGAGTAAACAGGACACAAAAATGTTTCTTGCATTCAATTTAAGATTGAATGGGGAGGCTGAGTAATGATATACCAGTATTGACTGGATTTACATCCCTTTGCAGTAGGGATGAAGATGGAAGTACTGAAGCAGGCAGTGAAATACCCCACATACATGGATAAACCCTGTTCCTGCCAAACTAGAGTATGCATTTTGAGCCACTATGACTTCAATGAAGTCCGCAACATCATTCCAAATGTTGGGCTACATTTGCAGGAGATCAAGATTAACTGCACTCCTCCTACTGAAAAATATCATCACTCACATCACTCATGCTTTTTATTAGGTTGTTCATGTACTTAAAACTTTAATATCCATAGTGCATACACAGATCTGTAAAACCTATCTTAGATTTGTCATAATGCACAAGCAGCCTTTTATAATAAATAAATCTTTCTATAAATTTCTGCACCTCTAGGTTCAAAAATGAGTTTTTGTCCCAGTGTTCCATTTGATATTTAAGCTATTCAACAGAATGACACCCATGAAAGATAAAATTACTACTACAGTTACCCTTTTATGAATTTTAAAGTAACAAAGCAAAACCAACTGCAGCATAATATACAAACCTTTAAAAAAAAACAAAAAGAAAAAAATTAAGAAGCGAACCCTCTTTACTCAAGCATACCACTTCCATGAAACATCATGCACACTGCACTCATGTCCATAATTTATTTTAGTGGTGACTGCTAGACTTTCCATTATAAAATTTCCAGCTTCAGACACCCCTCCTCGTTTCTACAACTTTGTATTAACTAGCTCCAGCCTGCCTTACGCACCCTGTGTTTCTCTACTCCCCCACTTCTCGAAAGCAAAATTTTGACTTCTGTTTCTCTCTTTACACACTATTACCCACCTTCCTCTCTGCATTTCATGTGAGGAGGCTGTCCTAAGTATTATCTCTTCACCTAGATAACTCAAGGAATTTTTCTAATCTGCCAAAGTTTATACTTTCTTCCTTTGCCCATAGAAATTGTAATCTGCCTCCTTTCCTCTCTCAAACTGGGTTTATTACAGCTGGGTTCTGCTTCTGAAGAACAAATTGAAGTCTTGCATGTTCTCTGTTGAAAAATCAGGAGCTGCAAGCTATTCACACTAGGGTAGAAGAACTGAGAAAACCGAGATCTTTGGCTCCCATAAAGACTGTTTGGATGTTTTGGGTGATTTTGATGATTCTCTAACTCTTCTGGTTATTTTATTTCAATAACAAAATAATTTTCAGGTGACTTCCCCAAGCATTTCACACAGGCATAATGCTGCTTCTTGCTAGGTTTACCATGCATTTCTACAAGAGACACAGACCAATAGTATATGTTTATAAAAAAATACACTCTTCAGATTAAACAATCAAACTTTTGGTGTGACAACTTAGGAAATCTTCAGATAGAATGTATTTTGTCTTACAAGCATTTTCAATGATCACCTCTGTCTTCCAATAATTCATATTTCATTGCTTTAAAATAAATGCAGAAAAATTAAACCATGAGATACAAAAATTAAACCGTGAGCACCATGAGACACAAGAAGAATTAGAAGAAATTCTACATATTAACGAGGCTACCATAAAAAAAAAAAAAAAAGAAAAAAGAAAAAAAAAGAGCTTTTAAACATCTGGAAGTATCCCTGTCTTTCAGTGGAAGACAGGCTGGGAAGCAGCTACCAAAGGCTTTTGTGGTCCTTGCTTGGAATGCAAGAAATTCTGAGGAAAGAACATGAGTTTTCATGCTCTCCTAATGCTTTTCTTGATGGCAGGAACCTCCAACTGGAAATAACAAGGAAGTCTGCTGTTCCAGACAGTCAGTTCAAATGTTTCCACGAGGAAATGTGAAAGGAATGAGAATGTAAAAAAGCCCCCTAAAGATGGCAGAGGAGAGAATCACAATAGATGCTGCTCACCCAGGCGACTTGGAAAGAGTGACTTCACCTCCTGTGTACCTCAGACCCTGCTCCACCTGCCAACAGCAAAGAGATGTCCCACAGGCAATTGCTGCCTGGTAATACCATGGCATACACAGCAGAGGTGATCGATTAACATGTGTATTCAGTTACTCTTAGAAGCTAAGTCGGGATTCAAAATCAAAACCAAAATACCTCAGCTTGGTAAACTATGGCTTGTCAGCCAAGTCATGGTGTCTGTCTGTACATAATCTCCTGACTTGCAGAAAAGGTAAGGTAATGCAACTAAATGCAAAATCTGAATTAAAGAGTTTTATCTGAATTGCATCATATTTTGCTATGGGCCAAGAATATGCAAACTGATGGTTAAGAAAATTAATAAATATTAATAAAAATAAAATAATTGTATTTTACTTTTTTCCTAGGGCCAGGAAAAGAGTTCCTCTTCATCTTTGACAGATGCTGAATTCAACTTTTAAGTCAGGCCATGGATCAGGTAGGGCTTTAACCAGTACCGTTAATAAAATAGCCTCTAGCCTCCAAAGCTCAATCCAACTTAACGCTTTAATGAAGTTCAGGCTTCATTAAAATGCTTCAGAAGGGGTTAGGGTGATATATGGTTATGAATGGATAACTCTTCTCACTGTTCAGAACTGCTTTATGGTACAAGCTGACATGATTGTTGACATCTATTTTGCATATTGACAAACTCAAAGTTTCTGTATTTTTTTCTTCACTTACAAGTTTTATACCTCATTTATTCCACAGAATAGTTTTAGCATGACATTGTCCCTTATTAAAATCTAGTGTAAACGTTATACTTCTTCCAAACTTTGAGAGATTCACTGTCCAAACAACAACAAAACTCAGTCCATAAACTATTTCTTATCTAGGAAAAAAAAAAAAAAAAGGGTCTTCTTGCAGTGCTAACGAAGAAGGGTAAAACAAACTGCCTTTTTATTTTTGAACTGGGGAAATGGGAACCACAGAGGAGGAAACTAAGGGCCACCTCACCAGATACAATCCATGGAAAATCTGCTCTTCATGTCCTCCTTCCAAACTAGCATTGCTTTTCCTTATCTGTGTATCTAAGTCTAATAGGAAAAGTGTATAACATCAATGATTTATGGTAAATTTGACTGCATGTCAGCACTAGTTATCTTACTATTTCTTTTAGTAACACTTAGCAAAAATGATAATGTAAACTTCCAAAGCAGAACAGCACACTAACTATTGGCCATCAAACTTCAGGGTCATGTTTCAAAGCTCATCGTTCAGATTCAAAGGGAAACTAGCTGCAGACAGCTGTGCTCATTAGGGATTTCTCAACATTTAATACACCAGAAAGATAAAGGGTGAAATCTCTGACTCACTGAAGTCAATGGAAGTTTTACCCCTGATTTCAGCAGGGCCAAGGTATTACTGACGGAATTAGGGAAGCCTTTGTCAATAGATGTAAACTAGTAAAAATGTCTCCTCTGAAAGAATGTTAACTTCCAAGTCAGATAATGGCACCATTCACCAGCAAGAATGACATGTTTAATCTGATGGATTGAGCATCCTTTAATCCTTCCAGCTATCCATTAAACTGTTTATTCTCAATGTAAATTGTTCCAGCCATAAATTTACACCAGCTAAAGTGCCTATCATTCTGGTCTATGCTCAACCACAACCACAATTTTTGTAGTTTCTGACACGCATCTACAGATTTTCAAAGCTTATACTGTCTAAACTTAAAATCCTAAAGCAGGCCAAATTAAAGCTGCATTTTCCAATAAGAGTATTCCAACATTTAGCAAATACAATCTGTATTTAAAAGGCACACTTCTTAGATTGCATCCCAAATGCTTGTGTTCATAGTCTCCAGATTGGAGGAACTTAGCCAAAATTCTCTTTATAAATGTTTTGTATCACTGTGGGCCCAAACTAGTGTTCACTAGAGTTACCATGATCCTTGACTAAATTATCTGGAGAGGATTTAAAATGCAGTCACCTTAATACTAGCATCCATTATAAGGTGAGAGAAAAAGCAAATGTGTTTCTTAAGCATAAACTACTGGACAGTTTTCTGGACTGGGAATGGTTTTCTTGGCTTCCTCCATCCAGCCTTCCTTAGGCCACAGTTAACCTTTTCCTTTCCAGTGTACAGGGATTTTTGTAGTCCCTGCAAAACATACACATTTTACGTGGGGTGTGGATACACAGGGCAAAGATGAGCTACACACAAATCTTTACAGTCTTCCAGTCTGGTGTAACTGCAGAGAAAGCAGGGAGCAGCTATCTACCTGGACTTTCTTCACCCGAGTTCAACACCGCTGCAGTGAACAGAATGGATTCATTAGTAATTTGATTCCCAATTAGGGGACAACTACTATATCTTAAATTATCAGTTCTGATTCATGTATAACAACCAAGGGTATGATTATTCACAGAGGTAGCACAAAGAAATTGAGACTTACTTATAATGATTTAAAAACATAGGTTTTCCCTTTTTCTCCTTAAATTGTGACTAGCAATTTTCTTCAAAATAAGTCATTTATTATGAAATTATGTTTAACAGGTTATCTAAAGGGAGGTGACAGTAAAGATGCCGCATTTGCTGTGGTCCTACAGATGAAGACTTGTAGGAAGTTTCCAGGAGCTGCAGTTGAATGCAAAATTCTCATGACAAGTTAGACATTAGAAAGCAAGTTTAAGTGTACCCATAATGTAAATCCCTTAATCCTCAATGAGGATTTGCGTACAGTAAGAAGAAAAAAAAAAAGCATTGAGACACCAGTTCAGAGCATCCTGGTTTCCTAAGAATCTCATTTGAGTCTAATTCAGTTGCTTATAAAAACATATCATATGTAAGATTGTATTAAGCGACAGCAAATACTTCCAGTAGTTATTTTAAGTCTTACAGAATATGCTGAATAGAAGTGCAGCTGTCTTTATAAAAACTTAATAGCAGTGCCATACCAAAGTCACTTACATTTATATTCATATATATACACCATTTGATAAAAACTACCCAGACAAAAATTAAAGCCCACTAACCTTGCTCATACAGGACTTTCAAATACAGAAGAAACAGTGTGCCATGCACAGATAAATAGAGCTTGCCAAACAGCTTTCCATTGGTAGTGAACATTAAATACAATCTGAGTCAGCCCATCAATTATCTCTTCAAATATCATTATGCCTTTTAGTTGGCATACACAAAACCTGCAACAGGCTTTATATCTTAAATCTATATGACTTGGGAAGAATACTAATTTACCAACAAAATTATTTAGGGGAAAACTGTTCTTTGGTCCCCCATTTTTCCCCTATTTTAAAACACTGTTCCCTATTTAACAATCCTTTCTTTTTAGTGGTTAACAATACATTTACTACAAAGCTTCTTGTGTCTCAGTTTATATGATCTTTGCACCCACTGACACATTCATAATTCAAATTAGCTTCCTAAAGTTAACTTTCTAATTTTATTAGGAAAACATTTCTCTCTGTTGAGACACCAAGTTACTGCTTTATACTTGTATCATATTTCATTAGAAACTTGTTTTTTAACAGGAAAATATAAATAAATGCCCAAGCAATTAAAAGAGAACTACCACTCATTTTTAAAAAGTGTAATTTAATTAATTTGGATTGATTAAATACAATATGAAAACAAAGTCTGGGCTTAGCTGCTACCAATAAGTTCTCATTTGTATAAGAGCCAACAGAGGTGTCAGAGTAATGGTTTTGCTTGTCCCCTGCTGGCCAGACTCCAGCCTCCAAAGTCTAAAGCAATGACCTGGTGCCACATTGTATTAGAAACAACTGATGGGCCAGTCCTGACTGCTAGAAGCATGCGGCATCTTTAAAGGATATTAATCACGTGTGGTAATCAGCCTCCTCCTTTAACAAAGGCATCATCACATTTCTGCTGAATTTGTTGGGGTACAAGTGGTTTATTCCAACTTTGGTTTTGAGCAAGTCCTGGGAGGGCAGATGACATGTAATCCCACTAAAACTTAAAGCTGCATGGACAGATGATACCTCATCTAGCATAAACACTGCTGATATGAAGTTGATTCATCAAAAAAAATTAAATGAACTTGAACCAAAGAAGGTTTATGCTGAATCAACACTTTGTGTCATGTTCAAGGAAACAGAAAGCCAGATCTGTTATGAAACTGAACAACAGCTTCAGAGAACTGCTTCTTACACATACAGATCATGGATTTCCATTTTTTCCCAGTAAGTAACAACGAAAGCCTAAATCAATACATGCCTAAATAACGAAAACCCACCCCTACTGAAGTTGGGGCATTGGCTCTTCCACTGGATTCAAGATTTCAGCTCTATTGCTGTGGGCGGTACAAAATAACAATTTTATACACAATTTCCTCACATCTTCTTCTACAATATCCTTGCCAGGAATTTTGGTGGGTTTATGTTGTTGACTAGATGTAAACCAAACCAGAGTGTTAACAGCAAAGTACGTCACTCATCTTTTCTCTGAGCTATAAACATCCATAAGAAACAGCAATGATGAATGCACTAAATTGACCTCACATTTTGAGGCCAGTCTCTGATACCTTGAGTCCTCTCTCACAGTCTGCTGAAGGGCCTAATATATCTTCTTAAGTGTCAGATCCAAAATCAGAGCAAATTTGCTGATCAGCTGAAACACCCAATCTCCCAGTTAATGCATTACAACTCTTGCACGATAACTTGCATGATAACTCTACCACAAACAGTATGAGCCAACTACAGTTATCAGCTAGGATAGAAAATCCAGCTCAAATCACAGCTACAGACTAGATTTTTATGGCACAAACCCCAGCTCCAGCTCCTGGCAGCAGATAACGACAGGAGCTCCATGCAAGTCCTGTGTGGGAGAAAGCTCCCGTGTCCTTTGACTTCTGCCCCTTATTTGCTCTTCTTTTCACATCTCATTCACCCAGGAGCTTGTTTGCCCGTATCCCCAAACAGCCCGCATGGTTCCCAACCCCTACCAGGGGGAGGGTTACTGAGACTAAAGGAATGATTTTTGTGTTAGTGGCAGTGATGCTTTGCAGTCTTGACTGCCTGAAAGATACTGGGTTAAAGCAGCCCTAAGAGGAAACAGACCTTTGTGGGTTACTGATGATTATCACCAAAATATTCAACACAATAGCTGCAAAATGCTCATCCAAGTGCCAGCTTCTTGAATTAAAGCATGCTTTAGTCAGTACATCTGGTTTTGGAAGAGTGCTGAAAGTTTTCCGCTCAAACTACGCACATGAAAGGTAGAGGCGCATTTTGTCACATTTAAAATCCAACTCCCATTTTGAGTAATATGTGGAAATAAAGTTGTTACTTCATATGCAGACCTACTTCACTGTTTTTTTCATACAGAGCTCTAATTTTGAGTCCAATGTATTGTGTTACCAATACTGACACAAAGTGAGGATTAGGAATTAAATTAGCGAAGAACTGTGTTTCATCACTTTATAGTGTGTCAGGGTTAGTTGCATTTCAGATTTTCTCCTTTTTATAAAATGGCTCAGTGTTTGGGAACATGTTTTGATAGAGCATCAGAAATCACGTCTTCCTTACTACTATTTATTTTTTCTACTAATGTGCAGCATAGCGATTCAGTAAAGACCAATTTATTTTCCTACCACACTTCCATTATTTGATAAAGAAGTAACTTTTTGCTTAGTAGAGACCTGATTATTTTCTAGTGTTTTGGGATATGTCTTTTTAAAATATACTGGCACATTATGCAAGGCTTTGGAAAGAAAACATTGCTCTGAGACACAATTTTACCAAAGCCTGTAATTTTCTATATCCCTTTTCCCTCAATTCTCTTTAAAAAAAACAGCAAAGATGTTTACATTTAAATCTGATCTTCCTTTACGATTTTTCCAACTCCACCTTTATTAACTCCCTCCTAAAAATAGTGCATGTGTATCTATAGATATCAAACAGGCCTTTTTCCAGGAGAACTACAGAGTTAGGAAAGTGAATTTGAGCTTTTATATATATATATATGTATGTATATATCATCTGTTTTCAAACAAACAGCAGGAGAAACAAAATATGAAGTGGCACCTAAAAGTTGTAACTGATATAAAGCATCATCTGGTGCTGAAAGTTCTGATTCTGCAAATGGACATGTGTGCACTTAACCACACCACCATTACTGTTTTGAGGGACCACAAAAACGCTCAAACTCCAACTGACTTAAGAGTCTATTCCAAATCACCTTAGTGGTCAAAAATGGTGATAGGAATGGCACATTAGTACTGCCTTATTTCAGTTTATGCATTTGAAACAAATGAAGACATTACTCCTTACAGATCAAGGTTCAGAGCATGTGGTATAATTTAAATACAGCTATTAACACCTCTGTAGAATGAGTGCTCATTTTCAGAAATAATCTCCTACTATTCTCATTTCCCACTATATTAAATAACCACAACTGCACTGTATTTTAGCATCTAAAAAAAAAATCTTAATTCTTATTTTTCAAGTTCACCATTGTGGCTCTCTGGCATGTTATCAAGCAGCAGAGGTATCTTGACTAATACAGTGTATTTGCTTCTAACCAGCTGTAACTTTCACGTCAAAAAAAAGAAAAGGCATCTAAAAGCACTTGATTTAAATAAATTTGCAAAACCAACATAAATTATACATCTTTTCTTAAACACCTCTTTTAAGTGATATATGCAGGACAGATTAATTTGGGGAACGAAGATATATTTAAAAACACAGTATTCCAGGTTTCTATTTTATCACCAGCTAAACAAGAGCTCGCCTGGAACATGTACAGCCATTTTGACATCCAACACTGATCTTGCAGGCTCTAGAGCAATCAAAAAAAAGAATATACAGTAAATTAGGAAATGCCTTTCCCGTTCCATTTTTTCCTTCCAGATATTCCATATTAATAATGTCAAATTTATCAGTTTGCTTTTCTGGTACTGACATAATTATAATAAATAACATAATGTATAGTGTAGATTTATATAAAATATATATTGTGTATATATATAGTAAATATATACTATGTATAGTAATTCTATAGTAAAATTACCAATGGACTTCTGTGACAAGCTGCATTTTTTATCTGAAGAACTTTTAAAGACACAAATTGGAAGAAACATCAGGCATGAGGATCAGCAATGCATAATTAGCGATAAAGATGGCAACAGCTGCTAAAATCCCCGACAAAAACTACTTACATATGAAAGCAGGATGCTGGAAGAGAACCCTGTTACTGGGTCTACTTGCTTTATTATTTGCTTGTTTTATATACATCCAGCCAATGATGCATGCAGAAGTGTATAGATATGTTTCAGAGAGCTTCCCTCAGGTTGGCACCTGTGGAGTTCTGCCTTTGAGGAAACTCAAAAAAAGTGAATTGTAGTCAGACTTGCCAATCTTTGTCCGATTTGGGGAGAAAAAAAGATGACAAACCAGGAACTGTCAGATCTTTTTCCCTCTACAATCTGAAATCCAAAAACAAAACAATGTTCTCCTAAACCTGAGGCCCCAATTGATAAAAAGTTTGAGCATTTCACTGAACTCCCATTCAGTTTTAGGTGCATCTTCACATCAGTTTTTTGAACACAGCTATACTGAGAAACATTACCATGGTGAAATGAGATCTTCTCACAGTAGTACAACCTTAACAGACCTGGGCAGACTTCCAAGGCTTTGGAGTATTGACTCAGTTGGGAAATGCTTCCAAAAATCAGAAGCTGATCAGAAACTCTCCCAGATCATTGTATGACTGGGCAAGAAATGTTCCATTCTGGGGTACAGCTCCACAACAATGTCAGCACAAGGCAGCTCACCACAAACTAGATAGCCTCTGTGAGTTACCCTTTCTGCAAAGTCTTTTCCACAAGGCTGGTTCATGCACTACATGCATATATTGCAACAGAGGTAGGATGGGGAGCTCACACTAGAGTAACTTAATATAGTGGACACTTCTAGGATTCTAAGGTGTTTCCTTGTTCAGATGAAGATGTTATTCTATACAGTGACAGAATTACAATTCCTTTGTAAATTATACATCAACACTGACCACTCTAAGGGCAAAAGTAAATGCCAACTGAGAGCAAGAACCTCTGTAAAAGATTTCAGGCTGCAACCTCAAAATGTTTTGTGGTGGTTTGGTTTCACATTTCTGCCTCTCTGTTTCTTTCCAGGTGCATGATACCCCTGGCATAGTGCTGGTCCTGCTGAACTCCCACTCGCCCCACATCTGGGAGCACAGAAAAAACTGCAGCTGGTTGCAAGTTAAAACACAACAGGGAAGAAGTCACAAGTTAAACAACACAGTACATCCCAAGGCGGATTGTAGCACACGATTAACAGATGAGAACACCACAATATTTACTACTGCAGCAAAGCTCACATCCAAAAGGTGAACAAACATTTCACCTGAACAGTTCAGCAGGTGGTCCTGCCATCACACCAGAGAGTCCTGCAAACAGATGCTTTTTATGAGTTTGTTCACTTTTCCCTGTGCATAACACCTCAGATAAGTCTGCATACCAAGCTAAAGTAGAGATGGGCCTAGAATAAATCTGTGTATTGCAAACGTTGGAAACAATCAGTTCCTGACTGACTGCCAAAGCATTCAAGAGCTCCACTAAGTAGTTCTGGCCTTTCATAGAAATGTTACTGGTCTTTCTTAGAAATAATTTTGAGGCACCCAGGTTTCTCTCTGCTTAGCTCAATTTAGCTAAATTCAGAGTTGCACAATTTTGCTAGTACGCTGCTTTTCCTGCAATGGGACACTCTGACATACCCGTCGACCAAATTAAGTTCTAAAGTAACACAGACTCGTTTGAGCAAAAAGATTTCTATTTCAGACGCTTTCCAAATTTCAAGAAAGCCATGTCCCACAGCAAAAAATATACCTCGTCATGAGCATAAGAACTGAGCAGAGAGTACTGTTGCACACTAAGTAATGATACACAAAAAACATTGTGAATATTTCATCAACTGTTAATCATACCGGTTCAGTGTGGAATACTGTACTGATTCAAAAACTTAACTTCCCTTGATTTTTGTTGGGGTTTTTTTGCTTTGGTTTGGGGGTGTCTGTGTGTTTGTGTGTAATCTAGAGCAATTCTTCCGCTGTCTTTGGTACTCTTCACTGAAATTATTGTATTTATTCCTGCTGAGGATTCTGTCATCCCTATGCAGTGAAGAAAAAAAAAAATTATTGGATTAACTGTACATTTCATGCCCTGTTCTCTCTGAGTAGAAATGAAGTTGTTTTGTAAATAGGACATGTTCTCTGTAATCTCTACTTTCAACAGAAGAAAAATTTTCATACTTCCCCTGATATTTGATTAGACTAGTCCTATTTATTCTTAAAGCAAGTCTGAATAATGTTCATAATAACCTGTTAAGTTAATCCCTTATCCCAAGAAGCAAGTTCCTCCAGGATCTTAAAAATAAACATATAGAGATCTTTTTTCCCATCCCTCTTAAAATTTGCATTCTTCATATTATTATTAATAGACCACCCGATCATGTGCAAACTCAGATAACTTACAGAGTAACAACTGAAAACTGATGTTAGGTAATATATGTACACTAGGGAGCCAGAAGGCAGCAGCCGCGAGCTGCCACGCCAGCGTCCCAGGCACACTTCTGCCACACGAGAAGGTTACAACTCATAGTCACTTGGCTGGAATACAAACTGAAGTGAATGAAAGACTCTGTGTATGTGTGGGGAACATAAATGTGATATTAATTATTAATTTTGACAAGTCTGAATACCTTAATAATGTATTATTTTAAGCTGCAAGCTTTTTAAAAAGCCATTGAGGCTAAAATGAGACGACTTTGCGGCTTGGACTCTCATTCCTCAGCATATAGCAAAATGCACTGTGACAACAAAATGGGCTACGACAGACTTTGGCGAGTGCGGTCTTGTTTTGTATATTTAATAAAGGGCTGATAAATACAATGTTTAAAGTGTAAGGGTTAGAATATATCAGCCAGAAAACACTATGTGTTAACCAACCTGTCAAGACAGAAAAGACACTTTAAATTAATACTTGCACAAACTGACCCGTAAATTCATTCCCTCCTGCTTCAGTACCATTTAGTAACATGATACGGGTGCATGTAACATAATTTCTTTAATAAAAATGGATTATTTGTGTGGCAAAATGTACCATGAACTAATCCTACTCTATTCTGCAAACTTATTGAGGTGGGAACAGTGTTAGATTTCTACCATGCATTTAAGAGTAGCTTATGGGCAATTTATGATAAGAATTTCAGAAGTACTCAGGGAAGCTTTGCTTTTAACACCACCTGCAACACCAATACCAAGCACCACTTTAAAACCCACCACAAACCTTTAAAGTGCTTCCTACCTATGAGTCCCAGAGCATGCTAATGAGAGAAAACCTCATAACATTCCGACAAGTTACGTATTACTATCTTTATTAAGCAGATTTCAGAAAAGAAGGTTTCATGAACTTGGACACAAAACTCTCCAGTGCTCCCTCTTGGCAGAGATAAAACTGTAGGCTTTATCTGAAACTGGCACGGAGTTGAAAGTCAAAAATGAAATATAGCACCGGGGTAATAATGGACATATTTTAAAAGTGAATCCAAGTTATTTTTTTCCTATCATCCTATACAACTACGGAAAGGTTTGCAAATTTGATTAATCACACTTTTTCATATTATAATTTCTAATATGACCACAGATAAACTAGGAAGTTCTCTTATTTCTAAGGACTGTCACAATATTGCCAGTTATCTTTTACCTTGAATCTCATGGTAATTAGGTTGTGGGTTTTTTTCCTTAGTTATGTATAAAATGAAGTTGAGGCTTTAAGTTTCTTACCCTCCGTGGTACAGAGTCAATAGCAATAGTACAGAGAAGCTTTAAAAAACACAGCACAAACAAATTAAAAATTACAAGCAAAACAATTACTGTTTCATTAAGCTTTGTGATTCTTTTCAAGTCAGTCTCATGATTCCTGGAGGCTTGACTCCTGATTTTGAGCTGGGATTGACCATTTACTGGGTACCACTTACCAAGTCATGCCATTCAGAAATTAAATCGCTGATGCATAAAGATGTTTTACTGAATGTGATATCTGACTAGAACTGAATAGATATATTTGGGGTTTGAGGAAACAGGAGGGAAAACAAATTCTCTTCCTTCTTAATTCTACCACACACACACACGCACAAACCCTCAAGTTGGTCAAGAACCTAATGAAGTCTGGTTTCCTGTAGGTCTTGTTTCCTCAGAAAACAGGTTGCAAATGAGAAATCAGCAATTTTCATTGCAGCAAACAGGGATTTTGTAAGAAACTCAGACTTCTGTCGAATTGCTTGTTGTCATATCCCAAAACCAGTCCTGCCTACAGACTAAATAACAACCTCAAAGACAAGTGCCTCATACTTTCACTTCCTGAATTCTTTGTTTTCTGAGTGGTTGCCCTTAAAATATTAACAGCAACATAAAGCTATATTAAAAAGATAAAGGTCCATTTCTTCTGCATAAACAAGGAGCTTGAAAGAAAGGATGCATCCAAATTCTACATTCTTTTTGCTCCAGTTAGCAAACACTAGAGACCTTGCTATACCCAGGTCCCTGACATAGCTGTATATGCTCTGCTTGGTCCATGCAGCTCTATGGCTTTTATCTTCAGCTCCACTATTCCCCTGGTTCATTTCAGAAAATTTGATCTTGATAATGAAAACAGTTCAGAGTTGGGCCAATGTTTCAGTAAGTCTCTAAAACACCCAGGAGCACCATTCACACAATCATCTCTAACAAGCTTGCTAACTCATCTCTATGGAAGACAGCAAGGCTCCTTCACTACTAGAAGCAACCTATCCACAGCAGCAGAGTTCTGCACCATTTAGTATTTAACTCTTTACCTTCTTAAATTAGTCCACTCGGGTAGCTAGACAACCTTGTTTAAAAGTACCTCCCACAATTCCACATTATGCTTCAGTCTACACAGACAATTAAACTTAAATCTAGCTGAAACTCAGCTAAGCTATGTTTAGATGTAAGCACGCTTCCCTAACTGATGCTGACAGTGCTCTTTTCCTGCTACATAAAAACTAAGAATCCTGCTCAGTAAAAAATAATACAAACACCATTTTATTTGTGGGGAGCTGCAGTCAACCTATGCATTATGAAAGATTGAAGGAAAAAGGCAAAAACCAGTTACCTAGCAATATCAGAAGATCAACACAATATTTATGCCCAAAAAATCCTGTTTCAATTCCCCAGATTTAGGTAGCAGACAAGCCCATCATTTTTAAATTATGCAAATTATTGACCATTCTCTCCAACTTTGCAAATATTTTGTTTAAAGGGAAAAATACATGGAGTTTTATCAGTCTGATTCCCAAAAGGTGCAATCAGATGTCTAGGTGGTAATAACAATACATTGGCAAACCTGTGTGCACATGTATATCTCATTTTCCGCACTGATGTAGTCCTACTGAATAAAAATAGTATGAAATTAAACCAGTTGAAACTCAAGCTGTTAAGATATGCAAATACCATTTCTTGAGGAAAATAAATGTATCTTTCCAAGTAGTTACAATAAACATTAACTCGCAAATCATCTGAAACAATAAGAAGAGTATTCAATTAGGTACAACTATCAGAATCTCCTATATGGCAGTTTTCATTAAGCCTAAGTCACACATAATATCCAACTGTTCTTTAATAAAGCAGAGCTAGCTCTAAATTTCATCCTAAATCCTATAAAGGCAAAAAGCTCGATCATCCTCTACCAGCCACTGATGGCTCCAATTCTGTAAAAACCGTTCTTAAAACTTATCCAGCCAAGCCCTTAAGCACGTGCAAAATCCTTAGTCCTGCTGAAGGCCCAGAACTTTAGAACATGTTTTTAAAACCAGATTTTTGCCAAAGTAAAGACTAAGATTTAATAGGAACAAAACAACCTAAAATTGAAACAAATGCCTAAAAATAGCTGTTTCTTCTGTGAGGAACAGTATTGTCAGCTTCTTCCTGTGTGTTGAATTAATCAAAAAAATCCTTTTAAGTAAGGATTAAATTGCAGTTATTACCAAGAAACCCTAGCAACATACGCTATTTAAATGGATTTTTGGACTGGATAAACTCTTGCCTCTGTTTTTATACCCAATTATAAACACAAGAGTGTATTTCCCCGTCACATCTGAAAGATGCATTGTAAGTGAAATAAATGTACATTCATCTTTCCCCGTATGATACAGCATTATTTTGATGCTTTTAATCACACTTCAAACACTGGGGGAAACTGCTCACTCCATCAAGCAAGTGTGCTGCTAAAAAAGAGGGAGTTTTTATCCTTTAAATATACTACTAAAAAAAAAAAAAAATCTAAATCGCAAGAGCCTGTGATAGACATTTAACGCCTCATGTATTACATTGTTATGTCCAATATACAAGGTAAAGATACCCCAACTCACTCATAGCTCTCAAAACTCTAAGTATGTGCTTAGATGGCAGGCAAACGTGCTATCCATTATTATAATGTACATGTATGCATACACAGACATAAAATGGAGTCACAGAGTCAAAACAGGTGCAACCCCCATGCCTAGCCTGCTGAACACTCAAGATGCCATCTAGCCGATTTCCACATGCTAGCATTCAACTGGATAGTCCTCACCACAGCCACTTGCAAGCTCTTCCTAGATAATCACCAGCCAGTTCCCTGTGACTCCATGATATTCCAGTCAATGAGCATCGGAAAGAGGAAGGTAGTCCTCTACTTACCAATGAAATACAGGCAGCAGTAGTACAACTTTCTTGACACCTCTCAGCCAATGATGTGCCTTAACTAAGTCTTCAGTTCTCAGCTGTAGCTGATAGAGCAGCTTCCACTCTCATCTTTTCTGAGAGAGATGCTAACGAGTTTCCAGCTAGACACATGGACTTTCATTACATGTGTGAATTAGGACACTTATGCAGAGAACACTCATTTTGCAACAATTTTCAACCAGTCACTCATAACCCATGCAAGAATGACACCGGTGGTCCGGAAGCACATTTGTACCAAATTCTTACACCATCTCCTCTCTGATTTTCTACTGATACATTTTGAATTTTAAAGAACCTTGCTGTTGACATGCGAAAAAGGCCAAACTTCAGTGTGAAATGACTACCTCGTCCTTGAAAATCCTGTTCTTTTTGCTATTATTCCTGCTTCATATACTAAAATACGGCCCCAGAAGTAGGCGGTGAATGTGCTAAGAAGCTTTAAGATAACAAAACTCTTAAAGTATTGTCAGAAGTCAAATCACAGTAATAAATTTCTTGAGTCTAGATGGCTTGAGGATACATCAAACTTCCTGATTAATATTTATTTATTCACATTTTCTAAAACACCTTAATAAGTTATTTAAAAACAAAACAATTTTTAAATTAACCTCTGGGAGCTGTGAACCTTTTACAAACAGATAAAACAAATCTGGAAGCTAAATTAATAAAGACAGCAATCTCGGCAAATAACTTCTTCCTAAGTTCATAAGAAGGACATCCAATTATTACCACCTGAATATTTACTTGCTTAACAGAGACATTTGAATGAGCAGGTGGAAAACTCTGTCAAAACAGACAGGAAACCAATAAAGCACTGAAGCTAATGACTGTCAACAGAAATCCCCTAAGAAATTACATTTATATGTGACCTATATAAACATTTACATATTTTACTATATATAAACATTACTTGAAATATTTGAAATATTTTTCAATTAATATTCAATAGAGTATGACACTCTTCCATATTAGACACAAATAATGGCACACAAATCAAAATGAGCAGCTGTACTGGAAAATAGACAGTTATCATCCAGCTTAGGTAAAAAGTACCACTTTAAAGGTGGCAAGTGCTAAGTAATAACAATACAAAAAAGAAAGCTAAGTCTCAGATTTGATGTTATCTTTGGGAATAAGGACAACAGTGACAGTCCCAGTAAGGAATAACTAATTCTTCAACTGCACTGTGGAACAAATCTCTGCTCTATTTCCAGCAGACAGATGCTGGAACCATCTGTCTGAAACCACCCTTAAAAGTGCTGTTTCAGTTGGGCAGTCAGAGAAAAGAGTATGGATAACAGGGACATTGTAACGACAGGGTCAGAGGTGAAGCACATTGGCCGGGGCCCACAAGGAAGTTCAAGCCACCATGGCCTTGATGTTCTTGTTCCGTAGCCAAGCAGACAACCTCTGCCTCCAAGGCTGCAAATCCCATACTTTTCATAAGCTCTGGATTCAATTAAAAAAATAATATTTAACTATTAAAAGACAGGTTTCAGTTAAATGCTAACTAGTTGCATCACGAATACTTAAAGCTCGCTGTGGCTTCCACTGCCAGAACTTCCAAATAAACTAGGCAAACTTGCTTATAATAGCAGGAAGAAATCGGATCTTTCCAAATGCTGAGGCTCAGCCAAATGCATCCCAGAGTCCTGTGCTGCCATGAACTAGCCAACCGTCATCTGAACTGAGGCTGGAGCTGGTTTCCACATTGCTTTGTTTATATTGACTGCATTTATGATGCCTCAGAAGTTG
This sequence comes from Platalea leucorodia, assembly GCF_965183815.1. Classification (NCBI taxonomy): domain Eukaryota; kingdom Metazoa; phylum Chordata; class Aves; order Pelecaniformes; family Threskiornithidae; genus Platalea; species Platalea leucorodia. The sequence continues at coordinate 25,162,507 of NC_138831.1, read as the reverse complement.
CCAGTAAAATATTTATTTAGCAGTTAAAACGTTCTGCAAATGATTTTGCTGTCCCAAAAGATAAATATTTCTCAGCATGCTGAAATGATACATTGATGTTTTTGTTAAGGAAATTGCATGTTGATAAAATTTTCTCAGATTACACTTCATCATTCCTTTGTATTTGAAGTGGCCACACTAATTTTTTGTGATATTTATTGTAATTGTAAATTGCACTGAGATTAGAAACATTAAACTTACCATAAAATGAAACACATTTCAAGTATTTCCGAGTCATCTGTTTAAGGGCTTGAGGACACTTTTGATCCTTCAGGTGGATCGGAGTGCTCTAAGCTTACAGGACAAGGATCCAACACAAACCAGAATCCCACTTTAAACTCTTGGGGAACCATTCTTCTCTTCCTCTTTTTTTAGCCTTCCTTCTTTTTTAATATGCTAATATCCAGCGTCACTTTGGGGTGTCCCTGCACTGCAAAATTTCAATTTGAATGTGAATTTTACAGCAGATTAAAAATTTATGCAGACCATTAAATAAAAATAGGCACTGCACTGCCATCTCTACTCCTTCCTTCTGCTTCCTTTACTCGAGATCATAAAAATTCCCATTAAACTCTGTGGCATTTGTGCCTGCTTACAGGCATGCAGGGTATCCAAAGTACACTGTATTGCTGTGAAAAATTTCACTACAGGACGCAAACACAACCGCAGTCCAACAGCATGGCTCCTAAATACAGCTTCTGCCATTGCTACACTGTTTAGCAGCCTCAGCCTTGTTGGGCAGTGTCCCAAACCCAGCCCTCCCCATGGGAAACCTCTGCAAGGTTCGATGTCGGTCTGTGCTCCGAGACATGTGGGTGCAAACCCTCTGCAGGTAAGGTCTTCATGTATAGATTGCAAATGGATGGCAGAGCAAGCCCACACTTCTGCCACTTTCTATGGTGGCATTACTTGGCCCTGTCATACATTTCAGCCTCCTGGTCAGTTTGTACTATCAAAACTTCTCCCTGCAATTTTAGTATATGTGGTGTCCACTTCAGCAGCCTACACCATAAGCTGCTGTGCAATTCTATTGCACATGGCTAAAAAGTGGCTGTACTTCCACCCAGAGGTGACCCCAGATTGAAATCTTTGGGTGCAACACTGAAACTATTCTGGGTTTAGCATCTGCATTAATCAAGTAGACTTCAATTTTGGCCATTCCTGTATTAGGCATTAATAAAATGAGACATATGAAGAGTAATAGAAAACCAGATGTCTTTCCTCTTTCTAGTATGAAGGAAGCTAGCTTTGGCCTTTTCCAAGTATCTGCTGAGGTAGTGTGGCTTACCAAGGACAAGAGATATGCTTGTTTGAAAAGACTTGATGCCTCATCTGCTACAGAAACAGTCCCCAAGCAGCTTCGTATCTGGCAAGTAAAGTTTTACCAGCAGAATAAGACATCTCAGATTATGAATAAATATGCAGAGATCAGTAGATGTAATTCTGAAAAAGTCTCACACCACACATAAACAGGCAGAAACATGTTCCTATCAAGTACAAATAAATATCCACTTATTGCTAAATAAAACATCTTTAGCTTGCCTCTCAGATTGCTGGGGCAACTCCACTGTTTCTATCTTGATTTTAACTTCTAATAAATACTCTTAAAAATAATTTAGGAATTAAATTGGTTTTCAGTACACTTGGTTGCCGTTGCTACATAGCCCTGTTGCTGCATTTTATGTGTGTGTGCATGAGTGTACATGGATGGTGTAGGGAAGCTTACAGGAAAAACATGCATAATATACAAGTAAGGAAAAGTAAAACTGTCCTTGTATATTATTTCTTCACTTCTTGTTCCAAAGAATTTTTTTTGTCTTCATACTTTGAAAAGAAACTATGTTTATTTTGGATAAGGGCTAAGATTTTTGTGTTAAAATCTGGTAGGTAAAATCTTAGCCTCATTAAATCCTGTGACAAAACTGAAATTAACTTCAAGGATGCTAGTACACTACCTGATAAAAAATTCAACGTCATACGGCTTCAAGGGTTGTTTTTATTACAGAAAAATACTTGAGTTTCATAAACACATGTTTCAAACGTTCAGCCGTATTACCTGCAGTTTACCCCTCAACAGGAGAAACCTATCTTCGGCTCTACCACAGTTGTCTTCCTTAAGCTCTGATCCTAAGTTACATCTTCTGAGAAAAATCAACCTGAACATATTACCTGAATGCGGTCAGAATATATCTGCAGAGAGCACAGGATACTGCCAGGTCCCAGAAGTCCATTTCCACTCAAAACAGTACTGGACTAAGCAGTCAACATGAAAAATATTCTACTTTGCTAAAATTTCCCATCTTCCTCACCAGTTTTTTAATGCATCATATTACCTAGGTTTAAAATAAAAACATTTTTACAACATTTGGAGGGGGAGTTTTTCATATTTGCCTATGCAAGAAACTTTTTTTCCTCTTTTTTATCCCTTTTGGTTGGTTTTGGTGGGGGTTTTTTTGCACCATTTGACTTTAGAGAACATCTCTGAATTCATTGGGAATATACAGGAACAGAATGAAACATTAGATACATAGGAAAAAGTTCCCATTCTAGCTGTTTTCGGTCCAATTTTTTAAACAGTCAACATAAACTTTTCAATAATGAACCTTGACATCAATGAATTCCAGCTCTTAAAATGTACAGTTCATTAAAAGAAATCAAAACCAGCTTTATAAACAAACAGGGTTGCAGTCACAACCTCTGAAGATGCTTCCACCTTTTCCTCTGTAAAGCACAGACCCATCACCCAGCCAGCATGTGAACCATAGTCTTGCAAAGCAAAACATGCAGGCCTCTTCCACAGGAATCAAAGTAAAAATTCCTCCAGTCATCAGCAAGCCTGAGAGCACTCTGAATCAAAGCTAACCATTAGAGGGCAACCTGATTACATGAGCAGGGATTATTCTAGCACAAGGGCTGGGTTTCACTCCAAAAACACGAATACAGTGGATTCAAGATACCACAGACGGACGTGGATTTACAGCCAGCACTCTGAAAAAGCTCTTGATAAAACATATGGAGGAACACAAGCCAGAACAGTCCATGCTAGCAGTTCTTGCTTTAAGAAGCACTGTACATGCCTACATAGTCACTAATGCTCTTCAGTTAGAAATTAAACCCACTACATCTTAGACCAAAAAGTGTGATGAACCTCCGTAGAGCCCAACGGGTATGACTGAGGTGCAGGGAAGGCAGAAAAAGGCTGAGGGAAAAGATGACAGAGGTCCATAAAACAAAGATTTACATGGGGAAAGACAAAAGAGGCCGTTATCTTTGTGAAAACATACCACCTAAGCATATCAAACAAAATTATCAGGTGGTAAGTTAAAAAAGCAAATAATGGGAAGTAGTTATTCATGTATTACACAGATAACAGGACTTGTTGCCAGACAATCTGGCATATACTGAGGACAACTTGGCTGAAAATGACAAATAAATGTAAGAAATGCCTACTAGAGGCTAATATACATATCCCCTTGTGCCTCGGGAAATCCTTGAGCAGCAAATGACTGTATAGTGCTACTGCAAGACAGAGGAGCATCACTATTTGCTTACCTCTTTTTATACCTTTTTCTAGGTATACTGTTGACCACTATCAAATGCAGGGCATGACTAAAGCTGAACCAGCACTGCAGTCCTCATAGTCATAGGAAATTCTGCTTTCTCACTGTCACCCTTCTCTGTGGGTAAATATTGGTCTTGACAGAGATGTGGTGAGGGTGGGGCACCAAAACTTGGTTGCTCCAGCACACACTGACATCATTAAGGATTGAAGTGAAGGAGGGAGAGTGCAACCAGGAGTGTAAATTCCCTGGAGTTATCTTGTAACTCATCTTCTAATTGTTAAAGTAGTTCTTCATCACATGTCAGCTCTTAAGGGTTGCAGCACAACAAAAACTAGAGGGATCTGAATATAATAAATAAGATTGTGCCAGACCCAGATCAAGGACTTGGGCAGTGCAGGGAAAAATACTTCTGAGTAGGAATGAACAGGATGAAACCTGTATTCATGCCATTCTGAACCAATCATTGTTTCCAACCCTCTTGTTTCTTTATAAAACCAGTGCATATAAGGATCCAGGATTAAACCTACAGTTCTTTCCTGGGAAGAGAAGTTGCATCTCCCAGGTACAGCAGCTCTATTTGTAAAATCTTTGACCATGGAAATTATGCTTTGCCTTGAAACTTTCATCTGCATTGAATGCAGTAACAGAATGTATATTGGACAGAATTTGTGAACACTCAAGGACACATTTACCGTGAATACACTAATCAAAATATCATCAAGGAAAATGCACCTGGAAAATGTGAGATATGTAAATGTAAGGTCAAAGAAGAGAATTCTTGTAGAGTGCATATATCCAAGCCTAAGAAAACACAGTGGGGTTTTTCATTTTAATAGGGCAGAAAACACAAAAATGTACCACAGTCTTTGACCCAGTTTTGAGTACCGCCAATTATGGACTCTCTGGTTATAAAGGTAGTATTTTCTTACCCAACTCAAACGTAACTATTCCAAATTCATATAGGGGTAACATCTCCTCTGGAGTTTGTCTCATCTAAGAGAAGACCCTGTGAGGACCATACAGAATCAAAAACTTTAGTTACAAAGAAATACCCTGTCTTCCTAACTTTTTTTCCATATCCAACCAACAGATTACATCACAATATGGTTACAAAAAGTTCTGTCAGGATGTCAGTTGCTTTTATAAATCTCTTCATAAAAAATAAGGATTGCAACACAAGAAAGAGAACACAACAGGATGGCTGTACCCATCCGACTTTGCAACACCCAGAAATATGGATGCCCATCTATGACTGGAACTCCTAAGTACTAACATAGTGTAAATGTACCCTAAAAATACACTAGGACTGCTCAAGTAACAAGAGGTTGAGACAATACAGAGGCTTTTTTTTGTCCCCCTGGGGATGTTTTGGAGCAGCGTTTCCATGTGCATCCTTGTTAAGCATGACCCAATAGGTTACATGGGTTTATAGCCTGGAGGCTACAAGAGGCTCACAGCACATGACAAAGATCTCTTCCTCACCTTCATGACAATCTGCTTTTCATTCTGAAAGGCATCCTCTTCTGAAGTAATAATTAAGCATTGTTTCAAAACCTAAAAAAATATATTGTACAACACAGTGAAAAGGGTTCTGCTGGAAGAATATAGATCAATGGGTAGAAGGAAAGCACAGTAATTTCAAAACTAGGAATACATAAAACTGTTTGCATAATTGTGCAAAGCAAGGAAACAAGCAAATGCCTTTTATGTGTTTAGAGGCCTGGAAAACAGAAAACATCACCCTTTTTGAGAAGAGGAATTTGTGAGTCTGTGGAGGAGACAGTCGGAATGACTTTCTGACCACGCAAATGCCACAAACACACTTGCCAATACTACAACTTTTGGCGGTGGACCATCACTCTTACGCTTCATCTACAGCTTCTTTGGACATATGTCCAACATTTCTGGACACCCAGAAGCTCAGTGGAAACACACAAGACTACTTGTACAATGCACACTCAGCAGGTCCGTACCTCCTGGATCCCTTGGACTATGTTTGCACTGTAAAGATGGTGAAAGCACAAGGTAATTGTGGAAATCCAGAGCGGGAATTACAGCAGCAGCTCTTTTACTGAACTTCAAGCATTAGGAATACAAACGCGAGTCCCTTATAGAAACCTGTGAAAGTTTTGCCATCCAGATATTTCCTGTTCCATTACGGGTAAGAGAGCATCAAAACTAACTGGAAATTATCTGTATCAAGGCAGCTGACCAAAGCCACTCACTGTCTCTGGAGCACATTACCTAGCAGTCCCTGCAGAGCTTGCCTTACCAAGCTTTACAAGTCTTAACAAACTATGTCACTTTGAAACCCAATACTCTTTCCTGAGTCCTGCTCACACTGAGCCTGCTTTCACATTGAAAATATAAAATTTGGCTAAAACGACGTTTTGTGAAAACCATTACAAATTCCGTAGCTTCCACCCAGAGAATGAGTCCTTTGGAACCATGGTGAGAGATCTTGACTTCCAGAACTCATCCCTGAGCAGTGGATACTGGGCAACACACTTCTTCTGCCTTTGGGTATTGCTTGGTTTTGCTGGAAATGAAAGAGTTAAACTACACACTACTTACTTTCCACCCACAAGCCTGTGAAGGCTACAGACCACTAATTTATGTGTTTATCTAAAGCTTCTGATGTTCTATGTAATTTTTGAAGGGTTTTGTTTTTGTTTTTTTTCAAAGTAGTCTGTATTTTTCCCTTTAAACTAAGGATATAAAAGTCAAATCCGGTGGGCTTAGCTGCAATTTACACACTGGTAAGCGTAAAGCACTGGCATTTACAAGCCTTCTGTCCCATACGCACATACATTACAGCTTAGCCAAAAATCTGCGAATATTCTTTAAAATTCAGAAGCAAATTCAGCCATATTTACAGCTGCTTCACATTTGCTTTCTGCAAATATTTGAGCACTTGTACTCTACTAGTACAAATACTAGTGAATAATGAATTTTAATTTCAAACAACCACTAAGCTTACCATGTTTGGTTATTACATGCATGGTCCGTACACTAACACTTATCCGGTGAGAAACATCATCCGATCAGGAAACAAGCAGTACTCTGTGACTTCTACAATTAACAGTACAAAATCCAAATATTAAATATTTCCACACTCATTAATGTGGAAATTTCACGGCACACCACAGAATTCAAAAAACCTTACAGTGCCCTTTAAACCTTACCTGTGGCATTAATAAGCCTCAATGGGCTAGAATGAGAGGAGTCTCTGAACATCTGCAAGAACTGGCACAAAAACCCAGCATTTTGCACAGTCCCTATGAGAATTTCTGTTTAAGAAACACGAATATTCAGCGACTCAACTCTCACTTTTACAAAAAGGAGAAGAGGACAAGACATGCAAATGTTTCGTGCTTTTAAACATCTATTAAAAGCTATTTTAGTTTAGACAAGATGTTATTTGCTTCCATATTTTAGCAAATGATATAAATAAGAGGGAATATAATTTAAAATTATTTGGGGTTTACATTAAATTCTTAAATACTTGTGTTTAACCTTGAGTGAATACCTCAGAAAGCATGCCTAGCAGCATTAATTGGGTGGAATCCCTCTAAGATCTTGTAGTCAGGCAAGGAGCAGAGAAGGAAAAAGCCTGCTAGCTCAAACTGAACAGCCAGCTTCTCACTCACAGACCTTACCGTGGTGAAAAAAAAAATTGTATTTTGGGAGTACCTTCCTCACCAGCCAAAGTCAGACTTGTATTTTGCAGAGATCTACTGCCATATGTGGATTTTCACCCGGAACACTTCCCTGACACAATATTCATACTATGCAAAGTACAAGCTTGGGAGTTGGAGAAGTGTTGCACTGTAATTCATGTAAGATGGCACAGAGTAGTGTTTGGGGATCTCTTCTCCTAGTTATGGTAATACTGTGTCTTCAGAAAGATGTCAGAGTTCCTAGGACACGCAGTTTCAGTGTACGAATAACTACTGCACATCTGCCTATTCTCTTCTGGGCTCTGTTTACCCTTTATTTTCTTTATCCTTGTGGAATGTCGCTGAGGTCTAGGGATCCTGCACAAGCAAGTTTTCAGACTAGCACTTATGAAATTATCAAGCTGAAAACAGTTGTCATAAATTAATGGGGTTTTGCACAATTTTTCACTGCAAGTCACCCCTGAGTAACTTTTGAGTATGAATGAAAAGCACATCACGCTTTAAGCATATCTGTATTTGAATTCAGGAGGCAATCTCTTTAACACTAACTCAAGGGTTTCCTCCTTGAGTATTACCCTCCATTTAAATATAATACGCTAACTTCAATGTCTATTCAGAGAGTCAATGTACACTGCCTAACACTCTTTAAATTAACTATTTAGGGGGAAAAATTGTGTTGAAAAAATGAAATCTTCTCTTTCCAGCTAACACTCAAACTTTAGACACAAATCAATCTTCCCATATTCATTTGCCTTATATGCCATTTCAATTTTGGAAAGTTTCCACATTCCCATCCTAAAAAAATACGCTTTAGAAATGCTACAAGCTCTTTTTGTGGTTTGTTAATATAGGTACAATATAAACAATGGATTTGAGGATCTTGCAGAGGAAGAACCCATTTTATACATAATCATGTTTTAATGGACTCTGTTTGTAAACTGATGAACCCATCTAAGACTGTGACTGTGACTTTTCCATCAACACAGTTGCATGGTTAGGAGCATGTATTTTTAAAGTATGCTATGAAAACCGCTGCCTACTGACACAAAGGTCATCACCAATTTCATACCCCGGAGCCTTGATTCTAGCAAATTTCCTATAGATTTCATGGAAAAATTTAGCCAAGCAGAGATGATAGTATCAAGAGCCATGCTAGCATGTTTAATGTGAACTAGCCCTGAACTTCATTTACATATTACTCGGCCAAATTTCATGGAATAAGGCATTCAGTGTTTAGATTTTATCTACCGTACAAGTCAGCTGAAACAACCAAATTTGTCATGACCTCAATTCAACATTCTGGGTTAAGAAAAATATCTAATAACAGTACTTCACATGCTAGTTAATGATTTTCAGAGAATTTGACTGAACTCAATAAGTCATATTGATCCCTTCATTATAATCTTATCCAAAAGGGTGATAAAAAGTCCCAGATAGATGTTAACTTTTTTCTCCCCAAGTCCAAGAAGGCCTAACACACCCCAGCTTCAGCTCAGCACACACACATGGTGCTATGCAGTGTATTTTATCAGTACTCAGGGATGCAGGTTGCATCTGCCTGCAAGGTGCCCCTCCATCCTCCCCACGCCCCCTTGCAAGTCTCTGCATCCCATCCCCAGCTCCTCCATCCTCCCACATCCCCCTCTACCATCTCCACATCCCCTCAAAACCCTCCGCATCCCTCTGTACACACCCTTGCATCCTCCCACATCCCCCTCCATGCTCCCCATGTCCCCTTGCAACTCCCTGCACCCCACCCCTCAGTCCTCCCCACATCCTCCTCTGGCCTCCCCACCCATCATCCCACATTCCCACCCCCACCCCCCCATTCCCTCCATATTTCCCCCATCCACTCTGCATCCCACTGCACACACCTTGCATTCTCCCACATCCCACTCCGTCCTCTCTACGTCCCCTCAAAACCCCCACATCCCACCCCCAACTCCTCTATCCTCCCCCCATCCCCCCTCTGGCCTTCCCATCCATCATCCCTGCATCCCTCCCCACAACCCTTGATATTCCCCCCACATCTGCCCCGTATCCCCCCACATCCCAGTCCATCCTCTCCACAGCCCCCTCCCCAAAACCTCCAGAGGGGAAAGGGGAGCATCAAGACAATGCTTTGGGGTTTTTTTTGGTGGGGAGTGCCCACAAAGCATTGCTCTAGGAACAATTTTAGCTTTCAGAAGGGCACAGCAGATCTCCACTTGCCTCACAGGTGTGGAACAGAGAATTAGGGCAAGGTCACTGCTCCCTGGCAGCAGGGTACCCCCTCACAACAGTGGCACAGTGTCTGGTCCGCTCCCACCAGAGCAAGCACTCCTGCGCTTTTACCTCGGTATAAGCGCAATGTCATTAATCTTGAAATCCTCTGGCTCCATGGAGCTATTTTTAAATTGACATTGATGAAAAAGGTTTCCCTGAGATGCTTCGTAAAAAGGGAATTTAGGATGTTTGAATTGGAAACTCACCTAAATGGATTTTTGTTAAGAAAACCGTCATAATGTTTGCCGATTAACTGTGACCCGATTAGCATTCAAACATGGGAAGAACCCACTTTCAGTGCTGCTTTTCCAGCCTTCAATCTATGCCCTTCCACTTTGTTTAAAGAGAAAACATATGCTGTTTTACCTATACCGGTATAATTAAAATGGTAGTGTTCCCCAGCGTGGATGCTTTTCTGCCAGAATAAATGTGTTATACCAATACAGCTCATTTATATATAGAAAATAGAATAAACATCAGGTATATTAGCTACGTGTATACTTTACTGGCCCCAGAATTATACAGCACTGGCAAATGACCCCTGGGGCGACAGGGGCAGCTTTTCTGGCAGCTGTGCTTTGGGGTGCTGCAGAGAGATATCATCCCCGCAGGCAGAACAGGGCTCTGAGGAGAAATCACAGCACTGAACAAAGTCATCCAGATCTCTAGAGCTCTAGAGTTGGACACCTCTGAACATCTGGACTGACAGCTCTACTGCTGCAGTGGTGTGAATGTGGGTATCGCCCATCGCGGCCTAACAGCATCCAGGCTGTTTCATTACAGCTGTAAAAGGTAATTAGAAAATGAAACAATTATGCTGCACTAACAAAAATTATCCATTGGCACAAAACCTGTGTGTTGGTGAGGCCTGGTGTAATTTCCTTGTGGTGGCTCACCGGTCACTGATGCTGACTGAGGTGAGCTCCAAAGCCCTGTTTGTGAATGCACTCAGATATTATCAAAAGGCGTTTGGAAGGGCCGTCGCTAACAGCTGGCGGCACTCGCCTTTGCTTTTCAAACAAAAGGCAACACCTCGCTGGAACCCCTCTGCTCCTGGCTCTGAGCTGCTGTCACTGAGGTGCGATGCCACACCAGCCAGCCTATCCTGTGACAAGGGGAAGATAAACTTTATCAGGAAAAAAAAAAATAGAAATTCATTAAAAGCGAGAATAACTTACATTAAAAAAAATTATTTTACAAGGAAGAACAAAAATCATTTGTCAGGTATATTGTCTCCTAACAGATTTCTCATCTGATTGAGAGGACTTCGGGTTTTATTAGCATCAGTGACAAAGCAGGGAGGGCTCCTCAGCTCCGCACACATGCACTCCGTGCTGTAAACAGCTCCTTCCAAAGCGCAAGTTTGTCATTAAAGTCGTTGCTACCAAAAAACGTTTCTAGGCAAGCGGCTCCAAACATGGAGCCCATTAATGGCGAGGTCACGGTACGCTGCTGGAGGTACAGCATTTTCATTCATAACGTGTTTACACATCCAAATAAACTCCCCGCCGTTTGCTTACAAACAGCGAGAGCGCGTCCCGGGCCAGCGCGGCCGCGTTCCCGGGGAGCGGTGCCCCGCCGGCTCGCAGCCCGGCCTCCCGCTCTGCTGGGGGCCGGTCCTCTCCCACCTGGCTGTGTTCTGCTGCAGGGAACGCCGAGCGGCAGACGGCAGGAACGGGGCTGGAGGGAGAGCCCAGGGAGACTCCGGATCCCACGCAGGAGGTGGCTCTCGGGCATCTGCTAAGAAGCGAGGGGAGGCTCCGCCGAGCGCCCGTCGGAGCTTTCCCTGCCGTGGGCCAGCAAAGAAAAAAAAACAAAAATTCCTCTGGATCCTGCGGAGAAAGGCGAAGAGGCCGAGGCACGATCCCCGGAGAGATGCCCCTGCGCGGGTGCGCAGCCTGCGCTGCCTGGGGCGCCTCCGCCAGCCCGGCGCTGTCGGGAACCGGGCGATCCGGTGCCAGGTGCGGGGGGCCAGCGGGGGCAGCCCGGGGATGGGCCCTGCGTTCAGCCCGGCCGGACCGGGACCAGCCCCAGCGCCCCGGGCAAGGCCAGGTCTCACCGCTCGGCCCCGGCTCGGCAGAAAATGGGCTCCCCGAGCCCGCCGAAATCCCTCCTGCTTTTCTCTCTCGCTGTCTAGAAGAGAAAAATACAATAAAATAACTTTCCATATTTAATTATGGTCTGTGAAAAATAATCACTTGTCCACCACTTACTTACTCAAATGTGAAAAGAAAATATTCACATTTTATCGTAAGCGCCATAGTAATAACTGAAGCGTAGCTATTTCCAAATCTCTTTAACATTGGTGATGGACACAGCTTATCATTCTGTTCATTTAGGTTAATATGCCAGCGAATCTACCTTTAATTAAAAGCGGATGCTGTTTTCACGTACACTGATGTCGTTAGCCTGTAACCTAACCAGAACCAATAGCCAGAAGATGAAATAAAGAAGTGACGAATTCCAACACCCGCCGTGCCCTGCCCGCACCCAGGGACCCCGCAGCCCACCCGGGCCCTGCCCGGCCCCTTCACTCGCGACACCGCTGCCTTCCCCCTTCCCTACGTTAATCCTTATCCGCAGGTTAAATAAAACATTTCAATCCAATTGTTTGTTTAAATATACATGACATTTTAGTGTAAGAATATGAGCTTGCTTCCTGTTTACTCAGCGATGGCCGTATCCTGTGCCTCTATCGCTCATCCCGGGAGTTTATTAAACCTGAGATAGAGGACGACTCCCCCGGGGACGCCGCGGGCCCTCCGCTCACCTCCTCACCCCGCTGCAGCGGCTCCGGACCCCTCGGAGTGTGGCAAAACGAAGAAAACTGGGAACAACCGACTCAGAAACGGAGGTGGCTTCAGCGCAGATTTACCTCGTCACCCGCCGAGGGCTCCACCGGCGGCAGGCTCGGAGCGGGGAGGCTCGGGATTAATTTTAATTAAAGCCCGTAAATGCGGTCAGCGCTACTCCTTCCCCGCCGGGACACTGCCTTCGTGCCGCGAACGAGGCATGGAGCCGTTACCGAGAGCCGGCCGCCTTCCCTCGCCTGTGTCAGGCTAGGGGTAGACACGCTCCCTCGCCACCACTAATTACCACCTTTAATTGGGAGGCCCGCCTAATTAGCGCCCCCGCAGCCGGGGCTCAGCCCCGGCCCTGCCCAGGGCTGCCCCGCCGCGCAGGGCCGCGCAAGCAACGCGGCCCCGCTCCCCGCTCCCCTTCCGCCGCTCGCCGCTTTCTGCGGTGCTTCTGTTTTTTTAGCAGGACGGTGGTAATTGCATGTCTCGGTAAGATGCTCTATAATTTGATATCTCGATGGAAAAAAATACAGCAGGGACTCTGGGAAAACAAACAACAAAAAGAAGGAAGGAAAAAAGCAAAGCGCCACGATTTCGCGCTACGTCGCAGCAATTCACAAAGAGCCCCGGGGGCCCGATCCGGCCGGCGCCCGGCGGGGGAGGTTACGGGCTCGGCGATGCTGTGCATAGGAATTTATTTGCTCGGGCCGCTCGCCGTCGTGTGCTGTCAGTCAGACCTGCTGCTACGCTCTGCCCAGACCGCCTTTTAAAAAAAGCATCATTTAGGATGCGCAGTGCGGAATCTAATTAACTTATTTGACAGCAATTAGCGCATCTTTCAAACGCGAAAGCATCCAAATTTGCCCCAGCAAAGACTCCCGGTCTTGCCTCTCCCGGCCAGGCCGAGCCGTCAGGGAAAGCGTCGGGAGAATCCGCGCCGGTAACGGCCGGGACAGCACGGCGCTTTGGTCTGTCTCGGTGGATCTGCCTGAGAACTTGGATTTGAATCTCTAATCTGCCTCCGCGGGGGTGGGGGGGGAGAGAATCATTAAAAGGCATTACATTACTCAGAGCAATAGTTCATAAAATACTTTATTGAAATAAAGTAAATATCTTCGCATTAATAAAACTGATCATAAAATGCAGTTTCCGAATAACTAGGGGCACCACAGGGTTTTAGACAGCGAGCAGATGTGAAAGGTGGGATCCAGTGTCCTCCCAGCCCCTCCGGGCCGTCGCACAGGACAGGCGGCCGTGGCGCAGCGCTCCGCGGGCGCGGAGTGGAGCGGCTGGGCGCGGCGGGGGTGGGGGGGGGGGAGACGGGAGACGGGGACGCGACCCAGCAAAACGCCCAATTCACCGGAGACCGAAGACGACCGTAACCACTAACCGTGCTGTTCCCCGTCCTCTTCCCCCCGGGCCGCCGCGGGGAGGTGCGGGGCCGGCGGCGGGCTCGGCGGGCAGCGCCCCAAAGGGGCGGCCAGGGCCGGGGGCGGCGGGGCCGGGCGGGCAGCCTCACTCCTCCTGACCGACCTCGGCTGGCGAGCCCAGGCTCTCGGGGGGCTTCTCGGCGTCCCGGGCTCGCTCCTGTTCCGAGAGCTGCTCGCTGCTGGGAATGGAGTTCTTCTTGGGGCGGCCCTTGGGCTTGGTGGGGGACTCCAGGCCGCCCCCCTGCAACACCTGCGAGGCGGGAAGGGGGCAGAGGAAGGGGGCACCCCGCTAAAACCGTGCTGCCCTGAGCACGGGGCGGGAGGAACCTCCCTCTACCCCCGGACTTCGGCACCGCGGAGTCTCCTCCCGACCCGCGCCCATCGCCCTCCGCACCCGTGGGGCCGAGCTTCTCGGGACGCGGGGGTCCGGCGGGGGCCCAGGCGATGCTGGCCTTAAAGACCGAGGGCACATGTATTTTTTTTTTAATTATTATTATTATTTTTTGGCCAGGGCCGGCATGCAGAAGGACGAGCCTGCGGGGCAGCGGTCGGTACCCCGGCAGGGCGCAGACCCAGTACGGTGCGATGCGCAGAAGGGTCGGACTCGGGCACTTACTATTTTCTTCCATTTCATCCGCCTGTTCTGGTACCAGGTTTTCACCTGGAGCTGGCTGAGCCCCAGCGATTCGGCCAGGTCTATTCTGCGGGCGAGAAAGAGGCGGTGAGCCCCGGTAGCTTTCGTCTCGGCTGGCAGCTTTGCTCCTTTTGGAGGAAAAATGAACCCCCATCCCATCCCATCCCGTCCCGTCCCATCCCGTCCCCGGCCTGGAGAGTCCGTCATCGCCTACCTGTCGGGCGTGGAGAGGTATTTCTGCTTCTCGAAGCGCTTCTCCAGCCCCATGAGCTGCAGTTCAGTGAAGACGGTGCGGCTGCGGCGCCCCTTCTTGGCCTTGCTGCCCGGCTCCGGGGGGCCCGGCTCCAGCTTGCCGCGGAGGTGCAGCTCCAGCGGGAGATGGGGCGAGGCGGAGCCGCTCTGCAGCCCCGAGCCGGCGGCCAGCAGCGCCGAGCCCAGCCCGGAGCAGCCCAGGGGAGCCAGCGGGAACTTAAACACGGCGGCCGGCTCCGCCTTCAGCACCGCTGCGGGAGAGAGGGGCCGTCAGCGCCGGGCAGCGCCGGGCCCGGCCCCCGGGGACCCCCGGGGCTGCAGGGTGCCTCGGTTTCCCCGGGGATCAGACCCTGCAAGAAACCCCCGGCCCTTCTCCTCCTTTCTCGGCAACGACGCAGCGAGGCGGAGCGGAGCCCCTCGGGGTGCGGGCATCCCCGGGGCGGGGGTCGGGGCCGGCCCTGCCCGGGTCCCCCCGGCTCCGCCGCCTCCGCGGTACAGGGTCACATTTTACACTTCAACGAGCAGTTGCTAATTACGGAATGACTTGCGGGGTTTACAAGTGGAAATAAGTTTAAATCAAACGAAAAGCGTTCCCCTCCAGTGCCACCCAACAGCAGCCGGGCCTGCTGCAGCCGGCTGCGCCCCGGCGGGCGGCGGGGGTCTGGGCACCGTCCCGGGTTTCCCCCCCGACCAGTTTTCAGGACATTTTCCACCAGGAAACAATTTATATCCCTCTCCGCAGTCCCCGCAGTGAACCGTAGTCCCCGATTTTACCAGCGCTGGTCCCAAAACCCGGCAACATCCAGGGCTCTGCTCTGGCCGTGCGGGGCCAGGGGGGCTCCGGAGCAAGGCCGGTGGCGAGAAACGGACTTTTAGGGGGGCCTCTGCGGGCTCCCCCTCCTCGGCCTAAGCTGAAATTGTGTTTTTGAAGCGAATACATATCTCACTCCCTTCCAGGGCCTGATCCTGCTCCCGCTGAACCCGGCGGGAGATGTGCCGCCAGGGCTATAAAGAGCCTTTTTCTGGTCCACTATTTCAAATAGTTCTATGCATCTTGAAAATAATACTAATTTCCAGAGATTCCAATATATATGTTGCTCCCTTGATGTGGGATTTGGCGCTTTCCTCTTTCTCTTTTAAAAGGAAAACAAGAAATTGGGATCCTCCTGTTCCATTCGTTTCTACGGATAAACAGCGACGTCTCCGCAGACTAAGATGGCTTGGGAAATGAAAGCTTTCGCAATCACATTAAACGCTGGCGTTTAAAATACATTAAATACTGGCGTTAGAAAAACCCACAAAACTATGTCGTGAATACACTGCATTTGTCCTAAATACTGTATCAGACTGGATAGAGCTGGGTCTCTCGTTAAATAAATATAAAATAATACATATAATATGTATATGTAGGGTTTCCAGCTTAATCCGTGTCCGCAGAGCACCGTGCCGCCTCTTGCAGCCGTACAGATATATACCCTACTGCGTAGGCTCCAGCAATCCACACCTCATCCAAAAACACGAAAAAAAACTACCAACAACAACGATCTCCCCGTGCAATTCAATGGCCGTTCTGTGCAAGCGGCGTCGGAGCCCTAAAGCCGCTTTCTTCATTTTAGGCCCAAAATATTCGCCAGGCTCCAGGCTGGGAGCCTCCCGCGGCACAGCGAGGGGATGCTCACGGCCGGCAGAGCCCGGCTGCTATTTTTCAGGTAAAATTCACGAGGTTTTCTTCAAGGGGATCGGCTCTACAACGCGCTCGGGTGCATCAGCGGGAGATGCCTCCCCGCCTCGCCGCCCCGCTCCCCCCCGAGCCGCGGGAGCCTTCGGGGCTCGGGGGGTCCCCCGTGTTCCCCTCCCGGGACGTACCGAGGTGGTTGTGGTAGGGCCGGGCGGAGAGCAGCGCCTGCACCCCGAACTTGAGCAGCTCCCCGGCCGGCGCGGCCCCCTTGGCCTCCGGGGGGTCGGTGAGGATCTCCTCGATCATAAAGCTGCGGTAACGGTGCGAGCGGTGGTCGGGGAAGGCTTCGGCCGGGAAGTAGTGCCCGGCCCCCAGCTCCAGCGGGTGCTGCATCCTCGCCGCCGCCCGCAGGGGGGGCGCCGGGCCGCCCTAGCGCAGCCTCCCGGCCGGCGCTGCTGGCAGCCGGGCAGCGGGGCGTCCCGGGGGGGCTCTGCCCATCGCCCCGCCGCCCCTTACCCTGCCCCTGCCCCTGCGGGCCGGGCCCGGCGCGGCCCCCCCAGCGCCAGTGGCCCGGGACCGGCCTGAGGAGCGCGGCGGGCCGGAGCCGTCAGCGCCGCATGCACACGGGGCGCGGCACCGGGGAGCCTCTCTCCGCCTCAGGACGGCGGGCAGCGGCCTATTATAGCGCCGAGCCCGGCGGGGCTGTCAGCGCTGCGGGGGAGGGCGCGGGAGGGGCTGCGGAGGAAGGAAGGGGCCGGGGCGGGCGAGTACCTGGAAGCGAGAGGTTACAGCAGAGCATTTGATCCCCTGCCATATAAAGCAAATTAGCCTTTCTGCCTGCTGAGGGAGAGCAGACACCCAAACAAGCGCTGGCATCTTCGGAGCGCAGCCCCGGCCCCATCCCCAGACACGGCCCCGTCCCCAACCCCGTCCCCATCCCCATCCCCATTCCCGTCCCCATCCCCATCCCCGTCCCCATCCCCATCCCCGTCCCCATCCCCATCCCCATTCCCGTCCCCAGCCCTAGACCCAACCCCGTCCCCAGCCCCGTTCCCGTCCCCAGCCCCAGCCCCGTCCCCGTGCCCATCCCCATCCCTGTCCCCGTTCCCATCCCCGGGGCTGGCAGGGGAACCACAGCTCCGGGGAGCGCCCGGCTGGAGTGGGGGACAGACGGAGCCACCCGCGGGGACCGCCCCGCCACCTGCCCGGCCTTCCCGCCCCCGGGGCCGGCTCCCCTCGGGGGGACCAGCCCCGTGGTCCCAGCTGCGGACCCGCACGTCGCCCCTGGGCGGGGAAGGGCCGCGGCACCGCCGGCTGCTGGGAGCCCTCGGGGCGGCCCGGGTGGGGTGGCCGGGGGGAAACGGGGAGGCGGGAGGCGGGGGCCGCACTGCCGGTCTGGGCTCGGGGCTGCCGGTCGAGGGGGCCCGGCCCGATGCCCCAAATCGCTGTAAGCAACCAGAAGGAGCTGGTCAGGGAACGAAACAAAACAGCACGAAGCGGACAGTTTCCCTCGACTTTTAAAGCCCTTTCATGAATATTTTTCCTCGGTACAACGGGATTCGTTTAATTCCCCTTTAGCCCGTGTCACGCAAGGCAGCAGATAATTAATGAGTCATTCCTATTCATTACTGACGTATTTCGTGCAAGGTTTACGTGCGAGAGTCCCAACGCTCATAATCCCCAGCAGAAAATGTAGGTACCGACGGATTAGAGGGGGGATGATTTCGGCGGGGTGCCCGCGGCAGACAACGGCCGTGGGATGGTTTTTGGCTGGGGTCGGCCCCCTCCGCACGGTGGGAGCCGCACTGGACACGCGGGACGGCGAGTTGATGATTTCCACGTGAGGTATCCCACGGACTCAGCCCAGCCGCTGCCTCTGCGACGGAGCTGGCTCACGCAGAGGGACGAGCGTCGGACTCAGCCCCGGGGGAAGGGGAGCTCAGCCTCTGTCTTGATGGTTTTTGACCAAAAAAAGGGATTTTGGCACATTTTCCTGGGGCTGGCCGGGGGCCGCGGAGGCTGCGGAGCCGCGGCGGGAGCTGTCCCAGCTCCGGCGCTTCTAGCCGGGCTCCGCGCCGCCGTGTCCGTCCGGCAACACGCGTGGGGGGACCCGCAAAGGCAGCGAGAAACCTCGGGGTGGCCTTCGCAGCCGGCGGAAGATGCACAGGTCCTGGCTGCTGGCACCCTGGCAGTATCGGGGCGCCCGGGCCGGTATTTTTAATTAAATCGTGACGGAAGGGGTAGGTGGAGGCGTTTAAGGAACTACCGCGGACACGAGGCCGAGCTGCTCGCTCGTGGTAGGCGTTATTTAAATCCTACTGTCCTGTCGTTTCACCGTACTGCTCAACCATTGCGTTCGACAAAACCGGGGTGTTTCTTTAATTAATTTATGTTCTATACTTCCACTGCCTTCCCAGATAACCTGCTCCATATGTTTACTGCCACTTGTACGGAGCAGTTCCGCACGGACTTTTCTGTTTTCTCCACGTTTCTTCAGCTTAAAATTATTCCTCTTGCTCTGTGAAACAGCAACGAGCTGAAAAACACCTCATTAGCCCTCCCCGCTCCTCCCGCTGTCCTGACTTCTGTTGGAGGGCTGTTATTTATTCAGACATCACCCTTCGCGTTTGGACCGCCAACGAGTTAGTGAAACGGAACAAGGTGGCCGTACTCAGGTGCCAGCGGTCCCCTCCCGGTCCCTGCGGACACGGCCGTGGGGCAGCGGCAGGACCGGCAGCGCTGAGCCCACCCGCGATGCTGCGTGGCCCCGGGACCGAGCCGGGCGCCTCCACCCCATTCCCTCCTGGAAATCTCTTGGGCAGCAGCTCCTTGTGCACACCTGCCCAGGGCTCCGGGGAGCCCTAACCGAGGTTAACAGCGCCCCAAAAATCAGAATAAAACCCCCTTCCTGTTTCTTTACATGGCTTTTTGTCCGCCCATCTTTTGTCCATCTTCTCTATTTAGATCACAAGGTATTTTCATGCCAAGGTACTGATTTCTAACGGCCGAGGCAAAAGAGGCCTTTGGAGCTATTGTAATAAATAACAAGAAGAATTATTATGAGTAAAGTGAGAAGAATTTGGGTCACATTCAAGCGAGCAGAAAAATCCACATTGTTTAAACAACCTCACCTCTGAGACCAGCACACTCATAAACAAACAGCACGCATAAAATAAATTCTCAACTCCCCCCCTCAAAGCACACACCTTGACTTTTTTTTTTTTTTTTTTCCTTCAAAATAAAACAAACCGCATGAATAATTGAAAATACTTAGCCCCACTATCCCTATCTCTGAGCAGGTTAGGTTCAGTGCAGTGCAGAACTGGTGTCATTTCCCAGCATACGGAATTACCTTTGATAATTTAAGGTTTTATATACCTTGTGAAACATCTGATGATGTGAGCAGCCGCAGCCAGGCAGGCACGGCCGGCCTGAGGATCGCACATCAGAAAACCACCCTGGGAGCAGGCCTACCGCCCCCCAGTTCGTAAAAAAAAAAATAACGTTTACGCAAAACACTCCCTATTGTAAGATTTTGATGCTGCACTGTAAGAAAGGAAGGATGAGCTTCACCATCTGGCTGCACTCACAGTCAACAATCCAAAATCGTTGCAAAGCAAATCCTATAGCTAAAAGTACATCAGTCAATATTTTTTTAAAATTGTGACTCTTACAATGCCTGAAACTGACTGGCTTTTAACAGCGCATCTAAATCCACACTCTTATTTTGCGTCAATCTGTTCGGTAGATACAATCCTGAGCAACTCACCCAACCGCTCTTTGGTAAATAGCATCATCTTAGAGTGGAAATTCTGCAAAATACTTGGGGCTTTAGGGAGGAACTGGATGAACAAGCTGCAGGCCCCAGATTTGATACACTTTTTTTCTCAGCTACAAGAAAGGAATCACCTTTCTCTGCAAAAATGCTCCTCGTTTAATGAGTGGGGTTTTTTTTGCTTGCACCAGGGACAGACTTTACATAACTGTTAGAAACATAGACTATTTCTAGAGATACCTATTTTAAAATAATTTTATACAAATGTATGTAACTAGTTTCAGAAACTGCCAATACATCTATCCCATTCAGAGGCTGTTCTAATCTTAATTTTATACAAAAGTGGAACGCATTTTTAAAGGCTTTTTTTTTTGCTTATTTTTACACTTCAGATATCTTGATAGATGTCTGTATTTTGGTCGGCGAGTCAGAAAAGGATGAGAGTTCAACGAGTACGAATTTTGCTATGACGAAGGAAACAAGTTCACCCTGTGATTTAAAATTCTCCACTGGGGTAGGAGTACTTTTGTTTCTCTGATTAATCACCGTTTTGACGGGAAAAAGCGTTTTGCCGAATTTTGCACATCCCCGGCCCCTCAGTTAAGTTCTCACGATATTCTCCCAACTCGAAAAACTGCAACGCGAAAAATAATCAAATTTAAACTCTTTGCCTCCTGGATCCTGCAGGAAACACCCCAAGCGGGAAAACATTTTGACATAAAAAGGGCAGCAAACGAACCCCACGCTGGTGCGATCAAAAACCAAAGCACTGCAGTTAAACGGGGCACCGCTCCCGGCTAAGGCTCGGGACCTCCGTCGGGCTCTTTGCACGGACAGAGCGTAGCTAAGAGCTCCCAAATCGAATTCTGGGCTTGCCCAGGAGCAGGAGGGTCCCCGCTGGCCGAGGCGGGCGGGGTGGGGCTGGTGGTGCCGCCCCGCAGCGCTGCTCCCCCAAACCGCGCACCCCGCCCTGCACCGACGTTTAGATGAATTAATGAGTGTTTTTTGTATCAAAGCTCTCGGTGCATTTTAAACCCGGGGAGTTCTCTGTTTTCCTAACATCACCTTTAAAAAAAATCTAAGAAGATGCCCCCATCCCCACCCCGCGGTGCCCACCGCCGGGGCGAAGCCCAGGGCCGCCGCAGGCAGCGGCAGCCGGGGAGGGCCGGTCCCCGGAGCCCCCCCCGCCCCGGCTGGGGGGTACCCGGGAAAGTGGGGGTGACCCTCATGCCATTGCGGGAACATCATCCCCGCAGCCCCTGCCCTTCCCACGGCTGCAGGGTGTCCGAGGAGGTGAATTAGTCACAGCAATCTCCGACTCGCTCACTTCTCATGGCACTTAATATCCAGGAAATCCACAAAGTGGTACGGAGAGAGTGGAAAACGTGACATCACAGGCTAATTGGGAAGGAGCATTAGGGCTGAGGGAATAGCTCAGTCCTGAGTAATACATTATGTTTAATGGCTGAGTAAAGCTTCATCAGCATTTAAACACGTATCCCTCTCAAAAAGATCTTCTGCAAACACCTGGCCTCATCAGACAGTTTGACTGTTTAATTATCTTTGAAAGTCACGTTTAGGGGATGCAATTACGTTTGAGCAAGGGCTGTGGGGAACTGCGCCCCAGCCCCTGTATTTGCCTGCCATGCGAGGTACATCACCTGTCCTCCCTGCTACACGCACTCCAACAGCTCTCACAAACGAGGTGTCCCCCGTTTCTTCCAGAGCTTTACAAGCATAAGGAAACCATCCCTAAAACTGCTATTGTCTGAATACATTTAATTTATATCCAAAAGAATAGCCCACAACATCAGAAGCTCCCCATACGTGCAGTCTCCCTCCCTACCACCAGCACTGGGGACAACACACACCTGAGCGTTACCCTCCTCCATCATGTGCAACCCTGTACCCATCCATTCGACTGTAACACCTTTTCCCTGGCATCCTTTTATTTTGCAGAACACCAAAAGAGCACAAGCAAGTGAGTGAGACACACTGTGAAAGCCCCCCCCCCCCTTTTTTTTTTACATATAGGATTTTAAAAATTTATTTATTTATTAGTTTTAATTTTTCCCTAGTTCACAGACAAGGGATGCAATGTTTGGAAATACAAACCAGTAACTAGCCACAAACGTGATTAGATTTCAGGCTGGACAGTATTTCTTGTGACAGCCTATCGTCTGTGAACTGATTTCTAGTTATGAAGAGATCTGTAGGTTCAGAGGCTCCTTCACCAGCACTGCCAAAAGCGTGGTGGCTGCAGCCCCAAAAACAGTGTCCCAGCTAACAGATGAGTGCAATTATACTCTCCCTTGTTGACAGCATACATAACCATCTTTCTCCACCCAGAGCTGCTACCAAAAAGGGGTGTGATGGTGTGCACAGGCCTTGGATTCCAGTCAGCGGTCAGCACAAATCCCTCAGTCCAGGGTTTCACATCAAAACTGATCTTGCACACCATAGCTACAACCAGATTTACGGATGTGGAGCCACGCATGTGAAACTTCAGGTAACAAACATGTTTTGCAAATGACAGAAGATATATAAAAAGGTATATTAGAGATATGTAAGTTATATATGAGAGATATGTAAGTATATGAGAGATATATAATTTAAACATAGGTGCATTAGTTCCGTAAATAATTACACACAATCTGAAACAGCACCTATGGCTGTACTATCCATTTCTAGATGCTTCAGACAGGAAACGATGAATTGCCCTTATCACTTTTGTATTAGCTGAAATTCAAGCAACTCCTGCATCTGTTGCAAAATTAAGGATGCCCTTAATGATCTCACATTAGCCCCTGTGCTGTAAACACTTCAGTGTGTGCTTAGCTTATTCACTGTGTACACAGTTGACTGACTGGAATAGGACTGTTTATAGTTCATAAAATTAAGTTAATGACTACATCTGTGCAGAGCTGGGGCCTTCAGTTTTTAAAAGTGAAGTGAAGAAACAGAATTAAATCCCTACATTCTTCAGTTTTATGGTTAACCTCCAGTCAGTTTTGGTTCCTAGTTCTCAAATACTATGTCAGATCTGGATGGTTTGGGTTTATAGATCAGCAGGGAGATGTTTAAGTAATTTAATACAATAATGGTTAATTGAAACATTTTATTTAAAAAATAACAAGATGTTTTATACATATTAAAATCATATTAAAGCTGACTTCCCAGTCTCTCACAAGCACCACTACAGCTAGTTAAAACCCCCTAAACTAGAGAGCCAGTTCCAGAAAATAGCTTTCATTAAATGCCAAACAATATAAATTAATTAAGTGATGAAGGATTCCTTTCTGTTAGTTTATGTCTTAAACACGCTTTTGATTTGTATGTGTATCTTGTTTCAAAATATGGGTACAAAAACATTGAAGTGCCCCTACAATAGGGATTAGGAACAGAATCTCTTCTCAGTCCTATAGAAATTAATGGCCCTGGCACAGGAGAAGGATCTGCAGCCCAGGCTCACCAAAAAGAAAATCACACCAATCAAAAATACTTACAAAAAATGTTCTATAAATGAACAACCAGGTGTCTGAAATCTCCTAAATGGCTTCTATTTTTAGAAGTTTCCCTTTGCAATGCAGACTGCTGCAGATATTCCACCTGACAGGCCAACTGATCTGGTGTGGCTGAAACCTGCCATCATGGAAACATCAACACCTATGGACTGAGGCAAATCGGGCAAGTGTTACCTGCCAGGAGGAGTGTTAATAACAGAAGGCAATTAAAGATACATGGGTTCCCAGACATCAGACACTCAGAAACTGAGTATGATTTACCACCACAAGCTAGAATAATTTATTTTTTGAATAAAATTGTGCTATGTGGATTAGGATTTCTGTATGCTGTTTACATTCCTAAGAGTCTTTATCTGTTTTAATCTCCATAGCTTGACTGAGATTCAGTGGATCCTTAAAAACATAACTTGTTGCAGGAGTCTTGCTCATAAATCAGTAGACAAGGTTAAAATATTTAATAGAGGTTAAATGTGCCCAGGCCACAGGCGGGAGGGACACAGGCGACCGGGCAAGGGCTCGCTCTCCTCATCTTCATCCAAGTGGGGAGCCCTGGCCCATGACAGAACCTGGGTGCCTCATGCCGATGTGCTAAATTTAACCAAACTGAAAACAAGGTTTGGCTCTGAACCAGCTGACACTGGTGGCAGTTGTGTACCTGGTTCAATGGGAGGGAGATCTGTGTTTAAGGGAACTTGGTTTTCACAAGAGATGGCAGGAAGCCGGCAGCACCGGTTTGCAGGTGCATGTACATGGGCTCATGGAGTATTTTTCATGCCATTTCCTACTGCAGTGAGCTCCCTGTCTCCCCAGAGTACAAGTGTCCTGGCCAAAACCACCCCTCGATGCTGTAAGCCAACCTGCATGAAGATCCTGCGCATCCTTAATTTGGTTTCTGATTTCCAGTCTGACCCTACAGGCCTTTCTCAGGCAAAACCTGGAGCGTGTTTTAGGTCTTTTATTCTCCTTGCACAAGTGGACTGGGATTCCCAGAAGGATTTAAGGCCCCTGATGCTGCAGCAGGTAATTTGAATTCTGCCTGTTTGGGAAAACCTTGCTTACACTGAAGTCACCAGAAGGAGATGTGCTATCCACTTCAGGCTAAATGAGAACCGCTTTTTACATTGCCTACACTGCATTTCTTACACCTGATATGGCAAATTTCTATTCTGTCAGGAACAGAATTTCAAACCCATATATGGCCATGACTGCTTAAGAAGTTTAAACAATTTTGCTTTCCATACATGTATTATGACACTTGCAAATTTTTGGACTCTCATACAAAATTCCAATAACCCGCTGTTATCTGTCTGAACTACACATGGATCGATTTAATGTGGCTCTGTACCCTTCTTTCCTTACTCAATGGCTCTTCCCCGCTCTTCCTCTTCAGTCTCTCCCGCCGTAGAGCAGCCACCACACACTTCTGCACAGCCCAGCCTCGCCGGCTTTCTCTGAAACCTGCTCAGGGCGAGTGTAAAGCCTGCGAGAGGCGGCTTAGCCCGCAGGGAAGGGCGGGCGCGGAGGGAGCGGCGATGGCCGGGCCGCGGGTGCCCTCTGCCGGCAGCGGGACCGGCCGCGCCCCGGGACCGCCGGCACCACCGGCTCCTGCACCGGGCCCCCGCCCGGCCACCGACGGGGGCAATTCCGCCACTCTTAGGAGGCTTCCAGTGCGATGTGCTCGGGTGTCCCTGCTCCCACCGCATCCTCGCCCCGACAGCCGCGGAATCGGGGAGCTGGAGAGAGCGGGAGAGATGTCTGGCCGCTGGTTGACTGTTTTCATGTTAAACACAAGTTGAGAACCATTACTCAGATTGCAATTAAAACATCCCCAAAAGGAAGCTGTAGAATAGAAAGAATATTAGAATCACAGAATTATTGAGGTGGGAAAAGACCTTTAAGACCATCGAGACCAACCGTTAGCCTAGCACTGCCAAGTCCACTAAACTAAACCATGTCCCTAAGCACCACATCTACCCGTCTTTGAAATACCTCCAGGGACGGGGACTCCAGCACTTCCCTGGGCAGCCTGTTCCAATGCTTGACAACCCTTTCGGTGAAGAAATTTTTCCTAATATTCAGTCTAAACCTCTCCTGGTGCAACTTCAGGCCATTTCCTCTTGTCCTACCGCTTGCTACTTGGCAGAAGACACCGACACCCACCTCGCTACAACCTCCTTTCAGGTAGTTGTAGAGAGCGATAAGGTCTCCCCTTGGCATCCTTTTCTCCAGGCTGAACAACCCCAGTTCCCTCAGCCGCTCCTCATAAGACTTGTTCTCATAAGACCCTTCACCAGCTTCGTTGCTCTTCTTTGGACACGCTCCAGCACCTCAAGGTCCTTCTTGTAGTGAGGGGCCCAAAACCGAACACAGTATTCGAGGTGCGGCCTCACCAGTGCCACGTACAGGGGGACGATCGTCGCCCTCTTCCTGCTGGCCACACTATTTCTGATACAAGCCAGGATGCCATTGGCCTTCTTGGACACCTGGGCACACTTCCGGCTCATATATTAGTACAGAGAAAAAGAGAAAGAGGAAATAGCTTAGCCTTTAATTACTAAATATTAGCCTGTGTAACAGGGGGAGATTCATGGAAGAGCAAACTTAAAGCAACACCATGTTGCCAGTAAGGCAAACACAGAAATGCCAGGAGGCGATGGTTGGGCCCCAAAGCCACACAGCAGGGCAGTGGTAGGTGGGGACAGACCATTTTTTTTCCCTTTCTACCACTGTTTTTACAGATTTGGTGCACTTCTCGCTGAGAGCCAGATCAGCCTAATGCCTCCCAAGTGCCTGGCACTTGTACTCATACAATAGTGCTGAATACCAAAGTAAACAGGAAAAAAGTGCAAACACTTTAACATTAAAGACAGATTCAACAGTACAACACTATTAACACAAATCTTTCCATTAGTTTTAATAATGGAATCAGGCCCTCAGCTTACTCAGAAGAATCAGCCACAAATCATGCTTATTATAACCCTTCACATCCCAGACAAAGTTCTAGCAAAAGGCTTTTTTTTTGATTAAGACATTAATATCCCGAGATTTTTGTTCAAAAAGGGAAAGTTCTACTTAACATATTTCAAGGAATGGCAACATGAACACACAAAAGCTGCAATTTTAGCAATGACAGTAAATAATAAGAATCATTCTTTCCGAGAAGTTTTTGTATGTAACTGGCAATACCAATACATCTGTACATCCAACAGTTCAGACATTGGCTCTTGCAGATCATCGACAGCCTTTGCAAAACAGCGTGTATGTACCCACACAACCCTTCTCAGCAACAAAACTCCTGCTTGGCTCCACAGACCTCGGTGTTCTCTGAGGCTGAGAGCTGATGTTTCAGCCATGCAGAAAACAGGATGCAGAGAAGTACATGGGAGCATCTCCTCAACCCCATGCCAGACCCTGCTTCTGCTCCCTCTTTCTTACCTAAGAACTGCACATTGCCTCACCTCTGGGAAGCTCCAGACAGTATTACCACAGCATTGGCTTTCCAATCCCCCCCCCCCCCCCCCCCCCCCATCAACCATGACAAGTAATTTTGGTCCTCCTAACTCCTACTGAAACATTCTGCCTCAGAAGGCTCTTTGAGATCTCTGTACAACAGGCATTCCCAGACAACACATTTTTAACTGAGACAGCAGTTTCCCAAGTCTTGCATTGTTCTGAAGCTCCTACATAAACCTCCTTTCTCCTAGACCCACACCATACACTCCAGCTATGCTGGCTGCTGCTTTTTTATTTGATTACAAGGGAGGAAGCTGGTCGATCACTGCTGGGATTGTACCCAACAACTTTGAAAGCTCTCCCATCTTATCTTGTGATTGAGCATTGCCTCCCAGCACAGTCTCAGACCTGCAGATAAACGGCAGAGACGTACAACAACCCTATGTCTTTGAATCATTACTCATTTGCCACCCTGCCAGCCTGCCTACAGAAGAGAACAGAGGTTTATCTTTCAACATCTTGCAGCAACAGACCATTGCATGAATGGCAACTGCAGCGTACTCAGAGTTGCTTCATACTGAGCTTCTATGCACAAACCAAACATGAGAGTGATCAAGAGCTACGTGCTGTAGAATTGAATCATCCTTTTCAGATCTTTTTGGCTATGTCCAAATTTCTCTGGTCTTCTTTCAGCACGCTTGCTGCTCATGCGCTGCTGAGGGATCAGAGTAGTAACTCACGAGTGGAAACTCAGGATTAGCTTTTCTCTCTGGAGGACTTCTTGAATGACTGGCTATTGAGCCTTAAATGATAGCAATCCTCTAACAAGTTATGGAAGAGTCTTTGAGTTTGACATTTTTATAAACACCAACCTTTTTATCCTCAATGTTTGTTGTTTAAGGAAATCCCTTCTAGTTCTTATGCATGTATAACATATAAAACAATTGAATTAATACCATATGAGGGTAGAGGGGTGAAAAATCACATCTATAGCCAAAATAGTTCAGAAAAACTGTACAGCTGAGGTTTAAGATTGCCTATAGTGACTTTATATTTCGTTTAGACATTGGTGTTAATACTTCATATAGATTATGTGCAGTACAGATTACAACAGTATGTGCTGTGTGTTGTATAATTTATGAAGTCTTAAACTTAATTCTTATGTTTTGGGGTTGTGAGTTATAACTAAACAGAATCTAAACTACCAGCAAATGAAGATTTTTTTTTTCCCCTTCTTTTTTTTTTCTGGATTAAACCATTTTGTGGGGCAGGGGGGGGAGACAGACCCAAAGCCAAATACTTGCACACTCACCCTCAGCAAGCTGAGAGCTCAAGCTTTATAAATTTAAATATCTTTTATGTTCTGCACATGTACAAGCTATACTGGTGGAGTTCCAAAACAGGAATCATATGACTGGTTTTGTGCTGTATGTGAGAGGAAGACCATGGTAGGTGAGGAAGGCAGTGGGGAAACACTTCTGCTTCCTCTGAACTACAGGGATGCTAGAGGACAGACGAACGGTTGTATGACACTGAGTAATGTCTGTCCATAAAATCCACAGGTAGCCCAGCAGCATTGACTACAAGTCTGAACTGCCCTCAAAAATGGAGCTGCAGCTTGATTGTTTTTTTAATAACCTAGCTCAATTAGACAGCAATATACTTGTGACAGCGTGGAGCTCAAGGCAGGCCTAGGCTTAATGCTTACCCCACCCCTCTCCCGGATTTGCAGTCCATGCTGAACTCCACGCTGCCACAGGTAAGTAAAGCAATGGCTACTGTACCTGAGCTGGTGAGTTCAAAGCCCCTTTGCTGTGTCTGTGTAAGTAGCAGGCAGCATGTGAGTGAACACTAGTAGAGGTGGCTGGGAAGAACACGAAGAAATAGCTGTGCAAGTAATTAGGGGAGGAAAGAAGGGATCTATTAACAAAGATTTACCTATTAACACTGGTTTTCCTTGCTTCCCTGTGTAGTCAATGGAGATTCTCATGTTGTGCAGCCTGTAACTCAAATAAACTGTCCTCCTATAACTCAAATACTGTCTTCTGTGAGTAATCATCTTTCTCCCTTAGCAGCAACAGCCTTTTGTGACAAGCAGGCCCCAGTCAGAGATATTATGGTACAATCAGGCTTAGAAACAGATTTGTACTTGCAGGCAGCTGAAGAGTAGTATTTATCAAGTGAAAAGGTCTTGTCGTTCCCTCATCTCAGTTCTCATATGTAAATACTACCTGATGCTAGACTGCCCCAAAGTTTTGCAGAGCAACACCTGCAACTATTTTAGTTTATGGCCAGTATAACCACAACCTTGCTGTCAGTCACTGCTCTGCAACAAAGAGCACCAGAAACAGTTGGCTGAGGGTCCCCACTGAAGATGCTCCAATGACACTGGGAAGCTGCGTTGTTTCACTTAGGCTCTCTAGAATGAGTATATTTCTCACTCCCATGCCTGGAGTTTACGCAGCAGCATTTAAACAAACAGCTTCATGGGGGAGGACGGAGGAACCCAGATAAAGAGTAAACCTGGAAATCCTGAAGAGCTAACAGAAGGTGCAACTACTGCCTGCCAGGTGTGTTGGCAATAGCGGTGAGCACACTCCTCCTCCAGCTGTAGACAGCTGCTGAGGTAGCTAGCCACTACCCCTCCCTTACCCAGAGCTTGCTCATCTATCATCAGGGCTCAGAAAAAACAAGAAGTCTTGGCCGGATGAGTCTCTTCTTCCTCATGGATACTCAGCATCTGGGGCTCTATCCAGCAGCTGAAGCACCATAAGGACTTTTGCAAATTACACTTTTCAATAAATTCTATTTTACTTTGACACGTTTTATTGTTTACAAGGTTTTCTTGGGAGATGAAACAAAAGTTAATTACATCAACTGATGCGTCAAGAAAACGGATTGATTTGATATCCCCTCCAGATGGGCTTCCTTTGTGTGGCAGTACGCATACCACATCTTAAAGAAAGGAGACAGAATACGTTAGGAAGGCACATTTGAGTCATCAGACTGACACTTCTTTATTACAGTGTATTTATTTTTTATCATGTGCTTTGACAGAAGTCTCATGAAGTGTTATGCTCCTTCTGTAGGGTCAAAGTCTTGTGACCTTCCATGATTTTAGAGAGAAGGAACATAATTTTAGAGGGCATGTTTATTATTTCTGTAAACAGTCTGTTTTCCATGCCAAGAGAACAGTTTTTCTGTATGTACTTAGATGACAGCTCAACTTTACTGGCTCACTTTACTGCCAAATGTTTTTGATCATAGTCTGGCAAACAAAACAATATTAATAGTAGAGCTGAGCAAATAATCTCCAGAAAACTGCTGATTTTTTAAAACCTCTTTTTATTGCTTCCATAATATCCCTGAATGAAATGCAGCTTCCTTGAGTTCAATTACAATTTTGAAGCACCCTATTTTTTATTAAAAACAAAATAACTCCATGGAATCAGAAAAGCCACTTGCAAAATGGTTAGTTGTGACAGAGCAGGTCCATCACACTGTGTTGCTTACATCTCCAAAGAAACAAGTGTCCATGTCATTCCAGCATGAATGCACATGCTTGTCAATTTAAACTCTGCTTAAACACACAGCTTCCAAATCTGTTTTTACTGGCACAAATATTCATGGACAGTAGACAAGACCATAGCCAAAACAAATTTGATTTAAAATCTGAATAGTTCACTTTTGCAATGATTTCTGATAAATGCACTGAAGTAACTTATTTTCCCTTCAAATGGTGAAGATATATTTCAAATACACCTTTCTGAATGCCCTGCATTCGTGCATGATCTAATCCTCTGTTAATGAGGTTATCATACAATGTATGCTCCAAGTCTTTGTTCTCTGATGGGCCATAAAAACTCTTGCAGCACCCTGCAGATGCTACGAGCTTGAAGCAAACTGACTCCTTACCTAAAGGTTTTTGTTTTGTTTTGTTTTGGTTTGGTTTGGTTTGGTTTTTTTTAAGTGGCACAGAGCTCATAAAATCCCTCCATGTTGTTCCACTATTATGTCAAGAAAGGCAGAATTATGGTATGTACATTTGACTGTTATTTGTAGAAAGGCCTTCTGAAAACCAGTGTAGCTGAACAAGAGACAAGCGTTAAGATCTGATGACAGTACTGATGGCACTGAGCTAGACTATGTCATTTTTTACTCCTGTTCCTGCGCAGTGAACAATGTAAGAGGGATGAAGACTCTGGCTCACTACCCCCTCCACAAACATCTGATTTCCCCTTCTAGGGATGGATTTATTCAGGGACTTGGATGGGACTTAATGAAAATCCTAACTAAATGTATCATGCAAATTACCAGGCAGCTGTAGCTGGAACAACCCTGCTTCTTAGATAATTTGTGATACAGCTCTCTAGCAGTATTTCAATACCTACCAAGAGCTGCCCCCTTCCCTCTGGACACCCAGCTGCAGGCATCCCGATAAACTCCTATGAATACCTGCAATTCTCTTTGTCAAAGTCTAACTCATCCTGATGTCTCTGGGTTTTGTTCAGTGCCTTAATGTTCAGACCTTCGGCTGGGGCTGCACGGCTAGAAGGCGCGTCCCCTGGGTGGTGGATAGGGGATCCCTCTCTGGACGGTGCACCGGATAAAATTGAAGAAGGTGCCGCGAACCAACGCAGCCTAAGGGAAGGCCACCCTGACAGAAAAACCACTGGCCCTCCAAGTCATGGGGGTTGGGCAGGAGGCCAACTACCTCCTCCCGGAAAAAAAAAAAAAAGTTGCAGAAACGACGAGCATCAACTTTCAAAAAAAAAACCAAAATGGCGGAGATGGAGAAAATCAGTAACGAAGTGAGGAGGAGGAGATGGAACTGGATCGGTCACGTCTTGAGGAAAAAACCAACAGAAGACTGCGCTGTGGCCCTTGGGACTCCAGAGCATGCAGCTGCAGACCGATCGAAGTGGAAGAACGATGTTCGTGCCTTGTGTGCCTCCTGGCACTGAGAGAATTCCGATTCAGAATGCGCACAGTGGGCCTTAGCAGCTGTTGAGTTTAAGAAACTGATCAAATTTTGTACAGATATGATTCTGTATTTTCACTGAGCATCACTGGGGATCTGGTATTTGTTACCTCTAGGTCAGAAACACCAGTCCAACCTAATGCAGAAGTCACTGAAAATCCCCTTCAATTGAAGACTTATGATGTGAAAAATAAAGAAAAAAGCTGTAGAATGATAAGCTTTAACTATTAAAAAAATTACCACTAGAATTATAACCAGAATGAACGACATCTCACTTAAGATATTTCTTACTAATGCTCAAGGCAGACTGGTAAGAGTGTATGGTTTAAATTAGCTCCCTGCAAACTTACAGCTGCTATGTTATCCTCTTAAAATTTATTTCCCTCCATTGTGGCTCATATTAATTTCCAGTTATAGAGCTGCATGTAACTTGAACCATTACAGGCTTTATAAAATGAAAAATTCTAAGCATTTGTTTTAGAAAGTAAAATGGTTACACACAGATGAATGATGAAAGCAGATTACTGAAATAAATGCAGTAGGTTACACCTTCACCTACTGCAACGTGATTTCTTTAACATCTTTCTGGAAGGAGAAGACACACCACACACAGAGGGGAGAAGAGGGTCTCAAAGTTCCCGTATTGCCTGATCTGGGGAAGAATTTGCCATAGTCAAAGCTGTAGACTTTGGCCATCAAATTCCTTAATCATTATTTTAAAGTATAGCCACTCAAAGCCCAAGACACTCAGACCTTTCCCCGTTAGTTTACCTGTGCTGTTGTAAAATGGGCGGCGATTATTAGCTCTCTGCTGAGGTATTATTATTAAAAAAACTCCTTTAATGAAAAGTGTGGGTAAGGTAAACTACAGAAACATCTACCCTTTTGTGACAACAAACTTACTCTGAAGAACTTCTCACTTGACTTATCAGGCTATCAGAACTATAAAGGCCAAAGCAGAGTTTTAAGGTCTTGAAGCTAATGAATGTGAAGCACATAAAAACTGAAAAGATGAGTAGAAGGAAATTCAAGTCCCATAAAAAAGCCAGTTTAAAAAAAAGGACAGTGAGAATAAGAAACCTCTACAAAATAGGGAGAAGACTGGTAACATGGCAGAAAAACACTCGCATCTTTTTAGAAGAAATAGGAACCAAATCCACATGAAACCAAATGAAAGGACATGAAATGGTCACGACAGGAAGCAGAATTGCATCTGCTGCACTTGTCCTGCTCTGAAACCCAGTTTGCAGTGAGGGGTTTCCATCCTCACACTGTTGTATGCCAGAGGACAGGAGGGATGAGTGGGAGGTGTCACCAACACACTGCCCAGGAAAAACATCGTGGAAAACCTGTGGCAGTAGGCTTCATTCGTCTTTTCCATTAAAAGGTGGAAAGTTAAAAAGGTGAATGAGTTCCAGCAAAATACTCAGTATCTAGAAGATCCACTGGCTCCAGTGAATCTGCATTAAAACCTGTTCCTACTTAGGATCCACTCTCCAAACTCACAACAATGGCATACCACTGAGGACTTTTCTAACGCCAGAAGCAGCCTCTCCAGCTATTTTCTCTTGCTATTGGCATTGTTTTGTTACATCTGCTGATTATCCCTTGTAGTCTTTTGTTCCCCTTCCCATCATGCTGGTGTTCATCGCAAACAAGACAGATATTGTACAATGCATGATGTGCCCGCATAAACAGTGCAAATGAAAGGCTTGTCGTGAAAACCTAAATCATCTTAGTAAAGGCTGTGTTTACACTGGCAAAGAACACTGCTATCCCCAGTGAGCAAGTGGGATGTCAGGAAACAAAAGGACGAATAAGGCATTTAAATCCAGTGCTTGTGCAACAGAGGTAAGGATCATGAACAATTTGGATGCAGAAATGAAGGTAAAAGGTTAAAGGTAAACATTCCATATTCTTTAAAATACCTTACTTTATGGATTATCCTCATACAGTTATTCTTCAGCTAGCTGCTAGCTTTGAATCAGAAAGCACTCAGAACACCTTGCTGAAAAGCACACTTAATTTTGGCCTAACATCACGGTGCAAAACACCACCACGGTGAATAGGTGGGATTTCCAAGCTACGCAGGAACTACTGAAATGAAGTGCAGGAACTCCG
Organism: Platalea leucorodia; assembly: GCF_965183815.1. Classification (NCBI taxonomy): domain Eukaryota; kingdom Metazoa; phylum Chordata; class Aves; order Pelecaniformes; family Threskiornithidae; genus Platalea; species Platalea leucorodia. The sequence continues at coordinate 25,128,314 of NC_138831.1, read as the reverse complement.
GATATGAAACCCATCTTGCCCCAGCAATCCAAGGAATAAAAACAAGAGGGCAGACTGTTAATAACGAAAAAAGTGTTTATACAGAGTTGGGAAAAGAACAGATGCATCATGTTAATTTGCCACAAGGTGGCATGTGCTGATCTAAAATAAGTTCCAGTCAGGTAAGATTTGTAAGACCTAAACAGCAAACCTCAGATCTGCAGTAGGCAGGTTCAGTTTCAATGAAGTTATTCCATTTGTGTCATGTTTGAACTCAGCCCTACGGTATTAGAGAATCTCATAATGTTCCTCAGATTATCACTGAACTTGAATTCACACTTCTTCCTGGAAAAGAAAAAAGTTTCCTTTTCCTCATTTCACCCGTTATATTCTATTGAGTTCCTCTGACTAAGCAAAAAATCCCTTTTCCTGACTGTATCTGGGAGCCTGTATCTCATGCTCAATCTCAGTGAGTTTTCTGCTGGTTCTGGTTCATTCTCTGAACCAAAAAACATATCTTTCAAAATATGACATTTCTGAGCATTCCTGCAACATGGATTTCTCTGTGCCACAGTCCCAAGGGGACCCTTCATGGTTCAGCCTGCCATGATGGAGGCAGACTTGCCCCCCTCTGCTGTGCATTCCCCTCTGCACCATTGTACTGGCACAAGTGTTTGTGCAGCTGTACCACGAGACAGATCAAGGACACGGTGTGGTGAAAACCTAGTCTTTTTCCTTATTTCAGACAGAAAGAAGGAAAGCCAGCATTTATTTTCAAAAAGTGCAGTATGCCTCTGTGGTTGTATCTTTACAATAAAACAAAGAAAACTTTATGCTTTCTTCTATGAATTTTGAACTTTATAAATTCTTTCTGAAGCATGCAGAAGTTTGTTTATTCGTGTAATTATGTAATGATAAACACAAATTTTGGGAACAGATATCACACGGCGTGCTTACAACCATGCTCGGCGTTCCAGCCCTGAGCCAGCAAAACCCTAAACACATAATTATAATTGATGGCAAAAGCACAAATCACACTCAGAAGGATTGAACACTAAATGTGTGTCCTGTAGTTAATTTAAAAAAATGAAACTTGTAAACTTTAGCAACAGTTTCTGACAGGTAGACATGGGAAGGGAAACCACATTTGAGTCTTTTAGAGGGAGACAGAGGTAAGGGTCACACAGCCATTTTTTTGCTTGTTTAGAAATCACAGTTACTGTAGGAAATGCGGTATGCTAATGCTGTCAAACAACAAGACATGTTTAAGACACTTCAGTACTAACAGGACTGAGACGTTCTAAGAAGCAAGCCCTGCATCTCCTACACTGACAGCGTAGCTTAGTAGAAAAGAGCAACAGAGATTTCAGCATTTCCACTAAGTTCCCAAATCTGTTTTTACCTTCAAAAAACTGAAGTTAAAAATACACAAACACTGCTAATGTTTATGTAATTTATATGATGTACTAGAGACATTAATTGTATGAGCTAATGTACTATTGTGGCTAATGAGATGGACAAATAATACTGTAAAAAATCTGCGAGTATCTTGAAAACCACAACTTAACTTCACAAGTGTGTTACAAGGACACTCACTCCAAAAATATCCTCATTACCCGGCAGACAGATGTTTCAGCCTACCACACTAATGCGCCACAAAGGTTTACAGCTCTTATTACTCCTTTAATCAGGAACTGTGTATTCAACTCTAGTATTAAAATAAACTATTCTACTCCGTGTCCAAGACTCAAGTACCTTTTATGTGTGTTAAAAATGCCAAAAAAACCCTTTAACTAAGCCTCTCAAAACCCTAACTGATGTCTGTTTGGCATCTCTTCATCGGTGACGTTAAAACCCTTAATGATTAAGATACAGCACACCCAACAGAGCAGTTAGCTGAAGCAGAGGCCTTCCGGGGTGTAAATGTGACAACTGCCCACCATCTGTAGGCACAATTTCCCTGACAGACACGGTCTTCTGAAAATTTTCAATTAAATTCCCAAACTTTAACCACTACGAAGTATCAACGACTCACAACGATACTAAAAACATTAAACCGTCAGTAAACTCATTCGGTATTGTTCTGTGTGCTTCTCATGCAGCTGCTACAGGAGGCCCAAGGCCTGGCTCCCGCCCAGCCCGGGCCGGGTCGGGCAGCAGGCAGAAGCGGCTGAGGGGGACCCCGACCCCTTACGCATCTCTAATCTGGAAGAAAACGCGTAACGAGTCATCTTTGACAATGTGGATGCCACGCTGCAGCTTTCATGAGGCGGCAAGCTCTCCCCCAGCCATTTCTCCTCTGCTGCAGTAGGCCTCTGCTCGCTCAGCCCGCCTTTGTGTCCCGCCGCCTCCCCCACAGCCCCTCCGAAGCCGCGCTCAAGACGCGGCTGCCCGAGTAAGCGCAAGGCGAGCCGGGGCGGCGGGGGAAGGCCCTGCCGAGCCACCGCCCTCCCATCCCCTCCCTCCCTCCCTCACAGCGGCGCATGCGCCCGTCCCCGGTGCCGCCTTTTCCCATGCCGGGTGGCGGAGCGGCGGCCTGACGCGGCGGGAGCCAGGTGGGTCCGGCACCCTCCTCGCAGCGGCGGTTCCCGCGCCCCGCTCACCCCCCTCTCCCCGCGGTCCGTGGGGGCAGGGTCGCCCAGCTCCCGCCGTTCCCCCGGGGCCCGCCCCCGTCGCCATGGCAGCGCGGCACGCCCGGTCGCGGCCTGGGGCTCCGCGGCCCCGCCGAGGGGCGGCGGCCGTTTCACCCCCCGGCGCCCCGAGGGCTCCCGCTCCGGTGCCAGGGGGAGACGCGGCTGCTCGGGCCTTCCCTCGGCCACAGGCCTCGCCCGCGCGGGTCGGGGCGAGCGGCGGCCCCAGCAGCCTCTTCCCGCCCTGCCCGTCCCCCGGCTGAGGTAAGCGACTACAGTGTGCTCAGCACGGACAAAAAAGGCTTAAAACACACTTCCTTAGCTTTAAATTCTCCGGCAGTTCCACATTCACTACCTCGGTGACATCCAGATAGAGGCCCTCCGTTAAGAATTTAACACCCACAGGCACCCCCTCTCTGCCCCCGACCTCTCCGGGCTTCCGAGAGGGTGGGAGCTGCCTTGCTCCCTCCGGGGTGACCTGCCCGGCACCAACAGCCTTCAGGTCAACGACCTGTACCTCCTGGAGGCAGGACTGTCAGGTAATCCAGCCCTTCCTGCCAGCGTTTGCTAAGTAATACTGTGGGATTTAACCTTCATCAAGGCGTACGTCTGTCAGGGAATGAGAGGACCGTGAATGAGAGCAGGGGAGTGCGGCTTCTGTAGGTGACACCAGCAATGGAAGGAGACTTACCCCTTCGCAGCAGTGTTTTCATGTTTTGGGGCAGTTATACCCTACCTCTAATCATCACTTACTTTATCACCCTTGAAAAACACAGCTGTGTCAGTCCCCTTTGGAGTTGAAAAGGCAGACATGCGTAAGGCGTATTTTCCGATCCAAGCACATCTTACCTTTGTCAGGATAGTAATTTTCAAATGTAGGTGTTACTGCTTTTGCCAACAGACTGTAACTATACTCCACAGTAGATTAACAAAAAGAGAAAATATTACCTGATACATTAGTAATCTAGACTTAAGTGTTTCGCTTTGCACAGCTCCCTTTTCTTAGAAAGAGCCATGTTTTCAGGAGACCTGCACCTCAGTTGGTGAAACTGAGCACCACATCTGTTGAGTAATTAATCCCAAAAGAACATGTAAAAAAAAAAATATTTGCAATTACGTATTGCTTGAAAGCATTTTTCCATCTCCTGTTTTCGTCAGTAATTTATGTAAAACATACATGGAGCCACATGTGTAAGACCATAAAGATGAAATAAGTTAGGGAGACAGTCTTCAGGGCCAGATATTGTAAGAGTATCACCTCAGAGAGATAATTAGCAATGTAATCCTCTCTCATTATGTGATTGCCTGGGTGGCAGCATAAAGCGATCTGAATAGTGTTTCTTCCACATCTTCAAGTAAATATTTTACTTCATCATGAATCCAATGATACCATTATGAGTATTTTTTAATAATAGTAGTAAAATTACAAATGAGAGGAGTCACGAGTAGAAATTGTGACATTTGACATGGATGAAACTAGTCGCTGGGAAGGAACGTGCTACAAATACTATAAAAAAAACAGATTGAAAGTGCTCAGGTAAGGTACAAGATGGGTTGTATCTTTTAATACTAGCTGGCAAATATATTCCCAGTTTCTGGCAATATATTCCCACTTTTCTGAATGGAGAGTATAGTTTGCTGGCTTACTTTAATTTTTCTTCCTGCTAGTATATAATTCAGAATTAAAGACACACTTGTTTAAAGAGGCTCAGTTCAACTAGGCCAGTTTCTTATTTACTTCACCAGGCAACTCTGAAGAGTCCTGGGCTGAGTAGCATTTTTCTGTCACGCTGCAGAAGCTGCTCAGCTAGCAGCTACCCAGAGCTGGAGGGCTGTTGCTGACTGCTGGCCTCAAAGTGCTCAGCCAGTTCACCTGTACAGGGTCGTTAATACCTGTGACTCCTTAAAAGAATGCATTTCAAAACCAAATCAGTCCTGTCCTGTTACTGCCATGTGCAGTTAAAGACTGCCTGGCTGGTTTGAAGCAGTTCATTGAATTTCCCTCCATCTGAGGTAGAGTGCCGCATCTCTGCAGGAACCCCCACGCACCTCCGAGCAGTGGCCGGCCGCATGAGGCACGATGCCTGCGGGCCTGCGGTCCTCTGCAGCCTACAGTGACAGTGATTGCTCACTCTTTTTCAGACACATTTCCTAGGTGTAGATTTTCTGTTTCTTTGTGAAACAAGGTTCAGACTCCAGAATTGCTTAAGCAAATATTCAACAAAACCCAAATTACTTCCTACCTTGTATTCTGTGGTTATTTAAAAAAAACCCCACAGAAATTTGTAAACATTTTTACTCCTGATTTTGGGTAGCTTGTTAATGTTGTAAATTAGAAAAATACATAAAAATACACCTATTTCCTCAGCTTTCTTTCCACTCTGGAGTATTTCCTGGACTTAATCCTATCACAGGAAAATGAGGGAGATACAGCCACCTGCAACTCTTGATCTCTGGCCACTTACATTAAGTTCCTTTGACCTCTTTGGTTCTTCACTCAAACAGTTCCCTGTGTTACAGAGCTTGACCATTTTGTTCCTTAGCAAAAAGCATATGATAAAATGCCTAAAAGGACTGGCTACCTTAGAGCCACTTCATTTTCTTAACATTTCCTCTTTACCTAGTCTGCCATTTTTGAACAGTTATTAAGTTTTATTGTGTATAAACTCGGCAACTGTTTTGCATACCCACAGCAGGTCCAATGTATCTTAGAAATTATGTGTACATTAAACAGTGCTTTTGCAAAGGTCATCACAAATTGGCTTAATATATGGTAGCTCTTCAGAAGTTCTAAAATTTATGAAAGAAGGCTTTCTTCCTAATTCCTCTGTTTTTCAACAACCTGACATTTTCCAGCTATTTCAAAGACAGAGCTACCAACCCAAAGTAGACCATTACTGGATGAGGACTTTGCATCCACATGAATGCTGTTGTGTCATATATTTAGAAAATGAGCTATCTCACAAAGCAGAGCTAGATGGCGTTGCTATAGCTCTATGACACCTCTCCTTTCCTTTTTATATCTATATCTAGTTTAAGTTGTGATTTTTCTTTCATTTTAAAGCTTGTGGCTAAAAAGAGGTTCAAGACTCTCTTCCTAGGCTTGTAGTCACCTATTGCATTGCGAGTGCGTTGAATGACCTATCAGGAATACTTGGTACAATTCTTCAGTTTTAGAACTGTCTTTTGAATTGAAATCTTCATATTACTATGCTGCTGCTACCTAATATTTCACTACATTTCCATTTTATCCTTTATTGGCAATTTTAACTGACAGTGGAACAAACAGGCAAAGAGGGACTGTCAGAAGTGCAGATCATGAAAGAAGACAGGGATCACAGGTGGGCTGCTGCTCTGGGATCTCATTAAGCATCTAAACATGTATATTTATCTCACAACTGTAACACTGCCAGTCTAGTCAAGATCTACCAAAGATAGGCTTTGGCCCTGCTTTTGTGATTGATTTGCTGTGTGATATGGCATTATGCTTAAGGGACAGAAATCTATAAAAAGAAGAAATCAAAAAGCAAAACTTACAAAAAGTCTTTAATAAAATTTCATACAGTTTTAAAATTACACAAAACTAAAGCATTCAGTGGAGTGTTTCAATACAAGCTGAAAATAGAGCAACATTGATTTTTATTATCCAAACTATGAGAAGAGCAAAAAGCAAAAGATGAAGCTAGAAATGTCCAAAGCCAGCTAGGAATCTAAATACATAGTTTGTACTAAGTTAAAATTAACCTTAAAGTAAATTAGGTTTTAGTAAATTTTAAGTTTTAGGATAATTTCATGTTTTGATGCTGTCTGTACCAATGAAGACAGTGCAGTCTAAGCAATGGTCAAACATTTTAATTGCATCCGGCTCCTTATGAGACAATTTAGACAGTTTTCTACCTGCCTAGTCTGATAAATTAGTACCTAAGGTCACAGGACAGGTGGATTTGCTAAGTCTGCTGTAAAGTAGCCATGAGGCAGCCCATGCAGTACCAGAGAAATAAGCTGCCAGAAGCCTAGTGATCCTGTTGTACTTACCTAAAAAGCTTGTTAGTATCTTTAAATGACAGTCATAGTTCAATAGAATTTTCCAGAGGATTTGGGATTCTTCATCATGTTTCAATAGGAAGATGCCAAGCCTAGAGAGATAAAGATTATTAGTTTAGTCACTAGCATCCCACCTACTCTGTGTATTCTTTCCTTGGAAATGGTAAATTATTTCGACCCAATGGTTAACTCCCCCAAAAAGTCATCCTCAGTTAGCACAAAGCCTTGTCTTGACAAAAATATGATGACATAGCCTGTTTGAGCAAACATGTTTGGCACTGATTCCTGGAACTAGCTAAACTTTGCAGATCACCAGAAAAAAATAGTTCTTCAGTTGAATAAACTGGAATTAATACCGAAGAGTATGAATGTAGGAACAGATGTGAGGGGCAACCCAGCAAACCTCTAACACCTACAAATTAATATAGCAAAGCAGCAGGCTGTTGCACTGAGAATTCAGGCCATCCAAGAATTAACCCCTCCTCCAGAATCAAATAGGTAAACAGTGTTATTATATTATCCGTGTGAAAATAATCACTAAGTATGGCAGCGACAGCTTCTCAAATGTGAGCATTTAGAACTTTCCCCAAAAGAGTATGCTTATATTAAGAATTGAATTTAATTAATATTTCTTAATTATACGAAGCTGCTTTTTGTTCTTTAGTCAACTAAAAAAAAATGCTAACTTCCTCCGTTTCCTCCTACAAAATGTTTTACCAGGTGCTCCATTTGTTTAACACATTTTTTTTGTGTGCTGACACTTGAAAAATATGTGTCCCTTTACTCATAATTCTGAGACTGTAATTTCTAGAGCCACTTCTATAATGACTACGAATAATGCATGATGAAACCAAGAAGTGATGTTGCTATTGGGGAGTGTTACTTGTGCAGGGGTCTTCAGACAGGGAATCTGTCAGTGCTTGATCTAACTTGGGAGTCAGCCCTGCCTTGAGCAGGATGTTGGACCAGCTGACCTCCAATTCTTTCTGCCCTGAATTTTCCATGACGCTAAACACAGGTTCCTGCTGAAGGTCTTTAATTCCCAAGAACTCAACACTGCGTTGTGCTGGGCCTCTAAAGCAGTGACGTGCTTTGGTTACTGCTTGTGGTCCACTCTCACAGATAGCTAAGTGAATGCGTCGTTCTGCGTGCTCCCAGCCTGGCGTTGAGCAGGGGGCTGTTCACCAGTTCTTGTCACACAGGGACCCGCAAAGACCAGTGTTTCGGAGTTTTTCAGCTCTCTAGTTCCACCTGCAGGCTGGGGAAGCTGTGGGCGCTCAACACCTTTGGAACTGAAACTTCTACTGATATATTAAAGAAAGATGTGCAACGTCGGATTTTAGGATCCACAATCTGTTCAGGTTTTTAAGTACCTAAGGTACCTTAGTGTGGTTTCCAAAATTGTGCAGAAATCTTTTGAAGCCCCATTTTATTTAAGGATTTTTTTTGCACAAACGTCGATACATGTATATATAAATGATGTTTGCTGTTTACTAAAATGACTGGATGCAGTTTAGTTCATGCATGTGAATTTTTTTTTGTCCCTGCAAGACTAGTAAGAAGTTAGATGTATAATTTTAAGGACTACTTTGTTAATTTGTCTCTGTTCTCAGTAAATGAATTTTTCTATAGAAAAGTAGTTGGATTCTTCTTTATTCTGATTTTTATTAGCAGTATGCAGCAAAAAAACAAGTGAAGTCTGACTACAAAATTATTTCTGAAAATGAACAAAACGATTTAGTCCTGTTATATGCTCCATCTCTCTATTTGCCAAATTAAGGCAGGTGTTTAGCTGAGATTATTTTTTTGGAATTCATAAGGTTGTTGGCATCAGCCTTGAGTTGTCTGCTGTAGCTTGCTCTCCTTGCTTGTTTAAATAATACACATATCTTATCCACAGAAGCTTGCACAAATATTTTGTTTCTAAATAACTGGGAGGCATTTTTAATGATGAGTAGTGAGTAGTGCTTAATTAATGCTAGGATTTTTTTAATAAGACATGCAGGGAAGTAATGGAAATAGATGAAAACCTTTTTTTTTGTCAGTTAATATTTAGTGGTTGAAATAGATTTAGTAAGAATAAGATATTATGTACTATTTTATGTACCTTGTTTTATTAATTTATCTAGTATTTAGTTAAATCAACAGTCTTTGCTTTTGTTTTTAGTAGATTACATCCTTTACATTCAGATGAACTTATTTTTGTTATAGTTTTGAGATATTACTTTTAATGCAGTTAATACTTCAGTGATATTCTGTGCTTTATTGGGTGAGAAAAAAATGTTTTGTTCAGGGTGTAACCACAGATAACAAACATTTATCTCTGACATTCTTTTCATGGCGTTTCAAAATTAATGTATCAGTTTAACTGTGCTTAATGTAACTTCACAAAATTATCTCTGTAGCTATGTGCTTAGTTGTCTGATGCATGTAGACACATATGTATTGTGGTTGATAATAGGAAAATGAGGTGAACAGAAAAAAAGAGATGGGAGATTCACTTATTAAAGCATCAGGTTGGTGTGGCCTGTTTGCCTCAATCCCTTTAAAATCTAGGCAGACCCAGAAAGCAGTTTATGGGATGATTATCTCCATAGTCCGTAAGGCACACCTCATACAGTCTTAAGTTAAGAAAAGATAGTTCCTGGCTCCTCCCAGATTACCGTCACGAATCCAATTAACTACAGGAAATACCGTGGCAACATCATTCAGCTTCTCTTCTGTAAAATGTGAATTCCCTACAACATACTTCTTGTGGTTGATACTGCAACAATGAAGGTATCATCAATCACTCATTCTTTTTGCAGGGTAACAGGTAAGGTGTTAAATTGAAATTACTGAAACTCTATTAAGACTCATGTAAATTTATTATGGTTTTGGCTATATGAGATTTAAAAATAATTCCTGTAACTTGCAGAGTTCATTTTTAAACTTTTCCACTTCTGAATGCTGTTAAAATGTGTTACTGACAGTATCTCATTCTTCTGTATGTAGTCAGTCTTACAAATCTCATAGTCTCTTAGTAAACATGATACTCATGATCAAGAGTATCTGAGTCACCAGTTTTGTTTGTAGAACAGTTAATATATTAATTTTACACCATCTCCTTTATAATTCTCAATAGTAATTACTGTCTGCCAGCCTGTTCAAGGTAGTTTAAAATAACTTCGGTTAACTATTGGGTTAATGCTACCACAGAAAGCTGACGTAACTTAAATAACATGAATCAAGTCAATTGTTAGACCTGTCCATCAGTTTAGCTTGCAGTTTCTTGCTATTTATGTCAAAAAATCTATGAATAGCAAATACTGAATCACCAGACCAACACCTACATAATCTTTTAATGAATTATATTTTTTTGTCTCTTTTGTACGTGAAAGCAGTTACAGTCCTTTGTAAATATCAAACTTAATGATTAAATGACATTCACCTTTTACTAAAACAGATGGGGAATATTTTTTCTCAAAGGGAAAAAAACACATATAGAAATAACAAATCAGTTCTAGTTGTGGTCCCAGTGAAATAACTCGAGTTTTACAACAGCTGTAGTATTCTTCTGCTGTGTAAATTACATATAACTAAACTGTATGAAAATTTGTTTAAATTATTACCTTGCCTTCTCTCTGTCCTATATCTATGTGTTTATTTTATTTTTCCAATTTTTTGGTGTTGTTTATAGGTAGTAAACATTTCAAATTTGAAATAAGCCCAGGGAATTGAGGTATGTGCCTACTGAAATATATGTGCTCAATGCTAAAACTGCCTTCAAGACTTGTGTTAATTGTAGCTTAAGTATTTGTGAAATACCTACTATCAGCGAGCTTTTTTACTGATATGTACGTTAGAACAACAACCTTTGCATTCTGTTTCATTATTTGTAATAATCCAGTTTAACAAAAAACAGTTACCTACAATTTTTACAGAACTTTAGAAATAAATGCTTTGTTATTCCTGGCAATGTTAAAATTAGATAGTCTGTTGTAATTTAAAACATGATTTCATTTACCAGTGCTTCCTGTAGAAGTGACTGTGTCTCAGCAATTTTAGAAGATTTTTATCTTAAAAACTCTCATGATCTGCCAATCTTAAAACATCAGATTTAAAGCCTGAATTTAGAGATCAAGTTATAATTTAGTAGCTCTTAACCACTTCATTAAATGTAAACAGTCCTCCTTACACTATCATTTCATTCTGGAGCAAAAATTCAGCCTGGTGACTGGAAGCCACTGATTTCCAGATCCTGAAATACTAAAAAGGAATCTTGTTTGTTACAAGGCAGAGTGACACCTAATCCAGTTGCTAATTTGCTAACCCCATTGCTAGTTCACTGAGTCCATCCTGCAGCCTGCTCGTGTGAACCGGTAAGGTACACCTCCTTTATGCTCTTCCTTTGTAAATCTGCCCACCAGTTAGTTGCAGAACCTGCTTCATGGTGGATCCCTGATCTCCCAGTTGTCCTACTTGCTGCATGGCACTTTACTATTCAATGTGGAACTTCACAAAGAGAAGTGCTTTTATTCCAGAGGAAATGGACGTGGACAAGAGGCTGCTTCACTCCTTAAAAGAAAGTGGAAGCACAGTGATCTCACCTATGACAGCGCAGCATGCCTATACTATTTCATCTGCAAGAAAGTCACCTCTCTGCATGTATGAAGCAGTGAGTAGGACTTGACAGCTGTCATGTTACCAAATGCAACAAGTGAATCAACAGTGCAACCAACAGGAAACAAAAAAATGCTGTATCCTTCCTGTTAGGAACTGGCCTGCTCAAAAGTGGACACACACACCCCCCCCCCCAATACACACAGGCATCAAAACAAGTATAAAATCCACATATGGAGGGGACCTCCTGAAATATCCCCCATAGTGCTTGACAACTGATGGTGTATCATGATTTCAAGAGACCCCTGTTTCCTTGGGCAATGTGGTACTGCTATTTACTTCAGTCAGCCAACAACACAGACATCATTTTTACGATGTTTTGGTTTCATTACCTATGTTGATTATGCATGCTTAATGACATTGCTTCCTGTGATAAAACATAAAGAGATGGAACATCACCTGAGACACAGTTCCATTTCTTGAATTGGGAAACAGGGATTAAAAGACCACCTTCTTTGCTGTCACGGCAATAGAAGTGCATGTCAGAGATAATGGAGCAGATCCGATTAAGGTGGTATCATGATTGCCACAAGGCAGGTGACCCAGTTCCCTCAGACAGCTAATGAGGACCGTGACATGGAATAATGCTCCAGGCTTGTTTTTTTCTCCAGCATCTATCAAGTGTTCATGTGATGAACAAAATGCAGAAGAGGACCTTTTCAAAACTAAGAACATCTGGTACGTAGAAGAATCAGGAGAGAGTTGTTTCTTTTATGCAGCACTATTTTTACTTTTAACACTCCTTTTATCTGTGCAGGAACGTAATACCCCTCTCTAGTAACATCAACACTGAAATAGTACTTCCTGTCCCAAATTACAACATTTTACATCTGTTTGAGGGAGTGCAATATAACTCTGTAAAGTGATTTGTTGCAGTCTTACTTAACTTTTTTTCAGAAATAAATATAAGGGAATTACTCATATTGATCACACTGTGCAATCCAAAACACCTTTCAGGAAGTAAATTTAGCAAACTGAAAGGCATGCAGACAAAATATTTAAGTCAGTTGGAACTGCCTGGTTATACGGAACAGGAAATATGGATTTGGTATATCTTCTGAAATAAAATTGAGGGAGGTTTAATTTGTTACACAGCAAATAAACACATTGTTTATCTCTGCCGTTTAGAACAATCTTGCTAGTATTTTGTGATACTGTAGGTATATTAGCTTCTGCATTAATCTCCATCTCTTCCCTTTTCAGTTAAGAGTCCTTGTCAGCCTGAATTCTGGTTTAAAAGCAAAGAAAAGGGAAAATAGTTGTAGACGATAGAAATATCTCTCGTATTTAATCTCATTTTTTCTAACACTTGAGTACAAGGAAATAGGAGAACTAAATAGTCATACTGGTGGTAATTCTGCTGCCCATATGATGAGACATGTCTTTTTCAAATGCTTGTATGTTATCTGGACAAGCTATTATGATTTTTTAAGAGAACTTTCTGAGAAATAGAAAACAACAATTTTTGTTAATTCAACTCTGTTAACTCTGAAAAGAATTTCTGGGGATAAAAGAATTTCTGGGGATAAAATAAAGTTATTTCTTCAGCTGCAAAGTTTTCCGCTGATCATGAAAGCCGTCCCTTACTGATTTCAAAGTCCACTGGAAAAAAAATAGAGGTTTTGGAGCTTCTCCAAATACAAGGCAATTATATGCAAGTACTCCTGCCTATTTATTAAAGGATTGACTTTTAAAAGTGCAGAGTCAGATGGTCAAGTAGCTAAGTACAAAATGCTCCGGATACTCTTTAATCTTTATTAAGATTCATCTTAATTCATATTCTTATTAATATATTTACATTAGAAATGTGTTTATGAGCATCACTGAAGTTTCAAAAGGCCTTTTGGCCTTTGTTTTCACAAACAAATGTCATTCTCATCTTTTTGAGGTGACTGATAGAGCAGTATTAAAGGATTATTAATCATAGAATCATAGAATGTCCTGAGTTGGAAGGGACCCACAAGGATCATCGAGTCCAACTCCTGTCCCTGCATAGGACAACCCCGAAATTCACACCATATGTCTGCAGGCGTTGTCCAAATGCTTCTTGAATATTGTCAGGCTTGGTGCTGTGACCACCTCCCTGGGGAGCCTGTTCCAGTGCTCCACCAGCCTCTGAGTGAAGAACCTTTTCCTAATATCCAACCTAAACCTCCCCTGGCATATCGTCCTGCCGTTCCCTCTGGTCCTACCATTGGTCACCAGGGAGAAGAGATCAGTACCTGCGCCTCCTCTTCACCTTGTGAAGAAGCTGTAGACTGTGATGGGGTCTCCCCTCAGTCTCCTCCAAGCTGAACAGACCAAGGGACTTCAGCCACTCCTCATACGGCTTCCCTTCTAAACCCTTCATCATCTTCATAGCTCTCCTCTGGACACTCTCTAGTAGCTTCGTATCCTTTTTATACTGTGGTGCCCCAAACTGCACACAGTACTCAAGATGAGGCCGCACCAGTGCAAAGTAGAGTGGGACAATGTGTATGTATATTCTGTTCCCACCTTTAAGCATCTTGAAAAGGACGGAGCCGCACTAGGTGACTTTCTGGAATAGTCCACTAGCATTGTTGGAAGAATAATTTATTCAAGTATGTGGTAGATAATGTAATATCTGAATGAATGAAATTCTATTTGAATATATTTAAAGATTTACTTTAAAAACGATTATGCAGAATTACAGAGAAAAGGTGGACAATGAACAGCAAGCAGTTAACACCACACTTGAACACAACACAGGACTGTTATACAACCTAATCCCCGCAATGCTACTTTTTTACTTTTTTTTAGCAAATCTATCTTTTAAAACACTATTTATGCTAATGAATCCTAATACTGGTTTTGCAGAATTGGGGACCTAAGGTTTGTCTATTTAGTAAAGTTTCTGTAGTTATACGTACAGCAGAGACATACTTAGTTTGGTATTAAAAAATGCTTTTTTGTTATACTTGCAACTATTTTCCTATAGAGATAAGAGAAACAGAATGGTAATCTCATACTGGGTAAGAATTTAAGAATTTCTACTCGAGATTCATGTAAATGGTTTATTTAAACATCACAGTGACTGATTAATATGTTCACATTTACAGCTTTCCTTTAGCTTTCTTTTTGTCAGAAAGAAGGTCTTCAGAGCAGGACTTACCTAGTATTAGAAATATATTAAAGCATGAGAAAAAACTGTTTTCTGCTTAGACAGACACTTGTGTTCAGTTTTCTTGTTAGAGGAGAATTGTCATATACTTGACTTCAAAATTGCCAACAGACTAAAAACAAGGAGTGGAGGGAAGAGAGCAGAGAAGGCATATAGCTTGTGGACAGTCTGTTTGGCAAGTATCAACTAAAATTATAAATGGTGTCATCTAGAAATTGTGTTGCCATTATGATATTATTAGCTTTGCTGAAACCGCCCCTTGCGAGATTTCAGTTTGAGATCTCTGGTTGTATGTTTACTTTTAAGAATTTGAGAAAATCAGGATGGCATTACATTAAATGCTTTTAGTTGAGTGATTCCTGTCCATAAAAAATATACAGTTATAAAGTACATAATCAGCCAAACTCTAGAGTTTGAAGCACACAATCAACTAAACTTTTAATTGCTAGGACAGACAGTGAAGCTGTTGAATTTTAACATGACTGCACACCCAAAAGAAAGTACAGTCAATGTCTGACTGCCCAAATCTTAAGCCTTGGACAACTCTATAACCAGGTCCCAGGTACTCAGCTTTATTTTGCATTTTTGAGCTTCTGTTGTAGATTTTCAGCAACCATATTACTGTTTCAACAGGTACTGCAATGGCTGCAGGAGTTTTGCTGCAAAATGAACTACCATATTCTTCATTGCTAGAGAGCAGTCTATATCTGGCAAATATGAGTTCAGGTAACAATTTTTCTCTGGTATGCCATTCATAAAAAGTGCTTAGAGAAATTATAAAAAAAAAGTATTTTCCATAGAAAATTAAAAACCCCAGAAATATTATCCCCAATTATAAACATAAAATGTCTACAAAAAAATGAAACTTTATCATCACCACAATGTGTTAATATGTTGAGCTTTTCTGTAGCTTTCATCTTGTTAGTTCTCTTAATTGAGAGAGAATAACTAACTAGCTCTCTGAAAATACAAACACACCTTCAACAAAACTCCCCTTTCTAATAAAGTATTTAAACTCTTATAGGATGTAATTCTTTCTTACTATTTTGGTTGAGTACTTGAAAATCCTGCTAGATTCAGTAGGAAAATAATGATGTGCAGCATTTTATTTTGCTCATTTCTGGCTCCACTATCATTTGATATATACTGAAGAAAACTTTCTGGGAAGAGAAGGAAAAAAAGAATTAAATATAAGAAAGCAGTATAATTAATTATAAAACATTTTTCATGTTTCTTGGATATAAGTAGCACTTGAAATAGCCTTTTTCATCTCCTTTGTCTTCCATCCAACCCCCCAAATAAAAGCATATTTAAATATTTCCTCACCTCTTGATATCAGCTTTGTTGCTGAATTAGAATAGTCCAAGTTTTGAGGCATCAGCTAACAGAGTCAGCTTTACATTTTCATTTTCTCATACGACATCACTACTGATGTTTCAGGCCTGGTATCTACAGCAAACCTTACCACGTCTCCTTAAGAGCTGGGGTGCAGTATTCAAAATTCAGTCACTCAATTCCTGTTCAGTACCTAGAAGAAACAGTAGATTTTTACCTGATGAATTTTTATCAAAGAGAGCTTTCTCTTATGCAAATTCCTCTGTAAGAGTTACTGTTTTTGTAGTACAAAAAGAAACACCGACTGAAGATAGTATATAGCTTTAGGAAAATGTAGTGGGATTAATTTGCATATTGAACAAAGTTATGGTGGATTTTCTTGATTTCCCCAGTCTTTCTCTTTAACGTGCAGTCTAATGCACAGACAATGGGATGACAAAGTTTTTTTATATTGCTCTAGTTGTTCTCCACATAGTTGCATGACAATTTTGTCATTTTGAGAGTGTTGCTGTCTTTCTGGCCAGCTCATTCTCCTTCTTAGCACACTGGAAGCAGTAGGAAGCAATTTGCCACCTAATATCTACCTACAAAAGCCTAAAGCACTCAACTGATACATCTTCTCCTCCCCATAATCTGCTTTATCTCAGTCTGTAGGGCTAACAGCTTTGCTTAATAAAAAGCTGTGCCCTGAAAAAAAATAAGCCTTTTGTTTTGAATAACAAATTGTGTTTTGTTAGAAGATATGAATGGTGCAGAGCGAACAGTCTACAATTCATTATGTACTGAACCATTTCATTAGGAACACACTAATCCCAATCATTACAGAGCAAAACAATGCATTTTGGAGCAACTAAGTGGAGGAGGAGAGGTGGTTGTGGAATGTTAAACCAAGAGGTGGGGGAGTATAATGTAGTTAGAGATTTCTCAGGAAGCAGAGCCTCCAGCTACATTTTGATTGTTCTTTTGAATCTAGTATTTTGTGTCTTAGTGAGTGCTGAATGCATGTTATTTACAACTAACTAAATACTCACATTGTTTATGGAAAATGTTTTGGTTGTTCCCAGTCCGTTTTCAAAATTATCTACTTGAAATGCAACTATTTTCATCAGACAGCGGAACAGTTTGTCCCAAACAGACTCAATTCCTATAGAATGGAGCGGCCCCAAGGATAGCTGGCAGCAGCACCTTCATTGTTAGTTACTATGGAGACAGCTCAGCCCATGCTGACTAGCTGCTGCAGCATTCAGAAGGATGCACAGCTCTCTGCAACTTCAGCGCTGAGCAACTTGGATTTCCTACCAGTGTGTCCCCAGCAGCCTTCCTAGACGGTAGCTGGGGCTGGTCAGTCATGCAGGGTTCACCCCGAAGGCGTTCGGCAGTGAGTATTTTTAGCAACTTTTTCCAAGGTCGGAGGCATTCTTCCTCTGATCCCCTTCTTCGCATAATCCAGAGGCGCCGGAGCTCAGTTGTAGAGGTACTCTCATCATCGACTCACCGGGTTATGGTGGCGGTATCGTCTCTGAGCCCTGAGGAGCTGGATGCAACTTTTCCTGAAAAAAAAAGTAAAGTACTTTTCATTAAGACTGTTGGTAGTTTGGGTACTTTTTTCTTGGTGTTAAATTAATATACTTTTGTTAACTATATTTTATATATATGCATAAAATACTGGGTTTTAAATTTTTTCCTGTATTTTATGTTTTGTTCACTGATTCCTTATTCAAGGATTAATATATGCTTTTCACTCTAACAGCTCAGTTCTAAAGAACAGGTAAAATAGAAGCACATGTTCACACATTCACCAAGTATATGGCTAAGTATTCTCAATTTCAGGTGGAAGAGGACTGTGACATTTTCTTCTGTTGCAAAGGATATCACACACCTCTAACTTCATCAGAAAAACCAAAGTTACTGTTAGAAAAAACAACTTCTGCAGTAATGCAAGCAATTTTTCCCCCTCAGAATCCTTACTTTAAGTCTGTGTTGAAAGATGAGCCTTAAATATATATTCCATATATTTATGCTGTTTGTAACTTCATCAGTTTAAGGTTGAACTGATACTTTTAAGGTGGAGATGAATTTCTAAGCTTTCTTACTAAATCTATTTTTGCCTGTGTTCTAGGAAGTTCAATGCGCCCGACAGCAAAATACACTAAAGTAGGGGAGCGCCTTCGCCATGTCATTCCTGGTCACATGCAGTGCTCAATGGCATGTGGTGGACGTGCTTGCAAGTATGAAAACCCAGCTCGATGGAGTGACCAGGAGCAAGCCATTAAAGGGCTCTACTCTTCTTGGTAATAAGCAGCATTTACTCTCACTAAATGTAACTGCACCAGTTGTATTTATTAACAGAGAGAATTCAAAGGAAAATAATGAGTTTTTTTTAAATCAGCTACTGCTAAGTTAAGTATAAAACATAATGATAGCTTGATTCGGAATTACAACTTAACAGTAAACCATAATGGCCATTGTACATAGCCCAGTCAAGATGATGAAAGATTTCTGTTGACTTACAATAAGTTTGGTTCAGATCCAAAAGAATAAATAGCTATCTGTCATGAATTATGAAAAAAATATTCTGGGTTATAGACAGTTCTTTCTTAGGTTTAAAATGCAAATTAATTAAAATGTGTTCATAATAGAATTTAAAAATAAAAACATTTACTGAGGATGAAATAATGTAAGGTATTTGTTCAAAAGCATATTCCTATGCAGTAAGATTCACATGAAATGTATCTTTACATTCTTACTGATTTTTTTGTAACAGCAAATGCTATTTAGCAGCATACAAACCTTAAAGGGCCAAACAGAGGTCTGAGTCCAGATTTCTATTCAAAGGAATTTTTAATATGTTCATTGGCCTGGCATTTAAACAGTTCCAGTAATTGGAACTGTCTTTTGATATGTCGTAACTGTATCAGCTTAACAAGATTTATCACTAACATTATATGGTAGTAGAATTTTTTGAAAAATCAATTCTAGTTAATCAGCAAGGTATTTCTATCTTTCTTGAATATAACATAGTATTCTTATTTTGGTAGATTTATACCTGGGGAATTATTAATAACAACATTATTATCTACTTTTCTAATTTCTCAGGATAACAGACAACATACTGGCTATGGCTCGACCCTCAACAGAATTAATTGAAAAGTACAACATTATTGAACAGTTTGAAAGGTAACAAATTTAGTCATTATTTATTGTAGGTGTTACTAGTGTAATTCCTGATCCATTTTCTCTTTCAACATAGATTTGGATTGTTGATAAAGATCCTTTCATTTTAATGATACAGAGGTAAAGATTTATTCTCCACTAAGAATACATGTATGTTTCAGAAAATAAAGGGTAATGAGATTTTGGCTGCATATAGTACTTTGACTCATCTATTCCTTCCTTAAGATGTGGCATAAAAACCATAATTAACCTTCAGCGTCCTGGGGAGCATGCAAGCTGTGGCAATCCACTGGAACAAGAAAGCGGTTTCACCTACCTTCCTGAAGCTTTTATGGAGGCTGGAAGTAAGTTCACTCCTGCTGCTGTTCCTCATTAATTATTGATTTTGACACTTAAAGATATTTTTACTTGAATTCTTGTGTGTTAAAAGCAGCTACGTAAGAAACGTTGCACAAAATGGGATGTAAACATGAAACTTCGCAAATATAATCAAGAGTGAATAACATTATTGAAGATCGTATATATGTAGAGTGAGATGGAGGGTTTATGTTCAGATGTTTAGAATAAAGAACAACAGCTAGTTAAATTTTTCTTTTTCTGCTGAGTTCACAAATGTATAAAACATTAACAGTGTTTCAAATTCTGGTACAACTCATGTTTTCTTATCTAGACTATAAAAGGTTATTTCATTTGAGGACATTTGTATTGACAATATTTTTGTATTTTTTGTATTACAGTGAGATGAGAAAAAGTGCCTCTCTGTAAGAAACAGCTTTTGACTGAAGTGCTTTTATTTATAAAAAGAAAAAATTACCCTCTACCTATATATAGCTCAGTAATTTTTGTATGAATCGCTCAGTTTTGTTACACCTTTTACATTCTAGCTGAACTTCAGTTTGACAAATCTTTGCTAGCTTCATGTAGTTATCAAATTTCAATAGCAAGCGTACACTGAAATGGGAAAATAATCTCTTGCAAACAATATGTAGTCAGATTCTAAGATCCATTATGCAATTTTAGTATTATCATTTATTATTAGTCAGCTCTTCTCTGTATATAGTACTGAAAATTTCACATTTGGTATGGCAGAAAATAACTCTCTTTTTTAATTTTAGTTTATTTTTATAATTTTGGATGGAAGGATTACGGAGTGGCATCTCTCACTACTATACTTGATATGGTAAAAGTCATGGCTTTCGCCTTGCAGGAAGGGAGGGTAGCTGTTCATTGTCACGCAGGACTTGGTCGGACAGGTATGTGCTCTACTGCAAGATCAACAGAATTGTTTTTCTAAAAATGCAAAACAGTCCCTTTATAAATTATTAATAATTTGTTTAGATTCTTTACCATTGCAAGATGTACATCTATAAAATGGTTAAAAATACTAAACAAATTTGTGGAAATTATTTGAATGGCTAGAGGAGATCAGTTTTAGTATATTAAAAACAGAAACCTGTAAGGTTAGAAAATTTTTGAATCTGTATAATAATTCCCTGTTACATTCAAATGGGACAGCTTCTTTTTGATGGGAAAAATTCACCTAGTACACTTCATTGTCCAATATTTATTACGTGTTTACAAACCTGCCACTCATTGTTAGATCAGGTGGATTTGGTAGAGCAGATAAAATTTCATTTACTTCTTTCAAGACTTTTTTGCCTATGTCCTTCCTGTAGAAGCCACCATTGCTCCTGTGTTCACAAATGATGAAACTCCTAGAGATGCTGTGGTGAGAAACTAGCTCTCACTGAAAGTATAGTGGGAATGGGTTTACTATCATGTGGTCCAACAAATGCAATTATACTTAGGTAACAGCATCACATAATAGAGGGCATAAAGCCTGTATCTTTACCTATATTAATTTTTATCCTGTAGTTCCACTGAGTATTTGGTTTAGTCTGATAGTTCTTCAACTAATGCTTGTCTTCATATTTTCCAGGTGTTCTAATAGCTTGCTACTTAGTTTTTGCAACAAGAATGAGTGCTGATCAAGCAATTCTTTTTGTCAGAGCAAAAAGGCCTAATTCTATTCAGACTAGAGGGCAGTTATTATGCATCAGAGAATTCACTCAGTTTTTGGTTCCTCTGAGAAATGTATTTGCATGCTGTGAGCCCAAGGCACACACAGTGACACTGTCCCAGTACCTGACCCGTCAGAGACATCTGCTCCATGGTTATGAGAGTAGACATCTCAAACATGTGCCAAAACTTATTAATCTAGTTTGCAAATTGTTGCTAGACTTGGCTGAAAACAGACAAGTGATAGAGGCAGAATTGTTAGATATACCAGATCTTTCAGCTGAAATTGAAAAGACTGTTTCTCAGTTGGTGTCCACACAGCTAGATAGAGAACTCACAAGGCAGGACAGTGATACGTCGGACTCCTCTCACCCCCACTTGTCCACTTTCGAGACCCAGGATTCTCTTTTCTCCCTGGGACATGAATGTGATCCTCTTTGGAAAAGAAGGAATGTCGAATGCCTTCAGCCTCTTACTCATCTGAAAAGGCGTCTAAGCTATAGTGAGTCAGATTTAAGGAGAACTGAGTTTCTTTTAGAACAAGGAGAAACCGTGTGGACAGTACCTGCTCAGATATTACCGTGCAACAAACTTAAGCAGAACAGCGGTGAGGAATGTTCTGCCACAGGCAAACAAAAGCCACAGTTGGATTTAAACAAAGAAGTGTTAGTGCGTAATACATGTATGTTCTGGAGTCAAGGTAAATTTAATTTGGATGGACGAAAAGATGGATCCTCACTTTATCACAGAAGGAACTCTACCAAAGAAGTACAGCGCAGCAGAACCTTTTCTTCAGGTCTAGCATCTATCCACAATACCAGGGAACCTGGAATGCCAAGGCATAATTTTACCAATGATGAGATTGGTCATAGAAAAGACTGCAAGACTAATATGTATAGCAGAAGAGTCTATGTCTCCGAAGACTCTGATTCTTCTTCTTCTTCTAAAGTGAACTTTTCCACTGGATATGAAAGCCAAGGTAGCAAAGATGTGTCAGAGGCAATTCCACACATTGTTCTGCAGTCAGAATTAAGTTTGGAAGCCCGAAGAGTTCTGGCAGCAAAAGCACTTGCAGGTATAAATGAATTTCTGGGAGAGGATGAAGTGAAGCAGAAGGTAGAAATGTGGCAGGTAATTTTTAGCTTGATTCAATGTTATGGGCTCTGCATATTTCACCTAGGTTAATTCCTAGAATGGCAAAAATGCCACCATGTGCTGTGGTTCAGTAAATGATTGTATTTGTCAGTTATGGGCCAGTTCTTTCAAAAGCAAGCAAAACGCACATACAAATTTTGGTCTCTAGCAGGAGATTAGAACATTGTTTCTCATTGTGTTAATTCATTTTACTAACTAAGGAAAATTGATGCAATTATCTGTGGTTGTAACTTGGATGCTGGTGGCATAAAAGTACTACAGATTTTAAGGTAGAGCTGTGTTGTTTTTAATCAGTGCTTTCTTAGAACTAATCAGAGGATTCTGTGTGTAAAAGTAAAATAATTTAGTAGAAACTTAACTAACTGCTTATCCTCAAAACTAAATCCTCCTAGCAACATTTTCTTTGAAGTTGGAATCCAAAGCTGTTTTATGTATTCTAGTGGATAATTGGGAGGTTCTGAGCTGCACTGTTTGTGTCATCCTTCTGTTTTAAAGAATCACTTGTATTACTGCTGATTAATGTTGATGCTTTGGAAAAAACCTAGAAATATTTTTTTAATAACTCTGAAGTCTTTTTTTGTTGGAATGTAAGCAGCCAAGTACTGCTACAGTCAAAGAGAATGTTAGCAAATGTAAATAGATGATGCATTTTCAGTTTTGTTTTGTTTTGTTTTTCTTAAGAAAGAACTGAATTCTCGAGATGGAGCTTGGGATAAAATCTGTACCGAGAGAGATCCTTTTATCCTCTGTAGCTTGATGTGGTCCTGGATAGAGCAGTTGAAAGAACCTATTATATCCAAAGATGATATTGACATGCTGGCAAAAAAATGCACAGAATCACAGGATGCACTTTACTTACTGAGAAAGGTAGATATTATATATGCCAATTCATTCTTTAACTGCCACGTACATTTTGTTAATGTGTGTTAAACTATTCATTTATGGCCTTTAGGCAAGGGAATTGCACTTCTAAAAGGCAGCTTCAATCTCTTTAAAAATCAGAACGAGGATTATTTTGGTATTGAATAGTATGAGTTGTAATCAATACTATGATGATGAATATTATAAGGAAAATACCAGATACTGTCTTTGAACACCATTCAGTAGAAGCTCAACTTCAGCATATTTCCCTGCAAATTCTGCAGTTTGAGATCCACAGGCAAAGATGAGAAACCTTTTCTCTGTGACTCGATGTATGGCTTTCGTTAATGTCACATGTTGCAGCTCTGCTTAATGGTTGTCATAATTGCTGTGCAAACATGTTAATCCATCAGCTTTGGAAGAGCTGGGGCAAGGAATAGGAAGAATTTGCCAATTCAAGAAATCAGAAGCCAGGCCAAATTCTTCTACATAAGTCAGAACTGTGGCCATCTGTATTCTGAAATTCCTATGAAAAACAGGTACTTCTGATCCAAACTGTTTAATTGTGCTTTCTCCAAAGGGCTAGATGTGAGGTAAATCACAAAAAAATTTTCTCTATTCTTGATCTCTTAATTAGACAAATTAATTTCCTAATTCTTCAGGAATTCTTTGTTTCCGAAGTATTTATGAAGAAAATAGAGCCCCTTTTAACAGCCTCCAGATATCCAAGAATATAGCTTCTAATCAGTAGGGTGTCAGAACTTTATGTGCAGTTGCCATCTTCATGCCATGACATTCACAATTCCCGAGTTCATCTGAAAACGTCATATTTCTTCCTGAAGCATTCTTCCACTCTATCAGAGTTTTAACTTTCTATTTGTATTAAATAAAAAATAACTGCTTGACAGTTAATAATTTTGTCTTAGCTTATCTTATCCTATATTATTTCAGAATCACAGAATAGTTGAGTTGGCAGGGACCTCTGGGTATCTTCTAGTCCAACTGCTCTCCTCAAAATAAAGCCAACTAGAGCAGGTTGCTTGTATGACAGATGCTCCAGTCCCTTAATCATCTTTGTGGCCCCTCGCTGAACCAGTTCTAGTATGTTGATGTCCTTCTTGTACCAAGGAGCCCAGAGCTGGACCCAGCACTCTGGATGTGTCACCTCCATTGACCTGCTGGCAACTCTCTGTCTAATGCAACCCAGGATGCTTTTAAGCTGCCTTTACCGCAAGGGCCTGTTGCCAGCTCATGTTCAACTTTGTATGCACTGGGACACCCAAGTTCTTTCCTGCTAATCTGCTCTCCAGCCAGTCAGCCCCCTATATGTACTGCTGCATATTTAGCTGCTCTTCCTAGAAATCCCTCAAGTTTTAATATAATTTTCACTGTTAAGTGACCTGCCAGTGTGGAGATCTGTCTCCCTTGGAAAAGGGATGGGAACTAGCAGCCACAAAGATACTGTTGCTCCCTTTATGCATCCTTGCTAGCACTGCCCAGGTGTCTTTCTGCAAGCTTCCTTCAATGGTGAAGGAGACTTGGTAGGACAGAGAGGGATGCAGATCATCCTATGGTAGTTGGGGAAAGAGCCCTGACCATGCATAGCATTTCGGGCTGAAAAGATCAAATCTCACTTTTTCTATTGCAATTCACATGAATGCTACTATTCGTATAGGGGACCTTGAAAAATAAGTCTCCAGATGCACACCTGACCTCCTAGAAATTTCCAGAGCAGCTTGTGGTACACTAAAAGAGAAGAGTTTCTCCCATCATGACTGAAGTAGTTATGTAGAGGCTCTGTAGGCTTGTGAAAATTCCCTCCCCAACTCCTACACCTGAAGGTTTCAATACAGGAAGACACAGCCTGATATTTAAACAGCAATTAACAAAACCTGAAAGTTAAATGTTTTTCATGAAAATATTTCTTCTAATAAGCTGCTGTTCCTTTTACCCACCAGGAACAGTGTCAGACTATCCTTTGTATTTTACACTGTGTGGTGAACTTGCAAATGCTACCAGCTGATGTGGAGGAGGCCTTACTTGCTCGTGCTATTAAAGCTTTCACTAAGGCAAGTAACTGTTTGTCCATGGCATTGTATTTATTTGTTTTAAATCATGAAGGATGAATCAACATAGCAGGCCTCTGTGAGAAAAGTTACAGTAATACTTTAACACTTAGTGTACTCATGCTTATCTGTTTCAGCATTTACATTTTATAATAATCAGCCTACCAAAGGGTAGGAAATATTCTCAACAAAATTAAATTCTGTCACTACAGCCTTAATCCTTTAGTCTAACTTTTCTATTTCTGGATCACTGCCAATTCATGGACTTCTTCAAATTAGGGAAAAGATAATTTTTAAGTGGTGAGAATAATTAGTCACTGGGAGTAGTTTACCAAAGGCTTTGGTAGATTCTGTACCACTTGGAGTCTTTCCATCAGATTAAATAGTTTTCTGAAATTACATTGCAATTCAGTTATGTTTTGGGCCCTTAATATAGGGTTGCATAGATAACTTCTGCTTTTGCAATCATTTAATAACAGTGACAGGTTATGCTTGCTATTGCTCAGCTCAGAGCTGCTTTCTTCTCAGATTCAGCAGGTGAAATTATTTGAACAGAATGTTCATCATACTGCTTCCTAATCTCTTGTAAATCTATAGACATGTCACCTGTTAAAACAATCATGACATTTCTCCTTCTACTAGTTTGTTCCAATGTCTAGTCAGCATAAAATTGAAAATACTTAGCATTAAATACTCCATCGTGAAACACATACTTTCTCTGATAACTCTTAAAACTAATTTGTTTTTAAATGTTGGTCATCTACTTTGCATTTTGCTGTATGACATCTATTTAACAACTGAACTTAAATTTCTCCCTTTTATTAGACAAGCTTCGATTCTGAAAATGGACCGTATGTTTACAATACCTTGAAAAAAATATTTAAACAAACACTGGAAGAAAAAAGAAAAAGGCTTAAGGAAGGAAAAGAGAATCCCTCTTGATTTCTGCACAGCTATGCCGAAGAATTAGGTGGGCCTACCAAATTATTTTGCATTTTCCAGCTACCATATTCTGTGCTATCCGGCATGATTTACCTAACTTTAGGTGACAGTAGTTATTAACAAAGCATTTTATTTTTTTAGAGGGAGTTTTAGTGACAATTGTTTTATTTACATGATTCTAAAGAACAGCTCCTGTGTGACCGTACTGTAGCATTTTGTTTCAGGTACTATGCTTTTATATTGTGAACTGTTCTCTTGTTTTCAAATGTACTTATTGATTTAGAAACCTCTGTCATTGGCAAACAACATTATTTTCAAGTTACACGATTGCCATAAGTTCAGTGCCATGGTACACAAAGGTTTAGTGGATTGAGTTAATATTTATGTATTACATATGCTTACATTAATGTTATTTGATTTTACTTTGCAGAAAATAAATATTGACTGAACTTATAAACTCCTTTTCCTTTCAGAAATTTTAAAATAAGACTAAGAGTAATAGTGAACAGATCTTGATGTCTACTATTGACAGCAGGTTATTTTTTCCTTTAGATCTCTTAAATACTTGTCACCAATATGTTTCTAAAAGGTGTTGCAGTAGAGAAATACATTAAGTGTATGGAGTATTAAGTTATCAAGGCCTTAAATTAGACTTTTTTGGCTAAGAAAGCTTTAAAGCGTTTTTAGCAGAAAGTTGATTGTGGCATTTTAAGTGCTTTGAATAAGAGTAAAATTTCGCCTTATTAGCTAAACTTCTATAGATCTTACTTTAAGTGAGAAACACTTAATTATCAAACCTTAATAAGGATATAATTCTGTCTGCACTTAAGTTCAGCAAAAACTTGCATAAATAAGTGTAACATAATAATACTAAAAAATAATCAATGAAAATCTTATTATCTGCAATACACTTTGTAGAGGCATTTTTATCTAATAAGATAGAAACAACTGGGATATCATCATAACTGCAGTTTTTGATTACAGCCTTAGGATTTGGACTGGAATGCCAGTTTGCAGGATTAACAATTTATCCAGTTTGATATATTTAAGTAGTTAAACAAGAATCTGTTGTTTTCAAAATATTTTTATTCGGTACTGTAAATGACTAATATTTAGAGTTAAAAATAGACCAGTTTAAAATATGTAAAAATTATACATGCTTCAACTGTTAGATGATTATATATCAAATTCAGATCCAAACAAGTACTTTGGCAGAGTCATCCTAAAGTAAGCACACTTGAAAGTAAAATATTGCGTATGAATCATGTACACAAAAGCAGCTTTGTAAAGAAGCAATGCAACATAACAAGCAGTTTAACGTTAGCCAGCATACCTTAGCAGTCAGACTTGGGAATACTAAGATGCATTTGCAGGTGTCTTAGTTTGCCAAGAAATTATTTCAGTTTACTAAAGTTAACAGCTCCAAATAGCTAGCGCCAATTCCTGGTATTATACACTTGGGGTATAGAAAGCAGCTCAACATTGTTTAAAGTCGTATAATTAACAAGGACTTTCACATATCATTAGATCCAGCTAGAATAATTTTTCTGAAGTTAATGTCAGGTGTTGACATTTGAAAAATTACCTACACACAGTCCATGTAAATGGATATTGTAGGACTGGGTGCTTTTTTATTTAGTAAATTTTTTGGTTCACTGACAAATGTGGTTGTAATTATGGCCAAACTGGCCACCACATCTGATTGAATCCATCATGGGAAAAAACAAAAATAACCATCTAAATGAATAATCAAACCTACAAACTTTAGCAGCAGCCTATTAATTAGTTTGTGACCTGGGTAATGTAAATGCTTAAATAGCAAATTCTTCTTTTCCTTATCACATCCTTATGCACTAAAGCTGACTCACAGCTTTGTGTGACAGCTTTGCAGCTGTGGGTTATGTGTGGGCAGATTTCTCTTCACGCTCATCAGAAGTGCTGCCTTGTCATGCTGACACTCCATCACCTAATCCTGCTGCAGCAAAATGGCCATGAGCTAGTGGCAGGATGGGACAGGGGGACCCCAGCTAGCATGTACTGCCTTCTCTGTCCTTCCAGGAAATTCCTCTCCCATTTGAAGGTCATCTCAGTATCAGCAGCAGCTATGAAACCCTCCCTGTGACAGCTACTGCAGTAAACTACAGAAAACACATAATCTCTATTGAGCCTTACCACAAAGTCATGTCAGAAGTGCAGAATCCTTGAACCCCCAACCATGCCATACAGGAGAAACACCTCCACTGCTGCAGTGCTGTCCATCTCTAACATTAGGAGTCTTCTTGTTGGTCCTCTCTTGCCTCAAGTCCACCAGCCAGCTCACTGCTAACTTGTAGTAAAATATGGTAGCTACCAAAATATCACTAGAAGAATCCTGAGTAGAAAACCATGCAATTTACACCCTTTGTAGCCAAATGCCTCCTTCTGCAATGCCTGCTCCCATGCTCTGCCACCTCATATACCGGTGCACTAGGGGAAGGCTGGTAGGCACCTATATCTGGTGTGTGGTATTTGACTGATGCTACAAGGGATACAGATACTGCAGCATCTGCCCAAAGAGCAAACTTAGCCTCAGCAACTTGGGTTAGAAAAGCTGGATTTTGCCCCCAAACCAGGCCTAGATGAGTTCTAAGGTGGGTTTCCACATAATCCAAAGGTGCTGAGAATTTTCACTGGGCGAGCAGGGATGGGGGAAGGAGCTTTTTAGATCCAGTCAGTGACTACGAGACAGTCTCCTTAAGTCTGGCCAAGGAAGGGCAGCTTTGTGTGGGTTCCCTGAGCCCTTTGTTGTTCTGGCTTTCACCCCAGGGCTCTCTGCGAGGAAACAGGTACCTCCTCTTCCCAGTCTCCGGGATTTTGGCTCTCCAAATGCCAAGAATGCCTTGTGAGGCATGGCTGAAAAGCGATGCTACACAGGTTCTGTACAGATTGGAGTCTTGCAGTAGTCTGGGACTGAGGGAGGAAAGGTAAGGGATGTAGGAATTTGAAGCCTGGAAACTGAAAGAACCTGGATAAGCTCCCATAGCAGCAGCTTCTCCTGGCTGTGCTGTGAGTCCAAACACACTGTGCTGTCTCCACACACTGGTGGACAAAAAGAAGATGGCCTTGAAAATGCTGGCTTTCTAATGTGTGATCATGACCAGTGGCAGATAAACGGATGCCAACTGAATTGGTGTATGGTGCTGCCAAGTACAGGGACATGGTGGGGGGAAAGGAATGCACATAACTCGACCAGATAATGCTACCCATTGCAATGCACAAAGGGGACTTGAATGGACCTGTTGGAGCGGGTCCAGAGGAGGACCACGAAAACGATCAGAGGGATAGAACACCTCAAACTGTATCCTGGGCTGCGTCAAAAGAAGTGTGGCCAGCAGGTTGAAGGAGGTGATTCCACCCCTCTACTCCGCTCTGGTGAGACCCCACCTGGAGTACTGCGTTCAGTTCTGAAGCCCTCAGCACAGAAAAGACATGGACCTGTTCGAGCGGGTCCACAGGAGGGCCGCAAAAACGATCAGAGGGATGGAACACCTCTCTTTTGAGGAAAGGCTGAGAGAGTTGGGCTTGTTCAGCCTGGAGAAGAGAAGGCTCCGGGGAGGCCTGATTGCAACCTGTCAATACATAAAGGAAGCTTGTAAGAATGATGGGGACAGAGTAGGGTCTGTTGCAATAGGACAAGGGTTTTAAACTGAAGGACGGTAGATTCAGACTAGATACAAGGAATACATTTTTTACGTTGAGAATCGTGAAGTACTGAAACAGGTTGCCCCGAGAGATAGTAGATGCCGCATCACCTGGAAAGATTCCAGGTCAGGTTGGATGACGCTCAGAGGAACCTGATGTAGTTGAAGATGGTCCTGCTCATTACAAGGGCGTTGGACTAGATGACCTTTAAAGGTCCCTTCCAACACAAACAATTCTATGATTCTGTATTTCACTCTACCTTAGCCATGAGATTTGGCAAATGGAGGTTTCAGATGCACATCTGGACACGCTCTAACCTGCACAGCAGGAAGGGATCAGTTGGACCCTCAATTGGACCCTCAATCAGTCCCTGCCAGGTGAAAGCAAATCTCTCCCTATCTGTCCCCGATATGGGGAGCCTAAAAAAACGTATCCTTCCCACCTACTATTGCCATTCACGGCAAGGCTTGTTCGTGGAGACAACGGGCTGTCTCAATCAGACCAGGAGCAGCTGCAGCGAGCAGTTCAGCGGCGATGTTCAGGGCTCTGTCACCTAGTGCTAGTCACCGCTTGCCGTGAGGTCTCTCTACCGGCCATGCAGGAGAACTGTAGCGGGAAGGAGACTTGACCACGCTTCCCCGTCCTTCCAGCTCTTTTCAGGAGCAGCCCGGATGGCATCAGAAGGTGACTTGTATTGTAAGAAAAAGGGGCAGGAGCTGGACCTCATGCTACTGACCTGTTTGCAACAGGTTCACAGTCAGGGGTGTGCTGATGCGAGGTAAACTGTGGGGCAGAGCGCGTGGTGCCCCTATTTCCCACAAGTCCAGCCACGACTGACCCTTCAAGGCATCCACACCTAACCTATTACAGGGACCTAGAAGCAGGGCCGGACTGTCCGTCCATTAGATAGATAGAATTAATTTAGCCTTGACCAGTGGGTGGGTGGTGATTTGCCATTACCACCTACAAGAGAAACTCTTTGCTTGCTAAGTGGAGGCTGTCCTTTGTTAAGTGTCCTTATCTACCATCCGTATTTGGGCTCCTGTGTCAATGAGGAATGTTGTGAAGTAGCAGTCGCTAATGGGCACCATCAGCTCAGGACTGGGAGCCTGAGCAGTGGGGGCAGCGGCCCCAGGGATCAAGCTCTGACCCCAGTTTCCCACATACTGGCAGTCGAGGTTCAGCGCTGATGGATTCGGGCATCTCCCTGGGCTCACACCCCTCACATCCGCTGGCTCCCGTGTCATACGGTGTCACTCCATCGCCTGACACAGACCCCGGAGGGCAATCATGAGGAATTCATGAGCGAAACCTGGACCGATTGCCGTACAGCAGGAGCTGGCAGCCCACTTAATGGTGTCGTGGAGAGCCCTTTGTCTAACCACATCTTCCATCACCGGTCATGCTCAGTGGTGACTGAGGGTGCTCCCCAATTTCCCCTTTCTGCTTTCATCTTTTGCACAGAGACAGGCTGGGTCTTTTCTATAACATTGACTTTAGCTGAGGTTCTCCCCTGGTTTTTATCCTGCGGGGTGTACAGTGGTAAATAGCATAAGAAAGACACGGACCTGCTTGAGTGGGTGCAGAGCAGGGCCACAAAGATGATGAGGGGGCTGGAGCAGGAGTCAGTAGCTCAGGTGTCTAAAGTCGCGTCACTTGCATGCTGTCACGGAGTCTGTGACGAAGGGCGGGGGGGAAAAGACTCCAGTCCTGCTGTTCTCTCAGCAGGAGGGTTGCATCAACCCAAGAGTGGGCCTAGCCTCGGGTCCCTTGCCTGTGGGTGAAGCCCAGGATGGCACGTAAGAGCAAGGCAAGCATGTGATAATTCCCCTGTGCGCTCTCCCGTGCCCCTGCGACCTACAGTGCCAATTTTGTGAGCAGCGGAGGGGCCCAGTGACCTCTTGGCTGGCTCCTGGCAGCTCTCCAAACACTCCTTCCAGGCCACGTGCAACACCCCTCGAGGAGCGGATGGACCAACGTACGGCCCCTCGGGGCTTTCTTACCGGGAGAGCTCTCACGCACGCGGAGGAAACCCTCGCTAAAGCACTGGAGGGAAAAAAACCATCGTCCACGCTTCTCGGGGAGAAGCCTTAAAACTCTCGCCCCCTCAAGACTTTTACACCTTGTTGGCAATAGTAACTGCGATCTAAGCCAAGGCCTCAGCGCTAACAACAGGCCTAGCCTCCCTTTAGTCTGAAAAGCCATGTGCTTACTGTAGTACCCCCCCAAAACTGCCTTATCTGTACCGATGAACGGCCTTGGTTGTCAATGTGCGTTTTGCTTCGGTGTCCTGTGAACAGTGGCCACTGTTCAGCACAGCTGAACTCTTAGGACTGCTTCAGCCAGCCTTTCAACACGCTGTTCAGGCAGTGGGGCGGTCACCACTTTGTTGCTCCCAAGGCAGCAAAAGCCTCGCTCAGGGAGCGTCTTAGCAGGGGGTTAAAACAGCACCCAGGTGCGGAGATACTTTGCAGCACCCCCAACTGGTGCTGGCCCATCAGCTAGGGCCCACCAAGGGCCCATTATTTAGTGAGGACCTTTGTTTTGCCTCCAGTACATTTGCTTGCCAGGCTTGTGTCCCTGGAGATGTTCTTAATGGCTTCCCTCTTTTCCTGGGTACCTCATCTGAGGAGGTCCACGGCCAGATGATCCTGCCGTGTCAGAAACGTTCCCTCACCCCACAGGCCCTCCCCAGTCCGTGCGACTGGTCAGCTCGGGCTCCCGTCACTGCCTCCCGCACCGTGCGTGGGTCAGGTTGGTGTCGCTATCTGTTGCTGGCCACGGGCTCCCCCAGCCCCTTGGGGCCCCGCCGCTGGTCGGAAGAGCCCCGTGCCTGGTTCCTGCCTGCTGACACCGTGGGCATCCACGGCTGCGCGCGGGCGTGGAGCTCAGCCAGCGCTGGTGCCTCACGGGGTTTGCTGTTGGTACCACCCGGACACTTGTGCGACAGCTCTGTCCCTCTTTATTTGGAGGGAAACGGCTGATCCCAAAGCTGTTGGGTTGGGGCTGTCTGTCAGCACACCCCCAACCCTTACCCTGGCCACCTTCAGCCCTTGCCGGAGGGCCGGAGCAGCGGGCTCGAGGGGCGGGGGGCCCGTTTCTGTTGGGGCTGGGGCTGGAAGGCGCTGGGCTGGTTCCGCCACAGCAGGGCTTCTGGGGACGGGCTGGGGGGGCGCAGGGGCCGTGGGGAGGACGGGCTGGAGGGGAGCGGGGGCCGTGGGGAGGATGGGCTGGGGGGGCGCGGGGGCCGTGGGGAGGACGGGCGCGCTGGTGTTCGAGGCCGGTGCGGCGGCTGCTGGTGTTGGGTCCAGCTTTCAGGGCTGCTGGGACGGCTGGTCCAGCTCTCAGGGATGCCGGTGCAGCTGGTCCGGCTCTCAGGGATGCCAGGGCGGCCGGTCCGGCTGTCCGGGCGCGAGGGGCGGCTGCCAGTTTCCCGCTGGGCTCCTGAAGCTGCAGAGAGCTGCCTGTGGAGGGAGGAGGCTGCTGAGGCCCTCAGCTGCAGATGGGCCACAGGGACTCTCCTCCACAGCACGGCACAGAGCTGGCAAGGCTCACCACCAGGGGCTGAGCTGCTGGCACAGCTTGGCCGAGGTGGACACCTGCACCTCATGGCACCGCCGAGCCCCAGCAGGGGCATTCCTCCGGGCAGGTTCGCTGGTCAGGAGCGGGAGCTAGTGCGCGTCTCGCTTTCTAGGGTAATCTCACCCCCCTCTCTTTCTCTTCCTGACCTTGCTTTGCCTATGCCTGTCGCTCCTGGGGACTGCTCTTGTCCAGGCAGGGTCAGCTTGAGCTAACACTGGCTCCAGCCAGAGCGGGCTCCCGAGAAGAATACCCGGGAGTTAAGATGCCAGCTAAAGCATTTGCTACCAGCAGAAACCTCGGCAGAGTTTTTTGGCCAACCACTAACTCGCCGCTCGACAGCAGCCTGACTAGAAATGCTTCGTGGCTACAAGCAGCCATTGAAGGAAGCAGTGTAGGGGGAGGGAAATCAACAACTCACTGTTTTCTCTTCATCCACTGATAGATCACAACACGGCACAACACTATTGTAAATATCAAGGAAACCACGGCTGCTCCTGTGCTTATCATACAGCGCCTTTGCATGTCTTGCGGACACAAAATGCTTGTGATGTTCTCGGGATTGTAAACCCTTGTGGTTGTCTCGCCGAGCACATCTGGAGGAGCAATTCACGACGTTAGGCCATCCTGTGCATCACTGGTAAGCTTGCAGCACGTTTGATACGGCCATGAATTTCTCTGTTTCCCCCCAGTGCTGGTGCCTGGAGGCACGCTCCCACCCTTTGGGACAGGTTGTCCCACTGACCAAAACTCAGAAGGCCAGAAGGAGAGCATGGGGACGAGCGCAGCTGCTTGTCCAGTCGCTCCTTCGAGGGACACGGGCAAAACCCATTCCTGCAGCAGGCAGTGCCACTCTCCCTCGCCCCAGGCCAGCTCCCACAGCCCAAGGGGACAGAGTCAGGCCTTCCCAAGAGATGCTTGAGCCTTGCTCTCCCCTTCTGCGTTTTCTCCAGCACTGAGTGGGCATTGGGGGAAGAGCCTGCTGACGCACAGCCATCCTGATGGGTGACACTGGCTGACCACGGGACAGCAATTACCTGGCGTGCCGGCGGCTCGCATCGCCTCTCTTTCTTCAGCAGAGACTGGCGGTGAGCCACCGCTTCCTTCCGGCAGCGCCTCCTTCTGCACAGCCTCTCGGTCCGTCTCTTGAAAAAGCAAGCGGGAGGAGTTGGATCAGATGGAACTGTTCCCCATCAGGGAGATGGCACCTTCAGGAGGCAAGACTTCTCAGAGACATTGATAAGGTTTTGAAAAAACGCCTGGGCTTTTGGGGCTGCGCCTAGTCCCTACTCCGAACACCAGCCACGCCTGACCTGCTGGGAGACCAGGCAATTGCACGCGATCTTCTGGTCTGCATTGCACGTAGTGCATTGTCCGCAAAGCGTAAGGCGATGCTAAAGGCCTTCCTTCAAAGAGGACGGGAAGAAGCTGCAGCCAGGCCAGGCGGGGAAACAGCCCTTCTGAGAAGGGCTCCTCCGCAAGGCCCTCATGCCCTTCCCTGTAAGCACCAGCAACGGTCACGTTTGTCTCATCCCAGCTATCGCTCTGCAGATGGGAAATGGAGCACAACCCAAAAAGCCTGCCCAGTCAGCATCTCCACCCGACTTCCAGCACTAGGAAAGGGCAAGCAGCATTGCCTGGGACCTCGCTCCCGCCTGGAACTGGCCGAGTGTCAAGCAGCGCTGCGTGTGAGCCCAACACAAGTTCAGCACACGCCAGGCCCTCAAATCTGCCTAGCGACGTGCACAAGCCACCTCCGAGCCGTACCGGTCAAACTGGGGCAGCAGCTGCCCCTGGCACTCGGCCTGAACCACGACTGGCAGCAGAGGCTCTGCACCATCTCTGTGGCTCGCCAGCACCTGCAAGGCGTGAAAGCCAGCGTCGCTGCTGCGAGGCTCCGATCGATCCCTTCCTGCTGTGCCGGCTACAGCGTGTGCAGACGTGTATCTAAATCCTCCGGTTGCCGAGCCTCACGGCTAAGGCAGAGTGAAATATACCCACCGTGTCCTCTCTTCAGTTCCTCCAGCATTTGCCTTAGGGCCTCAGATGGCTCCGGGGACCTTCTTCCTCCTTCATCTTGGTACTTTGCTCTTGGAGGACCTTCACAGAAAGTGTTTGGTTCGATTTCACACAATTAAATTACAGAAAAGCAGTGCACGGCCTGCGAGGTCAGCAGAGACAGACTACTCACCCCTGCGATGCCAGCCCGGCTCTAGCGCAGCATCCAGCCGAGGAGCTGGAAAAGTCCTCCCTGCGGGCACATCTGTAACTAAACACCCAGAGAAGCTTCCGCCATCTGTTGTGATCTACACCGGCACAACTGAATCGCAGAAGCAGTAAGCGGATGACGCGAGGAGAGGGCGCACGCGTAGGGGTGCCTGGCTGGCTGACCCTTGGGCTTTCAGCTGGCAGCTCTCAAAGGGGGGAAAAAGCCGTGACGTACCCATGCCATCTGCCAGAGGCTCCGTCCTGGAACCCAAGCGGGAAGCCGGATCACCTTCGCCTACAGGCACGGCTGCAAAGAAGCGCAGGACAGAACAGCTCCCGTGACACAGTTCAAGAAACTTCTTCAGATGGGAGCGGCAGTGCGCGCAATTCAAAGACGGGATTACTCCATGGCACTCATCTCTCCCGTCCACTCAGGAGCACGGTGCAAAGAGTTACCGTGTGCCTGCAGTGGCACCGCGCTGGGACGAAACGAACTGCGCGCGGAGCTGCCGGGAGAAAGGACTCCCTGGAGCTCACGCCAGCTCTAAACTCAACCCCAACAAGCCCGCTGGCTTGGCTGGCACCGGGAGCCGTTCAGGCTCCGAGGGGCTGGCAAAGACAGCTTTGCAAGGCAAAGCACCCCGGGGCACATCACTGAGCCCGACCCGTTCCTCCCCCCCCCCCCCCCCCCCCCCGCTCTTCTCCACGTCTGTGCATCGGCCACAGAAGGAGCAACTGGCATTTCACAGGGAAAGAAGATTAAAAGGTAAATGCTCCTTCCTCCCACTGACTTCCCTGTGGGATTGCTCTCAGGCTCGAGGACGGGAATAGGCCAAGACGTCAGGAAGCCATCAAACTTGAGAGGATCTTCAGGAAAATCGCACGTGAACAAGCTCTTGCCACGCTGTCAATGTTTATTATTTCAAGGGAATGGACATTGAGAACTTACCTCCGGGATGCCCCAAGGGCTCCAAACCAACATCCAGCCGAGAAGCTGGATAACCATTGCCGCCACCCTCATCTAGACGCAAGCACAAATGAGAAATGTTTCCATTGCATGCTGGGATCCACTGCTGCCCCGTGAAACGCTGCACCGGTGCCGCCCGCTTACCTGCTCCCTGCGCTCGCCGTGGAGCAGCCCAGGCAGCCCTGACATGCAGGGCCACCAGGAGGAAGAGGATGAGGAGGAGGTGGCGGGAGGGGGCCATGGCCCCCTGCACTCGCACCATGCTGCTGCCGCTGTTGCTGCTGCTGCCGCTGCTGCTGCATTCAGGGCCAGGGGCTGAGTGATTGGTGCTTATGGCCAGCGCGGCACTGCGGGGCTCTGTGACCTCACAGCCCTGCTGTGACCTCACGGCCGGGCCGAGGCCGTGTGGAGACGGCTCTCAGGGCGCTCGTGGAGAGCCGCTGGAACACAGGCAGGGGGGCTGCCCTCCCAGGGAGGGGAGCACGTCCCGTTGGGCAGCTCCATCCAAGGGCTAGGACGCAGTCCCAGCCGGGGCTGAGCCCACAGCTCTGCCCTGTTTTCCGGGCGCTGTCACAGGGGCAGCGAGGAGCTCACAGTCCCCCAAAACAACAGGAAACCAGAGCCAAGGGATTTCGGACCTCCTTGGGTGCTGTTAGCAACAGCTCATGAGGCTGAAGAGTGAGTGGTTTCAGTCTCGAGACTCAAGTGCAAGATCCCCTCCTGTAGGCAGCTTCCAGGCTGGAGCCCCGTTTGGCGCCTTGGGGGACGCCAGGGCTAACGAGTCACTTTCCTCTTACGGGAAAGAGGAAGCCGTTACTTTTCCATTTCTTCTTCATGTGAAATCTAAGGGAATACTTTCTGTCAGGTCCTTAAAGAGCAAAGTCATAGAATCATAGAATCGTTTAGGTGGGAAAAGACCTTTAAGACCATCGAGACCAACCGTTAGCCTAGCACTGCCAAGTCCACTAAACTAAACCATGTCCCTAAGCACCACATCTACCCGTCTTTGAAATACCTCCAGGGACGGGGACTCCAGCACTTCCCTGGGCAGCCTGTTCCAATGCTTGACAACCCTTTCGGTGAAGAAATTTTTCCTAATATTCAGTCTAAACCTCTCCTGGCGCAACTTCAGGCCGTTTCCTCCTGTCCTACCGCTTGCTACTTGGCAGAAGACACCGACACCCACCTCGCTACAACCTCCTTTCAGGTAGTTGTAGAGAGCGATAAGGTCTCCCCTTGGCATCCTTTTCTCCAGGCTGAACAACCCCAGTTCCCTCAGCCGCTCCTCATAAGACTTGTTCTCATAAGACCCTTCACCAGCTTCGTTGCTCTTCTTTGGACACGCTCCAGCACCTCAAGGTCCTTCTTGTAGTGAGGGGCCCAAAACCGAACACAGTATTCGAGGTGCGGCCTCACCAGTGCCACGTACAGGGGGACGATCGTTACCCTCTTCCTGCTGGCCACACTATTCCTGATACAAGCCAGGATGCCATTGGCCTTCTTGGACACCTGGGCACACTGCCTGCTCATATTCAGTCGACTGTCAACCAGCACCCCCAGGTCCTTTTCCACTGGGCAGCTTTCCAGCTACTCTTCCCCAAGCCTGTAGCGTTGCATGGGGTTGTTGTGACCCAAGTGCAGGACCCGGCACTGAGCCTTGTTGAACCTCATACAGTTGGCCTCAGCCCATCGATCCAGCCTGTCCAGATCCCTCTGTAGAGCCTTCCTACCCTCCAGCAGATCAACACTCCCGCCCAACTTGGTGTCGTCTGCAAACTTACTGAGGGTGCACTCGATCCCCTCGTCCAGATCGTTGATAAAGATATTAAACAGAACTGGCCCCAATACTGAGCCCTGGGGAACACCACTTGTGACTGGCCGCCAACTGGATTTAACTCCGTTCACCACCACTCTCTGGGCTTGGTCGACCAGCCACTTTTTTACCCAGCGAAGAGTACACCTGTCCAAGCCATGAGCGGCCAGTGTCTCCAGGAGAATGCTGCGGGAAACGGTGCCAAAGGCTTTACTAAAGGCCACGTAGACAACATCCACAGCCTTTCCCTCATCCATTAAGCAGGTCACCTTGTCATAGAAAGACATCAGGTTAGTCAGGCAGGACCTGCCTTTCATACACCCATGCTGAATGGGCCCGATCACCTGGTTGTCTTGTATGTGCCGCGTGATGGCACTCAGGATGATCTGCTCCATAACCTTGCGCGGCACCGAGGTCAGGCTGACAGCCCTCTAGTTCCCCGGATCCTCCTCCCGGCCCTTCCTGTAGATGGGCGTCACGTTTGCTAACTTCCAGTCAACTGGGACCTGCCCGGTTAGCCAGGACTGCTGACAGATGACGGAAAGTGGCTTGGTGAGCACTTCCGCCAGCTCCCTCAGTACCCTTGGGTGGATCCCGTCCGGCCCCATGGACTTGTGTGTGTCAAAGTGGTGTAGCAGGTCACTAACCATTTCCCCTTGGATTACGGGGGCTTCATTCTGCTCCCTTGTCCCTGTCTTCCGGCTCAGAGGGCTGGGTACCCCGAGAACAACTGGTCAATCAAGAAAACAACTGGTCAATCACTAAACCAGAAAAAATATTCTCTTAAATTATTTGACATGCAAAAGGAAACCTCGAGAGAGCACACGGCAGGTATATGCTGCCTGACCGTCCTAGCAGCCTTCTGCGATGGAGTGACTACATCAGTGGAGAAGGGAAGAGCTACGGATGTCACCTCTCTGCACTTGTGTAAGGCCTTTGACACGGACCTCCACAACATCCTTCTCTCTAAATTGGAGAGATACGGATCTGTTGGATGGACTGTTTGTGGGTAAGGAATTGGTTGGATGGTCCAGTCAATGTTAATGGCAGTCCCTGCCAGGTGAAAGCAAATCTCTCCCTATCTGTCCCCGATATGGGGAGCCTAAAAAAACGTATCCTTCCCACCTACTATTGCCATTCACGGCAAGGCTTGTTCGTGGAGACAACGGGCTGTCTCAATCAGACCAGGAGCAGCTGCAGCGAGCAGTTCAGCGGCGATGTTCAGGGCTCTGTCACCTAGTGCTAGTCACCGCTTGCCGTGAGGTCTCTCTACCGGCCATGCAGGAGAACTGTAGCGGGAAGGAGACTTGACCACACTTCCCCGTCCTTCCAGCTCTTTTCAGGAGCAGCCCGGATGGCATCAGAAGGTGACTTGTATTGTAAGAAAAAGGGGCAGGAGCTGGACCTCATGCTACTGACCTGTTTGCAACAGGTTCACAGTCAGGGGTGTGCTGATGCGAGGTAAACTGTGGGGCAGAGCGCGTGGTGCCCCTATTTCCCACGAGTCCAGCCACGACTGACCCTTCAAGGCATCCACACCTAACCTATTACAGGGACCTAGAAGCAGGGCCGGACTGTCCGTCCATTAGATAGATAGAATTAATTTAGCCTTGACCAGTGGGTGAGTGGTGATTTGCCATTACCACCTACAAGAGAAACTCTTTGCTTGCTAAGTGGAGGCTGTCCTTTGTTAAGTGTCCTTATCTACCATCCGTATTTGGGCTCCTGTGTCAATGAGGAATGTTGTGAAGTAGCAGTCGCTAATGGGCACCATCAGCTCAGGACTGGGAGCCTGAGCAGTGGGGGCAGCGGCCCCAGGGATCAAGCTCTGACTCCAGTTTCCCACATACTGGCAGTCGAGGTTCAGCGCTGATGGATTCGGGCATCTCCCTGGGCTCACACCCCTCACATCCGCTGGCTCCCGTGTCATACGGTGTCACTCCATCGCCTGACACAGACCCCGGAGGGCAATCGTGAGGAATTCATGAGCGAAACCTGGACCGATTGCCGTACAGCAGGAGCTGGCAGCCCACTTAATGGTGTCGTGGAGAGCCCTTTGTCTAACCACATCTTCCATCACCGGTCATGCTCAGTGGTGACTGAGGGTGCTCCCCAATTTCCCCTTTCTGCTTTCATCTTTTGCACAGAGACAGGCTGGGTCTTTTCTATAACATTGACTTTAGCTGAGGTTCTCCCCTGGTTTTTATCCTGCGGGGTGTACAGTGGTAAATAGCATAAGAAAGACACGGACCTGCTTGAGTGGGTGCAGAGCAGGGCCACAAAGATGACGAGGGGGCTGGAGCAGGAGTCAGTAGCTCAGGTGTCTAAAGTCGCGTCACTTGCATGCTGTCACGGAGTCTGTGACGAAGGGCGGGGGGGAAAAGACTCCAGTCCTGCTGTTCTCTCAGCAGGAGGGTTGCATCAACCCAAGAGTGGGCCTAGCCTCGGGTCCCTTGCCTGTGGGTGAAGCCCAGGATGGCACGTAAGAGCAAGGCAAGCATGTGATAATTCCCCTGTGCGCTCTCCCGTGCCCCTGCGACCTACAGTGCCAATTTTGTGAGCAGCGGAGGGGCCCAGTGACCTCTTGGCTGGCTCCTGGCAGCTCTCCAAACACTCCTTCCAGGCCACGTGCAACACCCCTCGAGGAGCGGATGGACCAACGTACGGCCCCTCGGGGCTTTCTTACCGGGAGAGCTCTCACGCACGCGGAGGAAACCCTCGCTAAAGCACTGGAGGGAAAAAAACCATCGTCCACGCTTCTCGGGGAGAAGCCTTAAAACTCTCGCCCCCTCAAGACTTTTACACCTTGTTGGCAATAGTAACTGCGATCTAAGCCAAGGCCTCAGCGCTAACAACAGGCCTAGCCTCCCTTTAGTCTGAAAAGCCATGTGCTTACTGTAGTACCCCCCCAAAACTGCCTTATCTGTACCGATGAACGGCCTTGGTTGTCAATGTGCGTTTTGCTTCGGTGTCCTGTGAACAGTGGCCACTGTTCAGCACAGCTGAACTCTTAGGACTGCTTCAGCCAGCCTTTCAACACGCTGTTCAGGCAGTGGGGCGGTCACCACTTTGTTGCTCCCAAGGCAGCAAAAGCCTCGCTCAGGGAGCGTCTTAGCAGGGGGTTAAAACAGCACCCAGGTGCGGAGATACTTTGCAGCACCCCCAACTGGTGCTGGCCCATCAGCTAGGGCCCACCAAGGGCCCATTATTTAGTGAGGACCTTTGTTTTGCCTCCAGTACATTTGCTTGCCAGGCTTGTGTCCCTGGAGATGTTCTTAATGGCTTCCCTCTTTTCCTGGGTACCTCATCTGAGGAGGTCCACGGCCAGATGATCCTGCCGTGTCAGAAACGTTCCCTCACCCCACAGGCCCTCCCCAGTCCGTGCGACTGGTCAGCTCGGGCTCCCGTCACTGCCTCCCGCACCGTGCGTGGGTCAGGTTGGTGTCGCTATCTGTTGCTGGCCACGGGCTCCCCCAGCCCCTTGGGGCCCCGCCGCTGGTCGGAAGAGCCCCGTGCCTGGTTCCTGCCTGCTGACACCGTGGGCATCCACGGCTGCGCGCGGGCGTGGAGCTCAGCCAGCGCTGGTGCCTCACGGGGTTTGCTGTTGGTACCACCCGGACACTTGTGCGACAGCTCTGTCCCTCTTTATTTGGAGGGAAACGGCTGATCCCAAAGCTGTTGGGTTGGGGCTGTCTGTCAGCACACCCCCAACCCTTACCCTGGCCACCTTCAGCCCTTGCCGGAGGGCCGGAGCAGCGGGCTCGAGGGGCGGGGGGCCCGTTTCTGTTGGGGCTGGGGCTGGAAGGCGCTGGGCTGGTTCCGCCACAGCAGGGCTTCTGGGGACGGGCTGGGGGGGCGCAGGGGCCGTGGGGAGGACGGGCTGGAGGGGAGCGGGGGCCGTGGGGAGGATGGGCTGGGGGGGCGCGGGGGCCGTGGGGAGGACGGGCGCGCTGGTGTTCGAGGCCGGTGCGGCGGCTGCTGGTGTTGGGTCCAGCTTTCAGGGCTGCTGGGACGGCTGGTCCAGCTCTCAGGGATGCCGGTGCAGCTGGTCCGGCTCTCAGGGATGCCAGGGCGGCCGGTCCGGCTGTCCGGGCGCGAGGGGCGGCTGCCAGTTTCCCGCTGGGCTCCTGAAGCTGCAGAGAGCTGCCTGTGGAGGGAGGAGGCTGCTGAGGCCCTCAGCTGCAGATGGGCCACAGGGACTCTCCTCCACAGCACGGCACAGAGCTGGCAAGGCTCACCACCAGGGGCTGAGCTGCTGGCACAGCTTGGCCGAGGTGGACACCTGCACCTCATGGCACCGCCGAGCCCCAGCAGGGGCATTCCTCCGGGCAGGTTCGCTGGTCAGGAGCGGGAGCTAGTGCGCGTCTCGCTTTCTAGGGTAATCTCACCCCCCTCTCTTTCTCTTCCTGACCTTGCTTTGCCTATGCCTGTCGCTCCTGGGGACTGCTCTTGTCCAGGCAGGGTCAGCTTGAGCTAACACTGGCTCCAGCCAGAGCGGGCTCCCGAGAAGAATACCCGGGAGTTAAGATGCCAGCTAAAGCATTTGCTACCAGCAGAAACCTCGGCAGAGTTTTTTGGCCAACCACTAACTCGCCGCTCGACAGCAGCCTGACTAGAAATGCTTCGTGGCTACAAGCAGCCATTGAAGGAAGCAGTGTAGGGGGAGGGAAATCAACAACTCACTGTTTTCTCTTCATCCACTGATAGATCACAACACGGCACAACACTATTGTAAATATCAAGGAAACCACGGCTGCTCCTGTGCTTATCATACAGCGCCTTTGCATGTCTTGCGGACACAAAATGCTTGTGATGTTCTCGGGATTGTAAACCCTTGTGGTTGTCTCGCCGAGCACATCTGGAGGAGCAATTCACGACGTTAGGCCATCCTGTGCATCACTGGTAAGCTTGCAGCACGTTTGATACGGCCATGAATTTCTCTGTTTCCCCCCAGTGCTGGTGCCTGGAGGCACGCTCCCACCCTTTGGGACAGGTTGTCCCACTGACCAAAACTCAGAAGGCCAGAAGGAGAGCATGGGGACGAGCGCAGCTGCTTGTCCAGTCGCTCCTTCGAGGGACACGGGCAAAACCCATTCCTGCAGCAGGCAGTGCCACTCTCCCTCGCCCCAGGCCAGCTCCCACAGCCCAAGGGGACAGAGTCAGGCCTTCCCAAGAGATGCTTGAGCCTTGCTCTCCCCTTCTGCGTTTTCTCCAGCACTGAGTGGGCATTGGGGGAAGAGCCTGCTGACGCACAGCCATCCTGATGGGTGACACTGGCTGACCACGGGACAGCAATTACCTGGCGTGCCGGCGGCTCGCATCGCCTCTCTTTCTTCAGCAGAGACTGGCGGTGAGCCACCGCTTCCTTCCGGCAGCGCCTCCTTCTGCACAGCCTCTCGGTCCGTCTCTTGAAAAAGCAAGCGGGAGGAGTTGGATCAGATGGAACTGTTCCCCATCAGGGAGATGGCACCTTCAGGAGGCAAGACTTCTCAGAGACATTGATAAGGTTTTGAAAAAACGCCTGGGCTTTTGGGGCTGCGCCTAGTCCCTAC
Organism: Platalea leucorodia; assembly: GCF_965183815.1. Classification (NCBI taxonomy): domain Eukaryota; kingdom Metazoa; phylum Chordata; class Aves; order Pelecaniformes; family Threskiornithidae; genus Platalea; species Platalea leucorodia. The sequence continues at coordinate 25,084,505 of NC_138831.1, read as the reverse complement.
TCCGAACACCAGCCACGCCTGACCTGCTGGGAGACCAGGCAATTGCACGCGATCTTCTGGTCTGCATTGCACGTAGTGCATTGTCCGCAAAGCGTAAGGCGATGCTAAAGGCCTTCCTTCAAAGAGGACGGGAAGAAGCTGCAGCCAGGCCAGGCGGGGAAACAGCCCTTCTGAGAAGGGCTCCTCCGCAAGGCCCTCATGCCCTTCCCTGTAAGCACCAGCAACGGTCACGTTTGTCTCATCCCAGCTATCGCTCTGCAGATGGGAAATGGAGCACAACCCAAAAAGCCTGCCCAGTCAGCATCTCCACCCGACTTCCAGCACTAGGAAAGGGCAAGCAGCATTGCCTGGGACCTCGCTCCCGCCTGGAACTGGCCGAGTGTCAAGCAGCGCTGCGTGTGAGCCCAACACAAGTTCAGCACACGCCAGGCCCTCAAATCTGCCTAGCGACGTGCACAAGCCACCTCCGAGCCGTACCGGTCAAACTGGGGCAGCAGCTGCCCCTGGCACTCGGCCTGAACCACGACTGGCAGCAGAGGCTCTGCACCATCTCTGTGGCTCGCCAGCACCTGCAAGGCGTGAAAGCCAGCGTCGCTGCTGCGAGGCTCCGATCGATCCCTTCCTGCTGTGCCGGCTACAGCGTGTGCAGACGTGTATCTAAATCCTCCGGTTGCCGAGCCTCACGGCTAAGGCAGAGTGAAATATACCCACCGTGTCCTCTCTTCAGTTCCTCCAGCATTTGCCTTAGGGCCTCAGATGGCTCCGGGGACCTTCTTCCTCCTTCATCTTGGTACTTTGCTCTTGGAGGACCTTCACAGAAAGTGTTTGGTTCGATTTCACACAATTAAATTACAGAAAAGCAGTGCACAGCCTGCGAGGTCAGCAGAGACAGACTACTCACCCCTGCGATGCCAGCCCGGCTCTAGCGCAGCATCCAGCCGAGGAGCTGGAAAAGTCCTCCCTGCGGGCACATCTGTAACTAAACACCCAGAGAAGCTTCCGCCATCTGTTGTGATCTACACCGGCACAACTGAATCGCAGAAGCAGTAAGCGGATGACGCGAGGAGAGGGCGCACGCGTAGGGGTGCCTGGCTGGCTGACCCTTGGGCTTTCAGCTGGCAGCTCTCAAAGGGGGGAAAAAGCCGTGACGTACCCATGCCATCTGCCAGAGGCTCCGTCCTGGAACCCAAGCGGGAAGCCGGATCACCTTCGCCTACAGGCACGGCTGCAAAGAAGCGCAGGACAGAACAGCTCCCGTGACACAGTTCAAGAAACTTCTTCAGATGGGAGCGGCAGTGCGCGCAATTCAAAGACGGGATTACTCCATGGCACTCATCTCTCCCGTCCACTCAGGAGCACGGTGCAAAGAGTTACCGTGTGCCTGCAGTGGCACCGCGCTGGGACGAAACGAACTGCGCGCGGAGCTGCCGGGAGAAAGGACTCCCTGGAGCTCACGCCAGCTCTAAACTCAACCCCAACAAGCCCGCTGGCTTGGCTGGCACCGGGAGCAGTTCAGGCTCCGAGGGGCTGGCAAAGACAGCTTTGCAAGGCAAAGCACCCCGGGGCACATCACTGAGCCCGACCCGTTCCTCCCCCCCCCCCCGCTCTTCTCCACGTCTGTGCATCGGCCACAGAAGGAGCAACTGGCATTTCACAGGGAAAGAAGATTAAAAGGTAAATGCTCCTTCCTCCCACTGACTTCCCTGTGGGATTGCTCTCAGGCTCGAGGACGGGAATAGGCCAAGACGTCAGGAAGCCATCAAACTTGAGAGGATCTTCAGGAAAATCGCACGTGAACAAGCTCTTGCCACGCTGTCAATGTTTATTATTTCAAGGGAATGGACATTGAGAACTTACCTCCGGGATGCCCCAAGGGCTCCAAACCAACATCCAGCCGAGAAGCTGGATAACCATTGCCGCCACCCTCATCTAGACGCAAGCACAAATGAGAAATGTTTCCATTGCATGCTGGGATCCACTGCTGCCCCGTGAAACGCTGCACCGGTGCCGCCCGCTTACCTGCTCCCTGCGCTCGCCGTGGAGCAGCCCAGGCAGCCCTGACATGCAGGGCCACCAGGAGGAAGAGGATGAGGAGGAGGCGGCGGGAGGGGGCCATGGCCCCCTGCACTCGCACCATGCTGCTGCCGCTGTTGCTGCTGCTGCCGCTGCTGCTGCATTCAGGGCCAGGGGCTGAGTGATTGGTGCTTATGGCCAGCGCGGCACTGCGGGGCTCTGTGACCTCACAGCCCTGCTGTGACCTCACGGCCGGGCCGAGGCCGTGTGGAGACGGCTCTCAGGGCGCTCGTGGAGAGCCGCTGGAACACAGGCAGGGGGGCTGCCCTCCCAGGGAGGGGAGCACGTCCCGTTGGGCAGCTCCATCCAAGGGCTAGGACGCAGTCCCAGCCGGGGCTGAGCCCACAGCTCTGCCCTGTTTTCCGGGCGCTGTCACAGGGGCAGCGAGGAGCTCACAGTCCCCCAAAACAACAGGAAACCAGAGCCAAGGGATTTCGGACCTCCTTGGGTGCTGTTAGCAACAGCTCATGAGGCTGAAGAGTGAGTGGTTTCAGTCTCGAGACTCAAGTGCAAGATCCCCTCCTGTAGGCAGCTTCCAGGCTGGAGCCCCGTTTGGCGCCTTGGGGGACGCCAGGGCTAACGAGTCACTTTCCTCTTACGGGAAAGAGGAAGCCGTTACTTTTCCATTTCTTCTTCATGTGAAATCTAAGGGAATACTTTCTGTCAGGTCCTTAAAGAGCAAAGTCATAGAATCATAGAATCGTTTAGGTGGGAAAAGACCTTTAAGACCATCGAGACCAACCGTTAGCCTAGCACTGCCAAGTCCACTAAACTAAACCATGTCCCTAAGCACCACATCTACCCGTCTTTGAAATACCTCCAGGGACGGGGACTCCAGCACTTCCCTGGGCAGCCTGTTCCAATGCTTGACAACCCTTTCGGTGAAGAAATTTTTCCTAATATTCAGTCTAAACCTCTCCTGGCGCAACTTCAGGCCGTTTCCTCCTGTCCTACCGCTTGCTACTTGGCAGAAGACACCGACACCCACCTCGCTACAACCTCCTTTCAGGTAGTTGTAGAGAGCGATAAGGTCTCCCCTTGGCATCCTTTTCTCCAGGCTGAACAACCCCAGTTCCCTCAGCCGCTCCTCATAAGACTTGTTCTCATAAGACCCTTCACCAGCTTCGTTGCTCTTCTTTGGACACGCTCCAGCACCTCAAGGTCCTTCTTGTAGTGAGGGGCCCAAAACCGAACACAGTATTCGAGGTGCGGCCTCACCAGTGCCACGTACAGGGGGACGATCGTTGCCCTCTTCCTGCTGGCCACACTATTCCTGATACAAGCCAGGATGCCATTGGCCCTCTTGGACACCTGGGCACACTGCCTGCTCATATTCAGTCGACTGTCAACCAGCACCCCCAGGTCCTTTTCCACTGGGCAGCTTTCCAGCTACTCTTCCCCAAGCCTGTAGCGTTGCATGGGGTTGTTGTGACCCAAGTGCAGGACCCGGCACTGAGCCTTGTTGAACCTCATACAGTTGGCCTCAGCCCATCGATCCAGCCTGTCCAGATCCCTCTGTAGAGCCTTCCTACCCTCCAGCAGATCAACACTCCCGCCCAACTTGGTGTCGTCTGCAAACTTACTGAGGGTGCACTCGATCCCCTCGTCCAGATCGTTGATAAAGATATTAAACAGAACTGGCCCCAATACTGAGCCCTGGGGAACACCACTTGTGACTGGCCGCCAACTGGATTTAACTCCGTTCACCACCACTCTCTGGGCTTGGTCGACCAGCCACTTTTTTACCCAGCGAAGAGTACACCTGTCCAAGCCATGAGCGGCCAGTGTCTCCAGGAGAATGCTGCGGGAAACGGTGCCAAAGGCTTTACTAAAGGCCACGTAGACAACATCCACAGCCTTTCCCTCATCCATTAAGCAGGTCACCTTGTCATAGAAAGACATCAGGTTAGTCAGGCAGGACCTGCCTTTCATACACCCATGCTGAATGGGCCCGATCACCTGGTTGTCTTGTATGTGCCGCGTGATGGCACTCAGGATGATCTGCTCCATAACCTTGCGCGGCACCGAGGTCAGGCTGACAGCCCTCTAGTTCCCCGGATCCTCCTCCCGGCCCTTCCTGTAGATGGGCGTCACGTTTGCTAACTTCCAGTCAACTGGGACCTGCCCGGTTAGCCAGGACTGCTGACAGATGACGGAAAGTGGCTTGGTGAGCACTTCCGCCAGCTCCCTCAGTACCCTTGGGTGGATCCCGTCCGGCCCCATGGACTTGTGTGTGTCAAAGTGGTGTAGCAGGTCACTAACCATTTCCCCTTGGATTACGGGGGCTTCATTCTGCTCCCTTGTCCCTGTCTTCCGGCTCAGAGGGCTGGGTACCCCGAGAACAACTGGTCAATCAAGAAAACAACTGGTCAATCACTAAACCAGAAAAAATATTCTCTTAAATTATTTGACATGCAAAAGGAAACCTCGAGAGAGCACACGGCAGGTATATGCTGCCTGACCGTCCTAGCAGCCTTCTGCGATGGAGTGACTACATCAGTGGAGAAGGGAAGAGCTACGGATGTCACCTCTCTGCACTTGTGTAAGGCCTTTGACACGGACCTCCACAACATCCTTCTCTCTAAATTGGAGAGATACGGATCTGTTGGATGGACTGTTTGTGGGTAAGGAATTGGTTGGATGGTCCAGTCAATGTTAATGGCAGTCCCTGCCAGGTGAAAGCAAATCTCTCCCTATCTGTCCCCGATATGGGGAGCCTAAAAAAACGTATCCTTCCCACCTACTATTGCCATTCACGGCAAGGCTTGTTCGTGGAGACAACGGGCTGTCTCAATCAGACCAGGAGCAGCTGCAGCGAGCAGTTCAGCGGCGATGTTCAGGGCTCTGTCACCTAGTGCTAGTCACCGCTTGCCGTGAGGTCTCTCTACCGGCCATGCAGGAGAACTGTAGCGGGAAGGAGACTTGACCACGCTTCCCCGTCCTTCCAGCTCTTTTCAGGAGCAGCCCGGATGGCATCAGAAGGTGACTTGTATTGTAAGAAAAAGGGGCAGGAGCTGGACCTCATGCTACTGACCTGTTTGCAACAGGTTCACAGTCAGGGGTGTGCTGATGCGAGGTAAACTGTGGGGCAGAGCGCGTGGTGCCCCTATTTCCCACGAGTCCAGCCACGACTGACCCTTCAAGGCATCCACACCTAACCTATTACAGGGACCTAGAAGCAGGGCCGGACTGTCCGTCCATTAGATAGATAGAATTAATTTAGCCTTGACCAGTGGGTGGGTGGTGATTTGCCATTACCACCTACAAGAGAAACTCTTTGCTTGCTAAGTGGAGGCTGTCCTTTGTTAAGTGTCCTTATCTACCATCCGTATTTGGGCTCCTGTGTCAATGAGGAATGTTGTGAAGTAGCAGTCGCTAATGGGCACCATCAGCTCAGGACTGGGAGCCTGAGCAGTGGGGGCAGCGGCCCCAGGGATCAAGCTCTGACTCCAGTTTCCCACATACTGGCAGTCGAGGTTCAGCGCTGATGGATTCGGGCATCTCCCTGGGCTCACACCCCTCACATCCGCTGGCTCCCGTGTCATACGGTGTCACTCCATCGCCTGACACAGACCCCGGAGGGCAATCGTGAGGAATTCATGAGCGAAACCTGGACCGATTGCCGTACAGCAGGAGCTGGCAGCCCACTTAATGGTGTCGTGGAGAGCCCTTTGTCTAACCACATCTTCCATCACCGGTCATGCTCAGTGGTGACTGAGGGTGCTCCCCAATTTCCCCTTTCTGCTTTCATCTTTTGCACAGAGACAGGCTGGGTCTTTTCTATAACATTGACTTTAGCTGAGGTTCTCCCCTGGTTTTTATCCTGCGGGGTGTACAGTGGTAAATAGCATAAGAAAGACACGGACCTGCTTGAGTGGGTGCAGAGCAGGGCCACAAAGATGACGAGGGGGCTGGAGCAGGAGTCAGTAGCTCAGGTGTCTAAAGTCGCGTCACTTGCATGCTGTCACGGAGTCTGTGACGAAGGGCGGGGGGGAAAAGACTCCAGTCCTGCTGTTCTCTCAGCAGGAGGGTTGCATCAACCCAAGAGTGGGCCTAGCCTCGGGTCCCTTGCCTGTGGGTGAAGCCCAGGATGGCACGTAAGAGCAAGGCAAGCATGTGATAATTCCCCTGTGCGCTCTCCCGTGCCCCTGCGACCTACAGTGCCAATTTTGTGAGCAGCGGAGGGGCCCAGTGACCTCTCGGCTGGCTCCTGGCAGCTCTCCAAACACTCCTTCCAGGCCACGTGCAACACCCCTCGAGGAGCGGATGGACCAACGTACGGCCCCTCGGGGCTTTCTTACCGGGAGAGCTCTCACGCACGCGGAGGAAACCCTCGCTAAAGCACTGGAGGGAAAAAAACCATCGTCCACGCTTCTCGGGGAGAAGCCTTAAAACTCTCGCCCCCTCAAGACTTTTACACCTTGTTGGCAATAGTAACTGCGATCTAAGCCAAGGCCTCAGCGCTAACAACAGGCCTAGCCTCCCTTTAGTCTGAAAAGCCATGTGCTTACTGTAGTACCCCCCCAAAACTGCCTTATCTGTACCGATGAACGGCCTTGGTTGTCAATGTGCGTTTTGCTTCGGTGTCCTGTGAACAGTGGCCACTGTTCAGCACAGCTGAACTCTTAGGACTGCTTCAGCCAGCCTTTCAACACGCTGTTCAGGCAGTGGGGCGGTCACCACTTTGTTGCTCCCAAAGCAGCAAAAGCCTCGCTCAGGGAGCGTCTTAGCAGGGGGTTAAAACAGCACCCAGGTGCGGAGATACTTTGCAGCACCCCCAACTGGTGCTGGCCCATCAGCTAGGGCCCACCAAGGGCCCATTAGTTAGTGAGGACCTTTGTTTTGCCTCCAGTACATTTGCTTGCCAGGCTTGTGTCCCTGGAGATGTTCTTAATGGCTTCCCTCTTTTCCTGGGTACCTCATCTGAGGAGGTCCACGGCCAGATGATCCTGCCGTGTCAGAAACGTTCCCTCACCCCACAGGCCCTCCCCAGTCCGTGTGACTGGTCAGCTCGGGCTCCCGTCACTGCCTCCCGCACCGTTTGTTTTGCCTCCAGTACATTTGCATGCCCGACCATCGTAGCGGCCTTCTGCGATGGAGTGACTACATCAGCGGAGAAGGGAAGAGCTACGGATGTCATCTCTCTGCACTTCTGTAAGGCCTTTGACATGGTCCTCCACAACATCCTTCTCTCTAAATTGGAGAGATATGGATCTGATGGATGGAGTGCCTGTGGATGAGGAATTGGTTGGATGGTCGCATCCAGAGGGTAGTAGTGAATGGCTCAATGTCTGGACAGAGATTGGTGATGAGTGGTGTCCCTCAGGAGTCTGTGTTGGGACTTGTACTGTTTAATATCTTCATCAATGACATAGTGAGATCAAGTGCACCCTCTGTGAGTTTGCACATGACACCAAGCTGAGTGGTGCTGCTGACATGCCTGAGGGATGGGATTCCATCCAGAGGGCCCTGGACAAGCTCGAGAAGTGGTCTTATGTGAACCTCATGAGGTTCAACAAGGCCAAGCCCAAGGTCCTGCACCTGGACTGGGGCAACCCCTGGTATCAATACAGGCTGGGCAATGAAGGGATTGAGAGCAGCCCTGCCAAGAAGGACTTGGGGGTATTGGTGGATGAAAATCTCTACAGAAGCCAGCAATGTGCTCTTGCCGCCCAGAAAGCCAACCGTATCCCAGGCTGCATGCAAAGAAGTGTGGCCAGCATGTCGAGTGAGGCGATTCTGCCCCTCTACTCTGCTCTGGTGAGACCCCACCTGGAGTACTGCGTCCAGCTCTCTCAGCACAGGAAAGCCATGGACCTGTTGGAGCAGATCCAGAGGAGGGCCACAAAAACAATCAATCAGAGCAATGGAACACCTCTGCTATGAGGAAAGGTTGAGAGAGTTGGAGTTGTTCAGTCTGGAGAAGAGAAGGCTCTGGGAGGCCTGATTGCAGCCTTTCAATACTTAAAGGGGGCTTATAAGAAAGATGGGGACAGAGTTTTTAGTAGGGTCTGTTGTGATAGGGCAAGGGGTAATGGTTTTAAATTAAGAGAGTGTAAAATCAAGCTAGATATAAGGAAGACATTTTTTATGCTGAGGGTGGTTAAACAGTGGAACAGGTCACACCAAGAGGCGGTAGATGCCCCATCCCTGCCAACGTTCCAGGTCAGGTTGGATGGGGCTCTGAGCAACCTGATCTAGTTGAAGATGGCCTTCCTCATTGCAGGGGCATTGGACTAGATGACCTTTAACGGTCCCTTGCAAGACAAACTATTCTATTATTCTATGATTCAGAGTGCTGGGAGTATTGACTGCAAAGAGCGAGTCAATCTGAACATGAAATATGTGTTAGGATAAGTCAAATGGCTTTTGCCCTTGAAAACATGTGGCAGAGGAAGAAGTAATTGGTCTGAGTGGTTTTGGGTGGAAATCGAAGTTTCATTAATTTTAGTGCCTGAGAGTGCCTGGTCCCTCTGCCAGGGAAAATTAAATTAGATTTATTAAAATTAAATTAAATTTATTACAAATTAAATCAAAATGAAGGACTTGCCTGTTTATGCCCAATTCATCATGTTCTCCTGGCAGTAAGCTGGCTGAATGTTGGTACTACCTTCTTCACAGGCTTTGGTCGAGTCCTAGCCTGCCAGGGAGTTTTTTTTCTCTGTTCTTCAGCCCTCCAGAGGGAAAATGGAAATAAGCTGAAAAACAACATGCCAGCTGCCAGTGAGGGCTGGAGTGTCCCTCCCCAGCAAGTAACCCTGGAAAGTCATCACGCGGTCCTCAACAGACACTGGTATCCTTTTAACTATAGATTGGTTTTAAGTGTGACATGCTAAGGCAATATGGAACACAACAAAAAGTTTTATTTTTACCTATGAATTTTCCATACAGAGACAGCATTCGTTTACTTTGGATAAGATGTAAATTTCAGGAAGTATTTTGATTTATAAATGTCCACACTACATCTTGGTCTGAACACGCAATAGTCTGCTCCTGTGAGAAACACAGAGGGATCTTTCCTTCATTTTGACTCTTGGATGAAGAAAAAAATCTTTAACTAGCAGACAAATTCCTCTTGCCACTTCTTTTACTTGGCTCCACTTGCCTCTTGAGAACAGAGTGCTGCTCTGAGGCAAATGCTTGAATCTTTCTCTCTCCACCCACACAGAATAGTGCAGGAACAAAGAGCTGAGATTTTCCTGTGCCTCTTGGATCAAAACCTATTTATTCTAGGCCTGGGTCTGTCAGCATGTCATCTGTGCATAGCTGATTCTGCTGATAAAGAATTCTTCTCTATTATTCTATATATTTTGATGAGTAAATAATTGATACATATCTAGTTACCTTATAAAGCATTCTGAGAAGAGAATATAATCTTAATTCTCTGATGTCCAATGACTTTATGGTGCAGTATTTGCTTTGTTCTTGTGCTTTAGGGCGGCTGGTCAATCAGCTTTAGGCCCACCTAGAAAGAATAAATTAAGATCTATTGCTGTTCCAACTTCTCCCTCTCCTGCAGCGCTACACAGAGCAGAAGAGAGGCAACGGGCAATGAGAGACAGCAGCTCCCATATGAACACAAAGCATGGCACAGTCTCACTAAAGAAATAAGTAGTAGAGGTTAAACTGAGGAATGCCTTTTGTTTCAGTGACATGGTGTAAGAGTGGCAATCCTTGCTCTACTCTGCATGTCTGTTTTCCACAGATGATTATGCAGTCAATTTATTTTGGAGGTATGTCATATAGTGGGGTAGCAGGTTACTAAAAATTTGACAGGACATGTTGTCAACCAAATAAACTAGCAAGAGATGTTTCCCATGTTTGCCAAATGAAAGGTTGCTCCTCAGAGAGGGGACTGGAGATCTGACATCCTACAGGACCAGTCCTGTGACGTTTGTTTTCAGTCTGATGAATATTCCCGTCTAAGCAAATGCAGAATTTTAGAAAGCAAACTAAGATCCCTGCTTCAGGCTTCATATTCTTCTTCAGTAAGTGCCTGTAAAGGGTCATTCTCTCAGCCAAAACAAGAGATATCAAAACGTGAAAGTATCAATAAAAAGAACCTACCGTTCTGAAGGAGACATACGAGACATTAGTTGGGTATTTGAAGCTGAAGGCTTAGGCAGAAGATAGGACCCAATGGTAGGGCATGGGCTGAGAGGGAATTTCGTGAAACAGCTATTTCTTTACCTGTGAACCAGTAAAACAAAAATCATCCAGAGTTTTTCTTAGTCACTACATCTACCAGTGAGGAAATTCACCATGACAGCAGTTTTGCATCTAAGAAAGTAGAAGAAAGATGCAATATTACAGATGTCTCTCTCTGTACAGCTATGACTTAGAAATGTGAGAAAGCGTATCACTACAAACCTTTGTGGCAGCTCCCTCGCTGCCCAACAGGACAGCCTCCACTGGAAATATCACACCAGGCACACAGCACCAAATGCCATCCTGCCAAAACCCTGCAGTGAACATGGCAGGTTGGAATGTGCTAAACGCTGATGAGCGTCAGCAGTTCCTACTATCACAACACAACACGAGGGAGCTGGAAGCATCCCAGGCCTGGCTAAGTACAGCAGAGGATGACTGAGAGCAGGGAAGGGAGTCCACACTACTCCCGGTTTGTGAGATTTCCCTAATGTTGCCTTGGAGGAGTTCCTACCCTCACTTTTGCATTTCCTAGAGCTTTACTATAAGATCACAGAAGATCCTCTGAACTGTCCCGGGCACCACACTGGTGATGCAGGAGAAAGCATGGAAGAGACCAACCCTCTTCCCAGCATCTTCCGGCAGAGAATAAACTGGGACTGACCTATTGCTAACAGTGGTAGGAACAGATTTTTTCATGGGAGGCAATAAAACAACCTATTTGTTTCTTTTTTTCTTACCTTAAACCCACAGCTTCTATGCTCTCTCTGCCTCTTAGGGACACGTGCCAGCTGCAGCACACTGCTAAATTATGAACACCAGTTTCCAATGCAGCCTCAGGCTCTGAACTAATCCTTGAAAGGGTCTACACCAATATAGCTATTTTACAAGTACACTTTTAGTAATAAAGGTTTTTCATGTTGAACCAAAACTGAGAAATCTAATGCCCGTAGCTGACTTGCAGGGGATCTATTCAGTTCCAGTAAGTCAGGGTCAAGAAAACGTGTGTGGACATTGTCCATTTACCCTTTAAACTGGCTCAAAATGGCACTCAATCTAAAAACAAACAAGCCACCACCAAAAAAACCCAACAAAAACAAAAATGAGAAAAATATGAACATCACTGGCACGACCCCATCCTGTACTTCCTGACTTGATCTACCATAGCAGGCACTAATATGGCCACTTTTCTCAGCAAAATAACCATTGGTCCATTCTCCTCCCCTGCCTCAATAAAGTCAGTACTGTCTTTTAAGAACACATATGAACATTTACCAGGAGAGCAGAGATCCTGCATCTCTCTATATCGTCATATTACCTAACTGTTAATAGACTTGAAATAAAAAGCCACATCAAACTACTCCTTTGTCTGTCAGCCAGAACATGTTTTTGGAAAAATCTTTTATTTGACATACCCTGCACACCACAAAACTAAATAATATACAGAGTATTGCTCTGAGGTCTCAAAGCACCTTTGCTTACCTTGCCCTTGAGTTCTTGAAGATATGCTCTGATTATGCCCACTTCAATGGTCAGGCAGAGATGGATATGGATCTAACCAGCCTGGCTCCAAAGTCTCAAAAGGAAAAATCCACCCTGATGGCAAATCAGCTGGGTTAAAAAATTCCATTGCTAAGAAGGGTTTCATGTGTCAGAAATTAGTAGGTGGCAAGCTATTAAAAATGAGTGGATGTTAAAATAATACTCACATTTGACTGACATATATTTTTATATATATATATATATGTCTTGAAAGTCAAAGTTTCAGTTTAAGTATTTCACTGAATATTTTGTCATAGCATATGAAGATTTCTTCCAGGGTTTTACTTAATTTGCCAAAAAAAATTTACCTTTTATACTTTTATACATCCGTTAAGGAGAATTTGACCCATGTTACTCAAAATCTACTTTTTTCATAAGAACTGATTTATATTATATTGGAAAAGTGAAAAATTATACGGTTCTACTGCAATATTAATGTTAAGTCCAAAATTCAGCTCACCTTGGTGGTTTCCGCTATTGCAGACAGCATCAGCCAGCTCTTCCCCCGCCACGCTGACACCGAGTGTGTGCTGTGCATTCAGTGCTGTGTTTTGGCTGATATTTAAATAGTAAAGGACTTGATGCTGTATTTTATAAAAATAACTGAATGCAGGCAATCAAGTTAGCTCCATAAATGGGAAGCACCATGGGACCCTTATCCATCCCTGCCGGATCCATCCAAGTGATGTGACCTTTGTACCATCATAAGAGTTAGCCAATGCCAGCTAAGAATTAATAAATTGCACACTGGACTTCCATAAGATTAAAGAAAAAATGGTAGGTGTCCTTATATTGCAATTTATGCTACCAGTTTTATTGATAATTGTAATAGCATTTGCATACAGGTAGTAACTGGCTTCCAATGACTGAAATGATAAAGACAATGAATGAAGAAATACCATACTTTGAAACAGATAAATAGCTCTACTTCAGGAAAGATAATGTATTCAATACCAAACAGTGAATATATAACTTTTTATTTCTGAGAGCACTTTCTATTTCTATACTATCTGTGCTTAGGAACTGAACAACATCCACTATCAATACACCTTCTTGCTGACTTCAGACATCTTTCAATCAAAGTACTTTGGATTACAATGTGTATCCAAATATCTCAAATACTACAACAGTTAAAGTAATAAGAAAACAACTTTTCAGTACATTATCACATTTACTCTCAAGATGAATAAACTGAGGCCAGTTAATGTAAAATGCCTGCACAATGACCATAGCAAATCACAACCAAAAGGAGGATGGAGCCGAGGTGTCCTGTCCCCGTGGCCTAAGGAGCCAGAGATCCTCCTTCAACCCTGGCTGCATTGCAGCCCCACTGAGCACCAAGAAAAGGAAGAAACAAACTTACTCTGTACCAAGATACTAATTTAGAGTGCAAAAAATTCAAAGCGGATGTTCTGCACAATAACACGAAACCCAAAAAGCATTCAGTGTTGGCAGTGATGCTGGCTGACTGCAATACATAAAAAATAACACCTTACTTCCCATACAGGGTTTCCACGCACTCCTATCGATACTCCTATTTTTACACCTGCACATCCCATCTCAGCTACAGAGCACACTTCGTTCCAGCATCCTCTGCTAGCCTGCATCATGCAACACAACTCACAGGACACAAAGGTTATGGAAAAAGGAGAAGGACTAGAGATAAGAACAATGACAGGCTGCTGGTGAAAGAACAGGGATTACAGTTTATTTTCTAAATGTACCAGTGAATAGAAAACTCTTGCTACGCTATAATCAGACTCAACATTCAAGAAGACATTTTGTCTTCAATTCCTAGCATAGTACCCCCCACTTATGCCTCTTGATTTTTCTGGGAAAGGTCTTGAATCAGAAAGATGGGGGAAAAACAACTCTCCTTAACTACTGGCCTGAACCCTGCTGGCTTTGCTTCTAATTTCTAGCTAATTGACAGAGGTTTGCTACACATAAGAAAATTTATGTATGTCTGGGACCTGAATGCCAAATCTTCATTCCTATGGAGCGGGAATATCCCAGGTAAGCAGAGCACAGAACCGACCAGCTCTGCCCCAACCGAAGCTGCAATCATGACCACAGATAGCTGTGGGTGGGCTAGAGATAACAAAAGATGGAACATAATTGCTATGACAACCAGGTATTAACATGCCCAAAGGGCAACGTCTGATCAGCGTGTGTGTGCACATGCACCCTTATCCACCTGTTCATGATTATACTTGTCCAGTTACCTTGATTTCTTTCAGTCATTAATCTATTAACTCTAATTCCCTAGCTACTGTCCAACACATGATATATTTAACAGTAGATGAGGAATGTCTTATATGGTTTCTATATCCCTGTCTAAAAGCAGCAAGCCAAATGCTACTGTCTTGATAAATATGCAAGCCTTACTGACAGCAAGGGGTTATGCCTGTCGGACACTTTCAACAGTGGACACAGAAGCGTTTAATATATTTCAGCACCTGGCAGAAAGCAGTTACTTGAATGTTCCTCGAACAGATGCCATGTTAGCTTTTGATGTTGTTGAGTTATTCCATTCTCTAAAAAATGCATTTCAAAGACATTAATGATAATAAAAAGAATATCGCTAGCAAGGTGTAGGCTGACTTTTTGAAGAAGCTTTCAGCACAAGGTCATGAAAATGTGAAATGAGTGAACAAAAACAAAAGACGCAATTCTAAACGAAAAATTACAGTTAATAAAGTAATTTACCACCACAAGGAACTTCCCTTGCACTGAGATGCAAAACTATTCTAATTAGAGTAACAGATGCTGGATTGTTTCAACATCTCTGAACATTAATCACCCAAGAGTGTACTTAAATCAAGACCAAGGTGTTCCACCGGAAAAGACAATGTCCTGGTGTAATACAGTGATTTTGCACATGTGCTGGGTGGCATCAGAGATGCAGGAGATCCAATTAAACTGTCAGCATCTCAGAGAATGGCTGCTGCCATGGAGATGTTATGACAGAGACTGGGGCGGGTTCTAGAAGGCTGGTGCCAGAGGAGAGGGGCTGCTCTGGCAGCTGTCAGAAAACGGTCTTCCTCATGTGGTGAACCACCACCATGGAAACCTTGAGACAGGCACTCTCGTGCCCCGTGTGTCTGGAGCTGTTCACCCCCCCTGTCTTGGTCCTGTCCTGCACACACAACTTCTGTAAGCAATGCCTGGAGAAGATCCTGCTACACCAAAACTGTCACCACGTCAATGGGTTTTTCCACTGCCCCCTGTGCAGGAAGGTAAGGAGGCCTGATCCTACGTTCTCTGTGGAAGCTGGGCAGATGCCAAGTCTCTGGGTCAGAAGACTTTTGTTTTAATTTGCAGTGGCAGGTATGTCCCATATGACACCAGTTCTCACAAGGAGTAATGTGCCACGTCATATTTGTAGTGAACAGAACAGGTTATTTGCAATCACTCCCATGTTTTTAATAGTGTAGCATCTGCATTTCTGGTCCCTGAACGCACTGCTGCTGCACTGAAACTTGGCCTCACAATCCTTGCATTCCTACTGGAGGAAAAACGTGCAAGTGCTAAATGCTTTCTTCTTTAAATTAGATATTTTCTAGGAGTCTGACTAAACAGGATATTTCCTTATCGTTGTTTCCCAGTTCAACAGGTTGCAGGTTTATTACATAAGTGAATCAGCAGATTTTCTTGAAATTTGGAACATACTTATTTTAATATCCATATTTTACAGACCTCTGTAAGTGTGAAGTCCACTGTGAAGGCTTTTCTTAGGGACAGATTCTGCCGCCAAATGCTAATACATAGCATTTTAAAACCTTCTCATAGTCTTTATGGAGGCAAAACCTTAATTCAGTGAAAACTGAAGACATCTATATTCCCTGTCTAGCATGCAAGTAAATTTACTGACTTCGAGGAGTAAAAGGTTCAGGACTGGATTCTCATAATGCCTTCAGGACATGCCTCTGAATATTTAAAAAAAAACAAAACAAAACGCTTTTTACCTGTTAACAGAAACTGTAAGATCTTTCTGCTTGATTTGCTAAATTCTGTACTTCAGACTAAACAATGCAATTTCCATTGGTTTAAACTCCCTAAACTCAGAGGCAAAGTATAGGCAAGTGATACTCATGAGCCTTCAAGTTACAAAATACATGTTTGAATGAACTGGCTGTCTAGGTACTTCTGCAATATTTCACCACGGTTCAAATATTATTAATGTAAATAACAACTAAATAAAAATGATGTATTTTTTCTACATTATACTGAATTATCAGAGAAACAAAGCATTCCTGTATCACTTGAACTATTTTACTGTTTTTTTTCCTTTGTAGGTCATTTATTTGAGGGGCAGAGGAATTGTCAGCCTGCTACGAAATAGTCTAGTTGAAAGTATACTGGAGAAATTTAAATATGAGCTTGAAAAAATATGTACTTGGGAGAAAAGACAGTTGTCTGAAATCTGTGAAGAACATGGAGAAAACATGAATTTGGTATGAATTTTTATCTATCCCTTTTCATTTTAGTAATCTGCACACTTTCTATCCTATAAATGCTAAGTCCCTGCTAAGTCCCTACTAAGTCCAAAATTTATTTATTGGAAATCCTAGTGGATGATCAATACTTCACAAGTCCTTACATATAGCAAAGTTATCATAATAACAAATTATATAATATTAAGATACAGAAATTTATTCCAAAATTATAACAGAAATGAGATAATACTTAATATTGATACGGATTTCTTCCCCAGAATATTTTTATCCATCCCACTAATAGGGGATTTTCTGCAGCCACTAGCAAGCAGCTTCATAAACTTCAAAAGAACTGTAACCTTTTTAAAAGTCAAGCTCAGCCTTTTAGACTGAGTAATGGCAGAACTAAAACTATTCTTACTGAACCTGACCAAGTGGTGTATAAGTATCTTCTCTGCCTTTTCGAAGCACTGTGCTAAAAGGACTAAAAAGGACTAGTTTCCTTCCCTTTTTCATACGGAATACTCCATTTTCCAATAATCCACTGATGAAGTTAGCTTCAAAAGCCACAGATGCATGGCTAGAGGTAAGAATGAGTAGTCCCATTGAAGTCAATCCTCTGAGAAGTCCAAGCTCTCATTCCTCAAGTAGTTCAATCATTCTACTGTCATTCTTACACCAGCACTTACTAGAGAAAGCGACACCATAAATAATCATAAATAGCTCAAAGACAGAAAAAAGCCTTCATTCATTCTCTGGACTGGAAGACCCAGTGCCACAGATGGTCATCACTTTTTAGACACATTGTGGATGTATATTGTCCATTTGTCTTTGAAAACTGCATCTCCTCTTTGAATTCTCCCACTGGCTCCCCATTTCACTGCACCTCACTCAAGCCCCTCATTCACACACTCCAAATTTTTTTTTACAAAACTACATCTGCCTTCTGGACTGCTCTTCAGCCTTACAACGCCATTTCAGTATCTCCCCCTGTTCCACCAGTGAAGCCATTGCTCATTGCATCCCACACAGATGTATGCCTTCATCATTCAGGTATGAAAAGCACTTCCTGAACTAAGCAATTAATCAGAGTTCTCCCTCCTATAAAACATCTGGGTTTGTGTGTGCTAGTGCATGCGTGTGACTGTACTAACATGGAAACAAAATTACAAATATAGGAAAAAACATGTATTTATCCTTCCTGCAGATATCACTTACTTCCGTCATTCACAAGTTTTCTGGGTAAGGACTGTATCTTCACCTGCAGTTATGCATCAGTTTCCACTATCCCCCATCACCAGTGGGGTATCTAGCACTACGAATCACCAAGATGCAAAATACATAATACTGTGTGTGCTATAAGGTCCAGTAATATGGTTTATTGAATGTGAAACATCCCTATACCATCTGATAACAAAATTCACATGACGTAGAGGGAAAGAGTACACTTTTTTCACTCAGCAACTAAAAGCCATATGGTTTGGCAAAATTCATATCATGTACTGCAAATGCCAACAGAACAAACACAGCGTAACAGCTATATTGGTTTGGAAGACAAACACTGCAGCTTCACCAGCAATACTCAGTTTTGGCACTTGTAATAGTATCTAACAACAGACAGACCAACAAATTACTTGGATTATTTTGCTTATACATAGTTACTAACTTTCCTTGTGTAATTTTTCTCCCTCAGATGTGTCTGACTGACGATGAGCCAATATGTGCAATCTGTAAACTCTTTGGAAAGCACGAGGACCACAATGTTGCAAGAGTATCAGAAGCTTACAATGCAAGAAAAAAAGCATTTATAAAAAATTTACACTTAGTTCATAAGAAATCTGAAGAAGCTAGGAAGGTACAAGTGACTTATTTGAGATGATACTAAGAAAATCACATGATCCCTGGATATTTGATAGAAGATTAGAGAGCTGCATTTTGATTCCAATAGTAGGCAGTCAATTTGTAGATTTTCAAGAGGCTTAGGATATACAAGATAAACTGGCTTAGCAGGAAGAGAATGAGAACATATTTTAATCCTTACTTAGATTGTATTATAGTGCTGGCCAAACTGGCTCTTTGTATAACATGAGTTTTGAATACTAAAGCTTTTCTCATGTCTTTAAAATTTGTTAAGGTTCATTAAGTATATGAAGAAACATACTATATTCCTGGATGTGGGCTTGCAAGTTTTAACTGCTGTTCTCTGCAAAGAACATGCAGTACATGCAATCTGCCATCCCAAATACTCATAGTAACACAGATACAGAGCACAAATATTCCTGTAGAATACCTTGCAACCAATGTCTTTACTAGAGAAGTGGGTTTGCAAGGAGGCACTAAGAGCCAGTGGAAAAAGCTGGCACCTCACTACTCTTTTATCTTCACCCAAAGGTATCTTGTGTTTGAATAGTTCCTAAGTCTCAAAGTAGGTGGCTTATTCTTTGAGAGAAAGACATGCAGACATCACCTGGAGATGCTCATGTCCTGGTCAGTGCAGTTAACACACTATTCCGCTCCTGCCTTGCTGATCCACAGGGGATCCCATTTTCCTAGAAGTGCTGCTGTCTTTCACGTGACTTAACTAATGCACTAACCTTGGCAAAGCTGCAGCTGAGCTTTATTCCCACCTCCCCTATGAAACTGTTACGGAAATACCAGTAGCCTTTTCATTCTCAGTACATGAAGAGCAAGTAGGCTACATCTCGCCTGAAAGAAACATGCAAACCCAAAGAATTTATACAGTTTCTCTCAGTGAACTGACTGCTGGTCCCCTCCTCTGCTCACCTTGGTGCTATCTCCACAAAGAAGGCTTGAGCACAGCGCACAGTTGCCATAGCTTCCTAAAGAAAACAAATCACATTCCCAAGAAAAGACACTTTAAGAGATCCATTTTGAAAAGCACCCTGCAGTTCAGGTAACTTGCTAACCAAGAGACAAAATAGCAAAACACTTCAAAATGCCCTTGCAATTATTTATATTTTCATTTGACTTTCAGCACTAACAGCTGCCAAAATTGTAAAGAGTACACAGCCTGTAATGCATATCTACATATCATATTTTTTGAAAGTTAAAAGTGCATTTACCTATTCTGAACACTACTCGGAGACATGATTATGATGCAATACGTAACTTTTCATGAATTTGTTTCACACAGGAAACTGAAAAGCTGATTAATGAGCTAACAGCTGGTGCTACAGACACCAAGGTCATGATTGACACAGTTGGAATGGGTTTGCTGAAGGGCATATGGTACCGAATGGCTGAACTGCAATCCAAGTTACACCATGACTATTCTATAAAACTGGAGAAGCTGCAGGTAATCTCAAATGAGGCCAAAACTTCTGGACAGCTTTATCAGCAAATGGAAACTCTCCTGGAACAGCACGAAAATTCTGTACAATTTCTACAGGAAGACAAAAAATTGAAGGAAAAGATAGAAAAAGTGCTAGAAGGAAAAGCCTCATATCAGGACCCACCAAAGCATAAAATTTCAGTGCAACAGTATTTTGAAGAGCTCATCAGAGGAATTAATATCAAGGATTATCTCTCTACTGCATGCGAGAAGATGCTTTCAAGCGCCACTGACATACCCGAGACACGTCAATCAGAATGTCCTGCCTTTGTTTTTTCAGATGAGAGTCCTGATCACCACTTCTGCAAAGAAGTATTGCAACAATTTGAGAAGGCAAATGACACCAAGCAAGCTAATTTTGAAAATGCAGCTCCCCCCGCGCTGCAGCACTAATGCAAACATGAGCTTTAGTGAAAATTTAGCTTTTACAGATTTGCTGACAGGATAAATTAAAGCACTATCTCCTGACATTTAGCCTTACTTTCCCAGTCATATGTGCTGCCTATATATTCCACCAAACAACTGAAAGACACTTTGAAAGGTAAACAGAATGAGAGGTATTTAGTATATATGCTCTGTTGCGTGCTTTATTGTACCACCACAAATTAGTAACAGTTGGGAAGCTGGCACTAAAAGAGTAGCCTAGGACGGAGTAACACAGGCTGTTTAACCAGGTTGAATTTAGAGATGTTGGGGAAAAGGAGCCTGTGTACAGCATGTACTGTGAATCCTTCCCTGACAGCTTCAAGTGCTTCAAGTTTATTCTCTATGGGGAACATAATTCACATCCTAAGCACTAAATTTGAGCCTTAAACCATGACCACACACAGTTAATTCCATATAAACCTATGTACTAAGGTTAGGTTAATAACTCATTTAAGGGAATTACAAAATAATTTAATTTTAAAATGATAAATGCTAGGCTACACCACTTCATTTATTTGGTAATCTGCCTGATATTTTTTCCAGAACAGTCAACAACATATTCATATGAGTGTACCTTTTAAATTTTTGACAGGTACAGAGCCTACCTACCACTTTTTTTCCTTACATCATTTCTCTACATTCCTTTGGTAATTAACAAAAAAGCATTTCCGCTTTTCAGGGTCATGTCTGCTCAATCTCTGCACATTTTAACTTCGGAAAACTTTAAAAGTTATCAGCTTGATTTTCTTTTGGCTCTTCTGGTAGTATCAGAACTACCTTTTCGGAAATCTAACAAACACAGGACACATCAAATAGTACTCCTGGTACTGTGAGAAGAGATCCATAGGATTCTGGAGGATTATTATATTCCACATGTAGAAGGCTTTCCTTTTAAAATACCATTTCAGATCAGGCCTGGGGGTGTTGGTGATCAAAGCCCTGACACTGAAGGCTTACAGGATCAGCCCCACATGCCCCCACTCAGTATCAAGCCTCCTCGTGTGAACACAGACATTGCTAATGAGAGTAACAGATGAGACTGGGGCCAAAAGCTGTTATTTCCCCACAGCTCCTTGGTACCCCACGTGAAAGTGGGATGACAGGCATACTGGTGGAACGTGAAAATCATGCACCAGCAACTCTATTCTCAACCTGCCTTGTTGCACGTTTAATGCAAGAAGCAGGAGACACAGTCCTCGTACCAAATTCCATTTGATGCCTTTAGTCTGGTTTCCAAGGCATGTGTACGTGTCCATCCTTCCTCCCCTCATTCATTTTGAACCCACCAACCACTTTCAAGCCAATTTAACCGAAATAAGTGCAAAGAAAGTAAGTTCCCACAAGCTTCATGATGGTTTTCTCTTAGCAGTCTCTGTGAAAAGAGGGTGCAACATAAGATCAAACTTCTTTTTTGACATTATAGGATTCACATGGGAATGGTGGAAAAATATGAATGCCCTCATTGTGAGAAAAGCTTCAGCTGGCACTTCTACATCACTAGATAATGGAAAATCCAGAAGCAAACAGAAAACGGGAATCTAGGTTTCACCAATTCCAGTGCTATGTGACCATGCACTTCCACACTCACCAGGCTGAGACACTCCCTCCAGTCCCAGTGTTGCTGGGTCTTTTCACACTTTTTTCATCTTTACTATTTTGACCATCTTCTAATTTTGTATAATTTGTAAAGGCACATGTACTGACATTTTCACTGTTATGCAGAATGAATAGAACTGCAACCAACCATGAATTTTATCACCCTTATCTCTTGCTTCTCACTTAGAGCCTGCCAAGGTGCTGCCCTAAGATGCTCTTCAGGGGCTGTTTAATTGCCATGAATGTTGGTGTTCAGAAGGTAACCTGAGCTTCACATGGCTAAGGTTACAGATTGTAATCTCTTGCTGCTGCAGTCAAGCAATGCTTAGCAAGTCAAATGCTCAGAATAACTTCACTGTCATTTCTGATCTTTTACACTTGGTGCAACCAAAGCTCAAGTACAGTACGAGGAAATCTGCAGCAGCCAGTGGCAACATACCATCTGTTTACTGCATCTACCAGTTTAGGTCAGAACTCGGGCTTTCTACATCACCGCTTTTCCAAAGAACTTTATTTGACAGATTTATCATAACGAGTGGTTTATACATCTGAATTATTTTCTTCTGTACTGATACCAACTGCATTTGCCCACAGTGTTTGTTTTCAACATTTTCTACACTGTGATCCACTCTTAGATGAGGAAAAGGATTTAGACTCTCCAATTGCTATCTGTCCTAAAGAAATGGAGACTAAGGTGAACAGAACTATTTGGCACTATTTTGCAAGACCAAAGATTCTTCCTAGGATATTACATTTCAAGACACATAGTTTCAATGTCCCTTGATCTGCTTTTAAAATAATTAGTGCTATTGAAAATGGCCTGCTAATCCACAACTATGTGCATTCCAGTAAAACAGATGGGCTGGAATTTCTTATTAAAATACAAGACTTAAGTCAGGCAAAAAGTGATAGAACAATTCACTTTCTGAAGAAAAATTTGTCACATCAACAACTGTCTGGTGCCCGATTGGACATACTGTGGAATTGTTCTCTCAGCCAAAAACAATGTCACTTCCCAATTATGGGTATAATGAGCAACAGCCACCAACGAATCAGTGTGCATCTGGCAAAGCGCAGGCCCAAAAGAACACAGTCATTCAGTAAGTATTTCCTGCTTTGAAAATAAATGTGTCAAGTGGGCTGCATCAAAAGAAGTGTGGCCAGTGGGTCGAGGGAGGTGATTTTCCCCTCTGCTCTGGGGAGACCCCACCTGGAGCACTCAGGTGCTCTCAGGAGCACTCAAGTGCTCAGCACTTGCTGGGTTCCTCAGCAAAGGAAGGCCGTGGACCTCTTGGACCGGGTTCAGAGGAGGGCCACAAAAATGATCAGAGGGCTGGAACACCTCTGCTATGAGGAAAGGCTGAAAGAGCTGGGGTTGTTCAGCCTGGAGAAGGCTGCGAGGAGACCTTACTGCAGCCTTTCAATACTTAAAGGGGGCCTATAAGAAAGATGGGGATAGTCTTTTTAGCAAGGCCTGCTGCAACAGGACAAGGTGTAATGGTTTTAAACTAAAGGAGGGTAGATTGAGGCTGAACACAAGGAAAAAGTTTTTCATTATGAGGGTGGTAAGACTGGAAGGGGTTGCCCAGAGAGATGGTAGATGCTCCATCCTCAGAAACATTCACGGACAGGCTGGATGGGGCTCTGAGCAACCTGTGCTATTTGAAGATGTCCCTGCCCATTGCAGGGGGGTTGGACTAGATGACCTTTAAAGGTCCCTTCCATCTCAAAGCATTCTATGATTCTATGATCTACAGAATGCTTCGTTTTTGAAAAATCCCTCCTCATTTATTTGATAGCTGGGATTGACTTCCTTATTGCAGCACTCCGCTTCTCTGGCAAATCCAGCCCCCCAGCAATCCTCACTATAGACAGCACAACCTGCAAATTACTAAAAATGTGTATTTGAATTTACATATACCTCTTAGAACCTTTCTGATTATGACTCCTGAAAAACAACATTTAATAACTACTACTTCCAGTAAATTCTGTCTGTGTGCTAGCAAGAATTATTACAGTGCCTAAGCAAAACACCATGGTAAGATGGCATTTCACTGCTGAATGTGTTACTTGGACAGTCATCTTTCTGGGTATTCATACCCCATCTTGTGACCTACAGTGGAAGTGCAGGAGCTACCAAACTGCTCCTTGGTTGTACCTGGCAGACACCTGACAAATGCTTCTCACCCTAACACGGGCTGTAGCTTCTGCATTCATCAGAAAATGAGTCAAATTACACCTGAAAGTAAAGATTAAAAAGTAATTTAGCAGCCAGCCAAATTTATTTGACAAAGTTTTACCTGCACAAGGATGACAACTGCATTTGGGTTCACCTTTTAGCTGTTGAGGCATCATGGTTTAGTTTGTTCCACACATAAAACGCCTGCCTTATCCAGACAGGTGTCAGGTCACTGCTTAATCTGTTCGTTGCCCTCATCACCAAAAACAAGGCTCCATGTTCTCTTCTCGCATTTGTGATAAAAATCATTATTTGCGCAGTAAGACAGGACACCACACGCATAAGAACTTCATCATTCAAACTCTATAAACTTTTACAAAATCGTTAAGAACTCACAAAAGTGTCATTATTTCTAAAATTTCTCAAAACAAGAAAACAGAAAAGCTTACGTACAAAGAAAGACCGACAAGAATACCCTGGGCATTCACACATTTTTTAAGGTATCTCTATCCCAACGATCTTGTGAAAATTAAGAGACACAGAAAACAGATCTGTGTTTCAAGTTTGTTTTTAAACACAGCAGTTCTGTGCCCGAGCTTGTATTAGTCCTGATGATTCTGATATTGCAGACACACTAACAAGCTGAAGGACCATGTCTCCTCCTCTGAAAGACTTTGATGTGCCTTAGAGCCCCTGTGCATCCCCAAAACATTAAAAAAAAAAAAATCAATCAGGAATATCATCAGAAAAGGTATTTTGATCAAGTAACGACACACTAACATAACACTTCCGAGTCAGATTGCTTCTGAAGTAGAACAGGATAAAACCCAAATGCAGAGGCAGAGAGAAAAGTACAGACAAACTTTGCCAAAAATACACAATTCACAATACAGTGTCAACAGCAAGCTAGAGGTTTATCTCACCCAACTGCAAAGGCCAGTAACTTGAAAACATGACTCAGTTACAAGGGTGGCTGGTAGAAAAGAGACTCCTCTCCTTCCCAGCAAGGAACAGTACAAACTCATTACTTCATGAGTTCATCAGGATTGCAGGGAAGGATGAAGGAAGAGAAAGTGCTTCAGTGGTTTCTCCTCAATTAAACAAGATTATCATCTATCAGAGAATGCTATCAGCAAAGCAATTAAAACTCCAGTTGTGTTGCTCATTCAACTACCTACTTGAATAGACTACAAAAAAACAATGAAAACAAAAGCTTGAGAAAAAAAGGAGAAAAGCCCCTCCTGCAATGCCGAGAGTCTAACAAGAGCTCTGGATAGAAACTGCATGTACATATAGTGTATTTACCTGGAACTGTTACTCTTCACGCCCTCAGGAGAGCTTGCTAAGTTGCATTGCAGTTGACCATGCTGGCTAACCTGTTCTGGCTGCAGTTGGTGTTCCGTGATTTACCTGGCATCATACTACTTGGCACCACACAATAGCTTGGATGGCCACTGTTTGGGAAGATTTATGCATTATCATTAGTCTCAAGCCCTTTGACCAATCTCCAGTCTAAGCAGCTTATGAGAAACAACATGGTAGGGGCAAACAGAAGGGCAATGGCGATGGGCTGAAGGGGATGCAAAGCCCCTAAGTCACGTAGTGGTGCTAATGAGAAACAGTACTAATGAGACCCAGGGCTAGTGGCTGTCCTGGAAACCCAAGCCACCCCTGGCCCTAAGACTACAAACCAATGCCCAGGAGACGGCGAGCTGGAGGAGACACACGCCGGCCTGGCAACGCAAGGCCACCCGGGGCAGGCTGGGCCGCGCAGCCCCTTCCTGACGAAGGGAGGAAAGGAAAGGCCGGGCTGCGGGCCTTTGGGCAGCCGCTGCACCGGCACCGCCGCGGAGAGGCGCTCCCGAGCCGGTGGAGGACTGGGAGCGGCCCGAGGCGGAAACGGAGCGGGAGGGTCCGGGCACCACTCAGCCCCGCCGAGTCGGGGGGCGGCCACCGGGGGCGCCATTTCAGAGCTACCCCTGAAGAAGCCTAAAATAAATGGCGGAGGGGGCGGAGACTTTTTCCCCGCTATCCAGTGAGGAGAGAGAGTCCCAGGTGGAGGCGGTGCCGCACGGCCCCGAATCCAATGGGCGTGAGAGGCGGTGGATGATAGACGGGCGGTCCCCTCCGCCCGGCGGCTTTAGTAGGCGGGGCTTGGCACCCATCGGCCAATAGGGCGGGCGGCGCTGGGCGCGTTGCGGCTTCCCGTGGTGCCGCGCGGCAAGGGGCGGCAGGAGCGGCCGTGACTCCATCCGGGTCCCGGCGCGGGTCCGGGTCACCCTGCGGCAGGTAACGGGGCGCCGGCGGGCGCGGTCTCCGTGGGGCCCCGCCATCGCCTGCGGGGCGGGTGGCGAGGCGGGGGCAGCCCGCGGGAAATATCTAGTGGGGCCCGGGCGCAGGGGTCGGGGTGAGGGCGGGGCGGGTGGGACGGACGAGTGGGCCCGGCCCTCTCCCCTGCGGGCGGGCGCGGGGTCCTCGGCCCGGCCCCTCCACTCGGTGCCGCCACCCCACGGGGTGGGGGCTGTCCTCGGTCGGGGGAGCGGCCCGGGCCGCGGGCGGAGGCGGTGGCTGCGGCCGCCTGCCCCGGCGAGAGGCTAGGGTGCGGCCGGCGCTGCCGGGCGGGCCCTCTGCGCCGCCCCGCGCCGCCGGGGTCTCCGTTTATCGTCGTTATTTTTCTCATTGAGGCCTTTTTTTCTCCCTTTTCTCCCCCTTCTCTCCTCCAGACTAACTTGAAGGCCCGGAAGTGCCGCCCCCGAGCGCTCCTGAGTGGTGGCTTGGCCCCGCTGCCCGCCGGGGATAGGCCGCGGATGCCGTCAGCGCCTCGGTACGTCACTTCCGCTATCAAGTGTGTGGGCAGGGGAGACCTTGGCCGCAGGGGGGAGTCCCCCCCTCCCCCCGGTACTGGGGAAGCGAGGGGGTCGCCTGCCCTGGCTCTGCCCGGGGCTCCCCGGGCACTGGGGAGTAGTGGCGGAAGGAGCTTGTGGCGGGGCAGGTAGGTAGAGGCGGCGGGCAGGGCTGGAGGCAGCTGCGGGAAGGGCGTTAGAGAGGGGATGGGCAGGGCAGGCAGAACGGGCGTAATAAGAGTTAAATTGAAAAACGAGGAGGCAGAAGTTGAAAGGAAGAAAATACCTGATGAAATAGACATCCTTTGGTAGCTAAACGTGCTGCAGTAAAAGCAGAGTAAGGGGTGAGATTGCAGTAGAGTAAACGCTTGTCACTATATGCTGTACTGATCATAACTAAATACTTGCATTATATTATATTATTGTTGTTAGCACAGTGTGAAATCCGTCCCTGATATGCAATAATGCGCTTATTGTAACTTTCTTCTGGCACAGTACAGTCGGTTTTAGAGAAAGACATTACTTAATCAAATTATATTTTTGTGACTTATTTCTTGTAGGAGTGGAAACTCAACCTGATGTTCAAGGTTATGATAATCGTCGTTGATAGATTTGCCTTTTCTATGTTGTCTATGCTCCTCTTTAATTGCATTACTTTGCATAGATAGTTTTCTGATAGTAATGCAGGTCTTAACAGAAGCAATTTTTCCATGCCAGTTAAAAATGTACATAGAAATCCTACAGAACAATGCTTAATCATAACGATGGGTCAAATTCAGTCCGTGACAGAATTTTTGAGAAAATGAATCTGTCCCTTCAAAAGCAATAATATTTCTTTAACTTAATTAAACAGTATTTAAGAAACAGGGCATCCTCTTCCTAATTCTTCAAGCAGGTAAGCATCCCCAGCTGCCAGGGGGCTTCACTGAAACAGTTATTTACTGGTGTGACTCCTCTTGTCAAATTTGACATGGTCTGTTCACAGCAATGCTCAGGTGTTAAATAGCCTGAACTTACCAAAGAGTTATTTACAGTGGTTGTTCAAACTTGCTGCAGTTTTCCCAGTGTAGTCAATGTGCAATAGTATATTTAATAGTATTTGTTTGCCCTAAAATAGCTAGCTTCATGAAGAAGGACTTATTTAATAGCTATATATGGTGATATTTTTAATACAAAATTGTTGATTGTAATTTTTTTCGCTGAGCTTTTCACCAAGTTGTATTCTGTATATCTCACATGCAGCCTCAATTCATATAGGTCATGCTAGGAAGTTATTTTGCATAAGACGACCAGAGACTGGGCAAAAGGAAGCTTAGATAAAACATTAAATCACTTGCTTTGTTTTTCTACTACTGCTAACAAGCTATGTCCTTATTTTACCTTTCTTTTGATAAACGCTTTCTGTGTTTTCCTCTGTTGTCAGTAGTGGAAAACATTAGTTCATTTGCAAAATAGTGAAAGGCTCACAGGACTCATAAAAGGCCAGAAATGTTTAATTATGTTGCTAATTAATAATGTAACATGGCATTCCTGAAAATGTTCTCATGCACTAACTTCATTATTTGCTGAATTTGTATAATTATTGTATTAACATGCAAACTTTATGCAGAAAAAGTTAGCCCACTTACTAGTAGTATGTGCTAAGAGAGACAAAGCTAGTGAATAAATACACATTTGTATATTTATAAGTAAGTGTACGTTCCTGATTGAAGCAGGAACAAATAACCAAAATGATGGTTTCCTTTGAGAAGTGTGCTGAGACGTTTCTGCAGTTTGAAGCTGTAGCTAAGCTGAAATGTGCTTATATATTTTTCTTCTGCCAGTGTACTGACAGACATGTATTCAAAAAGGATTTGTGAAAATCTGGTAACATTTTAGTGTAGCCATCTTCCATACTACCACGTATTATCTAATTTCACTGAGGTTTTGCCAGCCTTGTACAGTACTGTAACACATGTACCACTTACACGCAGATAATTTAATACTAACGTTGTAAAATCGAGTACGTCTACAGGAAGATGCTAGGATTTGGTTTACTTTGGTTCTTTGTTCATATTAGAAATTATTAATTTTCTACAGGAGATGTGCTTCATTCAGTGCATGAGTGGGCAGTAGTGACTTCTAATTTCTTTCAAGTCATGGTTTCTGGATATTTATATTCCATCTGTAACTATATGCTTAGGAAAATAAGTCAAAATCAAACATACTAATTGAAAATGTGGCAAAACGGTAATATTTCATGTTATAATTACTTAAAACCGGAATGCTTTGTGTTAAAGCAATTAAATGTAAATGAGATATAGATTTTGTAAAAAAAAAAAAAAAAAAAAAATTGGCATTTCCAATTGAGACACTAAATAAGTACATTATTGATGACAGTCAAAGGTATTAATCTTACACTGTTGTGTGAAAAATTCCAAGAAGTACTGTAGTGAACACATATACCTGTCTAGGTGCGTGGACTTTGGTACTACTCATGCTTAGTGTTAAAGCACATCTATAAATTGGTATAGCATTGTGCACTGCAACTGCTTGTACTCCTTTTCTCCTCTTTGTAAAATTTGCCCTTTCAAACATGGTTTCTGTTGTGATTTATGCTTGCTCCAGTGTATTGCTGCTAAATGGACTAGCATGTCTAAATAAAGGTATTAAATTTTAAGTTTTGGGGCATCAGCAGGGGACTCTTAAAAAGGTGCCTGGACTTCAGCTCGCAAGCGTACATACTGATGAAAGAATTTTTGCTTTCTTGGTTAGTGCCTATTTTCAGGGCAGGTGAATTTGCTTGGCACAAAGTAAAAAAAACAAAAAAACAAAAAAACAAAAACAAACAAACAAAAAAACCCCACAAAACCAAAAAACAAACAAAAAAAACCCCACCAAAAAAACCCAAACCCTCTAATCTGTTTAGTCTTAATCTTCACACAAGGTTTTTAACTTACAGCTTTGACTTTTCTGTTATGCTTAATTTTATCTGCTGAATTTCTAAAGCTGAATTTAAGCACTAGAGTAAAATAGTCTTTTCAGATAACAAGCTGTTTACAAGTTTGCCATTGCCAAATGATCTTTTCATAGAAGGATGTACTACAGCATTATATACATGAAGTTAATGTATCTGTTTACCTCCACACTGTGTATAGTAGGTGTCAGTAAAGCCCACTTTGGAGGAACTATTGCTTCTACAAACTCACCTTCAGCTTTAGGTGGTTTCTTCCGTGCTGCAAAACGGACAAAATAACTGGGAGAATAAAGTGTTTGTCTTCTAGGATCACACTGAGAGGAAAGGATGATACTGAGATGAAATGGGACTTCTGTTATTTCTACAAATGCACATTTTGTTCCTTCAGCAGAGTAATGAATAAAAATCATAACTATCATTTGAACTATTTTTCTCTTTCACAGGTTGGAAAATAGCTTAACAGTGCTTATGTTCCACTATGTGCTACTAAACAAGAACATGTAAATTCTTGAGTTTTTTTTCTGTGCAGTTTAGGATCATTTCAGAGGTTTTAAACTTTACAGGTAGCTCAAGAAAACCGTGAAAAACGTGCTTCAGAGCACTAGAACCCATTTAGATTCTACTACTGTCACTTCTCTTGGACACAAGCTAGGAGCAAAGCTCTAGCAAGATAAGCACTTTATTAATACAAAGGAAGGTACAATCCAAAACTGTGACTATAGAAGAGGAAAAATTTTTAATTCACACTAAAACTTTCATGTCAGTAACTATGTAATTTTACTGACCCTCTTTTGGAAAGAGGTGATGAGGTATGCACGTAGCATGTGATGACAGATAGCGCAGGGGCAGTTAAGTGAAGTGAGGGGAAGCAATACAAAGGACAGTTAAGTTAGCATCAATCTTCCTGCTCCCTTTCTCTGGCCCCTCCAATCCCCACCAGTCAAAAAAACCCCACAGGACTAACAAACTTGAGTTTATAAGTCTGTGTGTAGTCATTGGGGATGCTGGATGTGCAGGTGCTCCAGGTGTGGCTGGTGAAGGTGGCAGGAATTCGCTTGCTGAAAGAGTCCATGGGAGTCGGGAAGTGTGGTTCCAATGCAGTGGGTGCTACTGAAATTAGGGTGTAAAACTGTGAGGAATTGGTGTTGGTGCTGGTATTGTAAACCCTGGAGCTCCATCGTGTGGTGAAAGCTGTGTGCAGGCTGGAGGCTCAGCCCTTGGCTGTGGTAGGCACCTTTGGTGAAGTCATGTCTGGCAGTGAACTCATTAGTCTTTGCTGGTGCTATGTGAAAGTTATACAGTTGCACAATTACAGTGTAATTTTCTTCACTTTCACTGCTTCAGGGATTTTAAAATACAAACACATGGTTACTAGAAAAATAGCACTTTCAACTCAGCTGTTAATAAGGAAAGAAAATTAAACATGTATTTCTTAAAACCTTAAAGTCTCATCATAGTCTAAGTGTTTATTGCTGAAGTAGAGACTGTGCAGGTAGATAGTCCTGAAACTCTTGTGCTGTACTAAGGCATGACATCATCAGCATGGTGATTTCAGTAGCAGGGATGTATGCAATAGCAGATTCACTTGAAGATGAGAACATAGCAAATTAGTGGAGGCTGTGCCAGGAGCATAATTTTTCAAGCATGTTGTACATCAAGCTTCTCTGCTTCTGTATGTGCCAGAAAACCTTAGTGCATTAGATCAGAGAAGCAGCATACAGCAGGCCTTCAAGAAGACCTGGCAGATCTCATTCCATAAAAGGATATTGCAACCTAGGTGATACAGTTTTTAAAAAACATTAGAAATAACCCACAAGTTAGAAACTCCCAAAACTGCAGGATTAATATAGAGCTGAATGCTAATTCACTAGACTTTGCATGAATACACAGTAAAAATAAAAAAAGCAAAAGGTAATCTGAACTTCTTCCAAAAGAAGATTTTGACTTGAATTTTAATTCTATACCCTTCTAGTATGTAACCGAATAAAAAATTATACCAGAGTGATATAACATCAATAAAGTTGTTTTTCTGCAAGAGTTGGAAAACAGGATACTTGATGATCTTTCATAAGGTATATTTGTTACAGAATGTGGTTTTCCTAATGTCCTTTGTGTACTTTATGATCTCAAGCCAGACTACTGTACTACACAGGATAACAATTGGAAGTAATTAATAATATTTTCTCAAGGACCTTTTTTACCTTAAGTAACAGCCCATCCAGACCTGTATTAGATGAAAGGTTCTTGTTTCAGGAAGCTCAAAGGAGACAGGTTCTTAAGGGTTGAGGAGCTATAAGTATTTAACAGGAAAATCTAGTGGTGGCAGTAGAAAATTTAGAATTTCCGATAACAGAACTTGATTGGGAAGTCCTGCTGTCAATGGAAATAAAAATAAAAGCTGCTTGATGTGTCTTCTCAAGTTGGTTAGGTTTATAGCTAACTTTTGCCTAAAGGTGGTGAAATGCAACAGATGGTTTCTAGCTTTATTGCAATCCCTGTGTCCTTCAGGCTTCGTTTTAAAAAAAGACTCAGAAGTGTTGTCTTACGTACTTTATACATTTTTGACATAAGCTTTTTGTGTGGTAACACCTAGGCAGTTTTTCAAAGTGCTTAAAACATTTTTCAGTACATGAGAGAATCATCAGCTTCATCTTAAAGTTCTTTCTGAAACTGAACATCTGGGACTTCATTAACTTCATGAATCGCTAAGTAACAAAGTGAAGATACCAAGTTGGCTCTCTCTGCAGCTAGACTCACCAGACAGGCCTCAGCAGGCTGCCTCTTACTGAGAAATGGGTGCTTTATGTGAATTCTGCTCAGCTGTTGAAGGTTTGGATGCAGGAACAGGGAACTCAAAGGACTGTCGGCTTCCCTACTGTATATCTGCTTGACAGGAGGACCTCTGCCTGAGCTAATTCAAAAGGATGTGATGTCTGCCAGTGCTTCATAATGGTTTGACGTTGTCTCAGTGCTACTGTTCTAATTTATTTCTGTTTTGGGCATTAGGACCAACTGCTTGTGTCCATCTGTGCATGCTAAAGTATATGTTCTGGTAGGCATGTAAGTTAGCAAAAGCAAATAATGGGATTTATACCAATTACAAGCAAGATTTTAAGAGTGATTCACCAAAGTTTGCCATCAATATTTGTATAAAGGATTCTGGAGTAAAGTGTTGAGGGGGTTGGAAAGTACTTTTATTTTTCTCTGTTCAAGGAATAACGTCATCCCTTTGTATATTAATGCATTGGATCACGCGTTGTGTTTTTTGGCAAGGACATTAACATGCATTAGGGCGCTCTTGTTCTATCAAGGCTTTGTCTGAAGATTGGTCTGAAAACCTCAGTTTAGAATTGGGATCAAGTACTAGTAAAACATGTATTTAACGTTTTAAAAACTGCATTTCTGTAAACATTTTCAACTATCTTATAAATTACATTGACAAAACAATCAGTTTTCCTCTCCAGCTCTGTTCAAGATGTCCTTGCCAAGAAGGAGATTGTCACACATCTGTCTGGCAAGTATTTTGATTTCAGTATTCTAAAACTTTTTTACTTCAAGATCATGTTGAGCTGTGTTAATGTAGAAATTGGCTTTAAGGTTATATCAGGAGCAGTTAGAGAAATCTGAAAACAGTGTATATTTTAAGTGGCCTTTTGGTAAGGCAGTTTAACAATTAAATGTCAGGGTATAGGCCGTAATCTTAATGCATTTTGTTTATAATCAAAGAATCCCTGTACACGGGACTCTATGCAATTTAAGAGTGACAGAAGCAACACAAAATACTACTTTTGACAGTACATGATTTTCTTTGAGCTATTAACTGTTAGGATAGCTGAAACAAGTTACTATATGTAATATTTATTTCATCAGAATTATAAATATTAGGGCATCATACTGATCCATGTAAATTGGCTGCATAGCTGTGGTCCTAGATTTTATTATTTTTAAGTTCTAAAGAGGAAGATACCTACATCTGCATACGATGTTTGATAGACTTTTCTTTAATTTCAGATGAAAGGTTACATCTGTGGAACACGAATGGTACGTTAACAGAAGTTTAATGACTGTAGTTGTTCTGACTACTACATCTTGCTAACTGTCCAAAGATGAAATATATTAAGACCCAAGCAATGGGTAAAATTTTGAAATTAAGGAACCTTATCTTTTAAAATAACTTTATTGCATGACTGGGGGGAGTAAGGGGAATGCTTTTTCTGTCATCGGTATTTTACATTGTAAGTGCTGTCTGCAGCTAGCCTAACTTGTCTTTACTAAAGCAACGCTCTTTCTACATCAACTCTGAAGATGCCTGCACTGTGGGATGAGGTAGTAGGTTGTATAGTTTTAGGGTCATACCCACAACTGGGAGATAACTATACAATCTACTGTCTTTCCTAAAGCAGCAGAAAATCATCAATGGAAACTTTTCAGTTTTAAGCTCAACGTCAGATTCTGCTGATTTTCTGTATTTGTAATGCTTATTATAAGAGAAAATATTTCTGTAACATCTATCGGTAATTGTGTTTAGATTTTTCTAATTTTTGGAAAAGCTAGGTTATCATTCTACATTAATTTTTCTCCTCGTAACAAGTAAAAAATTAAGAATAGATTGATTCCTATGTGTATGGTGGGGTAATCAAATACAAATTATTGATGTTCCAGTTGTTGTGTTGTTTAACATTGCTAACTGAAGTACCAGATATCCTTTAGAATGAAACTATGGTTAGCTAGTTAAGCTCTTTGCTGAAGTTTATGCTTCTCTGTCAGAGTGAGGTAGTAGATTGTATAGTTGTAGGGTAGTTATTTTACCCTGTTCAGGAGATAACTATACAATCTATTGCCTTCCCTGAGGAGTAAAACAAACTGCGGTCCTTTGTACTCATTCATGTCCGCATTGAGTAAAAATAGATCCATCAGATAAATTTAGGGTTGTAAAGTATCAGATTAATCAGTGACAGAATTTGCAGAATTAACAATCACTGTGAATGGTGCAAGTCCCAAATGATATATTTGACTAATATGACTTTTCTTCCAAGGTGAGTAGCACAGTGCTGGCTGGATATCAAAAATGCGGATGTTCCTAGATACAGAGTGGAATACTCCATAGAGTGGAAGTTATTCTAAAACAATCTGGTTTTGAATGTAAAAGTATAGGTAGCTCAAACTTGTACACTGTGACTTAAACTGTTCTGAGACCCCGATTTCTATAATGCCTTAAAATTCCATGACTCCAACTGCTTACTACAAGTTGGAGGGAAAACTTACAATTATACTTTATTAATAAGTATGCTTATTTTTCTCCAGCTTTTCTAGCAGATGAGACTTAAACCATGTAATATGAAATTAAAGTGTTGAATGGCCAAAATTGACCCCTCACCTGTTTTGGGGAGTGTAAAGCTATGAAGCTTGAGCGTCCAAGATCCAGAACTGTAATTTTTCTCTGAGATAGTTACTGTTTTTATAAAAAGACATTTTAAGCTTACTGCATTCTTTTTCCTCCTAATGTCCCAGGTGTACCCAGTCTAACTGCTTCTGCACTAGCATGACCAGCTAGCGTCTTGCTATAGTAACAAAGAAAAGCATGAAAATGCTTTTTGGGACTGAAAGTTTAGCATAGTAGGACAGAGTGAAAATGGAGCCATTCAGGAGTATTTAAGCCCGGAGCGTTAAAACTGTTTAACCACTTACCAAGCAGTGATAACAGTGTAAACTTGCAGTATGTTCCCAGGCCTAAAAGCCAGAAGACCAAAGGCAGCTGATAAGCTAAACTGAGCAGCTGCTAAGTAAGAAGAACTGCAAAAAGGAAGCATTGGGCTCCTAGGAAGAGGTAGTAGGTTGCATAGTTTTAGGGCAGGGATTTTGCTCACAAGGAGGTAACTATACAACCTGCTGCCTTTCTTAGGGCTTTATTATAACACCAGGACCATTTTGGCTCCATCCTAACCTCTGCAGCTTTGGTACATGAAGAGAAATAACAAGCTATTTCTAAGCATATCAAGGCTTAATGAAACCAGTATTATCAGCACACTTGGTACCAAACTCAAGCGTAGTACTGCTAGCTGGAATTCAGTATGGTGAAATGCTGCATTTGAGGGCGCACTTGCCATTTTGGTGAGATTGGGTTGTGATAGCCTGCAAGTAAGAGGCTATGTTTGGAAGGCAACTCCTTCAAGAGTAAGATCAAGTTCCCTGCAATTAGGATGGAGGTGGTATGCACTTCTTAACATTCAGTTGATGTACTAATACTATGCACTTAAACAGGTAGCTATAATACATCTTCCTTTGGCTTTGTGCATTTCAAGTGAAAAAACTAAAGTTTCCTTCCCCAGAAGGATCAGCTTATAACTCACCTGCAAGCTGGTGATTTCTCAACAGGCATAGGCAATCCTAATAAAACAAGCTCTCAATCATGGATTATTTGCAGTCTTGCAGGAGGGAAGTTTTCAGTCAGTTAAAATGAATGATTGTGTGGTTTGTCTCATGGAATTGTAAGTTAAAAAGTAGTCCATAATTTTTTATGTAATTACACTGCACTACAGCAATAGTTCTGGTAGGGCTTCAGCTGGACACCCTAACTATGGGGTACAGAGATTTCAACTGCTGAGTATCTTCTAGCATTAACATGTTATGCCTACACCAGCCGCTATTTAAACTTTTGACAATAAGAGAGAATTGTAGATACTATAAACAGGTTAAGTATGCTTATATTGAACATCCTATATGTATTTAATTGTACATGTTTGATTTAGTTAATAAAATATAGCATTTTGTGAAACTCTTACGGTGAATGGACTTTACTTTCTCCAAAATAAGGAAGTTAGTTTTACAGGAAAACAGTGCCCACATTATTGAAATAAAGTCAAGACAGTGTTACAAAAATTATAGTGTTAACTAGAATTAGTGTTAGCCAATTATTACAGTGTTAACTAAAAATTATTCTAGTGTTAACTATGACTTTTGTTAAAGAGCTTTGGTACAAGACTTCACTGGGGGCGAAACGGGGAAATCCTTATTTACAACATTGCTGATGAATGTGCAGGAACTCCACTTACTCTAGAGCTGGTTTCTGAGCATAAGTTTATATCGATGCACGTAAGTCTAGACTTTTAAGAGGGTGGGCTTTACTAGTCTTAATTGCACTTTGGTTTTTGCATAAATGCAGCTGGTAAGGTATCAACAGATACGATTCAGGCTGAGGAACAGACACCAATAAATTTGATTTTAGCTGTACAAAATGCCTTAAAAGCTTTAATGTACTTAACATTTTATAAGTGTAAGGAGTATGCTTATAAAAGACTTAAATAATCTCTGTTAGCCACTCCAGCTGTGATCTGCCATTGTACCTGCCACATTTGCAAAGCCCCTTTTGTGAGAGAAATAAATAGGACTTTGGTGCTCGATGAAAATGAGAAGCTGTTTAATGTTAAGTTTGGAGTAATGTGCAAGTTTCAGGCTTGATGTACCTATTTCTGCGCTTCTGTTACTACAACACTTGATATTAGCTCTCAGTGCTGCTAGGTTTCGTTAGCAATATACTTCAGAGAACAAGTAGCAGATGAAGGTTTTAATTTCTTAGTCTCTGACTGAAGTTATATACATCTCAATATTATTATGAGACAGGTTTTTTTTTTTTTTAGTGTTAAAAACAGAACCCCTTTTCACAGAGTCTTAAGTGTTTCTTAGGCAAAAGCACCTGAATTTTAGAATTAATCTCTCCGTATGCTTTCAGTGTATTGTGATAAGCAGATACTGCAGAGAGCTACTGCAGTATTGGTTCTGCCACATCAAATCTAGCCCCTCTGGTGCAATACTGGAAGTGGCCTTGATCATGTCTTCATACAAGGCGGCAGTACTGCTCAGTTAATTTTTTTAAAATGGTTAATTAGTTTTTCCCTTTATCTAAGGATGCTAACCCTTGACCCCCATCTTTCTACTACTGATTCTGTCTTACCTATAACAGGTACAGGTGTTTGTTTCCTTGTAATTGGAAGCAGCTTGATTAAGTGATAAGGCTCAAACTAGAAAGGAATTACATTGTGGTTTAGCAGTCTCATCAGATTATTTCTTACCTTGACTTATCTGTGGGCTTCGCCTAGTAAAAATGGTGTCTCCCTAGCAAAGGGCAGGATTTGTTTGCTTTTTTCCACCTGTATATTCAGAGAGGGGTCCAAGGATGAGGTGACAACACAGCAGGAATCCTTCCAAAAAAGAAACAGTAGTTAAAGAATGCACAGCAAACAGTGCAGAAAAGTTTGCAGTAGCAGTAGAGACATGTTTACCACCCATATTGAAATACTTGTGTCATGGTGGTCTTGGAAATGTTCCAGTAGAGCACCAAAAATAGAATACAGCTTCAGTGCAGATCCATGTCCCAGGAGAATTATTTCTGTTTGGTGCCCTTCCATGCAGGAAGATGTGCTCTGAAATCTTCCTGGTGGTGTGAAACCTGAGACCTGTAGAGCTTCTTCCGTAAGAGAAAACACTACTAATAAACATTGTTGTGCTTCTGAGGGGGATGCTGGGTACTTGTGCCATGTTCACAGTATATGAACTTTATGCATTAAAAATTCTCTCCCCTATGCTGCCTTGTGTTGAGGGCTACAGTTGTGGCAGACAAGAACTGCTGCTGTTATCTTCTGTACTTTGTGCTATGCAGAAGATAATAGAGCTCCTAGAGAACAGCTGCCACCACAGGTACATAGAGCAGAGTTTTACCCTACCTCAAAAGGGTGTTCTGTACTGGGGTTTCCCAGGTTGGGAAGGGGATTTGCGTTCTTAACCTTTAGGGTTTTTTTGTGCATCTGTATCCAGCCTCCTTCCAACTTGTGAGAACAGATGCAAGGAAATTAACCTTTAGCTATCAAGTGTATATAGTGAGATGTTAGCAACACACATCTAGAATTTTCGTGTTATATTTAGATTCCTTGATTGGCTGATCCAATACTGTGGTCATTTGAAATGCCATGTCATCCTTATGCCAAAAAGCTCTTCTTGCTCTCTTTTGGTAACCAGCAGGCTGGACTCAGTAATAGGTGCATACAGTGGTTCATCTTCTTCTGAATTTACCAAGCAAACTATAAAATACCTGGTATATGCGGGGGCGGGGAGGGGGTGGGGGAGAGAGAAAGAGGAAGGAAAGTCTGCGATACACTGGACAGAACAGACAAGTGTGACAAGTTCAGCTGGGTATTAGTGGTTTCAACTGAGACTCCCAAAAGACAACTGCAGTCCCTCAGTTCTAGGGGCATCAGTGCATGGTGTGGTCTTCAGACCTCTGCTAAGCTTTAAGGAGTCCAGCAGATGAGATAGTTGGATTTGGTCAAGAAAGCAGATTTCACTTAACAAGCTTAGTTATATATTTAATGACATAGTTTTGTAAAGATGACTCATGACAGGAGGTAGAGGAAGCATGAGATGTCAGTGTATGTTTTGTTGCAACACAAGAAATCAGATTTGTTCTTATTGCATAGATGGTCTTACTGGAATTTTATTTTTATAGTAGTTTGTTTCAGACACTTAAAACCGCTACAGTGAAGAGGGCTTACATGCATCGGAAGATAAGACACTGTTCTATTTTGGCCTCTTGTATTAAAGCGATCTTCAAAATAAGGCTATTACAAGTCATACAATACTACTAAGGACTGTATTTTTGGTGACTGAAAAGGTCCTTTCTGAAATAGGAGAATGTTGCTGAAAAAGTGCTTCCTTTGACATTAAAACTCTCCTATATAAACAATGTTGAGCTGATTAGTTAAACCCAGCACAGCATAAAACCAGAGAGCATGATCAAATCATACAATTGCAAGTCCCGGTTCTGTGAGAGTTTAATAGTCCCTGTATACTATACACCCTTTAATACGTTACCTTTGGAGATATCCGTGGCCTCAGTACTCCCAACAACTACCCATAAATTGCTAGATGAAAGTAGTAAGGACTAGTAAATCAATCCCAGTATCCCAAAATGCTGTTGCACATGAAACCTGATTCACATGTGAAATCTTTAGTGTCTAAGTGGCTCCTCCAGCCGTAGCTCCCTAAAATGAAGAGCGATAAGGAAGAAAGAGAAGTAGTTTGAACTTCCCAACTCCTACAAAAATAAATTTGTACAATGTCAAAGAGCTAATACTCATGACTAACATTCTGTCCGATTAAGCCGTGACTGATGCTATTAGGACCTAGTACATAAAATTAAAGCCAAACTGTTACGCCAAAACAAGGACAGTCAAAGACTTTCCTTAATACTTATTTTACAAAAAGGTAACATCGAAGCTGTTTTTAGAGACAGGTGTAATACCATCCCGATTGTTTCTTCAGCAGCTGACATACAGTGCCCCAATTGCCTTATAGTACATGCTGTAATGAAAGAGGTGATGCATAGCTGCAGAAACCAATGGACAGACAGACAAAGTCGGTACAAGACGGACAAAGATAGTATAAAGCAACTTTTCCTTAGTTACTCATGTTTTGAACAAATGCAGTATATTTCCTTTTTCTGTTACTGTTTCAAGTTAAATGCAGCTACTGTGGAGAATGCAGGCGAGCCAGCAGTGAGCACCGCCACTGCAGTGCAAATAAGCAAAGTCAACACATCTGACTAATCTCTCTCTGTTCCCATGGTGGCAGTGGTGAATGGAACAGTATTTCTACTGTTCCCTGCTCCACACCATCCCACTTCTGTGCTTACTGTACAGTAACACTGGAGATGCCGTTCTGATAAAACGGTCTAGCACCAATTCATATGTGGTATTTCTGGTGCTTTAACAAGGGAAAGAGGTAGGTCAAACCTAATCAGACCACTGGGAAAAAACTAAAGGTAATTAAAACAGTTGGAGCATGAGAATAACTAATGAATAAATAGTGTGAAATAACTAGAGTATATGAGTATCTGAACGATGCAAATGCAGGAAATAGGATTCCTGTTAGGATGCTGTTAAAAAGTTTCAGCTAACTGTCACAAAAATTTGCAATGAAGTCTGTAAAACTCTATTGTGGAGATACTTTAAATGGATGAATTGCCAATGGAAAGCTGTCCTTTGACAGGAACAGACATGTTTAAACTCTGTTTCAGCTGAAGTCAATGGAAATCCTTCCCTTAATCTCAGGGTAGGATTTTGCTTTGAGCCCAAGTACATTTTTTTACACGAGTGATTGAAATAAGGTGAACAGCTAACTTTATGTAAATCAACATATTTAGGTAATTGTTAGATAAGAGATTAATAAGCATTAGCAATTTTTTTTTTTTTTAAAATCTACTCACAGCTAGGAAAAGCTTGTTGTTTACTGAGTGGGTAGCCAAGCTGCATGAAGGTGGTGATGTGGAAAATGCAGCAAGCTCTTCTCCAGAGTCACCCTGCCAGGCTGGGATCACTTGGCAGGCAATCACTGCTAGCCTGTGCTATGGGACTGCGATGGCTTGTCCTATGAGGAGCTTGACCACGTCTGCTTACCCTAGCCAAGAATAGTAAGAAAGATGCCAGTTAGTAACCATCTAATACAGAGTTAATTATTACAATATTGTTAGTTTATTCATATTGAAATGAATTGGACCATATGAAATTCTCAAAAACATTTAAAAAATATTTCTCAGGTGTGCGATGAAGTTTTTACTCTTGATAAAATACCTGTTTTCTGTTTTGCATTTCAACCTTGGTTGGACCTGTGTCCCCACTGGATTACCATGACTCAGCGCACTCCATTGTGTTTCAGAAATTCTGAAACAAGGCCAAGAAGTTCCTTCCAAAGATTACCTTGTTAAAGAAAAAATATATGCTGTATTGCTTGCCCTTCAAATCTCAGTGACCACAGATTGTTGTATTTCAAGTAGGGGCAACACAGGAGTTTCCAGTAAACTTTTCTTAAAATGTATAAACTAAAATTCCACACACACCCCCAGTCTCCCCTCACTCCATTTTCTTTGGTTTTTGGAGCAGCATCGTGGTCCTGTGAAATTCAGAGTCCATTTCTGGATCCACATGTAGCACAGCTGTACACAAAGCTTTCTACCTTCTCTGCCAATTCATTTCATTGTTGACTCACAGACAGATATCCCAGGTATTTTAAGACTGCATTTATACGCAGCTGTGACAGTATCCAAATCTAAGCTGCTCTTGAATAGTGTTTATTAGTTTTAGGGTGACTAGTGTGAATGCCAGTGTTCAGGAATGAATTTCCAAAAATAAAAGTTAAAAAGTCCAAAATGCTGATCAGCAAGTTTGATACTGAACACAGTGTTTCACTCGGTGGATAGCAGAATTGGGTTGATCACGGTGTAGTCCCTCTCTAATCCAAACAGAGTTTCCTCCATCAAAATTGGCAACAGAAAATAATTAAATGCTGCTCTTAGATTCGGTACCAATTCTGAGACTGGATGACTACTAGACCTCTCCTGCGCAAAGAGCCTTTAACAGCAGAAGAAAAATGTGAATTGTCATATAAACTGTCACATTTCTTTGTTCCTTTCTGGTTTTATTTTCAGACAGATCAAGAAGCAATGACATACTCCTACATTCTTGATGCAGTGTTTTTTTCTACAGTGTTTTAAATGAGGCCCTGAAAAAAAATGGTGATCAGCAACACAAATATCTAGAGATTTCTGTGTAAGAGAGAATATTTCATTAGGTAAAGACATTAGAAAAACTAAGTGACTGGTACCTTTACATGCTTTTATACAACCATTGCAGGGCATCTGTGTTTCTAGCAGAGTTCACTATGTCTGAACTGAAAAGAGTTTAGTATGTGAAATACTATCTGCTGAAAGCTAATGTTCTCAGATGACAATAGTTGTTCAGTAAGCAGAGCAGGATTCTGTAAAAAACAAAAGGTAGAGGGCACAAATATTGATGGCATAAGTATTGAGGACAGATTTGGGCCTTACACTTCATTTTTAAGGGAAGAGAAAAATAGTGAACTCATGTATTTTCTCACCTCTTGCCCATTCCAGGCTGTAACTGTGCCATCAGTAGATGCAGTACAAGCAAGAGACCTTAACTTTCCAGCACCAAACACGTTCATTGTCAGACAGATAAGCCATGACAACTGTTTTTCCTACAGTAAAATAAAAGTTAGAAAACAAAACATCATTAAATAGAGCCGAAAGATTTGATTCTCTACAAGCTCTATTCAACAAAGTGTTTAAATATGTGGAGCTCAGTACACCCGGAAAAATACCATGCCCTTTAGACAGCATATTACTAAGTATTATTCAATGACTGCATGTATAAAATAGTTTCCCTCTTAGAGCGTTATGTTATGGATGATTAACAATCGAGGTTTTACTGTAGGTTCAAGAAACAGATTTGCAATATTTATAGGTAGGTAACATGGTTGGTGTGCAGATATGCACCTTAATATTTTCTCAAATCTGGTTCGTGGTCAGGGAAGACGGGAAAAGGACTTTAAAATTTATGCTGTTTCTTCACCACCATAGATGACCTAATGAGATATGCTAATAAGATAAGGTTTTGCGTCACCATCTTCTATGTAAATTCTTTTTTAGGGTTGGTAAGGGAGTGTTGCAGTTAGCCACTTCATAAAGAAAAACAAACAGAGCTCTATTTTTAGTCTTCTGAGAGTATAACAGACAAATGCCATTTTTCCAGAGGTGATTCATTGAGTTTCCACATTTCTGCTTATGGTCACCAAAGCTTTTAAAAGAAACCCCAATACAGATTTGCATCCTAAATTCATGCAACAGTTGCATACAAAATCTTTCAAAATGTTGTATCTGATACCTAACATAAAATTAATAGGTAGCTTCTTTTAATATGCATCTTTGTGGGCTTCATCAAAACTCAATTCCAACTAAGCATTCTGAAACCAGTTACCTACCATGAGACAAGTAACCAAACAAAACTATATTTTCTCTACTGCCTAAGCCTAAACTGGGGTGCATATACCCCTCCAGTTCCCTTCCTTCAGATTTTTAGATTCTTTATTGGACGCAACATTTACTGGATCTGTTAATGCTTGGTAGTTCATGTGTCTGTCCAGTCACCAGCCTACTATCAGGGACACTACTTGGGTATTTTCATTGTACAATAGTAAAAACCTAAGGAAATCTATACAAAATGTACCTGTACAATGTGAGTGGTTTCATTTTAACACTGTACAACCAA
Organism: Platalea leucorodia; assembly: GCF_965183815.1. Lineage (NCBI taxonomy): Eukaryota > Metazoa > Chordata > Aves > Pelecaniformes > Threskiornithidae > Platalea > Platalea leucorodia. The sequence continues at coordinate 25,040,837 of NC_138831.1, read as the reverse complement.
AAAAATGATTTTGACACTTCAGGCATTGAAAAAAGCCTTACTTGCCCAGGGAACTGCTCTCTGAAGCATTACTTCAGAACTGTTGTGCCAAAAAAGGGATTTTAGATGTGCTGAAGCCAATTCAAAGTATTTAACATCTTTTGCTGTCAAGGAAGTAGTAGCAGATTGAACCTCTGTACTGCCACTAAAGCCCCAGTTCTTTGTACTGTTGGGGTTGAACATTCAAAGAAACTGTAAATGTAAGCATAGGCTTGTGGGGGAATTTTCAAAACAAGTCATTGTGGACATTGTTTCTGTTAACTTTTTCAAACAAACATGAGAATAAAAATCACTATAATATTCCACTTTTTTTTTTTTTTAAATGAAAGAGGTCATAACTATATACCATGCAATGAAGGGTTGTAAGACTACCATCATGTACAAAATTAATTTGGTATTGAAAATAGTAACAGTCACAAGGAACCACTTCTGTCCCATAAAGAACCCATAAACTGACAGCTAGTCACTAGGTACAGCACCTCACCCAGCAGTTCGGGGTTTTCCATACCTCCCACAATTTACTGGTTGTTAGTGGCTTCAGGACAGCTAATCAGACTCCCTGAGGAATGTGTTACCAATTTGTTTTGGATGGTACTTGTGCAGGTTTTCACTTTGTGTGTGTCAACACTGGGTGTGCTGGTTATCATTTCTTGACAGCAAAAGCCATACACCTGTGTTTGGACACAGGTATTGTGCTCCACCTGTATGCAAAAGGTTCACAGGAAAAGTATTCTGCTGTGTGAGTATACTAATATGGTGACGTTAAAATACACTGCCAATCATCATCGAATGGTTTGGGTTGGAAGGGACCTTTAAAGGTCATCTAGTCCAACACCCCTGCAATGAGCAGGGACATCTGCAACTAGATCAGGTTGCTCAGAGCCCTGTAGATCAGCCCTCAGCCCAACCTGACCTGGAATGTTTCCAGGGATGGGGCATCTACCACCTCTCAGGCAACCTGTTCCAGTGATTCACCAGATGAATTTGGTAAAATACAATCCAATTCACCGGAGGGATTTAGTTAAAGGAGACAGGCCCAGGCACATGCTGAAGGCAACCAGTGCAGGCACAGCTTTGTGCTACCATAGACACCCAGCAGCAAGTGCCCCAGTCCCAAGAGGACGATGATTTCACAGCTGCTCAGAGCCCATAAGGAGCTCTCTGGTGTGAGCAAAGGGCCAGCTCAGCTGGCCAGCTCACAAAAGCAGAAGGGGTGGCTTTAGTAAGACCACAGTTTCTCACTACTGCACACAGTTGCTGTAGCTAGTTCACAATACAGCAAACGCACACCCCTTGAAAAGGCAGCAGGCCCAGTTGCAACTGTTGCCACCTTCATCTTACACTCTCAGTGTACAAAGAAGATGAAGTTGGAAGCTTATGTTTTTCTCGCTTTTTTCCCCCTCTGTCCCCAGAGGGGCTTTACTCAAGACTTTGATTTCCTTCAAAGCACCTTAAGTAAAATTGAGTGGACTGGGTGGTTGCAGCTTGCCACCAAACTGCCATCAAGTTCTGCTGGTCTTAGCTAAAAGCAACATTGCATAAAATTTCCCTGCTAATATGCATTTCCCATCCTACCTGGAAGTTACGGACCTGAAGCTACCTTATGGATCTCACCAATTAGAGTGCTAGACCTCCGAGATGAGAGACGTGGTAGCTGCATTTTACAGTGATCTTGCAGCCAGCAGTATTGTGGAGCTGTGGGGTGGCTGTTTCAGCATGGTGAGGGGAGGCAGCAAAGCCAGGGACACCCTGAGCTCAGTCCTGCACTGGAGGGTGTCACGGTGCTTCCCAGCTCAGCAGCATGGGCAAGCACTGGCCCTGGTCTGCTGGGAAACTGCTGGTGCTGGGGGCTTCACAAAGGGCAGCACGGTGGAACCACCTGGTAGAGGTTTTGCTCACTCCCTTTGATGGTGCTACTCCCATTCTGCTGCAGCACACCATCGTGGAGGGTCACCAAGCAAGCTGATGATCTGTGAGCCCATCTCTTTAGCACAAACACCAAGGTTAAAGGAGGAAAAACACTCCCAAACAAACCCAAAACAAGTTTCTGACCTGCCTTTTTAGTGGCATCACTGGCTTTCATCCAGCTTCTGTGTCCTGAGAAGGAACCTAAGATTAGACAACTACAAGTGTTGGGTAACATCTGCCTGCTACAAAATGTGGTGGTTTGCACCCAAACTGGGAAGCATGGGATGTACGAACAGACCCTGCCAAGCAGGTTGGGCATAATCCCCTCCCCATAACCTCCAGGCCATGCAGAACTCATGTTAAAGCCTGCACAGGTTATATTTTTCGTGTTCAGTAAAATTTGACTCAATTTGTGCCAAAAATTTTCAGGATTCTCCCTCCTCTGTTGAGTTATGTTTCCTTGAAAAACCACGACCCTCTTTAAGTGCCTTAGAAATGCACCATAAGCATTAAGCCAATGCTAGACAATAATAAATGAGGCAAATTACATGCCAGGATGTGCTGGTGATAATGTTTTCCACTGAAGACAGGAGCAGTGAAATTTTCCAGCATAACAACAGAGGCACTCTTCCCCCACCCCGCGTGAAACACAAGTGAACTCTACCTTACCACCCTGCTCCCGTGCAGCCCTGCAAACCTTCACCCATCTGATAACATCCCGTAGGTGACACACGAAGCTGCCTGCGTAGCGCACCGAGGTTGGCCAGCCCAGTGATGGCTGACCTTTAAATCCATCTTGTCTTGTCTGCATGCCCAAGAGGAAATCACGTGTGGCACAAGCCTGACCCAGAAGTATTGCAGGGAGTAGGATATTTTGTGCGAGTAAGGAAGGGCAGGGTCTGCAAGATGAATCACCGAAACAATAATTATCCTGAGGAAAAACCTTGGAGGGTGGATTAACCATGATAACTGCCCTTTCAAGGTAACAACAATGCGAGCAGTCAGCTCTTCTCAACTGCGAGGAACAGAAAATGCTTTAGCACACAACACAAAAGTAAAAATTATGCAAGTTCATAAGAAGAGATTGGCCAAGGAGGCATCCTTCACTTTGCAACTGCTCTGACTTGAGCCTGCAATTGTTATACAATCTGCCACAAGAATTGCTCCAAAAATTATTTTTAGCACACCAGTAGCTTTCAGTGAAAATAAATACAGGGACAGACAGTTGCTATAAAGACAGGAAATAAACTTTAGAAACTATTTAGCTTTTGGCGAAGCAGGACAACTGAATTACACAGTTCCTGAGCATGCATGATGATAGTCTCAGATAAGATGAACTCCAGATGATAGTTTTCTTTCCTCAGATCAGCCCAGTTATAACATAACGGTCAGTGCTTTGTGATTGCTTCACACCTGGAGCAAACACCAAAGCCAGGAATCTCAGGGTGCTGCAGTCTCTGCCTGAGTCTCTGGTATGCTCTTCCCACGCCTGTATCAAATACAACTGATGTGCAGACATAGGGTTTGCAGCCAGCAACTCCCATTAACAGTAGCTGTGGTGCTGTGCCTATTCCCTGTCCCTGGAGGCAGCCCCTCCTGGCCACAGTGCGTCCCCAGAGCAGTGTCCCCCTCCTTCCCCAGCCCAGGCCAGCTGGTGCGCCCACCCTGCTGCTTGGCTTAGGCATAGGAGCATTAGTGCCTCCTGAAGAAGTCAGGATAGCTCTGCTTGCATGGCACTTAAACTGCTCGGAGGAGCTTCAAGCATCCCAAAGACAGGCAGAGCCATGGTGGCAGCGAGGGAGACAGGACAGGTCCTCCCACCAAAGATGGGAAGGGACGGCAGCACCACCAGCTGCTGCAGAGCCACAGAGCTGGGAGGAGGGGCAGGTGGATACACCTGCCCAGGCAAACCATTAGTAATAATGATCTGCTGCTAATCAAACAGTCACTGCACTGAAAGAGGGAAAAGTAAAGGCCTAATGCTGTCTCCCAACTGAAACAATATTCAAATTTTTGTTAATGAGCCAACCTTGCATTCAGCCTTGGCTACCTTAGCTAAATGCTCCTAGATACCATGTTGTCAAGCTGATCTCCAAGAGGAGACAATATTTTGCTGCCTTTCAGTTTTTCAACCAGTTATCTCCCTCAAATCTGCTTTGAATATCAAACCTGTCAAGCCTTGTCTGTGCTTCACCCCCATCCACCTCCTGGGCTGGTGAAAGCAGTGGCGTTACTTCTGCAAACGCTGCCTGGTGCGGACGCCTGGCGGGTGCTTCTCAGGGGGAGATCTGGAGCGAAAAATGCATCTGGGGTCACTCATGCTCTATACTGCATCTGAACAGAAAAGCTTACTGCAGTGACACCATTTAGGGTAAATAAACCAGAATTTGGAAGACAAAGCCGCAGGCAATTCGTACTCTTCTTCAGAGGCAAAGGGAGCTGCATGCAGAGCGTGAGGCCTCATCTGCCCATCCACATTCCTCACCAGACACGGAAGAGGTTCTACCTTGCACGCAGTCTGCTCTTACGAGGAATGTGCTGTCAGGCTCTCACCAACATATGCTGAGGAAAGGCTCTTCCTGCTCTTCTGGATGGCTGCCAGCAGCAAACGCTGAGATAGCCACGGAAAGTGAAACCACAGCAATGAGAGGGAGAGAAAACCCGGAGAAGGTGCTTCTCAGGTGCTGCTCTTTCACCCAGGTATTGAGGACTCGAGCTTACAGTTACCACAAAATTCTTCTGCCCTTTGCAACAGCAAGCCACTTTGTGGAGTAATTTTAATAGTAAAATAAATAAAAGCATTTCCCTGTTCCAATGTTATGTGGATGTCTTTCCATCTCACTGCTCCTGAATTATGAGAAAGAGTAAATACAATGGTTGCAACTTACCATTACTTAAACTGTTAACAGTTTTATATACCTCTGCCACAACTTCTTTCTGAACTAGACAGCCAGCATCCTCTCATTTCTCCCGACAAGCCTTCCCTGAATGTCTTGGATGTCTTTTGTTTGGAGATGAGTCCATCAGCACTTGAAGGGTGGTCTGGGGGAAAGGTGAGGTCAAATTACTTAAACATCCTACTACTATATTTGCTTGTTTAGCTGTACATGGAGTTCCCTTCTGACCACAGTAACATCCCTCCCCTCTGTTTTTAATTTAAGGTTTAACAAAATGATTTCCATATTTTTATGTCCCCAAAATGTAAAAAAACCCACCTTCAGCCGCAGCCCTTGAGCTTGGACTCAGTGACAGAACAAGAATAAAACACGTTATCAATTTGAACAGATCAGTTTCCTTTATGGTGGAGTTGTTTTCAGTGTGCTGTGATGTGTATTACAAAAGCCAAAGATATAAATGATCAACTGGAAGCTTGAATTAATTTTTCCTCATGTCTAAATTAGGAGGGTGAGTAATTGCTGCAGTAATCGCAAGCAGAGCCTGTTTATCAATGCCAGTGAATAATTGGCTATTAAACAATAGTGCACTTTGCCTTTGAAAATTCACAACACTCTAACAGGAAGCACACTGCCAGTTTTATATTAGCTTGATGATTGATGAGAGGAGTGGCAGGATTACAAACGCAGTTTGGGGAAAAGCTTTCTGACATGTCTCCCCCAAAATCATCCTTATGCCTAAAGAGTTATCCTCACTGCAAGGATAAGCACACAGTGGGCTTAGATTACAGCATCTGAAGTCACAGGGCCAAAATAGCACAAGTCTAATTCTGTAATCAATCACTTTTGATTGCAGGCAGCCAAACACCATACCTAGAAACCACAGGCAGGAGCTGCCTCTTGTTTTCTGTTTTTGTACATGCATTCGTCTGCCACCCAGCCATTGCTCTGACCTCACCCTTTGTTCATAGTGGTGTCTGGCCCTGTTATCTTCCTTATGCCTGCCCATTTTCCATGCCAAGCCTATCCTCTTCCCACCATGCTCCTCATCCCTTCCTTTGACAGCTCTGGATTGAGTCCCTGTCCTCCTGGTGTACCACTCTCTCCACCCAGCTACACCAACCCCTCACCTCCACCTGCTTTTCAGTGCCACCACTGCATTTCTTTCCCCTCCTGGCTGTTTCTGAGCTCTACACACTCATCCCAGGCACCCACAGCTCCTCCAGCTCTCAAGACTCACCTGTGCTCTCTTTCTCTTCCAGGCATCTTCCTTGCTCTGAGCTTCCCGGATCAGGAGCAGACATGGTACAAATGGTTGGGGATCCCTACCATTCCTGCTGCTTCCAAACCCTTTCTCTCGCCCAGCCTCTCCCCATCCTCCTCCTCCATGCTTGATCCAAAGCTCTTTCTCCTCCTCCCAGATTCCCACATCCACTCTTGGTGGTGTTGGGTTCTGGCATAACAAACCCAACCAGTTTCTTACATTGGCATCTCTGTGTCCTTGAGCCTTCAATTGATCTGCAGCTCGTTTGACTCCTTCAGTCACTCTGAAATGGTTAATCTGCTATGTTTTTTTTTACCTAGCACTGCTCTTCCTCACCTCTCCATTGTGTAAATTCCCCCTCTGGTCACTGCTCATCAGATAATTCAATTAGTTTTTCTCTCCTCCCCTGTTTGCAGACTTCTCCTCCCTGTCCTTTTCTCAATTTGAAAATTGCTCATTTGCTTTCAAGCTTCATTTCAGTCCAGTCTAGACTACCATCCCAGAGTCTGGCCTACTGACTTCATTTCACTTTTTTTTTTTTCCCCCCATGAAGCTATTAACACAGCAGCAAATTAATTCTTTCTACCTCTCCGTACTGTCACCTTCCCAACTAAGCAGCTGTAAGATTCAGCTGAATCTGAAGAAGTATATCTGCAACTCTGGCTGATGAAACTTCTCACTCCTCTACCACTTTCTTCTCCTGTTCTCCCAAGAAATATGAGCTGGCTGGTTTTCCTCATCTCGGTGGTAGGGCACTGGTCTATTCTCCCTTCCAACGGCATCTCCATGCCATCTCAGTTTCCTTCATCCTCTTTAATTTTAATTATCTTTAACCATTCTCATTTAACCTTGAATTCTTTGATTTCCCCTTCACTAACATCCTTTACATCTTCTTTCTTTAAAATGTACCAAAAAGTCCTTGATTCCCTTCTTGCCCTTCCAGACACCGCTCCATCCAATAGCTCATTGCTGTTTATAGTATCCTGATATTCCTCCAACAGTTTCTGCCCCTCACATCTTACTGAAACTTCTCTGGTCAAGGTCTCTCATATCTTCTTCTTACCAAGATTTCAGTCAGGCATTCTTTCCCACTATCCTTCTTCATTTACTTTTCGCATAGTGACCACAGTCTTCTTGATATCTTGTTCTCTGGATTCTGCACCCCTCATCCTCTGCTCCCCATCACTCATTCAGCATGTTTGTTAAAGAATCTTCTTCACCAGCCTTGAACAGGTCTTGGTCTCTTTTCCCCTACCATCTCATTTCCAGGAAAAAAACCACCCACCAAACAAAACCAAACCCCCAAACTCATCTCCATGTGCAAACTCAATGACCACCTCTGCAGAGATACCTCCTGTTTTACTGCTCAACTCCAGACTTGTCCCTTCTATCCAAATAAAAAATATTAGTACCTTTCTGTAAGGTCACCTCTTATTTAGACCTACTTTTAACTCAGGCTCTTCCTGGCTAAAGCAAAGCTCCTGCCCATGCCTCCCTATAACTCCACTTTCCTTCATTACTGACAGTATGACTATGTGTGTCAGTCACCCCGCAACACATCACGGCCTGCAATCTCTCTCCTAATGCCCAGTTTATGAATCTTCTCCTCCAAATGAGGTTTAATTCTCTTGAATGTTTTCTGCATAGGGTCCTAAGGACTGACAGCCTTTCCCAATGATCCCCTCAGCTGAACTCTCACCATCTGACATCTTGATTAGACTGCCAGTCTACTCGTGCTTTGCTTACAGCAATCCAATGCTCTGCAGCAGAGTTAATTTCCTCACTGGCATTTTGACATACACTCCTCCTTTTGCATCCCTCTTCTGACACCTCCTCTTTAGCATCAGGCATAAGTCACTTGACTGCTTTCAAGGCCCTTCATGACATACTATCGTTCACCAAAAAGAAGCTGCTCTCTAGCTGGTCCACTACAATGGTCTTTATCCCTCACTATCATATTTCCAAGGCAGTGTCTGTCTTCTTTCTGGGTGCTGAATTCCCACTTAGAACTCCCTATGAATACTTGCAAAAGCACTTCACTCTTCTCCTACAGCCACAGCAGCTGCTCACCATATTGACGAGCATGGCTTCCTTTTTACTCTCTTGTCTTCCACCCTCATCTTCTACTTACATAATAATGTTTTTTGAGGATGGGACTCTTTTTCTTCTGCATTTGTAGATGATACTTAAGAAAGGCAACCTGCTGAATAAATAGGTCTAGATCACTATCAAGGAGCCTTGGCTTGCAAAGCGCAGTGATCTGTGGCAGATGGAATTATCAGCCTTCTCCTGTCACACATCCTTTATCAAACATATAAAGCCTCCCAGGGATTCTTTCAGTCTGTGACCTCTGCTTGGTTCGATCACAATGCTGACACCTTTCAAATGGCCTGTACTCTCTGGTCCACAAGACAATAATTTCACAAGAGCATATACTTCTAAGTTTCTAAAGAGTTTGTGTACACACTTATACACCCCCAGCCATGGCTCCCAGATGCTTCCCAGGAATACTCCAGTAAAGGCTGAATTCATTGGTGTCTTTTCAGGCTTTCCCTTCTGACGAACAGCACAGCAAACACCCCTACTGATGAGAGCACTCACTCGAACCAGACCAGCAAGAACAGAGCTGGAAAGCAATTTTAACCTGAACCACAAGTTAAAGGTTATGTCTGGAAGTCACTCTTAGCTCAGAGAGCAGACATCAAATATTTTTCTTATCCTCTGTGACTATATGACAGTCTTGGACCAACACATGTAGCTTATTAGAAAAATTAGCAGTTTTGGCATACGGACACTAGAACCAATAATTAAGCTGCTGAGTGTCCTCACCTGGCCATCAGAAAGGTGACCTCACCTCTAGCTCTCATCTCAGTGACACCTGAGTGGCCACACAGGAGCTGCAGCAGGAGGGCAGGGCAGCATTGCTAATGCAGTATAAAGAAACTTGAGTTTTCTGATGCTGAGTCTGTTCACTTGGCTTAAGCCAGCAAGCTCTGCTGAAGTCAGTGAGGCCAGAACCACCCACAATCACCAAAACCCTGGCCCAGACAACCCAAACAACCCCTAGCCCTTGTGGGCAGGTACTGATTTGCCACCATGTTACATCTTCTCAACCGTACAAAATACATGCTAGGACTCAGTCACGTTGTCTTCTACATCATTAGACCCCCAACAGTTTACAATTATATGTTTTGATATCTTTAATTTATTTACTCCACAATTACTGTTTGGAAATGTATAATTGGAGGGCTGCATGGATCACTCTGAAGACATTACCAGGCCTGTAGTAAACATGTGCTTTAAGTGCCTGTACAATCGACCTTTCCAAAAACATGAATTAGGTTAGTCAAGCGTTTTCCATGAATGCATTTTTGACAGACCAGTTAATACTGTTTACATAATTTTAAACTAAACATTGAATGGAAGGCTATTTTGCCTTACATCTTAACATAAAATATGTCTTTGCGTAGGTACGTAGGGAAAAGTTCCTGACTTTGCAAGGAGATAGGAAATTATTGATAAGAGCCCTGATATCTGCAATACAATACCCTTTCCTAGGGTTCACAGAATTCCCCCAAAGCTCTCCTATTAGCAAAGGCTATTTGAACAAGCTTGGCTGGAAAACAAAATCTAGTTCAGGTCTTTTTTTTTTTTTTTACCTGCAGTGCTATTTTAAGACCAGTTTTATGGTTACAGTTTAGGCAATGGCTAAAACGGAAGGGAAGAGTGCTACAATATTTCATAAAGTTTATGTGCCTTGCTCATAACTCTCTCTCATACCATGATATCACCATGGCCTCATGCATTTGTAGTGACACCTTGACATCAGCCTTGTAAAAGTGCATCTCAAATCTTTGAATAGAGGAAAAAAGGGAAGCTTCATTTTGGAAAAAGACACATTTTGAGTTCTATTGTTTTAACTATAGCTATAATACAATATAATCTCATCAATAGTAGTAATAGTGTCAAAATGTCTTCTGCTGATTGTCAGATCTGTAAATATGTGTCAGTCCAAGGTCAATCTTCATCAGAACAAAAAGTAGACCTGTCCTTCTGTGCCTTCCTCCCCATCATTCCACTTTCTCCACCCTTTCTCTCCTTCCTGCCATGAACATGAGCTTGCTTCCCCTGATCTCCACATGATTTCCTCATGCTATTTGTTACCCCTTCCCATACACAATTTTGTGACTCCGCCCTGCACACATTCAGGGAATAGACAACACCCTTGTTGTCCATGCTGCCGTTCTCCACCCAGCCCCACGTGCTATCTGCTTTGCACATCACTGTACTCAACAGTCAGTTTGTCCAACAAAGAGCTCATGTTACTTTTGCAGTGACTGGTGTCAAGCACAGCTCTTGTCCTTTTCCTCACTCACTGCCCCGGCATGGTGAGCAACTGTCAGCACTCAGCACATTCTGTGGCAAATCACTGGTATCCAGGAGGTTTTGTCACCAAAAGATACACCAGCAGGACTCCTATATTCAACACCAGCTGGCCAAGTCTAACAAAGATGCACGTTTGACATCCAGTTTTGCAACCCAGCTCCCTCCCCTCAATGCATGCTATTGCTACTCCAATCTCTCTGTAGACTTGGGGAGAATCTGATAGCTTTGGAAATACCTTCTTTTAACAGCATCTGGAGCTCTCTGGTTCTTACACTGCCTGGAAGACTGTGTCATATTTGCTGGATCAGATCCATGGTGTTTAAGACCTTTCTTTGGCAACAAATAATCTGCTTTGACAGTTCATCTTTTCACCTCTGTGTCCATTAATAAATGCATAAAGGAAATGTCAGGTCTTTTTTTTTTTTTTTTTTTAAAGGCAAAAATAGTATTTGCCTAAGTACATGTGATAACTGAGGAATATTATTTTTTTGCAAGTGCAACATATTCTCCAGTGTGTTTGTAATGAGTAACTTGTTATGGGGTGGAATCAGAAAAGTCTCACAAAGAAACTGTGCAGGAAAAAAAAAAAGCCTAGATGAGCAGCATCCCTGTGAACAAATAGCTATGTTTATACCTGTCAGGGGACAAAAGGTAAAAAGAGAAAAAAAAATGAGCCATTGTAGAACTGAAGGTCTCTATGTGATATGCAATGGACACCTGGTGACTCTTGCACATTGCTTGAGGGAATAGGAGATACAGACCAGTGGGATTCACGTACTTAGCTCAAAATGACTGATAAGAAGAGGTCTGCTTCTCCCATTCTGCTATTGATGTTAAGGATTACTCTTTGAGAGAGCAATTTACTTCATGTATATTAATCATTAGCTCCTTCTCTGGTACGTGCAGAAGTGGAGGGTCCAAACTCCAAGCAGTCGAGATGGTACCCAGTGGGGCACAAGCTGCAGCCACAGGCAGGGTTAAGCCCAATCACATTTTGGAACACAGGCCCAACACCAGGCCTGGTGCGTGTATGCATGTGCCTACAGGAGCATGGGAAACCACTCAGAGTGCAGCAACAGCGAGTTACCTGGTCCTTGAGATGACACAGAAGAAAACAAGATCAAGGCATTTTCAAAACAGCATATGAACAACCTCCAAGTTCTTCTGCCTGTGTTTTTTTAACACTCAATAGAATTGATGATTATGTCTTCACATAGGGAGACTTCCTCAACTCTGAGACCAAAAACCTACAAGCTTGCCCCAAAAACAGGGCTGGATGGAGTTCACCATTTCAGGCTTAGAGCAGCTTCATCAACCCACTACTTCAGCTTTAGTGTAAAGTATTCCTTCAGCTGTACTTAGATTAAAAAGTCTGAGCAAACCCAAATGCAGAGAAACCCTGGACTCACAGACCTTGTTTTCAGGAGCTCCTCAGGCTGTGTCCAGCTCCAAAAGCAAAGAGACACATTAGAGACTACAGTGGAGGAATGCCTGCCTGGGTACTCACACACAGACACAGCTCTGCACTAGATTAGCATAAAATAGCTGCATCTTCTAAGTCAGTGAATGACTAGTAGACTCCTAAATCACCCAAACAGAGCAACTCTTTCCTCACCCCTAGTCTTCTACTGACTTCTAGTCATCCATACATCTCCTCATCTAGCTCCTATAACACCCTGAGCCCATCAGTTACTAAGTTGGTGAAGCTGCAGGTAATTAGCTCCCAGGTACACGTGATTGCCTAAACTACTTTTGCCCACTGGCTTGCATTAACTGTTGAGGTCACTATCTGCCTGGCTTGGATGGGCCCCGCCTGGAGCACACCCCAGTGGGACCTGGAGATCTGAGCTTCCCTCTGAAAGCGTTTCCCAGACCTCTGTCCAGAGCTTGCCAGGCACCTGTTTACATCACTGAGTTGATTGATCACAAGGTGATTGATCACAACAAGGCATCTGTCACCTTTATATTGCCACAAGTGTTCAAAACCAGACAAGACTTACTCTGGAAACCTGCCCCAGACTGGTGGCACGGTCAGCCCTGCCAGGTGGGAAAGGTGGCTCTCACCCTTCCTGAGCTCGGACCTGCTGCAACTCCTTATGTAATTTACTCCTCACAGAGAGAAATTCTGCGGCAGGCTATTTATTGCTCGTTTTGCAGTCCCATGAATACATCTGTAAACTGAGAAGTTACTGTGGTTGCTGATGATATGATATATTGTGGGAGTGGGCCAAGAAGAGCCCAGGAAATTAACTGGCTTTGTGAATGTTGTTTATTTATTTATTGTATTTTTTAAACACCCTTTTAGGATGTAGAAGATTCTTAATACAGGGACCGTTGGTATATTAACCTCACATTTTTGCTACTGAAAGGACTCTCTAGTCTGACTTCTACAGGAGATGTTTTGACAACAAAACCGTGCAGCTATGATTAGCCTGATAAAAGGGAGCCACAGTTGGAGTATTGATGGTATGTGCATCTAGGATCTAGTTACAAAATAGGCTTTTAACCACATTCTCCCTTGTGAATTCATGTTATCAGAGGCCATCTTAAAAAAAAAAACCAAAAAAACCCCCAGACATTTCTTTTTCATTTTACATGGGTATGTTTCTTGTATTTCTTTATGTTTATGAAAAATGAGACATTAATAACCTTGACCAGAACCACACACTGAGCAGACAGACATTGTGCAAACTTCCTTACTTAGCTTCACTAACCCATGGCAGTGCAGAGACCAGGAGCAGCAGTGAATCTTTTTAACTAGAGGGAACTATTGGATCCCATTGTGGTTTCGTGAGGGAGTCCAGAAGGATTGTATTGAGACCAACAGACTTTTCAAGCTTCTTTTTTTGATCTAATTTATTTTGAGACTACATTTTCAGTGCTGATTAGCTAGTGTACTATATCATTGCACTGCCTAACCCCAAAAAACAACCCTGACAAACAATTAACAATAGAAACACCATTGTGGCAACAAGTGATGGATGGCTCAAGGGTGTAGCTTGGGCCTAGTCTTTGTTCAGAAGAAGGTTGCTGCTGCTAAATAAAGAAATGGGTAGTAAAAGGTGAGAGCGAACAGATCATATCTGGCATAAAACTATTTGCTCTGCTGGAGGGTATGTTTCCTCGTAGCAGCGAGCATCTCAGGAGAGACAGGCGAGCCCCATGGCTCAGGGCAGGCTACAAGTCAGAAACTGCCACGCACCAACCCTCCTTCTGCCATAGGCTGGGATGAAACAGTCTCTCAAGGTTTCTACTCTTCCACTGTGGGCGAAATATGGTGTCTGCTTGCCTGCAGGCTGGGTGGTGAGGGGTGACTGCTCTCTCCCAGGATGTACATTCAAGATTTGTACACAGCACCTGTAATTTCAGGCCTGCAGAGACCCTCTGCCTCACTCTGACCTCCCTCACTCCTTGGAGTTCTGCCACGAACGCCCAGCTGGGCATCCTGGTCTGTCTGCCAGCCTGTGCCCAGCAAGAACCACATCCCAGTCCAGTCAGGCTGCCCAAAGTCTGCTCGAAGGGCTGCTGATCACACACTGGGGTGCATTCCCCAGAAGCAGGGTCAGCTTGACTCTCCCAGCTGCCTCACACTCTCTCTCTTGTAGAGTCAAACGAAGGTGTTTGGAAAAGGCCTGCCGCTTTCCGATGATGCGGGCAACTGTGCTTCATGGAGTAGCAAAAACTGCCTCGTAAGTTCCCGCAAAAAGACCGCATAGTTCTTCCAAGAATCCAGAGAGCTGGTTTTTCACCTGCAGACATTTTATGAACCAGGAGCTCTGGGATTTGTTTTTAATCCTTTTAAGAGCACAGTCTCAAGTCCATTTCTATTGCCACAGGCAATTTCCTGATTCCTACTTTTCTGTCATAAATTTCTAATTGTTGTTCCAAGTTTTGTGTTAATTTATCAATTTGCCTATAACTTATTGCTGTACTCTGTTAAGAGAAATAGAATAATTTATCATAATGCCTCATATCAATTTTATTATGCAGATATTAGAAAGTAATAAATATAAAGATATAGTGTAAAAAACGAAGCTGGATATATATGCACTGTAAAACAGATGGTAGGTAAAGGTTAGTTACTACAGACCACTGGGAAGACCACATGGTTGGAAGGACCATTTAAGGTCTGCAGCATTTTAAACAGTGATTAAAATGTTTGAGAAACTTTGCCAAACAAGACAAACTACCCTTCTGTAATCTGCACAGGAATGTTATTTTATGTATGCTTCACATACACATGCACACATGCTCTCATATATCTAGGTCACAATTTTTTTAGGAACAAACAGAGTAAGAGAAAGTCATTGATTAGTCCAGTAAATTATTTATCTTCATTTTCTGAGGAGCCTTTGCCAATTTCCGCTCTTATTGAACCCTAAGACAACAATTTGCCCAGCCTTGACCTATCCCATACCCCTGTGCTGTCTTAAACAGCTGACTTGCTGAGGTTGAATTAGACAAAACATCTCTAGCTTCAGCATAAGAAATAAATTAAAAAAAAAAGTAAAAATAAAGCCTAAAGAGCTCCTGGACCATGTTTTATGTGCTAGGTCACCATAGTGGGGAATATGAACTGAAATTCTGAAGCAAATTTAAAATGACCTCCCAGTTGTTTTAGTTCTCAGAGGTTTGCTTTGGGGGTAGATTTGTTCTTTGGAAAGCAGGTTTAGTTTCAGGATGAGACTCCTGAGACTGTTTGTGCCCATTTCTGCTCAAGGACTATTGAACCAACATGACCAATTGTACTAACAGCAACAAAAAAAGCAGCAACCCCCACCTCCACTGTGTGTCCCTGAGTTCTCTTCAGCAGCAGCTCCAATGCTCACCTGCAGTATTTTGGTGATTGCTTTGAATCGCCCTAGCCCTTAGGAGCCCAAGTGGTGGATCAGGACATCATTGTATGGAGCTATATAGGGAGCAAAAATTAAAAACCTTCATTCACAAATTTGCACAGGCAAAATACGTGCTTTGGTGACTGGCTGCAATGATGGGAATGATGTGCAAAGGGGACAGTGCACTGAGCACATCCACTTTTCCTTGCAGAACTGATAAAACTTCTGTTATACTGCTGCTTCATGCAGGACCATGCCACCTTGCCTAAACCGCTGGCCTATATACCTCACAAGGTGAACATCTCAATATGTATTTGCTGCAGGAGCATGTTTTGTGCAGGGTACACCGGTCCTCCAAAACCCTCTGGTTGTTACACACCTGTCCCCATTGCTTCCCCACACACACAGCCAGGAGTGCAGGGCATAATGTCTGGGGCTGGGGTCACTGTTAGCATCAACACAACATGTTCCTTGCTGATCTAAGGAGATGATAGACAAATGCAAATTGGAATAATGTCTTTCTGCCTATGGCACTTTCCTTTTCTGGGGGGTTTCCCTCCCACCCAAAGAGGACAGCCCTAAGCCTTGAATTTACTTCTCATGAATATATGCTGCCTTATATTCACGCGTATAGGTTGTGCGCTCTGGCTTGTGTCTGGCGCTGGGCGCTTTATTCCACTTGAGGTTGCAAAAGGCTCGGCGCAGCTGCTCCCGCCGCCCCTAAACGCCCTGCAGGTGCCGGGGGCTGCCCGCCCTGCCCGCGGCTGCTGCCCCCGCCGCGCCCACCAGGTGGCGCCCTGACAAAGAGTTTGCGAGCAGCGCGGGCTGGGCCCCGCCCGCGGGGCTGGGGGCTGCTGCACCCCACCGACCCCCAAATTTAATTTCGTTCTCCGCTCAGGGCCTGGGGCCGGCCGGCCGCTGGCTCCGGCTGCCCGTGGGAAGGACGGCCCGGCCCCGCCCGCGGTGAGAGGCTGCCGTGCGTAAAGGTGATGGGGAAGCATCTGCTGCAGCGGGAAACGCTGAGCGATGGAGAGGGGGGGACCCCCCTCCCTGCCCGGGCACTCGGCAGTGACAGGCCCTCCAGGACTGCCGCCCGCCCCGCCGGCCGCCCCCGCCGCTCCGACCCCGCTGCTGGGGTGGTCCGGGGGAGCGGCGGGGCCGGGCGGGAGCACCGGCGGGGTCGGGCCGCCGCTCCGCTCCGCTGGCTGCTCCGCCAGAGGGGCTTCAACCCGGCTTCCTAGGAGGGATCCTCAGAGCCTTCCACTGGGTTTTTTTGTTTGTTTTCAGAAAAACACTATCAGCAGAACAATTCCCGCACCACACCCCTGTTATCATTTAGGTAACCTCCCTGTTTGAAATATTTTAAGTGGATAATAAAATAGTCACCATATCCGTGTAAATTCCCGCAACGAGGAGCCGGGATACTCCTCTCGGCCGAGCCGCCCCCCCGCGGCAGGAAGGCGGCTCCGCGGAGCGCCCCGGCAGCCGCAGCTGCCTGATCCCCCGTGGGGTCGTCCCCGGCGCAGCCAAATCCTGCAGACACCTGATGGGAGCCCACTGCTACGCAAGGGCCCGGCGGGACACCCGGCTGCGAGCGGCCAAGCGTCCCTGTCTCTGTCATTAGAAGGATCGATCAAAAAATAAGCGGAGTGGGCACCGCAGGTATATACACAGGTTTTGGGCAACACAGGGCTTTTTCCTTGCCCGCGGGTGGCCGGGGGGCCGTCGGTGCCACCCCTGACCCGCCCCGGTGCGGGACAAAGCGGCGCTCCCGAGGATGCTGCGGGCTGCCCGGGGCTCACCCCGCCGCGCCGGTTCATCGCGGCTCGGAAAACCGGGAGGGACAGTATCAGCACGTTAGACGGGGGGAGGCAGAGCGAGGGGAGGAGCGTCGGGGCCGGGGCAAAGGCATAAAACCGGCCCCAGGTGCTCGGCAGCCCCGGCGAACGGGCGGCTATCGCGGAGTAAAAACTTCAGCCTCCCTCCCCTGTGCCGGCCGGCGCGGAGCAGCGCGGGGTGCGGGCGGCCCCATGCCGCCCGGCGGGCCGGGGCCAGCCCCGGGGGCACCCCCCGGTGACACCCCCCGGAGCCCCTGCCGCTTTCCCCCGGGCCGTGCCCGCCGGAGGAGCCGCGCTCTCCGCCCGAGGAGGATCTCTGTGAGCCTCCTTGCAGGCAGGTGATCTGTCTGCCATTCCTTGTTACCCTTCTTCCCACCTCCCCCGCCTTTCTTCCCCCCCGGCTGGACAACTCCCTCCTTTGGAGAACACGCCCAAGTAGCTGAAGAAGAGAGAAAGGGAGGAAAGAAAAAAAAAAGGGGGGGGGGGGGGGGAGAGAGAGAGGGAGATAGTTAACATTGAACCTGGGGGGAGCGCCCGGAGCCGCTGGCGCTCAGGAGGATCCCGCAGCCCATACATTGCCAGCAATAAAGCGCTACGTGTGACAGGCATACAAATCCGGGAGCGAGGGGAAAAGAGAGCGAGAGGGGCAGGCGGCCGGCCGGAGCGGAGAGCCCCGGCGGGGGGCCATGGTGAGTGCCCGGCGGGGCTGGCCAGCGCGCAGCGGCGGGCGGCGGGGGGCGCGGCGGGGGCTGCCCCTGCCCCTGCGGGCCGGGCTGCCCTGACCCGCGGCGGCTCCGCCAGCCACGGCCCCGGGCCCGGAGAGCGGCAGGCATCGTTTCGCATGTTGGGCTGAGACACGGCAAGCAAGGAATATGAACAGGAAAACAAGGCGCTGGATCTTCCACATCTTCCTGAGCCTGGGGATCGTGTACATCAAGATCGGGTAAGTAACTTTTTCTTTCTTTCTTTCTTTTATAACAATTGCGCTCTCTGTCGCTCTCAGACTAACCTGCCCAGACCTGTTACTATTTAACTCGGGAAGTCTCAAAAAAAAAAAAAAATTATGATGGTGGTGATCACGAGTATTTCTTAGAAGACAGGTAGAGCCCCCGCACCTCTGAGCCACCCTCGGGGGCGCAGCCTCCGGCCGGGCGAAGTGGCGACCCCGGCGGCGTGCGGGGCCGGGGGGGACCCGGGGAAACCCCCCGGGGCAGCCGGCCTTTCTCCGCCCCAGGCTGCGCTCCCCGGCGCGGGGTGCCGCGGCCGCCCTCGCCCGGCTCCCCGCACGCCACCTGCCGCCGCCCACAGCTCGGGGCGGGCCTCGGCTTCCCCGCACGGCACCGCCGCCCGCACCGGGAGGGGGACGGGCAGGGAGGGCGGCGGGTCTCCGGTCTCACAGCATCGCTGGCCCCGGCCCCTCCAGGTGTGCCCGGCTGCGGGGGGGAGGCGGCGCAGCCCTGGGGCAGAGAGCGCTGGTTGTCCCCCTTCCCTCCCTCTGACTGTTCAACAGGAGAGCGAAAACCCTCCCAGTCCCTTGCCTATGCGTGGCCTGGGCACGCAAAGCTGCTGCATGCACTTTAATTTACGAATGAGGAAGTTGGGTCCCGTTTTGGCAGGAGCCCACGTGTTCCTTATCTCCTGCTTTGCCTGCAGAGAGAGGGAGAGGGAAGCGACAGGGGGAAAAGGCGGGTGCTTTCCGGGGGCACCTGCCAAAGCTGGGCCCTGGAGCATGGGAAGGCGGCGGGGTGCTGTGTCCACCTCTGGCATGAGCCTCCCCGCAGCCACCCCTGGTGTCTTGTCGTTGCAGGGGTTTTTCCTCTGTGGTGGCCCTGGGAGCCAGCATCATCTGTAACAAGATCCCGGGTCTTGCCCCCCGGCAGCGGGCAATCTGCCAGAGCAGGCCTGACGCTATTATCGTCATCGGGGAAGGGTCCCAGATGGGCATCAACGAGTGCCAGTTCCAGTTTCGCAACGGGCGCTGGAACTGCTCTGCCCTGGGAGAGAGGACCGTCTTCGGGAAGGAGCTGAAAGTGGGTACGTTGCCTCTCTGCTTGATGCTGACCAGCTCCCACTCGCATGACAGCAAAAGGGGGGTGCGTGGGAAGGGTCAGTGGCACAGCTGTTGGTGTTGGGAAAGACCAGCCAGCTCACAGACCTAGCTTGGGCCAGCCAAGGTATGACCGTCACCTCGAGTGCGTTCACCTGGATGCTGTGGCTGTTGTTACCACCATGACTGACGTCTGTCCTTCCTCCTAGTAGGGTACCTGCCGCGGCCCTCGCTGTGGCTCAGGAAAACACTTTCACATGCGTTAGCCTCCACCACAGTATTTCAGTGTCCTGCTCTCAAAAATCCTTTCTGAAAGATTTTCCGTCTGTGTGCACAGGACGGGAGCCTTATCCATGAACTTAAGGACGAGAAAAAGGTGTTTGATTCTCATTAAAGGTAGTGGTCAGAGACCGAATGCTCAGCGGGGTTAGAATTACATTTCTGGGGTGCAGGCACCTCACCAGTGACACTGGCCTGATGCTTGTACCTGTGAAGTCCAGCAATCAATCTCATTATAAGAGATTCCCACCACATAAAATAGTTCTTCTATAGCAACTGTATCTAGTGCCCTCTCTCCCACCAGAAAGAACGGGTGTGTTCTGGTTTGAGATGTCAGGGCATTTACAAAACCTGTCCCATTCAACAGGCAGAAGATCCCATTTCCAGTTTCTATTTTTTTCAGTTATTGCAACAGTACAAAATACTTTGAAATTCTTAACTAAACCAGCAGGAATACACAAACACAAATACCGGAGGAAACAGAGCTGAGGTTAAAAATCTCATACCCCTGTACTGCAAAACACATAGTAGTGGAGCTTACTCAATGTTTGTTGATTCCACAGCACTTAAAATACAAAGAGCAAGGAAAAGTCTTTTCCAAATATAGGTATAGTCATTTTTAGAGGCATCATTGAAAGCTAATCACCCACAGTATGGCATTCCACATCCAGAAGTCGAAGTTGGGATCTGTGGTTTCAGCCTTGAGGTCTTTCTCCCTCCTCCCCATCTAAAATGCAGGCACAAAACCCCAGAAAATCAGTCAAACCATGTTTAGCATGGTATAAACCACGGATGCTTCATGAGAACAGATGAAGTGACTGAGGACAGAAGCTAGAAGAGCCCCAAGTAGTTGTACAGCACCTGTGCCTGGCTTCTAGCTTGTTGGGAAACCCTCTGGACTGGACTGGCTCCAGGTACCATTTAGTCATGTGTGGACAAATGGCAGGATATGGCCCTCGTTCCTTGCATTCTCATGAAATGCAGAGATACAGCATTGCTGCTTTGCTCTGGAACTCCTGAGAACACCTGGCATTAACTCAACATATATTTTATCACATGTGTGCATGCTGATATGTGTATTTTCCAAAACTTAGAGATATTTAAGGGAAGAACAGAAAGAGAACAAGACAACTAAATTTGAAAGCCCTGTGTGAGTTACCAATATTTCAACACCTTTGATAATCAAACAGAGTGAGTCAAGTAGGGAATGTAAAAACCACCCTGCATGACATTGTGAAACATCTGAAAATGGACCATTTATTCAGATTAGATCATTGTTTCTATTCCTTGAGCTGAACTGTTCCTGTCAGTGTTTGCCACTTATGTCAGTGAAGAGTCCATTTGGATGGCTGACAGGTTTGGGCTCATTTAGTCTAAGAGTAACATTTCCTTAAACATAAAATGTGAGAAGGATTTCTTCTTCTCCCAACAAATCATAAAACTGCAGAGTTATTGTGGTCTGTTGTATAAACATGCAGTTCCTCCCCCTCTCCCAAAATTGAATTATTTAGCTAGCGGGTTATATATAGGTCCTTTTAAAGAAAGTCAATATTAAAGGAAGCAGACTTTGATCTGCCTTTGAGGTGATAACTCTTAATACATTCTATCTATCCATTATGAGGCTAAGATGGATAGGGCAAGTTCATCATTGGTTTCGGAACACAGTCAAGGGTTGAATGGCATCCAAATTATAAAACTCATTTAAAGAATAACCAAAAACTTCAAATTTAAACAGGTTATACATTTACATTTGAAAATAAACTTTGATAAAGATCACACAGGTTTATAGTGAATTTTACTCGCACATAAGACATGCCTGGTGTCTCAAGGATAAAAATACTCAGGCCCTCAAACACCTTGAAATACTATAACGTAACCACTCCTGCTCAGGTTGTCTCCTTGTACTTCTACTTCTTGCCTATCAGCATGTATAGAAACCTAGAATATCTGACACAGCTCATCTTTCTATGGCTATAAAGAAAAAGCATCTCTTTCCTACATTTCTCTCTCTTTCCCTAAGATCTCTGTGTCCGGGTGTGCTCTAGGTTACCATTCAGAGAAATAAAGGCTAATATTTCACTCTGATTAAAAAGGGTAAAACCTGTGTGCCATAAAGCCGTAAGTCAAATTTGGTGCCCTCGAACAGGAGATCAGTCCTGTGTGCCCTACCCTAAAAAGGAAAGACAGAGAGACGTGTGACATGAAGGACCGTTTACCCTGTAGGGCGTATTTTAAGGTTACTGTGCACAAGAACAATCCAGGTTAACATTAGGGATATTGTACCCCTGTAGCTTTTTTAATTAGCAGCAACACCTCTAGATTCTCAGTCCTTTGACACGGTGTGTATTATAAAATACTATTCAAACAGCAACTAATACATTAGTACCTTTTATAGCATTCAAAGACTGATTATATTTCTCGGCCAATTGCATCCGTAAAGTTATTGCCTCGGAAGTACGCAGGGCACCTTTGTCTTGCCACTTGCAATAAAGTCAGTGGGCCACACGTGACCTCATTCCTCTTTCTCTATTAGAGGCCTTTGCTCTGCCTCTGGAGTGGCACTGATGTACTTGCTCTATGATTAGGATATGACTTCAGAATGACAGTAATGTGGCTTGCCTTGCTACTGCACTGCTGAACATGTGTGGCGAGCAAAGTCTAATATCAATTTGGGAGGATGTGCTTAAGTAACTCTTATGCTAATAGGATTTGCCTGTGTTAGTTCATACAAATAAGTTCCCTTGGATACTACAGAACTATTTGCTAAGCCATGATTTTGATGGCACACCAAGCTAAATCTCTTCAAAACCAGGTTTCTTTACTTTCACCTTTACCGGGTAATCTGTTTTATGAATGTTATGCAAATGTACCGAAATTATTTAAATTCTCTTGTTGACACTGCATGGTGATTCAGGAGGCCTAAGTTCTCCTCGTGGCTCTGCTGTTGTGTGGCTGAGGGACCCTAGCACTCTTTTCCTCTGTGTTTCTCTTTTCCTATTTTTAAAATGGCAACAGGGATACTAGCCTTGGTGATGCACTTTGAAATATGTAGAAGGAAAGCATCAAACAAAATTTTCCTGTTGTAATCTGTAGCATGTGTGGATCTGCATTTTAACAAATTCACATATAATCTGTCTTCCAGTGCTAGTTTAGTTGTTGAGTTGTAGTTAACAACCATTTAAATTCACCCATGCTTCATATGGTATATTTGTAACCACAGACTTGAGTTTCCAGCTCGTTATAGCATGTTTCCAACCACCACACAGCATACACTACCTGTTTCTTGTGTCATTTTATCTAGTTTGTCCTTCAAAAGAGAGATTCTTCCCTACTGACATACTGTGGATATCTTATCGTGACAGCTGGTGACAATAGTGCCAATAACATGAAGAGAAATAACAGAGTAAAAGTGACATCAGTTTACTCCAGCTGAGGACTTGGTCCAGTTACGACAGGAAATGATAAGAGTCACAGTCAAGATCAACACAAGGGTTTTTTTCTAGACAATTCTGTAGACATCTTATTAATAATGTAAAGTCACAAAGAGAATTTTTAAAATAACCATGGAGATGATGCAATGCTGCAATCATGGACATTTTTAAAAACAAACATTTGTTACAGTGGTCAGCGGCTCTGTTCCTGAAGATGGCCACAATCAAAAACAAGGTTTTAAAGCAGGATAGGCAAAAAATCTCCTGCCCATCTCTCTTCAGGTGAAATGCGGTTCAAGCCTAAACATCTGAGCAACCAGGGATGCCTTTAATAGAATCTGAAAATCACATTTGGGCTCTGACGGATCACAGCAAGAGTAGGTGCTATGGCGAAAGCCTTTCATCAGGTGCCTGAGTAGCCCATTTTGCAGTGTGCAGCCTTATGAACAGGTAGTTAATAATAACTTCGCTGTTTGTGATAATCACAAGCCAAGCAGTAACTATCTCAAATAATTGCCTTAGGATATGCATACATTTCATGGTACCTAGAGGACAGCACCATATCGGCATCATAGGGTAAAAATAAAAAACTATGTCCTTTTGTCATAACTGAGCAGCACTGCCACTATTAAATAAGACTTCCTAAGTAAAAATAACACAAACTGTTTCACTGCATCTCTACAAAGTGACACAGCAAAGTGGAAACTTGTTTCAGTGCAGATCTATGAAAAGAAAGGCACTATAGCCTTGCAGAAGCTGTCATGGACCCTGCATGGGAGAGGATGAAGGGAATCAGCCAAGGGCTATGAAGATGTGTGGTGGTCCCCAAAGAGCATTACAGCAAAAATGGTTTCAACCAAGTTTTCATCCCGGTCTTACTAAAATCCACCAATTCCTTGGTTTCTTTTACACCGAAAAACTTTTCAGTATCATCACCTTGATGCCTTCATCCATCTGACATTACTCATGTGAATAAGGAAAGCTGAAATCAAAACGAGAATCCACGTGGACAAACTAGTCTTAAAACTTTTGAGCATAGCAGGACAAGTCAGCACCTATGTATGTTGTGCATAATGCCTTTGACTCTGGGATCATTACAGATGTACCCAAATGTACACATTAAAACAGAAGAGGCTGTTAGCTTTCCTTTATGCAGTACACTGTTAGCTCTACACTGCTCACTGGACTGAATTTAGCAGTGATTTATTTTCCATATATTAGAATAAACTTTTCTATAGCTTCAACAACGTAAAGGAAGAGGGGACATTCCCACTCTTGCCTATTGAAACAAATGAGAACTATCCCAGAAGCCAAACTCTTAACTATATTATTCAGTAGCTATCAGGAACTCTCTCTTTTGCTACCATGCAAAAGAGAAAAAGGTCTAGCTTATTCTTCTATCTGGTCTGGTAGAGTTAAAAGAAAAATAATAGAGTAAAACTTCATTTTGTCACCGTGTTAAAGACAAACACTTTTGAAAACATGCTGGTACGAGTGTGTTCAAGAAAGGATTTAATCTCCAATAATTTTCTAGAGCTTTTTGATTTTAAATACTGGTGTAGTCTCTTGTGTCAGGTTCTAAAGTCTGATTCTTTGAATTACAAAATAACAGACCAAGTAAACACCCACTGGTAGATCATCATGAAAATGCTGCTGTTTTCATATTGCATGGAAGATTACCTGCACAAGTCTGTGGGAAACTGGGTTCTAAGTGCTGCTGCACTGTTCAATGTGGTCAATATTTAGAAGAAGGATTGATAAATACTCTGTTTTCTGAACTAGTGGTGTTAGGAAATGCCTGAGATACAGAGAAAAGAAATGTTGTAATTAACAGGAGTCTTGCTATCTACTCAAGCAGGGTCAGGATTTGCATTTCTGTGCTAAGTTTCCAGCCCTTACAACCAGTTTTAATGTCAGTATCTTGCATGAGAACAGTTATTTGCAGGCAAAACAGCGCCCAGGCTGAAATATGGCCTGAACATCCAAAACCTAGCATGCTGCTTTATGCCAAAAAGTCAATCTTTTTCAGCAGGGACTGTCACAGTAAGATAAAACATTGCCCCAAGGTCACTGCAGTTGGAATTCCCATCAGAAGGTTTTCATACCTGCCTTCAGATGTGTCTTGTGAGTACATGTTTCAAAGAAACAAAAAGATTACATTTCATTAGAAAGGTAGAAGAGCTATCTCCTATTGCAGGGTCAGTATGTGGGGTTTTCTACAGTAAGGCAGTGGTGTGGAGGGATCAGAGCTGTCTGAAAATTGGAAACTGTTGTTTGAACTCCAAAATACTGGCTGTAATTTTTGTAATGTGCATGGCTTGAGTAGTAACTTTATGTTTAAAGGGGGTAGTTGCAAAAATAGTCATTATACCTGGAGTGTTTCCTCTCCAAAAATTTCATGTGTTGATGAAACAAACTTTAGCTTGTGAAAGTGGGCAGCGACTAAAGTCTCAAATGCCTCTTAGAGCACCTCTACTTATTTTATTTATTGGTACTAATCTTTGCAAAGAACATGCTGCCGATTTATAGGGAACTGTCATTTTCAAGTAAGTACAATATTTTAAGGCACCAAACCCCTCAAAACTTTGAACCATTACAGAAGGGAGAAGAAAAATAGGAAGGGGATACTTAAATGATTTTTTTAAGCTACCATTTTTATTAATCACATATTCTAGGTTAAAGAAAGATAAAAATAAAAAGCCTGCAAGCCCATACATAGTCTACCAAGAAAGGAGGACGTACACCCCAAAGTAGGCAGAGGATGAGTTCTGTTCTTTGTTTTTCCTAGCTATGAGTTATGACCTCTATAGAGAGATGTGAAGTAATGTTAGCTATGGCACATAATTGGCAACGTACGTTGTATTTTCCATCTTTATATTTTCACAATCATATTTCAGCTCATGTCACTGCAGATAACTCCCTCTCTGACCCTTTGGCTTTAAATAGCAGAAAATACAACCCATGTTTTCCAGTGAGATAAATAGAAATTTGTCTTTTTTATTTCACAGCTTAGTCAATTTATGAGGGGGACTGATAGGGTGGGCCAAGCTATTTAGAAACATACTTAGATCCTGAGAGGTGAACTGCTGAGCACCTACTGACTTCCTGCAAGTAAATCCACTCTGTATCTTGCGGGCTTAGGTCCTCTTTCCCATGCAACACTAAGTTATTGTGCTTCTTTTTAAGACTAAGTTCTCATTTATGATCAGTGTGGATGAAGCTTTTTACAAACTGTTCAAATTTTAAGATTAAACTTAAAAAAATTAAGTTAGCTACATTGAAACCAGAATGCAGACCACTCTTTGCAGCTGATACACAGGCAGACCACTTGCTGATCAGCCAAAGCCCAGTCCCACAAACATTTCTACACAAGAGCAAAGATACGTGTGTGAGTGTTTGTAGGATTAATGCTCCAAGGTTGCATGAGTTGTATATAAGTATGCTCAGTGTTAGGAGAGCCACCTGTGCTGGTAATATTTATATTTTCACTTACTTGTGATAATCTTAGTGCTTCCCCTGATGACATCTGACACTCTGTGGTAGTGGTTGACTGTGCAGAGCTCAGATACAAAGTTAAAGACAGCTTGGGATTGTCACATGCCATCCAGTGAAGGGTCTAAAGACAGGACTCCAGTACTTTGGAGGACGATTTGCATCAAAAGAGCAGAGCTGCAGAAATATTGGGAGCCACGGACACCAAGCTATCTGCCATCAAAGCAAATGGAGCTGCAACACACAGCACACCTTATTTAAGACCAGAAAAAAACAGAAAGAGCAGGGAGATATTTGTATCTGACATATGAAGAAAAGCCTCTGTGTTCATATAGCACTTGAAGCACTTGTCTAGGCTGAGGACAGCCCCGGGGTCTGGATGGGGGGAGGAGAGCCAGGCATACATTGATGCCCACATCCCACTTCCAGGTTGAGTGTTGATGGGTGGCACTGCTGGGGACAGGCGCAGGGAGTGCCTCTCCCCTCCCCACCAGCCCCAGCACATCTGCACTGAGCTTGAACATCGCTTACGGCAATACAGCGGTTACACCTGGAAATGCTGCCATGCTATTAGATCACCAGCCTTGTAACTGACCAGAGTAACCTCTGAAAGACTGCTAGATTCTTTTCTGACGTTTCTAATGCTTGGAGTTTAGCTCTGGTGTGTGTTTAGCCCCTGCTTATTCTAGACAATGAGAAGAACATGTCATTCAGGAGCTAAAAGGACAGCTTACAATTCTTGTACACATATAGCCAACTCCCTCCTTTTCTCCACAACTCCTGTAGGTCTCAGGCAGCCGTCATTCTTTCTTTTGCCAGTTTACTCATCACAAGTGGTTTTATGCACCCTTACATGTCACTGGCTGGAAAAGCCTCCACAAAAATCTCTTAAGTTGACCCAACATCAGGATCTGCTGATCTGTTGATACCAGATCATGATTTGCACCAATGCTCCACAAAGATCAACAATGCATATTCATTATATGCATTTTAAAATTAATTTTTTACTTCTTTTTCAAATCTTTAAAAAAAACAGATTTTAATCCAATTGCAGTTTATGGATGGATTCAGTAGGAACTGAGTGCAAGAAGAGTTAATTCCTAGGTCTCCACCCAACGCTTCTAGCGAATGGTTCAGAAGATTGTTCAAGAGACCGTTTGAGTAGCTCATGCCAATGAGTACATTTCATATAAACTTTCTTCAAAAGGTCTTTTCTGATCTCACTGCTGAAAACATACCAGTTCACTTTTCCAGCCACTGTCTGATCTTTCTAACCATCTAGAGAAGGTAATGACTGCAGATTAAGGTTTTCTACACCCTTTCAGTTATACAGAAGAGTGAAACCCTTGATGTTACCATCAGCCTACTGACTAACTATTTTTGCTAGGAAAGAAGCATTTTGCTTATTCTGGTCATTAGCCAAAGTGGGCTCTCTGTCTCACAAGATGTGATGCATTGCTGCCAGTTCTGTTCTTTCCTTACCCTATCTTTTGTACCATATCTCCTGCTTTGCTAACTTTTGTCGTCCTGACCCAGAAGTGCTGTTCCCACCTATGAAGTATTTTGTGATGCTACAGTCACCATCACCTGCAGCTTAAAGTAAATATGAGAGAGTCTCAGTATTGTGTTGATATCAAAGCCTGACCTTTTTCTAACACTAAGATCTTGAATTTTTTACTACTAAATTTTCAGAGTGAAAGTAAGGCACAGGTCTAAGTTGGCTGTCAGAATTGATGAGGTTACACCTTTCATCCTACCCATATTTTGAGATTAGACTGCATGTGGAGCAGTACTTCCCCAGTGAGCCTGCTCTAGAGCATGAGAAGAAGCTCAGAGGAAACAAACTTGCCTGCAAGGAGCAGCTGCCTGAGCATACCTTGTTAAAGCAGTGTTTCCCTCTGAGATTCTCCAGGCATTTCAACTGCCTGCTAAAATCAGAAGTAGAGCAGTAGTATTTGTTATTGAAAAGTGGCAGGAAAACACATGTTCTCATGTTATCCCATTTGGTTACAAAAACCCTATTACACTGTTTTGGTATCTAAAGCACTGTCACAGAAGAGGCTCAGAATGAAGTAAGCCTAGCCCTGCCCTGTATGCTGATGTTTCTATGAGCCAGACAAGGGTAATGAAGCTTAAAAAAGTGAATCATTTAAGGAAAACAGGGATAGTTCAACGCAGACATGACAAGCCTGTGCCACTTTATCAATACTGCACAAGTGCCAAGGTACTTCCTACCTCGATCAATTCCTCCAGACACTTGCTTTGTTTACCTTGTAATCTGCTAACTTTTAGTTTTAAAAAGCTGCTAAACATTTCCCCCAAACAAGACAAACTTATAAAATAACTTAATTTGTGTAATATATTTTATGATCAAGCTTGACACTGGATTCTGATTCTGCTTGTGCTAGTTTTATACTCCCTGCGTTGAATTCTTCTCCCCTCTAAGAAACAAAAAAGCTGCTGAGTCTTTACAGTGTTGAGTGTGTCCGATTAAAATGATCTCCCAGTTGAAAACAACTTGTGCTAGGTCAGAAATCATGCAACCAAAGGAAAACCAGAACCAGATTCAAATTTCAACTCAAAATATTTTTTTGCTGCTGTCCCATTTTTGCTGCTTCATGAAACAGAAATCTAGTGTAATGCGTTGCCCCTTCAAGGAGGGACCCTCTGAATGGAAAACCCAGGACTGCTCATTGTACCTTCCCCCGTTTATCAGTGCATTTTTTCATAGTGTTGTACTTAAAATAGTGAGGATGTTGTTGAGGATAAACTGGAGGAGGAACTATAAAGATGGCCTGGCTGGTCCTGGTGGGACCCCACTTCCACCTGCCTCCTCTACTCTCCCCACGCAGCCACACAGAGGCACTGAGAGTACAACTCCAAATACACCTAAAGCCTGGGATTTCTATCCCATGTTCAGATTTTCATGAAAAGCCACTAGTTCTAGAAAGCCTCATCTGCAAAGTCCACAGTCCTAACAATTCAACATTTTATGATTTTTCTTTTTTTAAATACAGGAAAACAAGAAATCCTTTGAGGAACTCTGATACTGGACTATAATTTCCTCAATAAACACAGTGCATAGCAGTATCAATGGGAATATTGCCTATGCTAATAAAAGCATATTAATAATAAAAATAAAAGGGCACAAAGTTGCCTGTTAACAGGTTTTGATTATGTAATCTCATTTTCCATTTTACTTCCTTGCCATAAGGAAGTGAATATTTTTCATTAAAAGAACGATTTAGTGACAAGTACAGAAATCTAGATCATGTATGTGAAAGGGATGTAGCTGAGAATGAAGTGCGTGTTAAGATTTCTTTCCCAAGTGATTATTTTATTGTGAAATCCAATAAACAGCAGAAATGTGCTTGTTTCATGTATAATAAAATACTGCCAGCAGTTGAAGTCTGCCAGAACTTAACTGGTGGGTTTTTGGAGAAAGGAAGCTGATCTTCCCATCTGTCCTCTCCTAATTAAGAGCCGATTCTGATCCTATTGATGCAAGTGTAGATTTTGTCATTGTAGAAATAAGAGTAGGGGGTAAGTTCTTAGGTTGGGAGATCCAAGAATTTTTAAAGGCCTTTTTTTTTTATATACATGAGCAACCTCCGCAAACCTCCTTATGTTTTGAAAGGGCCCTCTCTCAGCAGAACTGGTTCCAAAAGCCTCGCAGATCCCATATGATCCACATGTGGGAAATCCACACACCAGAATGCAAGAAAGCTTCAAGAAGATAAATTAAATCATAGATTTGAAGTGAGAACACCCCCCAAAAAACAGAAGCCTGTCATTATAGCCATATTGCACAAAATAATACTGGCTTAACGACTTCCTCACAGCCCTCTGGTGAGGCTGTTACTTTGCCTTGCTTTTGTCATGGTACCTATCATTGTTCCATCCTGTGAGAAATTTTGAAATTAAAACCAAAACTTATTTCATTTGAGTCTGCACAAATGTCAATGTTGAAAACTTAGAGACGCCTACAAAGTGAAAAAAATGTTCCAGTTCAGTTAAAATATTTTCAGAACAAGATTTCTAACAGAGGTTGTATTCCTGTGAAAATACCTTTTAGTGCGGAATTGAATTTCTAAATAAAATCCCATTTCTGAGCTGATTTTTAAAAAAGATGAATATGGATGTTTTAGCAATTTCACCCTCAATTCCACCTATCCCCTTCCCTTCCCTTCCCTTCCCTTCCCTTCTCTTTTTTTTTGTCTTTCTTTTTGAGGTAGTGCATTTGCCACCCCACACTTTCGCTATGAATAGTTTAGTCTGACTACTTCTATTACCATCTGGAAATATATATATATACACAAAGTTGCCTAAATAATACTTTATCTCCTACTACCTTATGGAGAGCTATCATTTTAGAGAGTGAACATCCAGAAAAATCAATACTTAGAAAAGTAGAGACCTGCTTATGCCTGCAGATTTACAGCACTTCCAATAATAGCCTTCTGATGTTTGCACTGCAGGAACTTGCCTATCTTTTTCTAACTAATGTCACCATGTTGTATCATGTATTTATGGCACTGTTTTAATTTCAGGTAGCAGAGAAGCAGCATTCACATATGCCATCATTGCTGCTGGAGTAGCACATGCAATCACGGCTGCCTGTACACAGGGCAACCTGAGTGACTGTGGTTGTGACAAAGAAAAACAAGGACAGTACCATAAAGAGGAAGGATGGAAATGGGGAGGCTGCTCTGCTGACATCAGATACGGAATAGGATTCGCCAAAGTGTTTGTGGATGCCCGGGAGATTAAGCAAAATGCAAGGACGCTCATGAACCTGCACAACAATGAGGCCGGGCGGAAGGTAAGTACTTCTGCTCTCCCCCAGACATGGCTGTCTCTGGCCTAGGATTGGAGATGGGGTTAGATCATGTATAGTGCATGAGAACTGCAGTGTGCTTTAATGCTAACCTCATTTTACAGTAGACAAGTAGGCAGCTTTGCAAGTTATAAGAGCTTGTTGGACCATCTGTCTGTCAAATTTTTGTCTAAATGTTACTCTTTACAGTGGTAAAAAGAAAAAAGCAAACAAACATTTTATCTGGAAAGTCAAATGGTACTTATGATAAAAAGTTTGCCTGCTACTGTGTAGGTGAATGGGATTCTCGTCAGGTTCAGACATGAACTTCTCATTCATTTGAAAAGGGATCATTTTCAACCCAACTGTTTAAACCTTGCTCTTTGTGAGAGGACTACCTCTATAATGAGAAAAATACTTCAGCAAAAAGAACACAAACTGACTCACTGTTACACCATTATATGAATTTGGTTTATCATTTTGCACAGCAACATTCCCACCCCCTCCCCATTCTTTGGGACCGGGTAGCTGAAAGCAGCTACTGCAGAACCAGCGCTCCGGAAGACAGGAATTCAGCAGCTTCTGACACGCATATTTCCTGAGGATCCTGGGCACTGACTGCCCCGGGTTTGCTGCCTTTGCCGTTTGCTGCACGCGGCCAGTTTTCTGATTGTCAATGGCAGCTGTGGCAGATGCAAGACCCAACCTGATCTCTGCTCCTCAGATCCTTGCAAGTCAGGCATTCCCCAGCGTGCCTCAGAGCAGTCTCAGTGGTGGAGGGGCTCTGATTTACACCAGCTAGGAATAGCCAGGGGATGTCTGTGTGCTCCTCACACAGCTGTGTGCAGGTACAGTCCAGTGCTGCTTTCCATACGGGAGTTACCATTTTGCTGATCACATCTTACAGAATAAATGTAAAACCTCTTGCTATCTTAGCTCTCTATTTTACCTTTTTCACTGTTTGTGCTCCTGTGCAGTAGTACTGATTTTAGCATTATGTTAGTGTGACTTAGAAGCAAATGGGAGAAGGAAGTTAGGAACAGCAGTTAATTTGTGGATACTATTTTTGTTGTGGCAATTACCTGCAGGCTCTGAGACATCTCCACTTATGCTGGAGCCAAGCAGATGGCATTGAAGGAAAGCCATTTCCACCCCAAATAAAGGCCTAACTTTTATTTAATGCTACTGTAGTAGTTTTATAGGTCAGATTATGGTTTTTACTCTGCCTAGTATCCCAAATGCCTGTGTCTGGCTCTCTAGCGTATTTCAAAACACTAGCAAAATTAACACTGAATTCTGAGAATAACTCGAGGACTAACCATTAATATTTGCTAATCAAATGATCTGAGATTCAGTATTTTTAGCACTTGGCTTCTGGTAGCATGAAGGCACATACTGGAAAGATTGGTAAAACACCAAGGCCCACAGTCTGCTCTCCTATACAAGCACAAATCCACTGAAATAAAAAACAGCAGAGAAGTTTCACCTTTGTGGGAAAGCTACTTCCCTGAAAGGTCTGCTTTTATTTGATAGGTGCTGGCAGTAAAAGATTCCCAAGAAATGACACACCAGCCTATAGAGGACTCCAATCATAGATGAAACTGGCTACTGTCTTAGAAAATTGTTTCAATTACAAAGCTCAAAGATACAGACAGAAAAAGAAGTTGCATTTCTTGGATCTGTTATCACCCAGGTATGGACCTAGGGTAGAGGAGGAGGGACAGTAGTCCTGGAGCTGGCCTGTGGGAAGGCAAAGTATTCAGCAGCCTCCCCTTGAGGACATAAACTCCTTGTGTTTCTCACCTATATGTGCACAATTTGCTGTCCTAAAATATTATGCCTGGAAGATTCAGCTCTACGCATTGTTATCTGGGAGAACAGTGGTGCATCCTATCTCTGGCAATCTGCCATTTCTCCAGCAAGCTCAGGAACTGTTCTGATCTAAAGATATTTCTACGCTTCTTCCTGCATCCCTTACAGAGCAAAATTACTGATCTTTGTTCGAACAAATCTCTGTTTGAAATCTTCAGGGGAAAGAAAGAGTAACCGACTGAGATGAGGCATATTACTCCACCGTCCTGTAGAGAATGAATAAATGATGTTTTTGCTAGAGAGATTCCTTTCAGGCTTTGCTCTTATGTGAAAGATCACAGTATTAAATCCAATTGGCAGCAGGAGGCCATTATGGGTATTTGGCAAGCTAGGTCTCTCACAACCTAACCCTTTCACAACAAAAACTGTCTTGTTTTGAGGTGGTACTCTCTCTTTTGAAGCAATATGGATCTTATCAGCCTCCACACAATCTCTTCTTGGTGGCTTTCCTCTGGGCTGCAAATTCTTGTCTGGTTTTACTTGCCCATGGCTAGGTTTTTGATGATATTTATGCACCTAGGAGACAGACTGGCACCTACTGGGCTTCCAAAAATAAACTAGATGTTCAATTCTTATTGATTTGTTATCTTCACCTGTAGGCATCGCTACGCTGTTCAAAAGTCAGTCCCCTCTATTTCTCTGGTCTTGCAATGCCAAACTGCACTGTGTGCTATGCCCCACTCCCCCGGCTGCTCACAAATGACCTGTGAAAACGTCCTTCTTCAGGATGACACCTGAAGATGTAGGTATAGGTGCAGGTGATGTGTAGCTGTAGGTGATGTGGAGGCACTCTAGTAAATCATACGTGTATTATTCTATAGTTGTCTTCTTAAGAATCACTAGTAAATTAATCTGTTCCATCTTGGCGAGCAAGAGATGACAGACTTCACACTGTCAGACTTTACTGGCAGGCCTGCTGGGCGTACCAGGGAAACTGAGCATAAGTAGGACTGCATGGTATAAACCAACAGAGGACCACTAGGAAAAGCCTGATTCAGACTTTCTGGAGATCTCATTTCAAGACGTCCTGCCTTCTCATAGTCTTGTTTTACCTAGGCAGATGCCTCTCTGCTGCCTGCAGTGCCAACAACAGTCTCTCTGAACCTACTGAATACATGACTCTGTCAGAGCAATAGTACGAGCATCTGCCAGCTCTTTCTAGAAGCAAATAAAAATTGACTGTGTCAAATGTGGAGGATTTTAGAGGTCATAGGTGGAGAACATCCATGCTGCTATTCCCTTTCCTGAACAGCCTTGCTAGTGCAATCCTTGAAAAAGACTCGTGTGCACACCCATGATGCAGCACATCCCACCTGAGATCAGCATGTGTGAAATATCTCCATTTCCAGCTGCTCCCACACTGCAAACTAATGCCAGAGATGCCAACGGTACTTGCAGAATGAGCACCCATGATGCCTCCACTGCTGGGGTTGAGCAAGTAACAATTTTCCTTACTGCTAAAGGATAGGGCTCTAAGTCTCTGTTTCTCTCTCTTGGCAACAAACCACCAGGACTCAGTTCTATAGCACACAGGCACAACTTCAAAGTTCCCAGGCTACTTGGAGAGGACGGGGCAGAGTTCAAAACAGGGGTCGCATACACCCTACAAAACTGGCCCCAAGCAGCCCGAGAAGCCTCACATCATTTGTCAAACGTATTGGAGATCAGCTATTTCTGACCTCCAGAAACAGAGTTGAGGGTGTCTTTCCTCTTTGAATTAGTATTTCCTGAAATGCTGATTCACTGCAGGAAGAAGCAAGCAGTACAGGGAGAACAGGAGGAGAATTCATAACAGCTGGGTCACAAAAGAGAGATAAAGCTTGAATTAATTTAAAGGCATAATCCTGATTTGCCCTGCAAACTTCCATGTGAGGGGTTATAATTGCAAGACTGAATTGTCTGTTAGCAAATTTGTCTTCTCGAGTACAAAGTTAATTAAATTACTGTAAGTAACACAATAACATAAGTCTGAGAGATACTTATGCTCCAGGAAATAAAAATGTTATTCTCCAAGTTGTCCTAGTAAAAAATAGCAAAGTAGGTACTGAAAGGTTCTACATATTTTGGCTGTAAACTTTTCATTTTGACAGCATGGCAAGGTACATGACCAGATTGCTCTCTCCTCTCTTTTTCTCGGTGACATTGAAATTCCACGAATGGCATCTTGCATCAGCGTTACATCATATTAAGTATAATGCAATATTATGAGTCATTGTTATAAATCATGGGCACAAGCTGCATTAGAAGGCTTTTGCAATTCAAGAGCACATCAAGGTGGATTTTTATTCAACGTTTCTCTTTGGAGGCATACCTAGGTGCACTAACTTTGCAATGTATCTTCATCCTCTGAATCAGTAGCATTTCAGTTTTCCCTTTCAGCTCTAAGTTTCATAGGAGACGTGTAGTACATGCCTGAAAAAGTTGTTGCAAATATCAAGCAAAGCTATGAGAAACCAGAAGGTGTTTCTGAAGTGGATCATGCAATGATCATAATAGACTAAAGTGTTTAGTATTTTATTCTTTAGGGAAAACTGTAATAATGTTGAGGTGAAACACCAGCATTTGGAAAGCATGGAGTTCAGGAGTTGCCCGAGCTATTCTGTAAAGCCTACACTTATGACACTCGCCCCCTTTACTTGCTAGCATCTCTGACCTCAAAAGGAGATTGCTGCTATGTAACTTCCCTGAACTTCTTCCAGTTCTTGCATAGTGTGCACTCACCACACCACTGCAAGAATTTAACAACCCTCCAGAGAAGACAGCTATTTCTACTTGATTCTAGATACCTGTTACTTTAACTAGCCTATTACCCTGGCTACAAGAAGCAGCACAGAACACAAGCTCTTGCAGATGAACCACTTGAAAGGTTGTAAGCATCTAGCACGTGGTTAGAAAAGAGGCAAGACTAATAAAAGACGCTTGCCAAACAATTTAACATTCATAATTTTTCTGAATATCGGCATGAAATTCTGGAGATTTAATAGTTCTGCCTGAACTAGGTCTTAAAGCACGTGAAAACATAGCACTGTTCCTGCTTGCACCCCTGGCTCAGTTCAGCTGCCTGCAGTGGAGAGGCAGCGCAGCTTGTGAACTTGCAGCCCCACTGGGGTGGCCCTGCCTGAGGAAGACCACAACTTCCAAGGGGGATCCCAGCAGGACAGTGGTTCCTGGTAGGAGCTGTGTTTCCAGAAGACGATCAGGGATGCACACTGCCTGGCAAGTGCAGTGCTAGCAGGGTACAGTCGGTGTGCCAGGAGGACACAGGGCCCATAGTGGAGGCAAAAGATTCCTTCCCACATATATGTACGAGCTGTAATCTGGTCCTAAGCAATCTCTGCACACAGCACAACTGGCTAATAGTAACCAAAACCATGTACTTCTGTTGTATTCAGCTGTCTCTCAGCTCCATCAGAAAAAATGTCTCTAATGGCACACGCACACCAGAATAAAGCTCGCCTGTGTCTGGAGCTGCTGAAAATTACCATAGTCTCCAGAGAGTCTAGGAGACCAGCTTCGAGCAGAACAGAACTGGGTGAGGCTGCCCTGATACTCCTGGCACCAGCAATCAAGTGATATTATAGTATCAGCAGCACAGCCACATGTTTCTTGGAGTTCAGAACTTATCAGTGCCCTTGCAATTGCACTTAACATTTTCCAGCGGTTTCTCACTTTTTTTTTTTTTTTTGGCATGGGCACAGAAATGTTCCTGATTTTTGTATTCAGAAGCTTCTAGTTCTTAATGTTAGGGATGCTCCTTAAATACAAAGCTGATAAATGATTGTCCTCTTTACTGGTAGATACATATTAACTACTTGTGAAATGATCATAGTTGTGGTACATTGCTGATTTACAGTGGCTTGAAGTTGGAAAGCATATTTCAGGAGTAACTTTCCACTTCTAGTTACAAGTTCCTGTGAGGGATACTAAAGAAAGAAGCATACCCAGGACTAGTTGTGATGCCTGCTTGCTCAAGAGCTTGTTCATTTACATCCAGCTCCCCTTACTACTCCCTCACTTGGACCTCCATCATCAACAGATGTGCTGAGCACATAAGAGCAACAAGAACAACACTTATCCCTGTGCTGCACCTGCAACACACAACTGACTGAGCCCTTTCTGAGGTTTCTTGCCTTGCTGATAAGAGACCAATGCGTCCATTCCCATAGGAAGATGGGGAGCTCAGTCTGTTGGCAAGTAGGTGCCCCTTGTTGATAGTGGCAGCAGCAATTCTGACAGGCTTCAACTGTAGCTGTTTAGACCCCTGACAGATGAAGCTGATAGACATGTTAACATGGAGCCAGGCAATGGAGAATGGGGCAGAGCAGTGGCACAATATAATGGAGATAACCATGCCTAAAACACCATGCAAACAATCTTCAGCCAAAGCAACACACAGCACTTCCACTCACAAAGCAATAGTAGTCTTAACAAATAAAAAATGCAGCTCCACTGCTAAAATATCATGGAACATCTAGAAAATATGGTGTTAGGTGCACCAAATATGCCTATGTAGAATGTCCTGGTAGCTGGCTTTCTTATTTAAGCTGTACAATATTTTGCCTAGATTAAACTGGGCAGACGGAGAAGGTTTAGGAGAAGATTTATACATGGGGCTTGTGTCTCGCTGTGACCAGATGGAATATGTAAAAACCGCTTCTGACAAATCTCACTGACATGGCTGTAAGGTACAGGCAAAGAGAAGGAGTGTGCACCCACAGACCTGGGTCCAGTTATAGAACATTATCCCAAGTAAATCCAGTCCTGTCCCACCCTACAGTTCCTGCGCTTCACAGCCCTCCTGCTCAGAGTACCTCCCTTCTCTCCGAGCACTCCAGCCTCAAGGCCTGGCACCACAGCTGTAGTTCAATGCAATTAGAAAAGGACCATTAGATGCACCAAGGTCTTTCCTGGCAACTTTGTCACCACAGGTTTGTTGGGGGGCAGCAGGATTTCCAGAAAGGCCAAGCCAAAACTCCCATGGGGGTTGGTGGGGACCACAGGACACAGCTGAGTGCTTCCAAAAACCCCATCCTTACTGAGTGTTTGCACTGCACAACAAGACTCTGCTGGGCAATTTCCTAGGTGTGTAAAAAAATATACATCCTGTGCACTCTTACAGTATTTTTTTTGTATTTGAAAGGATCAAAGTTCATTTTGTTTGTATTTGAAAGGATCAAAGTTCTGTTTTATGCCTTTCTTACTTTTTTTAGATAGTAGTCTTAAAACAAGTCCAAACTTGACAGAAAAGCTCTGCATCTTCTCAACAGCCCAGAGTAAAGATAAAGGGAACATTAATGTTAGTCTAAATTATGAGAGGGAATTGGACTGCACAAGAACTGTAATCCGCAAGAATGAATTTTCATTCCACTTGTCCTCCACTTTCAGCTAATCAGAAATTGTGATACATGGTCCTACTTGTATTTTGGCTTTCAACTCCCTCCTATATCTTACATGGTGGAAAACTGAATTCCTGATTTACGCTGAAGATTAAGGAATGATAAATGCTATTGCTTACCTGCAGTTGCAATTTTAGAGGATTCTGGCATTATGAGCAAAACATGCATTTCATGTATATGATTACTAGAGCTGACAATCTGTCATACTGCTGACAAAGATAGCTGAGACTGAGGGCCAGGGTCTGTTAATAAATAACAAAGATCTCAAATTCCAAATTTAATATCATGCACCTTTTATAACTGAAATGATCAGATGCTTGCTATAACGATTAATTTTCTAAGCAAAGCCACTGGCAGGGTCATACGTTTTTGGACATTTTCTAATTTAATTCAGTCTTTCTCTTTGGACAGTTAGCAACATTTCCCACAGGGCATACGCTTGTCATTCAGTACTCAGAGGGGAACATGATCTGGACGAAAATAGTTGCTGTATAGATTATTCAGTTCTCCCACTGTTTTCAGCACCTTTGGATGGGACCCTTGGTAGAGTCTTCAGTGTCTCT
This sequence comes from Platalea leucorodia, assembly GCF_965183815.1. Classification (NCBI taxonomy): domain Eukaryota; kingdom Metazoa; phylum Chordata; class Aves; order Pelecaniformes; family Threskiornithidae; genus Platalea; species Platalea leucorodia. The sequence continues at coordinate 25,001,777 of NC_138831.1, read as the reverse complement.
CATGTTGCGGAACAAAAAACCTCATTTCTAAACAAACATCACTGCTTTGAAACAAATGCAGCTATCACAAAGCATAAGCACTTCGAAGTAAATACGTGCTATGTTCGGGTATTGTAAAAATTATGCCAGTCATGTAATAAATGTCATAAGAAAGAGAAAACATAGCACCTATTAACCTTAATTCTGACCTATGAACATGGCTGTTTTGCCTTGTATTATTGCTATTAACCTGTGCTTTTTGACATTTTATTGAGAAATTAAATCAGAATCCAAAATTTTTGAGCTTCATGACTAAATTTAGGCCTAAGTTGTTGCAAAATTTTCAGAAATAGCTGATGAGCACAGTTCTGCTTCTCCTTTATTCCCCAGATGACATTCATCAAACTTCAAATCTAGGTTTCCAAACCTAAGACTGGTTTACTTGCATAAAACTAGATACTTGCATCTCCATATTTTAGCATTTTTAGCAAAAACCAATACAAGACAGGTATTGGTCATGTTAGCAGGAAACTAATGGTTAGGCCAGGCTATTCACTGAGAACATTTTTAATACACAAATAGGCAGTGTTTATACTACACATAAAGTTTACACTGAATTTTGTTGGAAATCCTGCACTGTGCAGACTCATTCATTACATCTCTAACAAAGTATACCCATTCATTACGTAACTCTAGGTTTGTGTGGCTGAATCTTTGCTACCATGCTGTGTCAACAGGGACAGAAACGGGAATCTTCTGCAGTTACAACCCAATCCTCTAGAGTTTTAACTGAAAGTATCTCCAGTATCATTTCCAAGAGCCTTGCAATGATGAGTCAGTAACATGAACTCAGTTACTTGGGCTAAGCAGAGAAGCTTGGAACAATACGTAACAGAGGTTTTGGTAAAGATGAAAGTTAAACCAAGGTTTGGTTCAAATGCCTTATTAGACATTGGTAGCAGAAAACTCTGAAGTCATGAAGCCCTGAACACTCACCAAAAGCAATAATTGTTAGCATTCGTTGTACAAATGGACCAGACTTTTGCTTTAATGGAAAGAATTTCCAGGTATTTTGAAGTAAACAATTAAAAAATCAATTAAATGAAGAACAACCTTTTAGTCTAAGGACACACACAAGGCCTGTTTTGGTACTGGAAGAATGTAGAATGTATCTGTTAAAGGATAAGGGTTTCAGGTAATTGCAGAGAGGATTCTTGGCTCTGCATGCCCAATTAGTGCCAAAAGGCACTGGTATTAATTTGCATTAGAACTGGTTATTTAAATGATCCTGAGCCTTCTGGTACTTAAAAGTGAGCTGCACCTAATGGACTACATTTGGTCCCCTGGGACAAACAGAAGGAAAGTGTCAGTATTCACAGACTCTGAATTAGATCTAAGCCAACATCTATTGCTAGTGCTCTAGCAATAGGTTCTCTTGGTAGTGTCAGCTGATGGCCTGCACTAAGGAAACTAGCCTTGCCTTAAGCATACTAGATCTTATACTAAATATAAGACCACACACAATTATGAGTACAACCATGTATTCTCTTACAGGGCTATTCCCACATGAGATTTTAATTGAGTCGTAATTGTTATCTTTGGGTACATAAATCCTACAGTCATAAAACAATTAACTATTGAAATGGCACAATAGTTAGCATGTAAATAAAGAAGTTCAATAAGGAGTCAAGATTATATGTCCAAAAGGCTTGAATTAAGACCTTGGTTAAACAAGAAAAGATCCAGGAAGCGCAAACAGTGGAGATGATCTCCTGCAAAAGCATGTCTTACAGGCAATGGCAAACTCTTTGTGAATTGCCCGGGATCTAACACTAGCTTTCACACTGCCACCTGGAGTATTTATAGGATCTGTATCCTCCCTGTGGTCTTTTATTTCACAGAAGTTTCTTCAAAATGTCTACCCTTTGTCATATTTGGTTGAAATTACTAAAAAGGTGCAGCTGTTACCAAGGGGACATGAGAAGATAGGAAGGCAGAAGGGTGACAGACACTAGGTGAGCACTTAGGCTTTGTTCTCTCGAGAAATCAACCTAAGTCTGCCTTGCTATAGTAGGAGCAATTTTAAGCTAAAAGGTGTAATCAGTCATGAAATATTTTCCAGAACATTATAGATTTGAATAACTATGATAAGGAATACCTTAGCATTAAGATTTTTTTGTAATTCTATTTAACAGAATTATACTTTATATTAAGGTTCCTCTTAAAGAGAGATTTATAAAATTAGTATCTGATTAATACACTAAACGTGTGCTGTAGAAATGCATGGTTTCTTTTATTGATGGGTTTATGTACTGGTGAAACTGGTGCTTAGAAGTTATTGTTACAGGCATCCTATGACCTTCTGAACTAAAGACCTAGAGTGATTGGTTAGCCCTTTGTTAAAAACATCAGTCTTGCTATCAAGACTCATTTATATATGGCTTATAAAGAGGAACTATTAATGGTATCATTGGATGGTGTTACTTAACTCATCTGTAAGTAGTAAACAGGTAGATCTATTAACAAAGAGCAATAGCTATGTCTGATCTGGAGGGTGAGCTGACTGCGGGGAATTACATGCATCAATATGGTGCACCTTAAAGGCGGATTTCTCTCAATATGTGATTGCACACCTGTAAGACAAAAGCTTCAACTATTGCTTAAAATACCTGTTAGAATGAAAAGGAGAAAATCTAATAAGCCAGGTAAGCAGGACAGAAAGCCAAAGAGGTTTGCTTAGACTGCACTAGGCCTTATGCATAAAATTAGGAAATTCCACTTTCTTCTGTATAGGAGGAAATTTTCATTGACAACAGGCCAGAAGATCCTTGTTAAAATTCTTGGCCTGGATACGGGCATGCTGATCTTGGCAGCTGCTAGGCTACAGAGATAGTCTCTGCTGGTAGGATCTTACCTCTGATAAGTGGAAGCTATTTGAAAACATGGAAGTGTGGATCTATTGTCCCAACTGCAACTGGAGGGGGAAAACTCTTACGTATAAAACTTAATTTGGAAGTCATCTTTGTGGAATAATTATTCTCACAAGAATATTACAATTACCACCAAAATCATGTTACTTCACGATAATGTGAATGTTTTGAATTGTAAACACGAAGTGTGTGGAAATATGTTCACAAAACACAATGTTTTATTGTGATCAAGTTTTTGCCTTATGATAACTAAAATAATTGTATGCTGATTAGCTGGAGAAGTAATGGGAAATTTCTCTTAAAATGATAAGAGTAGCTATCACTTTTCCTGAGCAGCTGTTGCTTGAAGTGCCAGCATTGTGATATTCCATCCAGGGTACAACCATCCTCGGCAATGGGCTTGAAACCTCTGCCACAGTCTAGATCACGTTATCTCTGCAAAATAGTGTGACTGAAGGGAATGGAAGTGAGTTTGATATAGCTCAGGTGCTCTTTCCTGATGAATAAATGGTAGGTAGGTAGAGCGGGCAATGGGTACACCTCCACTGTCATTTACCAAGTTGTGAAAAGTGTGTTAGGTATTAGGATTGAAGCTTAAAGATGTCTCTGTGAATCAAACATGAAGATACCTGGTGCTTCTTTCTAGACCAAAGGGGATAATGAAGAAGTTAAGCTAAGAAATATGGCACTTTTTATAAAGATGGTACTGAGAAATTAATGTAGAAGTACTTTTAAATCACCTGAAAAGCTTGATAGAAAGGAAAAAACAGTTTACTAAAACTGCTGGCTTGGAGAACTAAAATTTATATAAGTTTTTCAGCATGAGAAATACACCTTGTGTAGTATTATCTGCCGAGTACCTAAGGGTTAACTCTCATAGTTTGGTATGCAACTAAAAGAACCTATAATTAACTGTGTGTGGCTATTGGTTAAAAATGTTTGGAAGCAATATGGAGTGATATTATTTTGCAACTAGTACTCCTGCCAGTACCTGGCTTTATTAGTTTAGCACAAGAGGTGTTTTCTGATAAGTTGTCTGGAACAAGTAAGGCTGTTCTTTTGGTTTCTATCACTCTTTGGAAACTTTTCGCTTGACAGCTTGAGCATTCGTCAAAATGCTCTACCTGGTTGCTCCCAGTTCTTTACTATACAATGCCAGCACCACTTCATTTGAGTGCTTCACTACCAGTGGGGAGAGTTACACGGAAGATGATGTTTATTGGGAATGAGTCAACCCTGTACCATTCCTCTCTCTGTGTACATTAGCTGTGACGAGGATGAATTCCAGTTGTGTCATTTCCTGTTTTCCCTACTTTTTTTAACGTGAAGAATGACTCAGGCTCCATGACATAGCCCAAAGTGATGGGCAGCAATGACATCCCTGCCTGAATAACCCCCAAGACTCTAACTCATTGTGTTCCCAAACTGAGGAGTGTAAATAAGTTTTAGTTCATCTTACCTGGGAGTACTTCCAATTTCTTCAGAAACAGCATGCTAAAATATAAACTATAAGCACAATTATTTTCTTTCTCTCTTTTTAAAAAAATCCTACTCCATCCTACATTTTAATGACAGCTTGATGCATTGACATTTAGAAGCCCAGGTATGGATGAAGATCACTGTCCCAAGATCAAAACTAAAAACAGACACACTGGACATAGGATGCTAGAAGAATTATATTGACTTTGAAGATGTCCAGGTTGGCAGACATCACTCAGTTAAGATTTCATTGACTTCATTACTCTGATCCATACATTGACTGCAGGACTGAGCTCCTAGACTGAAGTAGGGATTAGGGAAAACGATGTTTTTAACAATGAACATTCGTCATCTTTTTAATACATGGTGAAATATCACACAGATCACTATTTTAGAGAGGCCTGTTTTAGAAGTATCAGTATTTTGGAGTGAATTTTAATTTGTGACCAGAATGTAAGGAAGGTAGATATGATCTAAGAAGAAATGTTATGTTGGTAACATGTCCAAATCCAGAAAAATTGCTGTCTCATTTTCTTTGTAAATTGTCTTCATGTCAGTGAACACTATGTTGTTTCTTCATTTTCAAAACTCCTTGATCATCATCTTTTACTCACTTCTGGCATGAACATACTATCCAGTATCTTTTTGGAGAGGAAGATATGTACTGTAGAAAACTTATATAGTGATAGGAAGGTAAACTTGATAATATAACCAACAACTCTATCTATAATTCCGTAACACCATCCCCCTTTCCAGTCTATTTTAGCTTCATTGTACTAATTGCCCAGGTAGGCCAGACAGCAAGACTATTCAGCATTTCAAAAAATAAAATCCATCATATCCACAGTGTCAGTTTTACTTGGACAGCTGCAAATAAAGATCCTAGATAAATTTTCCTTTAATCTCACAATCCCATTTCAGTAAGCGGCTAGGAAATCACTCTTTCACTTAAACGAATATAGAATATAAAATAACATGTTGAATGGCTTTAAGACAATTCAGCTATATTCCAATAACAGTGGGTGAAAGCACATTAAAAGAAACCATTTTTTTTTCAGAACTATTTTTTCCAAGCTCTCTTTTATGGCTGATCTTTAAACTTCCTACATGATGACACTTACTTGGCATTGCATTGATCCAGTCTAATCTAGGTGATAATGGGTCTCTTGAGTTATTTTTTAAAAACAGGTAGTTTATCAAACACATTGACAGTTATATTTTCAAATTATTTCCATTTTTTTCTGTTAAAATATTTTCCTTACCTTTAAATAGAAAAATCCACAAAACGAAAATGTAAGTCAGACCAGACTTGCAGACAAATGTACCAAGAAGCTATTACAACAGTAACCCCTCAATAAACTGTGAAGCCAGCTTTCAAGTACTGAGCTTTTGTCATTAGCAATTCAGAAAACAGAAAGTCCCACACCAAGAACCCCCCATCTCACAGCCTATTTGCCAACAGACAGTAGGAACATACTATTTTCAGTCTATTTCCTGACATAAAACTTACCTAAGCATTAGTTTAGTAATTTGTAGTTGAGAAAAACTTTTAAACCAGGACTTCCTGCCAACAGGAGGAAGGGTGGGTAAGGTTTTGTATTTGATATTACACCGAAAACTTTGTCACCAACCACATTCCTTAAGAGTATGTGATACACAACCTGAAGCTCACAATTCCAGCTCATGGATTAATGGTTTTGATTTACATTTTGATGACGAGAGAGAGAGGGACGAGGGTGCAGGTCCTTACTCTCTGGGGAAAACTGCAATGTGTTCATGAGAGATGTAAAAAGGCAAGGAATCCCACAGACTAGGCTGTTATCAGATATGATGCAAAAAGGAGGGGGCGAGGGAGAAGAGAATACCTGGCAGGAGACCTGCTCTGAGGAGGGACTGACGTGGCAGTGTGGATTTCTGCGTGTATCATTCCTCTCAAATCCGTATCAGATTTTGCTGAGCTATTAACCTCAGGTGTTGCCACATCATGCCCACTATCTCTGCACGCAGTATCTTGATGAAGATAAATAAAAACTTAAGAACCTTATTTGACTTTCACAGGCTATGATTAGATTTGCAGAGCTGTCAGAGAAAAATAGTGAGGAATGAGCAAGCTAGATACAGACTCTGAGCCACATACATGGTATCCACTTTCATAGCTACTTTTGCAAAACTGAGAGGGTTTTGGCAGAAGTTTATCCTAGGAGCAGCTATGGTGGGATATAAAGTATTCTCCTAGAAGGACCCCTCAGTGATAGAAAGCTGAAGTATTATGATACCTTGTTTTATTTCACACAGTAGTTCCTACAATTTGAAAAAAGGCACAGGGCATGCCTTATGGTTTAGTTTGAGAACAGCATTATTAGATTATGTGAGAATCTGTCTCATTAAATCTCTTTTTTTAAAAACGGTGATGTCTTTTTTATTCTAAGTCCAATTATTCTTAAAAAATAACAATTATGAAAGCATTCTATGACATTTATTTTCTACTGCTCTTTTAGTTTTTGGTCCCAGAAGTGGTGATAAATTGATTTAGTAAATGGCAAGTCATGAAGGTTATCAGAAGTACAAGAAAAATATGTAGGAGAAAATATTTTTTGCTGCATTCCTCTCAGCTTTTACTGGCCTGCTCTCAGACTTCTGTATTCATTTGCCATTCTGCACAATGCTACTCATTGAATGAAGGGTACTAGATCTTCTGTCCTCTAATTTAAATAATGCAACTTACCCATGGAAAGGGAAGAACATGTCATTCAGTTTGTGTGGGCTGACAACAGTGCATGAGTACTGTGACCATACTGAAAGACTAATATTTTTTCTTTACTCATTTGATATATTGTGTAATTAGAAGCTGCATTTAGAAAATAATTGCTGCATATGGTCAACTTTTTTTTTTTAAAGCTGAAGTAAAGGGCAACTAATATTCCAGGGCAGAAAGTATAAAAATAATTATGAAACTCTATAAAGTGCATCTAAGAAATGTAAGGAACCTCCTGCTTTGTGGCAGCATAGAGAAAAGTTAGAAATAGTACAAAAAAGGTTAACCTTATGAGAGTGCAAAATTTCTGAAGTCTTAATTTTTGAGGGTATCATGAGTTAGAATCTGGAAAAAGTGTTTCTGCTCTTGAAAATAGGATATCCATTATTGAAGGTAGAAATTAGGAAATACCACCCCTCTGTGATGTTTCTAGCATTATGTCATTTATCAGCGTTCTGTTGGCTGTCTTCATAATTGGTCCTCAGACCATCATGTTGCCTGATCTTTAGACATCTATTCCAAGGAAAGTGCAATGGTGATTTGATTGATGTAGGTCACGTGCTATGGTGACTTCCAAACCATTTTTTATTTGAGAAAAAAAATTTCTTGTAATGAGAAAAATGGTTCAACCTGCCAGGGGTAGTAGTATTTCTGGGATAGTCATGGCTCACAGTGTTCAGTATATCAAATTTGTCTGATACTGACTTCAGATATTATTCTTTTGCACAGATTTACTAATCAAAAACATGAGAAAAAAAATCTTCTGGCTGTGCTTAATAAGGTCTTCATAATATGTTCAACTGAAATATGAAAGACTGTCTGGAATTAATCACTCTTAATATGGGACACAATCAGTTCCAAACTCATCCACAGTTACTTTGCCACAGGATATCAAGGCAAAATATGTTATGTTTCTACAGAACACATTTTACTATAGCTCTATTAATATAGTTAGTGAACATACACTGATGGGAAATAATATTTTCTGTTTAAATATGCCTTTGCTAACTTTAAACTTGCATTTGGGTACTTTTTTATTATGCTGTTTCTCGCATTTCTTAAAGATTTCGTAGGGTTTGTCTTTAACAGCAGTGTTTCTTCTTTATGCTCTCTCATGTTCATTTTTGTTTTCCAATGAAAAAGCACCAAGTATTATTTCTACTTTCCTCAAGTTTCAGAGCTCTGATGTTAAGTCAGTCCTACAAGTTACTTAAGCAGTAGCATCCTTTTGAGATTACTGTCACACTTGAATATTATATATGTTGAATAAAACAAGTGGCAGAGTCCTTTCCTAGTCATTTTAATTAGACATAGTCTTCTTACTTCTTGTCAAATCTTTCTTACATATACATCCACTGCCCTTTTCAATGCCTAGGCTCACTCTAGACCTCAGTTGCCAGTTACTCTAGATATGATTTGGTTCTCAAATAAGTTAATTTGTTGAAAGACTAAATATGACATGGCTGAAATACCAAGCTTATGGTATTCTCTTAAAACAATATTTTTACTCAATGAATCCTTCTTCAAAAGCAAAAAACATATCTCTAGCCTCATTCCTGAAGTTTGAGGGGATTTGTCTTATAGCTACATTTGCCTCTGAAAGTAATATAAATCGTAAGTCCTCATCTGCCACAAGCTGAAAGGGGCAGGTTTGCATCTGTCTGTTGGCCTCTCCAGCCCACAGAAATGTTGTGACCACTCTCCATGCCCTGCCATGTTCTTCTCTGCAGTGAAAAATTTACTCTTGTTTTGCCAATAGTTGTGTTTTCTTTCACCTATAGTAAAGGTATGTGTGCAGGCACTTGTAGGAGATGGGTGTTTCCTGACCCAGATGATCTGATGTCAGACAAAATTAGGAAAGGTTATGGCCTTGGTGGGTTAGGAATCAGTGTCTGTTGTCTCACTAATTACATCAGCTTCACATGTAGATTGGAGTCTGTGTTATTTCTGATAAAGCAGTAAAGGGTCCCTGGCCTCAGGCACTATGGTATTGGCAGTGTATTGACTGTGAGGCAGGATTTAGTTTCTATGGGAAATCCTGTTGGTGAAGGAGAATGCACTGGAGGTGCACATGTATTTCATGCTTTAGCATTCTGGTGACCAAACCCAGGGCTGTGCAGTACCTGATCCCACATGAGTGGGCATGTGGGGTTCCAGACTGCCCTGGCAGATGTGTTTGGAAAGTCAGCTGACTTTAGATGCTGGAAACCCAGGGAGGTACAGACCACTGACTAACATGGGTAACAGAGACACTGAGCTGAGAAAACCCACTGCACGTGGGTGATCAGTGTTTCTGAGGACACCAGCCTCATAACAACCTTTCCATTTGCCCAGACCTGAGCACCCACCCACCACCCGGAGGGCACACCTCTGACCCACCACCCATCCCACCACCCAGGGGGCACACCTCCAACATGGCTGCAGGGTGGCAGTGGCAGCACTCATAAGCAAATGCCACTCCAGCGCCCAGTCGCAGTAGTCAGCACTTTCCGGTGGTTTCACTGGAAATCAGAAACGTTGGCTCAGCCAGCACCCAGCCAGGGTACCATTACCAGACACCCCTGCTCATTGCTGCCCACTGCAGGACCACAGTGCTGGTACCGGCCCATGCAGCTCCCAGGCTGCAGGGTTCTCCAGAGCTACAGCTTGCCACCCTCACATGATGCACCCTACGCATTCTCTGCAAAACTAAAGGCTAAGAAAAAACATGTGAAGTTCCTAATGGCAGTGCCCAAAGGTACTATATCTGAAGATAACATCAATAGAGAGAGCCAGTGCAAGTTCTCTTCACACAAACTATTTCCCAGGGGCTAATGGCAAAGGGGAGAGAGAGAGAAAAAAACAAGTACTGACAGTTTACTGTAGGACCTCAAAGAAAAAGTGGACAAAGCTAAAAGAACTCCAGCTCTTTGTTCACATTTAATCCAGTTCAGAGCATTCACTGGTGCATACAGATTTACTTTCCATGGCTGACGGAGCTGGATATGGTCATTTGGTAAGAAACAGAGGATCTAGGATTTAAATTTTGTGCCCTTCAGGCTCTTACATTTTAGGAAAAGTCAGTCTATAACATATATAAAGTTTTAATCTAATGTAACAAGTGTCAGCTGCTGGCTAATACCTTCAAAGAAACAAATCCTGATCTTGAAAGGTGAAGAACGCTTTCTGTTTTTAACACAGACCAAGTTTTTAAGTGCTTCTTTTGGCTCACAGTAACCAAGGGAAAGACCAAGGACCCCTACCCAAAGTATCCCCTATTTTTTTTTTCTTCCTTCTCTTGTCAACTCTTGTCTTGAATTTATAACGGCCCTGATTTATCAGAGGGTACTAGAATAATGTAACAGTATTAAAATACCACCATCCACATATTTTAATGCAAAACAAACAGTCCAAGCACCTGATATCACAGTACAATAGAGCTATCAAATCACCATTGCAGGCTTTTGCTTTTGCTGAGGATAGGCAGTTCAAATTACATGTAGCCTATTTTCTAAAGGCTATGGAGTCAATTCATCTCTGGCTGAATTTGCAAAACACCGCATTGAAAGACAGCACCAGCAAGCGGGATATATATACAAGAACAGAACCAACAAAAGGGTTTGTGAGTGAAAGGTAGAGTGGCTGGGTTAGAAAAGGCAGAACTGGAAAGGGAGGTTCAATTGTAGAGTTCAGTGGACCCAAATTAGGCAGATGTGTTCGAGTGATTTTAGCACAGTGTATCAGAAATGCACCCCCAACGAGTGTGAAGAGAAAAGGGAGGGTTAGCCAGTAAATCTTAGGAAGTGCTATCTAGAAAAAAGATGAGAACAATAAATATGGCACAGTTTTAAAAGATATAAATCTCATCCCTCTGCCCCCTCCAAGTCATCTATGAAGGACCCCTAGTGCTTGGGCTCAACTAGTATTTCTCAAACTTCTCATGTTCAGACAAAACCAGACCTTTTTATCCTAACCACTCGTGCCCAGCCTTAGCTGGGACCAGAAAAGCAGAAGCTCATTCTGGTTGGCATCATGTCACTTGGAGCAGGAGACGAACACGTGACACAAGGCTGCCCAGTTGCTGAACTGCTCCAGCCGCTTGCTCAGCTCTTTGCAGTGGAACTACTCATTCTCTCAGAGATTGCTGGCTGTAAATGGGATGTTAATTAAATAAACCAAAAGGCAATTTAAGCTATTTAACTACACTTCAGGAAAAAAACTCTACCTGGATAGATGACACTAAGCCATCCTGTATTTTGTATTAATATTTCAAGTCAATTTGGCGGATCCTGACGGAAGGCGAGTTAGAAATATTTTGTTGCAAGTTTGAACATTGTACCAAGATACAAGGCCAGCCACTTGAACAAGAGCAGTGATTGAATTAGGGCTGAGAAATGTATCCCTGGCTAGTTTCAAATTAAAAAAAGAGAACTTTTAATAAGGTACAAATGAGGCTGAAAGAATTTATGTTATTTTTCCGGTTTCTGTGCTATAACTCCATCTCCTCATCTACCTTCTAAGTGTACTACCTTATGAATGAGTGAGCAATAAAAGAAGTATGCAGTGGCTGAGAGAGAAACTCAAGATAACAAGATAATGCAAAACGTAAGCCAAAGCTTGAGCAGAACTGCAAGTTAAGATGTCGATCTGAATATAAAAGTTTCTCACATCTGAGTTTTAGGGCAGTCATTAAAAACTAATTTAAAAACAGTAGCACAAAATGTGACCTAATATATGCAAAGTTGACATCTGTCAAAATCTTGGACCTATACTTTCTAGGGGTTTTAATCCAGTCTTCAGACCACACATGCTGACACTTCACTCATAGACTAAAATAAAAATAAAGTTATTTTAATGCCTTTGAAATCCCAGTCTTCATTAAAAAGGGGCAGAGGAAGAACAATGAGTAAAGAAGCAGCATCAAACTATCCTAAGGTTAGGCAATAGCAATTACTGTGCCTAGGTGACATGGGAAGAGCCTCAGGACCAAAAGGTATGAGAATAATAAGCTACTACGTGCAGTCTTTAAACTACTTGTTTTAAGGCTGCCAAGAACAGGACTGAGCTATGTTCACCAGTGTTAGTGAACTACTTATGATCTGCTGGCTGCACAACTTAAGATGTGCTCTTTCTCCTTGCCACCCCCAGTTTATGCTGAGTTTTTAGACTTGAAGTCCCAGTACACATGTCTAGCCTTCAAGCTGGACTTGGCTCCTTCAATGCAGGCTGCCATTTTCAGCAGCAGTCAGTGGAAAGGCAGACAGTGTCTGCATGGTAAGTTTTCCAAACACCCAAAACTGAAGCAGAGTGTTATAGCAAAGGGTTAAGTCAAATTTCCATATCACTGACCTCTGTCCAGCCTTCTAGGCTGCCTAGGTTTGGTGCTGCACAGATCAGCTGGGGATTCTCAGGGGAAAAATTATGTGGCCACTCCCTGAACCCAGATAATGCTTCTGGCTGGGCTTTCCACTGCTGGTATCTGCCAGGTTAGGCAGAATTTAATCATCAAAATTATTATGTTCTCTTTCAAGCAAAGACCAGTGGGAAATTGTTGGAATTAGGTATGTTTTCTATCATTAACCCAATGTGGTTGCTAAGTGAAGTCAGTTATAGTGCTTAGGACAGACAGCAGGGACTAAGCTGGTCTCCAGTTTTATTTGGCAAAGACTGGGTTGGTAAAAAAACAGCAAGACGGAGAAGGTACAAGGATAAAGTTTCAAGGGATGTGAAGGTTGAAGGGAAGATGAAGCTTGTTATCTTCAAAAGGAAAGTAGTGACAATTCGGGCATAGGCATGAGAGACCCCAACAAAGAAGAGAACATGAGACAGGGTGGAGCAAGCCTTGATGTTTAGGTGTTCAAGACGCTTTTACAGTATTAAGGAGGTAGAAAATTTTTAAAAAGAATTGATGACAAAACATGAAACCATTCCTCATCTTTACTCTTACCCTTTATGCTCTAAGAGAGACTAGTTTTCTTGCAAAGTAGCTGGGGCATTTTGTACGCTCCAATATCCACATGAGAGGAGAAAAAACACTTCAAATCCTCCAGAAAGCACAAAGAACTTAAGACTACGGTATATCAAAATAATACTTAGATTTCCAAATTGGAGCATTAACTTGCAACATTTAGAACAGATGATGCCTGTATGAAGAAATGATCATCTGCTCTACACTGTTGATTAATGTGAGACCAACAGGAGGATAAGCATTGATAGAGTTCATCGGCTTGTTCACATCTTGCACCAGCTTGTCATTTTCAGGTGCAAGAACTGAAATGCAGTTTATTTTTGAATATCTGTTTACAAAAATCAAGTTCTAGTACCTATTGTTGAACTTTGAAAACATCCTGCACGTGGCATTTCATGTAAAGGTGTGATTTTCTGCCAGTTCCTAATTTCACTGCCACATGCCAAAAATTGCAACAACAGACAAATCTGAAGCACTGTACGATCATATTGCAAATGACAGTGAAGAGAAGCTGTGGTTAAGGAGGGTCCCATTTTACCTTTGGCCCATGGGCTGTTAGGCAAAGTTATCCTCCTTGCTTAACTCGAAGTGCAAATGGGGAATCAGCTTTGCAGGCAGGACTCAGCTGGCACTGGTGAGCATTTGTTACCTGGGACAACAGAGTCACCAGGCAAGCAAAACCCACAGCTTTGGTGGTAACCTGGCTTGTGTCTGGTGGCAACTCATGCTGGAGAGCAAACCCATCCATGACTGTCATTCGATATGCATCAAATAACCCTGTTATTTTGAAGAGACTCTAGCTTGTATTAATGCATCACTCTCTGTTCTTCCAAATACAGATTCTGGAAGAAAACATGAAGTTAGAGTGCAAGTGCCATGGGGTCTCAGGATCCTGTACCACTAAAACATGCTGGACAACTCTGCCTAAATTCCGGGAGCTGGGCTACATCCTTAAGGACAAATACAATGAAGCTGTTCAAGTTGAACCAGTGAGGGCAAGTCGTAACAAGCGTCCAACCTTCCTCAAAATAAAGAAGCCACTTTCCTATCGCAAACCCATGGATACAGATTTAGTGTACATAGAAAAATCTCCCAATTATTGTGAAGAAGACCCTGTCACTGGCAGTGTGGGAACGCAGGGAAGAATGTGCAACAAGACAGCCCAGCAGTCCAATGGCTGTGATCTGATGTGCTGTGGTCGAGGTTACAATACACACCAGTACTCAAGAGTGTGGCAGTGCAACTGCAAATTTCATTGGTGCTGCTATGTTAAATGCAACACATGCAGTGAAAGAACAGAAGTATATACCTGTAAGTGAGTACGTGGCTGGGCAGGCTGACATGTCCCTGGCCATGAATACATTTGCACATGCACTCAACGTACCTACACAAGACTGTAGGAAAGACCTCCTCTCCCAGAAGAAATGCTGATGAATGGAGCCCTCTCTTTTCTTCTCATGTTTAATTGCTTATGTGGATACACATTTCAGACTCTTATGAAAGTCAGCCAAGGAACAAAAACAAACAAACCCCACCCCGAGCCACCTGACACACAGAAGAGAGAGAAAAAGATCATCTCAGTTAATCTGCTCCTCTAAAGCAAGAAGCATTGACTGCTTTGTGAAGACACACCAGTCAGAGGAGAATCTCTGAGCATAGCAACTAACTCTTGGTTTGGAAAAAAGATGGTCAAAAACTTCAGTGTATAAGGAGCAGGGAGGGGTAGGGGAGAAATCCTCAAAAAAGGGCTTTGCACAGAATGGGATGGACAGTGCCCCATCGTGAATTGCCCATGTGAGAGTGTGGATGACACAGCGTTAGGCTTCTACACTTGTGAAAAGCTTCTGCTGGTCTTGCCCATCTTTCCACTTCGTACCATTTACTACAGCGAGTAGAACTGTTGAAGTTTTCTGTAGACACTGCTTTATCCGTCTGTTTTGTGTGCGTGTGTGCTGCAGATTTTAGCACAGGGATTTGGGACACTTGGGCATAGTAATAGCAATATTTAACAATTTATTCAGATAAAACTAATATTAATTTATTTAATTAAAAAGAACTCTACCAACATTTTTGGAACTATTCTGCAATTAAAGTAGATAGTTGGATTTCTTTGTGGAATAATTTTGTAGAATTGGCAAGGAAAAACTGGAGCTGTATATATTATTCTTAACTAGGATATTTCTACTAGTTGGACTTGCAGGATATGTTCTACAGCACTATATGTTTAAGTACAAAAGCTGGCATCTTTATATATATGTACATACACACACACTGTTGGTTTTGGGTTTTTTTGTTTGTTTGTTTTTTTGTTTTTCCTGTTTGCTGCTAGTTGTCTGGAACAAAAGTCAAGTGGTAGGGGTTACAAATCTTTACCAGGTTTTTTTTTTCTTCTTCAATTAAAGAAAGAAGCATTAACAAAATCCTGTTTGGAATATGCCTAAAAATAAGAAAATCCAGACAAATTTCCATCTTTTGGAAAAATCAACCATAGGATAAGAGAGTATATTTTGTAAAAGACTATTTTTATATAAATATTTTATTTATACTATGTCTGCTTGTTCAACCTGTACTTTTTCTCAAAACAGGCATACAATTTGTAATTCTTAGGCTATTTATCAGAGAAAGGGTAATTAGTTTGTGGACACAACAGCAGCAAGCTGGATACATTCAGCTGCAATTGGTGGATGTGTCAGAAAGCAGGATGAAATTTCTCTCCGGATATGTGTACAAACTGGCTCTTTTCCTGCAGCTCAATTTGCAGAATATGCAAAACAAGAACAGGGTATATAGCACCAATTTTGACACATGGCTTGAATTCATGATTGGTATTAACTGGATGCTCATTTATCCCATTCAAGAAAAAAAAATCCGAATTAGCTTCCCACATGCGTCAGTCATTAAACTGTGGCATTATGACTAGCAAATGTGCTGTGTGTGCTGTCAGTTAAACCTCTATATTGTGTTACTGTCAAATTTGATTTTAATCAGTGGAAGACTGTAGACTGTGACTGTAAAAACTAGCATGACACACATCGTCTGATTCTCATGGATAGGATACAAAGCTTACTTTTTGTCCAACTCTTTTTGGCATTTACATTATTCTTTGCCCCAGAAAGGCCAGAGCGCAAAAATCTAGAAAAACATCTAGGCAAATTTAAAGACTACTCATGTGTTTTTCAGAGCCCAGCCAAGCCATTTTGCGTTCCCTTTATGATATTGCCTTTTTATCACTGCTAATTTCTTCAGATATTTGAGTGGTAAATATTTCTCTGTTTTTAGACTCATTCTGTTCCTCCTGCTTGACTCATTTGTGACTGATAAAAAAATAATCTAAGTTTAATGTTGTTTTTCATTGGGTAAGAAACGTGGCCGAGTGCTATCAATGATATTGCATGTTCTATCTGGGACAGACCAGATTCTTCCCTACATCCAGACTACAGGATCTCATGCCTTTAATGAGGCTAAGAGGGGCATCAGTAAAGGAAACAAACCACCATCCAGCATGCAGAGTATATCACTGACTCCTGTTGATAACGCAAGCGTTACAAGGTGTAGATGATACACATATATCTTGTGTCCACTGATCTTTCTGAGGCAAAACTCCTACCTAAGACTGTGAAAACAGAGAAAGTTTTCTGAGAAAGTAAACAGAAGTATCACAAAAGATGTTGCAAAGTTTCGCTATAACAACCTAACCTTTTAGAACTTGTCTGAATGTAGCATGGTGGTTTTTTTTAAACTCACTTCTTGTATATACGTTATTTATGTAAGAACACAAGCCCATGCAGTACCTGATCCTAGCAATGTATAATTAGGATTAAATATACAGTTTCTTTGCAGACCTGCCACTTAACATAAAATAGAATTTTTATGCAATTCAGACACCAGCATGGGATATCAAAGTAAAATGATTAACATAATTTACTTTCAAACTTATGACTTCTCAATATAAAAGCAATTTTTGGGGGTAATTGAGTCACTGCTTTTAGTTCTTCTAAATTCCACACATCAAGAATTGATAAAACATTAAATACAATGAAGTACATACAGTATGGGCATTAATTACAACACTCTATTATGGTTAAATAATTCAGATCTAACATTTAATTTTTGAATACTTCCCCCCCCTCCAGTTTGTGTTGTTTTTTCATTTAATGGATACCATATCATAGTCAAAAGTATGTTTTCTTCACTGATCAGAGTTATTTTACGAGTTATTACTTTTGCAGCATGTTTGTACCATAGAAAAGTAATCTGTAAAACTCCTGCTTCCTGTATATTTCAGTATGCAGTGATGTGCAATGTACAGCTAGCAGATTAATTATTGAAGGACAAATATCTCTAAACAGTTTTACTCACAATAATAAAGAACTGGATGCACAATGAAATGAATTTGGTACACATTTTCCCTATATTTTACAATTTTACTGCTGGTGATCAGTGTATTAATTAGAGAAAATGTTGATTTGTTTGATAACTGGAATATCAGTTTGGGAACTATGAATCAAAGAGCAAGGAAAACCAAACACTGCATTCACCTAGAAACTATTTGGAAATTCGGCTGTGTCATCTTAGATAGGAGAAATCTGGCCCATCAGAATCTGCCATGAGTCTGGAGTTAATTGGTCATTCTCTAAATGGGCTTGAATGGCATCAAGAATAAACAGGAGAAGGAGAAAGACTTATGATTTTGTAGATATTCCTCCCCTCAACAACAGTTTTTTCTTTGTCCTCAGGGATAGAAGACGTCTGTTTTTACTTGGTGAAGAACCACACAATGGGTGTGAAATGCACACAACTGCAGAACAATACAGCTCTCAAAAGAAAATATACCTTTTCATGTCTACTAACTAAGGGAAGTGCTGGATTGCTGTCCACATTAATAACCTAGCTGAGGCTTTTAAAGAAAACATACCTTCAAGAAGCAGGAAGAGTAAGAGGAGTAGGAAGCGTAAGAGAACAAGCATAATTGCAAGTTGGGAAGCTATTATTTATGAAATCTCACTTCCTCATTTGATAGCGGAACTCATTTGATAGCGGGATTTCCATTTCATGGAGATGAAGCAGTTCTGCCTTGGGATTCCTAAGCAAGTTTTAAGGATTTTGCCTCTTGGCCTTTTCAAAATGACAACTAACCTGAATACAATTAGCTTGAATACTCAAAGTACCTACATAAAACACAAATCAGTCAATGATTAAGTTTTTTTTTGCCATGTATGCACAAACCTAATGGAGATATGTCATTCAACAGTGATAATTAAACTGAAAACATCCTTAAAACGTACTCTTAAGTGGCTCATTTGGTAAAGTTATTGTAAGGGTACACAGTTACTTAGAAAAGGAAAATACTGGACATGTACCATATTACACAAGGCTCTTAATGAACTATCTTGTGGATTACAAAACTGTTTTTAACTGACCACACTTAAAAATCAATTTGTTGAATACAGAAACATCGCAGGCTGCGGTCAGGGTGCACATATTCAAATGAAGATTCAGCATAAGTATTTCTGACAACATTTTTACATTTATCATTATAATAGATACCAGGAAATATGCACTGTGAACATCCAAAATGAGTGTATTAACTAATACAGCCCCCTGTCCCCAACTTGTAACCCCAAGAAGTCAACTGAACAAGAAGCTCTCCAACTCTGCTGGTGGTTGAAGGACTAAACTGCAGACTCAGTGACTGCCATGCCTAGACAGGCTGGCCAAATCTGACTGATACTGCTGTTGTCAACCGACAGGGTCACAGCCCGAGTCAGGCTTAAATGTTCCAAAACTGTCCAAGATTGAACAAGTACAGGAATTTTATCACACAACAGAACTTCAGATGATGAAGTTCATCTAGATTCCAAAACATTCTCCCTTAATTCATGGTTATCTCAGATAGTTGTCACCGTGGCAAGTGACCTAATTTGCTAAACCTATTCATGTTCTTCTGGTCAAAAGCATACCATAATTCCTCAAAGGTGGGCATTTTAATCTTGAACAAAAAATTAAGGGAATCCTTCCTCTGGAAACAAACAATTAATAACATATGATTAAGTCAAAATGATGAAGAGATATACTTGGATTTAAAGGACTCCAGGTGTTTGAAGAAGGATACCAGAACTTTGTGATTCTCTTGTCCAGAGGTGATGCTCTAAGACTCTAAAGGCTTCTTTTGATGCTTTGGAGTTTTATGAAATTACTTATTTTTCCATTTTCTTGTTATTACATATTCATAGATTCATTAACAGCACGTATCATGTAATTTGCAGTTGGGAGGTCAGAAACAAGTCCCAGAGAAATCTCACTTCAAAGTGTAGCACAATATATTTACTACTGGTGCTCTCATGTTCATATAATTCCTTACCTTGATCTTGTATTTTTGTTAGCAAAGTCACTGCATCACACTCTTGTTAGGAAAGATGGCTGCTTTGTAAAGAGGTTTGATATCTCTTGGAGAAGATGAGATTATATTTACCTTAGAGAAATGTTTCCGGAATTCTGTGTGCACAAAAAACCCAAAAATGAGGTAAAGAGGATGGTATCAAAATTGCACCACTTACCTATGATTATTAACTCACAGCAAAACTCTCTTAGCACAGAAAACTTAACCCTAGATTTTGTGTTTCCTATGCTTGCTTGCATCCTTTCTCTGTACCCCCAAAATATATGTTGTATATATCACAGCTGATTTTGTGGTTGCTGATACAAACAATTCACTAGCAGTACATCACAAGCCCAATACTATCAGCATAGAAAACCCTGTGCACCTCTAATTTGTAAGAATGCACAGAAGTTTTTCTTGGGAACAACACATTCTGCACAACTTTCTGTTACTGCAGTACTTCACTTTCCCATTTTCGCCAGCATGCCTGCCTGCAGCATGTATGTACTTGTTATTTTATTCCCTTCCAGCACTTGGAGTTTTAGCTCTCTATAGAGTGTTTATAAGGTCTCTGATCCATTCCCAGTCACTGATGACTTGTGTGTTTTGATTTTCAATCTGTATGTGGGGCTACGATACAATAGAGGAGGACATTCAACACAAAAAAACATTCATCCTCTCACAGCGTACCTTTAATTTTTCAGACCAATACAAGAAATATGCAATTACTCCAGTCATCTAATACACCATATCCTCCTAACTCACCTTTTCAATATTATTGAGAAAGCTGCACTGATGGTTATTTAGAACAAAGTTAAAGAGAGTGGACCAGAAGAAGTGTTCTCTGATAGCCTAAACTTGCATAAAAAATTGTGGCAAAAACTGTAAAGAGACAACACTGAGTTTTGTTCTTTTTCAGGCAGACTTATCAATTTAAATGGAACTTCACATGAACTGTATCACAGATAGTGCTTAATATTATTGGTTAGTCACATTTACTCATTGTACACAATCCTTTTCCAGTCTTATTGAGCTTGCTTCACTCACACGATGTTAGCAAACACTGCTTTAACTATTAAGATTTTACAAATTAGTTTGGCAGATTCCCTCCTGGATCCTTTATGCCGTTTTTCCTTTAATCCTGAAATCCTTTTATTATTTCCACAATAAGAGGCACATAACAGTCTTAGCACTTCAATGACAAAACCCCCCCAAACTTATTTTTGGCCCTGTAGAACTGACAGAATAAATTAAATCAAAATCCATTAGAGAGGTTTCTGGTATTGTCCCAAGGGTTACATTTTACTATCATATACTTTGACCCATTCTCAGCAGTGGAGCATAGAGATTCTCCAAGTGATGGCAACAGTATCTTCAAGAAAAGTAATTTCTACCAAACGCCATCAAACTGCTTTTTAGTGTGATCAGAGAAAAGCAGTTCATCAGACAAGAACTAGTCTAACTAGGAGACAGATAAAGAAACTTGAAAGATAAAGAAACTAATGGCCTATTACAGATAGAGTGCAGCCCAGAAATGCTTTAGAAAACAAAGGAAAAAACAAGGAGAAAAATCCCTGAAAAATTCAATGCATGGAAGGCACACTACTGAGTCTACCAGGGAACATAGAAAGGCTTTGGCTAAATGAGCAGATTTTAGCCCAAGCTAAGGCTGCCTAGTTGTTACACAGCTCATAGTGTAATTTCATTTGGCTCAAGCCAAATCCAAACATCTATTTCATTGAATCAGCAAGAAACCTGTTTTGTGAGTTGTTTCTCACACTTAATTTCTTTCCTAGCAACTTTTATTTTGCACATGGGCCCACAGAAATATGCACTATGGACATCACATCTGTCCACATATAGCTTATTTTTGAAATTATTTAAATTTGATCTGAACTGTTTTTAATATTTTGATATTAAATACCTGGCACCTTGAGAAAGAAGTTAACGAAGTTAACGAAGAAGGACAGAGAAGATACAGTACAGGTAGTAGTGTTAGACCATAATGCCATCACACGGGACTGGAAGATACATAATTTATCACCCCCCAAAAATGTTTTTTAAAATATTAAAAAAAAAAAATCAGGATAATTCCTTTTGGTCTTTTATAATGCTGTGGTGTCAAGTTGTACAAATGTTCTGCACCGAGCCTGGCCTCAGTCAGCCACTATTATCCCCATAAACAGACAGGAAATCAGGACACACAAAACACAAGAGAGTTGGCCAGTGGGCACAAAGGAAGTCTGTGAAAGAGTTAGGACTACGGCCCAGATTTCTCAGCTTTTGCCATCCTGTTTTAAGGAACTGGAACAATAACTGATTTGCTTCCATTTATAAAATACATATCCAGATTTTAGTGTTTTGGAAATGTATTCACTGCATGTAGCAGGTTCACTGCATGTTGCGTATAGCTGAAGTGAGGAGACTCCTTCTTCTCAACCTCATTAAATGCTAAGCACACAGTAATTAATATAGCCTCCACATTAAGTATGAGTCATGCACCAGGGAAATCGTAGAAATCTGGTCTCATGTTTTGTCTCGTTAAGTCAAATGATTAACAAATGAGGCAAAGAAGGTAGCAGAGAGTAAGCTTTTTAAGTCAGAAGATGGCGGACAGCAGTTCTGCAGGGGGAACAAATAGTCTGGCAAGCTGAAACTCAATGCAGAGTCTGAGTGTCTCCATAAAGCAGGGACAAGTTGCTGTGATGCTTCGTCACTGAAAGCATATAAAAAGTTAACAACTATTCTAATGGAAAGCATTTAATAGGACAATGCTAAACCACACTGTATTTTCTGCCACCAAAAGAGGGGGATGTGAGGTGACTCAGTTGGGTCAATGAGCTGTACCAACTAGGTACAAATTGTGAGAGTTAGAAAAGAAGCTAAAAAAAATGTATTAAAGCCTTTCGGAGAAGTTAGAAAGCCAATTTATCTGCTTCTGTCTCTCCTTTTGTACTCAGCTTGGGTACCAGTCAGAATATTTTGATGCTTGCCCATCTTTAGTTGCAAGCCACATGAGCTGAATTCAGATTAAACAGTAAAGAAAAAAAAACTTCCCAGAATATATATTGTGTTTATTTAGGCCAGACCAGCTTGGATGAAAGTGCAAAATCAATCAAAGCCTAAAAAGAAGCTGGCAAACTGTCAGTCCCTCAACACATCCTAGCTGTTCTTCCTCCATGAGAAAGGCCATGGTCAGGGGCTGAGAAATTCTTAGCGTTTATAACATAACATAGGTTTATATAACAACAAGATGAGATAAGGTGACACACAGACCTTAATTAATGACTGCACACCAAAGTTGTCATTTTGATGACTTGTTTGGGCAGGAGTGGTAGTGGCTGGGTGATAGATTATTCTCCCTTTATCCTGCCACAATGACATCTGCTTTATTCACAGATCAGCCACCAGTTGCTACAACAACGCCAGTGTGCTTTAGAAAATGTTGTTGAGCTGCTGAGAGAATCTTGGCTACCCATTAGCAAAATGTTAACTATGCAAAACCAAATAGGGTTTGGTTTTGTTGTAGGAAAGAAGTCAATGCTCCTCAATAAGTAAGAATGTCAAAAAGAATTTACATTCAAAAAGTAGAGAAGGGGTTTAACCCATGATATCACCATGATTCAAAAATCCCCCTGGAATTCATTAGTGAGACATTAGGCCTGAAGAATAGAGAAAATAAATAATGAGTTTTAAAAAGAAAGAACAAATACACTTTCCTCTGGGCAGCTTGCTGTCTGCAGCATTTTAACATGTCCGTTGCCCCTTCACTTTTCCTGTTCATTGTCTTAGATTTTTACACAGTAATCCTTTGCTAATAGGGTTTTATTTATTTTTATTTATTTCTTTTCTTCCCACTTAGCACTTTAAGGAGACACTAGGTGCTGTTAAACCATGCTAGGAAAACGATTTGGCTGCCAGTAAAGTGCCATGCTCCCACTTCAGTAGAAGGTGAGAGACCCTCACACTCCAACATATTCCTTAGAAAGCCAATTATAGGAAAGCATTTGCAAGCATTTGTAGGAGGAATAGCTTTGTCCTCCAGCCAAAGAATGCAGCACTGTGTTTGAGAGCCAAACAGGGTATGCCGTCCCTGAGGAAACAGGAGCAAAGCTGAGAGCAGGTGAACGTCCCCCTGGTAAGTTAATGGTGGATGGCATAGTGAAGACATATGGCCAAAAGCACTGAAATCTCCAGCTGCTAAAGTAGCTACTTTGTGGAAGATGCATCCAAGCTGCAATGTTTAGAGTGAAATTCCCCCAATTTCTAGGAAAGCACTGCTTGTCATATCCCAGGTGATTCTTCTTGGGCTGCCTGCCACTGACGGTGGTGTTAATATATGTCGGACGGCATCTAACAGAGAGAGGTTTTCCCTGCTCCTGATCCTTGCTTTTGTTTGAAATAGAATGGGTCTATCTGTCTCGATCATAATTTTTCATCCACCTCAAAGTTAAGTGAACATAATTCTTAATTTGTTTTCCAAATGACTCAAACAATTTTCTTCCCTTTGTCTCCCCAGCAAGAACAGATTGATTTTACAATGTGTTGTACTTCAAATTTAACTTCATTAAATGTTTATAACATTAAGAGACTAATGACATGAGCCCTGTCTGTGGTATTTATAGGCTTTATGAAGAGACTGAAGACCTGAAAGGACTGAAGTTCTGGTTAATTCCTTGAGAACTAATTTCAACACCTATTCTTACCTGTAAAATAAAAAATACTACTACTATTTCAGGGCTATCGTGTTAATTTAACTGCAAGTTTACCAACCACATTTACCGTTGGAGTTCGAAATCCAAAACCAGCCCACGATAGATCACAGGTGTATTGTTTTTCTGTCACAGTAAATAGGTCCCAAATGTTAATCTAATGATCCAGTTACATAACCAAGGTCAAGAAATTTTAAGCTACTGATTACTGGAAGAATGTATGTGGAAAATCATCAGTAGCCGTTTTTGCTACATTCTAAACACTTGTTATAATTTGCTCCCCAAAGTGGCTTTCTGGGTCATATGTGCCCCCAGTTTGATTATTTTTAATAGGCATTTTCACATTATGATTGCAAAACCATATTTTTAAATGAACAATGCACCTATATTTTGCTGCTCACCACCATCCTGTCCAACCACCATGTGTCTGTTTTTCCTCCTTAGTCCTGAGCTTTCTGCTTCTTCCAGAGATTCTTTCTAGAGCTGCTGATCTCCAGTCTGTGGGAATCAAAGGGAGATCATGAATACTAGTGCTAATGCTGAATTAGCATTAGTTGAATTTTATTGCAATGCAATGTTAATTTTCAAGGGAGTACAACTGGGAAGT
The DNA here is from genome assembly GCF_965183815.1 of Platalea leucorodia. NCBI lineage: Eukaryota > Metazoa > Chordata > Aves > Pelecaniformes > Threskiornithidae > Platalea > Platalea leucorodia. The sequence goes on along the minus strand of NC_138831.1, from coordinate 24,976,989 downwards.
GGTTTTTGTTTGGGTTTTTTTTTGGGGGGGGGGTGGCTTTTTTTTTTTTTTTTTTTTTTTAGTTCATAGTATAGTTGGAGCTTCAGAAGCGCCAGTGGAAAACTGTGTTCAGGAACTGATGGCTGCAGGAAGCCATACCTGATGCACATATCTGAGCCTGTTTCTCTGAGCGCTGCCTGTCCTGATTGCCCAGGGAAGGCACTTCTGAGGCATGAGAGGAGACATAGCCCTAGCTCTGCTGCTATAAGCACTCAAGAGAGTAAGTATGACACAGGGAAACAGGAGTGTAACAGGCCACTACTGTGTTCCTTGACGCTTTTTAACATGTTGGATCATACCTTCCCAACTTCACTCAGGAATACCAGCAGATATTCTAGTGTAACTGAATAGTAGCTTAAATTCAGATTTTGGTTGGTCTCACATATATCTGGAATGAGCATATGGGACTTGGTGCTGTTCTTTTAGACTTAATGCAGTTCAAGACTAAGTTCAGCAGCTAAGCACATCTACCCAAAGCACTGGCGATTCACTTGGGGTTTCATCTTTGCAGAGGCTAAAGTTCACTCTCAACTTTAAAGAAAGAGCACAGCACAAAAGGTAATTTTTAAAAGGACTCTGTATCACAGGTACGGCAAGCAAAGAGAAAGGCAGTATTCGCCAGCATCGTTGTCATGACTACAAATTGAAATCTCTATCTTCCACATGTACGGTATGTAATCTGGGAAAAGTCCAAAGAGCATCCTTAAAAAGCCACTAACATCTGATTGCAGCCCAGAGCCTGGAGTGAGAAGCGGAGGCGGTCGTGCTGGCTCAGCCCCGGAGCCAACCTGCTCAGCGAAGCAGTGCTGGTGGGTGCCACGCTCACTTGGCCACCACTGGCCCGCACCAGCAGCCATTCTTTCAGCTGTCCCCCATGTTTATGTGCAGTATTGGCAAAGAGGGCAGTTTCTTTCACATCTATCCAGCTAAAAACCAGCACATATCCCTACTGTCCTATGGACTACCGTTTTAAGCTAATTATATACTAGGAACTTTATTTCCTGAAAATGTATACTGCCTTACCAAGAGGTATGGATAACATCTTCATCTGCCAGAAACAGGATTAGTTTTGACAGAGTTATGTTTACAAACATAAAATTTATCACTTTTTTTTTTTAAATAGCACCTGTGTACACCTGGAACAAGACAGTAGCTAATGATTTATGTCGGACAGTAACAACGGCTTTTTTTGCTGGAACTATGCCATAACTTAGTGTCTGTTACTCTGCCCTATTGGGTCAAGACAACACATCAGTCAAGTAAATCACTTAAGTAAATTATTGAGAACTTAAATTGACTTTTTCTACATAATATGTAATTACTTCCTTGAACCAACATTCCCTTACATCACCGATCTAAAAAGCTTTCTATTTATTTTTTAACTGAATATTGATTGAATTTAAATTACAGCCAGCATGTACTATTTATCTGAAGTTCAGATTCTAGGGAACAAACTTTCCAACAACTTTGTCAGCCTTTGCTTGCAGTTCCTTGCTGTTCATACGCCCACATCACTCAGCACAGCAAGCCTCAGAGCTGCAGATTTGCCCATCATGTTCACAACACAAAAATGAGCCTGATGCATCTGCTGAAACCTGCAGTGTCAAGACACTTGAAATTAATCTGCTGGGAGGCCTGGAGATGCTGAAGGGACTCCAGCAGTATAGGGAAAGATGAAAGACAAATTTGCAACATCAAGTTCTCATTAAGATGTTGTGAAGCAATGAGGATTTTTGCTGTAACCAGCAAGACAGTTAAAACCCAGAACTGAGAATTACAAGTGTAAAATCTCCATGGGGACTACAGAGATCTAGAGTCCCACAAGGCTGTACCTGGTACTTACAACGCCCATACTCCTATCACAAGTCTAGAAGAAAAACCAAATATGCAGAGATTTCTCATGTCATTACAGAAACACAGCAAGAGAGGTTTTGGCAGATCACATTCTGCTCCTGAACTCTCGCCCTTACTTCAAACACAGCGTGCATGTACATTGCATTGCGATAGTGTCAGAGCTCAGCAGCCCTGAGTCAGAGAAACCTGGCCAGGTCAGCTGCTCTGCACAGATTTTTGACCCATGATCTATAGTGTGAAGACAATTCAGTTAATAGGATGTGGGCCTGTATCACTGGAGTCATCTCAGCTGTTAGAAAAAAAATTTCTGAGTGCAAATATCCTTCCTGTCAGAGTTGTGTCTTGTCCTCAGTCGTCACCCCTAAAACTATCCTTCAAAAACCTATAAAAAAATAATTCTGTAAAGTATTTTTCCTGCTTTAGGAGATGATCAAGTGGAAACAAATACTAATAATTTTCAAAGGTGTGTGCATGCAAGTTTGGTGGAGGGGAGGAGAGGCAGTAAGGAGACTCTGGACTCAAAGAAGGAAGATTTCAAGTTGGAGGAGCCTCACAACAAAACCTCTCACACAGACAGAGATCATGTACACCCTGTGCTTTGGGCATAAAACCCCCTTAAATTTAAGTTTGAAACTGTGGTCAAATGACCCTGGGCTGCAAAGTATGTCTGGCTTTACGAAAAGGCTGAGGAGGTGGCTGCCAATCTTAGCAAGGGCTAGCACGAGATCAGATTTGTCGATGTGCAACATTTAATATTCCTTAGTCAGAATCATTTCCAGTTAAAATCGGCAGAAGTGGTGAATTTAATTCTTTTAGTATTTTATTAGTGAGATGAGAAGTTAATGGGAAAGGGCAGCTAAAAGTACTTCTGCTAAGGCTAGAAAATACATTAAAGTCAGTGCTGTCATGGATTACACCCAAGGTCACAGGATTCAGTCACAGGAATTGATTAGTGATATTTACAACTCAACAAATTGATTTAAGCAAGTGTGACATTATGCCCCATGCTATTTACCAGAGGAACTACACACAGTGAGGCTATAAAACAGCTCATCAGTCTGTGAGTAGGTTAATGTAGTTGGTGTGATCTTCAGCTAGAATAAGTATAATACTACTCTCCCAATCTAATATTCTGTATGAAGCTGCAACTGTGTGAATCTAGGAAAGCAAGAAGGGTGGTGTTAGTCGAGCTTACACATTCCTGAGCACTCTGCTGACTACTATTTACAGCAATCCCTTTTATTCAAATGTGTGATTAGAGAAAGCTGCTTTCTATTTAATGCATTTAATTGTATTTTAATTAAGAATAATTTTTAAAAGCAAGGTCCTACTTGTATCTGTTGCAACAGCATAAAGTGAACCCTTTCAGCACATCAGCACACAAAATAGCATGCTCTGGCCAAGTCAGCTCATGCCTGTATCCTGAGAACTTCTCATTAGCAGATAGTTACGGACACTTGGACTGAATCTTTGTTTCTCTCTTTACCACATATCCTCCTTCAAGTTTTACAACACATAAGGTTAGTTTTATGCTGGTATGTTTTACATTAGTTGAACATGTCAGTGCAGACAGACACCAGGGAATCCTAAAACAGGAGTCATATCATAGGTTGCCTAAGGTCTCTGAAGACAGGCAGCTGGAGGACAAAATTCCCCACCTGCCCTGATAGGGGTATGCAACGGGACACTTCCTCCACACATGCCCCAGAAGAAATCTGGAGATAGAAGCACTCCCAAACCCCGCAGACAACAGGGAGATGGAGCTGGATTTGGCTCAGACCACCAGCCTGGCCCGGTGGCCAAAGGAACCATTCCTGTTGTGCTAATGTGGGCTCCATCTCATGCTCCCCGTCCAGCCCCAGTGCCGTGCAGCTCCTCTGCAGGCCATGGGCTGTGCCCCCAAGCACCCTACTGAGCTGCCCACAGGGGAAGTGTCTCCAAGCCCTGACCTTCTTGCTCAGCAGTGCACAATTTTTCACCATAAAGAGGGCAGTTTTTTCAATTGCCAAAGGAGGCAAATCCCCTTTCATGTAACTGCATGTGCTTGAAGGTGCTCGTGGACTTTGAGCCAACTGGTTTGTGCAATCAGACTTTCTCCTCTCTGTTGGAATCTGTCATTTTCTAATGCATTACATTACACAGTAAATTGAATGTGGTGGTTTTTTTTTTTTTTTTTTGCTAACCTTTATGAATCCTCTTGAGTGATCTGTGGATGGGATCAGCAAACAAATTTTGGTCTAGCCCTCCAAATCCTGACACATGAATTGATTTCAGCAGGACACATTAAGTGAATGATGGATCTCTGCCAAAAGGACATGTAGGATTTTGCAAGGGGGAGGGGAGGAAGAAGTAGACTTGGCTTTCTCCTTTTTTCTCCTTCTTAGCCAGTCTTGTTAAGAAAGGGCAAAAGCACTCAAATTCATTGCTCTCAAACTAAATTGGTTTTCTCTTCTACGCTCTCAGAAGTCCTTTTGCTTCCGGGCTTATCCTATTGATGCCTTCCTTATCCTTAAAGCAAAAAGAGGTGAGGTGTCTGCTTGCCCCCAGAGCCGCATCCGCCCCACAAGAGGCAGTAGCGCTGCTCCACCAAGATGTGCACTTCATGTGGGTTCAGTTTCCCACTGGCTGCCTTGGCATTGCCATCTCTGCCGCTTGCTTTCTAAGGCTCAGCTGACAGTTTCTCAAGCACAGTAAGGCTGGCAACAAGAGTGGGGCTGTTGTAATAAATGACAGTAAGATCACAAGCTTGAGGGAGCTTGTTCCTCTCCGTTCGCAGCTCTCTTGAGAAGTTTTCAGATGCTGTAGCTATCACCCTGTTCTGTATGCCAAGCCAGAGCTTTTGATGCTAATTTGTTGGCACTGCAAACTCCCACTGCAAATGATAGATCCCATGACCTTCTTCAGTTACAGATAACACAAACTACAGTTATATTTAAGTGGCATATTGGTTAACCTCAGTGGCTTGCAATACTTTCCTTTGACTCAATTTCTATCATTAATAAAGGGTTACATTACAAAGGCACCTTGGAGTTTCTCACAGCGAAATCGAGCCAACAAGCTCTTTCTTGTGAGAAGTTTTCTGCATTGAGCTGTTTTAGCTGGGCCGTGCATTACAAATGCTCTGAAACACCAGCAGCAATGAAGACATTAACACTGCATTAGGACAGATATTCTGGCAAAATGCTTTCAAAATTAGATGCACTCTGTAGTAACTATTATTGCTGCTATCACTTTCAAATCCTCTGAAAGGATTTGTGGACAGAATCACCACATAAAATCTGGTCTGGCTCACCACAGCCAGTGGGACTATTGGATAAATAAAGACCACTAACAAGAGAAAGGGACTAGGGGCATGATTTTTGTCTTCAAGAACACGAGACACAGCTGCCTCACTAAGAAAATCTGTGAAACCCAGCTCCTCTTGTGTTTTGGGAGAGTTGAGTAGTGTTGCATTTTGTAGTCAGAATCCAATTTTCTCACACACACATACACACATTCAGTGCCTGACACCAAGAAACCTTTGCCAAAACCCTTGAAAACTCATTGCTATCAATCATTAGCATGACACGCTAGCTGCTCCTAGCTGTGTTATTGGAGCATGCAGTAGCTCTCTGCAATAACACCCTTAGGAATGCACACCATGGAGCAGTAACCAGTGACCATGTGTTAGGAAGCACATTATATATGCATTACTTCTGTGTTGGTTTGAGGGAAGAATGAATGCCTAATGGCGATGAAGCCTCCCTGAGACCTGTCACAAGGTGGTGACAATCAGCATTTCAGCTCCTGGGGAAAGCTGCAGACCAAACTGCCTGAGAGTCTAGAAGCAGCAATAGAGCCAACAAGGAGATAAAACTCCTAACCTCTCTGGAAAGACTTGGACAGGGTCCTTTGGTAGCTCTTCCACTCTTAAAGCCAACACACTTCTCTCTATTGAGGAATATAATTTTCTTTCTTACTGAATAAAACCTAATCTTTTTATATTAATCCAATCAAATAATAAGAAAGCAATGAGGGTGCAGAGTTTGGGTTACTAGAAAGCAAGCCATGTCCCATTAGTGTATTTTAATAAGCTGCAGAACCAAATATACCACACTTTCTTCTGGATACTAGACACATGGATGACCAAACAAAAACTTGCAATACTTCCCACTGTAAAAGCCTAGGACACACCATTCTTCAGCACTCCTCCCAAAAGCCTGTTTCCTATTATCCCAAGCAGATCTACCTTGATCAACAATACATTGTTTTCAGACAAAAAACAAATAATAATTTCTTCATCTCCTCTCCTTCCCAGCAACAGAGTAGTGACTGTCTTTCACCAATGGAGCAAGGCAGGTACCACAGGCTGCATATATTGCTTTTCCTTCAGCCCTAGATGTGAGGCTGGATGATGTGGTTAATCCATGTGAGTTCTTGCTGTCATTGACAATTCAGTCAACTTTTTCTATGGATATTTGCTCAAAAATGGTACTCTCAAGAGCAAAACTGGTAGCATTCACAAAGTGTACTTCTGACCAGAGCTTTATACTTGCGTGGGCTTTTAGTCACCTTTGAAGGAGGGCTGGTTTCAATCAAAAGCAAAAGTCAAAATAGAGTCATACAGATTTTTCTGCTTCTCAGAAGGAGATTCAATACCAGAACAAAATATTCAGTAACTTAAATTTTACTTCATATGGCTATATCATATCTATAGCTACTTTTACCTATAACTATCTAAAAATCTACACAGGATTTCAGTGGACAATGAAATTTTTGTCTTACTACTAGTGGTAGTGTGCAGACGTAGTAAATTCAGCCCTGTATGTTGTACACCCTTTAGCTTGTATGTTAAGAATGGGATCACCTTCACCACAGAAACCCTATTCCACATCAGAGTTGAATCTATGGCTCTAGATCCCAGGAAGTTATCGTTCTTCTGAGATACAGTGCAGCAGGACCTGCAGTATGTAGTGATAAAGTTTACATCTAATGCATGCACAGCTGTCAGGTTACAACAGTGTTTCAGGATACCATCCATTTCTGCAAGCACATAGTATACAGGCAATGTTAGAAGTCCAAAAATGGGAAAGTACGGAAGAAGTAGTGGGTTCCAAACTTCAACAATTTTTTTTTGTTAAACAAGGTTGTTCTTTTACTGTTCAGTCAACATGGCACATAATTTAGAGCTGCCCTTCACTCTGGTGTGCTGCTGATGAAGGGAGAGAAAGTGCAGACAGCTTCCCACTCCTTCACAAGATAAACAAGTTCTAGATCATTTACCTTGTTTAAAACACATAGAAGAGTCTAACAAGCAAAAAAGCTACTGAAAGTAAGCTTCTCCCTCTGAAAAACAGAGAACAAAATGAATGGGTACCAATCCATGCAGACAGATTTCATTTACAACTGTGATTCTTATCCATTCCCTTCTATTCTCCATCCCGGTACCTGTCTTTCATGCACTAGTTCCTCTACCCTTGCTCTTATTTCTTTATTCTCACTAGTACCATCTCCCCATTCACTGCTTGATTATACAGAACCAGACCAGTAAGGCAAATCTGCTCCTTGTTTCCAATATATTGCATCTGAGTCAATTATGTGCCAAAATTGTCTTAGACCTTCTAAAAGCTGATGTAATTACATAAACAAAAAGTCATTATTGAATTGGCTACAGATCTGCTCATTCATCTAATTCCTCAATAGTTTGTTCAAGAATGTTAATTATTAGAAGCTTATCATTGATCAGCTTGCTTTTGTTACCAAGATTTGTCTTTGGTTTGCCAGGGACAAGACTGTTGAAATTCTGTTCTGTTGTCTGACTTGCATCTTGTTGAAGGTTATGAACTGGATTTATACAGTATGAAATGACGAATGGGGATTGAGTCATTTCATATATTAGCATTTCATACTTGCTTAAATGAGAAAATTAATTAAGATAATTTCCACAACATGTGTAATTGTTCCTATACATCTCAAGTAAAGAAATACTACAACTTCACTATGTCATATTAAGTCTGAGCATCCAAATACCTTTTAATCCTTTCAGTGAGATTTATGATCATGCAAATGATACATCTTCTCCTTCTTACTAAAATAAGGCTCTAGTATATGATGGAGATGCCAGCACCTGACATATATAGAACAACACTTAAACCCACACAGCAATGCACCCACACTGCAGCACATGCACTCTTAAACAACTGATTCTCCTGGAAAAGATTTTTCTCCTTTTTGTACTTCCTGAAAATATTTATCATCATTCAGTATAGTTAAGGAAAGCATTCTGCTTTTCAACCAGCCAGGTCAGATTATGCTGCCAGTAAACAGGGTACTCAGGTGCAGTAAGACCCAGAAGAGGTAAAGTCTTTCTTTAGTCCTATGCTACAGTACATCAGAAGTGCAGAATTGCAGCAGCTTACCAATGCAGGAACCATCCACTGGGGATGAGTTATCCAACTCACTTTCCCTTTTCTCCCAGACACTAAAGGTGACAAGCAGGATACAGCAACCAGTAAGATAGAGAGGTCTTAAAAAACAATTAATAGAAAATCAGAGGGTTTTCCCAAATGCTCAGTGCCAAGTGTCACAGCAAAGAGAGAGAAAAAGAGAGAGATCTGCTGGCTTCCATGAACTGCATATAGTGCAAGACTCATTCAATGGCACCCCACTTAGTTATGTGGTGTAGGTAATGTCACTAACCTTTGTATTTTATGCAGCTGCAAGCAATGTGTTGTGTGTTCTGCAACTGTGTTCTGTGGTGAAGCAATCCTTGAGCTACAGGCCCCTCGCCTTGGCATTCATAATTCCTGGCAGACCCCAACAGCTCATTCTCCTGTGCACATTGCTTCCCTTCTCCACCTTCTTGAATGTCAAAACACCTTGAACTCTTTCTAGACTAGTTCCATTTCCTTTCCATAGTGGTCTCAATATGAAAGGTACCTTCTTGGATTGATATTAGTAGCATAGTATTTTGAGGTAATTACATTAAATTGATGCCCTCCTTTTTCGGTTATTGCTTTGGCAATTAAAAAGCATTAACTAACAAAGTCAAAGTGGTAGGTTTACTGAATCACTGAATATTTACAGGTATATTGTACTTTAAATTATTCCTCAGCTTTGAAGAGTAACTATTATAATGTACATTAATGTATTACATTGAGCACTTCCTCCTATTAGATGCTAATGTAATGAGATAATTTTCTTCCTTCAAGAGTAGTATTCATATTAACATAGGAGAGAAGACACATTTATTCCTTTCTTCTGTGGGTTATTTGGAGTAACTCCGCAGTCCACTCTTACAATTTGTTATTAAAGCACGGGTAGTTCAACTCAACCAAGTGGACTGAAATCACACACAAGTTTGAATAACTAAGGAACACAATCAAGTGGCGCTCTGCTACATTTAATGATGCAACAATGGAAAAATAAAACCCCAAACCCCAGATCCCTACAAAACACATAGTGTTAAAAACCACATTACAATGGGAGACATCAAGGCATGTATTATTCAGGACAGCTGAATTCATATAGTCAAATGTCATTACATGATAATTATACTACTTAGGTTTGCATTTTGTGGGGGCCCTATTATTTCATGGTTTAGAGCACATTGTCTCATTCTCTAAGCTATAAAGCATTACAAATAGGATTTTCAGGGTGGGTGTTTCAGTTTTTAAATTAAAACTTTGCTATAAAGCAAGTAAAATGAAGATCTGTACATCTATGCGGGAACAGCACACCCCTTCTACTCTGCTCTAATGAGACCCCACCTGGAGTACTGCGTTCAGCTCTGGGGCTGCCAACCTAAGAAGGACATGGACCTGTTGGAGTGAGTCCAGAGGAGGGCCACGGAGACAATCAGTGGGCTGGAGCACCTCTCCTATGAGGACAGGCTAAGCGAGTTGGGGTTGTTCAGCCTGGAGAAGAGAAGGCTCTGGGGAGACCTTATAGCAGCCTTCCAGTACCTGAAGGGGGCCTGCAAGAAAGCTGGAGAGGGACTTTTTACAAGGGCATATAGTGATAGGCCAAGGGGTAATGGCTTTAAACTGAAAGAGGATAGATTTAGATTAGATATAAGGAAGAACTTCTTTACTATGAGGGTGGTGAGGCACTGGAACAGGTTGCCCAGAGAAGTTGTGGATGCCCCATCCCTGGAAGTGTTCAAGGCCAGGTTGGACGGGGCCTTTGAGCAACCTGCTCTAGTGGAAGGTGTTTCTGCCCATGGCAGAGGGGTTGGAACCTGATGATCTTTAATTTAACCTGGTCCCTTCCAACCCAAACCATTCTATGATTCTATGATAAGAGTGGAGACAAGTACAGCATAACCATGATCAGCTGATTCCTATTAGACTACTTATTCAGGTTACAGAATTCTTTAGTAGAAAGACACTCCCTGAAAACAAACAAACACCCCCCCACTCCCACGGTGAAATGCACCTCTAATGTAAGACTGCATGGGAAAATTGTTAGTATTCTCTACAATGGCTAAGGTCATGCCTGATGAGCACTGAAGAACCAAGACCAAGTGCAGGGCTTTCTGCAAGACCCTTGTGTTCACCTAAACATGGCTTAGTAATTGCTGCAAGAGACTCATACTAGACTGCTTAATTCTGGTATGTCCTGTCATACAGATGTGCCATAGTCTCATTTTCTAATTAATGAACAGTGAACTTTCATTTAACTCTCCTTCTGTGCTTGTGAGTTTGAGTATAGCAGCCAAAATATTCAAACAGGATAAGAAGCTGCTTGAATTTTCCAACCCAATTTTTGCAGACCAAATTGGCACAGATAGTCATGTCACAGTTATCATCTGTCCTGAAACTGAGCTGTCCGAGTTATTTCAGCATGAACTCTGAGGCTGTCCTTTGAAACACAGATAAAGTCCTTGACTAATGCTGTTGTGGACTAAACATTCAGATTCTGTCAAGGTGTTTTGAAATGCAGGATTTGGCTCAGAGCAGATTATCTTCCAACATTTAAACATTTTAGTCTTTTCTTGGATTTCATTATCTTTCATTTGTTGTGATTTAATCCAGGAACAGGGAGTGACTGGGTCCTTTCGAACTGCCCGTTCAGATGGCTTCTTTGCCACATCACTCCCTATTCACCCTGTCACATGTGAAACCATTAAAAATGCCTTTTGATCTTACAGGCCACATGCATTTCAATAACAGGGACCTCCTTCTGCTTCTCCATATTGCGTCTTACACTCGGACTTAAGCTGGTTTGCAGTTTAGAAGACTCTCAGAGACAGGAGGAATGGATACATTCTGACTTCACAGATCACAATGACAATTTTGAGTTCCAGCAGAGACAAAAGACCTTACAGTTTGTGACAAAACAGAGCAGTCTTTCTTGAATTTCATGGGTTGTAGGGGTTGCTACCTTGTTTTTAAATTCCTTAAATGTCTTCAAATTTTCCCTGCAGCACATCCTTACTGGTTTTGCTGAAGTCTTTAACCAGTAATCAATAACTTCATCAACTCACAATAGCATCTGAGATATGTCCAAAGTGCTACTTACAGTCTCCATGGAATTACTCTGTTGGTTTGTCACTTCCGTCTTGTCTCTGTTTAGGACCAAATTAAAGTGTGGAGACTAAATCTGTTTGGATACCAAAACACTCTAATCACAGATATGTACAATTTCATAGATTATACTACTTCCCTTTCCCACAGGAGAGGCAATGTTGTTCAGGAAAAGAGTCTAGCAGGTCAGTGTAGTGATACCAGCAGTCCTGGTGCAGGGTTGTGTGTTACCTCAAGTTCTCCCTGTTCTCTTGGTGCTGGAAAAATCACCCCGTATCATGGTGCAGGATCTTGGGGTCCCCTCAGAGTATCTCAAGTTCTCCCTCCTTTCTCGCTTCCCTCTGAACTTTCTCTCCTGGCATCTCTTCCCCTCAGAGTCTCCCCCAAAATTCTGTAGTTTTCCTACTTAGAGGATTGGGCAAAGAATACCTCTTTGGTGACTGATCTGTTCAAATCATGCTGCTGTATTCTAACCTGCTGTTGTTGTCACTGATGTCCCCAGTTTGCTTGATCAGAACACTTCTGGACACGCTTACACTTCTTCATGATGAACAGGTTATTTGGATAGTTTGGCTATTTATTTCCTTGCGCATACAAACACTAATCAAGGTTCATTCTGTTGTTTGGGACAAGGGGTAGGTCATATTTTGTATACTTCCATTAAAACGTCCATGTAAGATGGATAAATTTATTTTGTCAGTGAAGAATATATATATACATCTTCTCTAAAATGAGTGATGTATGAAGCCTTAGATTTAAGTTCTATATTTCATGAAACCTACAAAAGGTCCTCAAGGACCGAATGTTGATTACTAGAAGTGCTCACAGCAGGGAAAGCAAAGAAGTCCCACAGAAAATACATTCACTCTGTCTGAAGAGTCTCATGTGTCAAAATTTTGGTGAAGTTAATTGCAAGTCATGTCTGGAGTCAAAATTAATCTGGTGAACTACTTTTCACATGTATTCACAATGTATGCACTACTGATATCAAACTGTTCAGAGCTCTTCATGCGAGCAGTTATTAACTGACTTGGATTTGTAAACACTTTAAAAAATTCTTGCAACTTAAGGAAATCTGATTATGATTGGGAAAAATTCCTATCCTTTCTCCTCATACTAGGCAGCCCGAAAACTAGGATGCTTTAAATTCTTTGAATTTAAAGGAGTTTGAGATGTGCTTTGAAGTGAGAAACGTATTTCCTCTTCCTGTCTCAATTTCCATTTACTCTGAATGGCTGAAGTTACTCTAAAAATGTTTTATATTTAGCAGAAAAATTAACAGCAAACAGATCAAACACAGAGAATTTTAGAACTCAGTCTGTTTTTTTCTCCCCTCCCCAGCTGCTTCTATGCCAGTTAAAAGAAAGGAAGCAGGGCCATCATGTTATGAAGAAAGTCCAAACCACACCAACCTTGCAGGTGTATGCATATGGGAAAGGAGAGGGAACATATGAAAGGAAATGCAGTTCTCATTCCTTCTTAGGAGAAAATCAATAATTTTTCCCTTCCTATGTGTGACAGCACACAGCCCTGGTGAACCCAGTGATTCTCCCCAAGAAACTGAGGTATCCACCTTTGAGGGGCTGCAAGCTGGAGTCTGAGAACAGAGCCACAAACCTGGTCCTTCCACAGCCCCCCTGTTGTCCTGAACATATGCTTATTCCGAGTTGAATAGATGAGAAAAATCTTTTGGTACTTAAGTTTAAATTTGTTTTCCTGAATACTTTACAATCAAGTGAAATATAACGTAGGTACATCCAAGCTATTTAGAGCATCTGGAAAGCCTCGTGCCACTGCACAGGTGAACTTGCCCTGGTGAGGCAGTGTGCTGGAGTACAGCGTACTCTCTCCCAGGCACGGCTGTGCCCTCAGTCTGACAGCCGAGCTGTTTGCTGAGGCCAAGATCGCAGTCCCCACAGGAGCTCTCATTCCTTGCATTTTTAAGGGAAGCAATTCTGACACTTAACAGAGGCAGAACCAACAGTTGGTTGTTTCTCCTCTTCTCTTCTACCAACAGGTGACTTTGAGCTGAATTAAAATGGGACTTGGAATGAAAAATAGCCACTTTTGCTCTGCAGCTTCTAATTACTCAAAGCCATTAAGAAGCTCTTGTAGCATGGAAAAGCTGCAGTGTTATTTTCATTTCTCTTTTCCCTTGTTGCTAACCTACACAGCATCTGAGGCGCTCTTTTTGTGCACGCTGAGCTGGATCTGTAAAACAAAGTCTGTACAGCACACTCCAGCTAACGAAGCTGTTTGAGGTAAATAGCCCCCTGACACCCTTTGAGATTTTCTCTCCTCTTATTTCTTTGTTTTTTTAATTCCATCTCAGCAACTGCTAGTGCTCTGGCTGAATGCAAGGCCCTTCCTCTTCAGAAGCTGATTGTAGCAAGACTTAGATTGCTACCCCTTTCGAAGAAAAATGCCTCTTGACAGCTCTTTGGAATGAAGGGGGAGTTACGTGCAGGGGTGACACTGGCAGAAAGAGTTGGCTCTCACCGTTTCTTGAAACTGCATAATGAATGAAATGTTTAACAGAAGAGAGGATGTAGAGCTGGCAACATGTATTAGTTAAAGGGCTTTTTGAAGCCATCTGTCCACCAGCTTTAGCCACTACTAAATGAAAATTCATTTTGAAAGCAAAAGGGACAGACACTCTAATCTTCCTGCTCTTCATCCTCCACTGCAAGACAACCAAAGGCACTTGCAATGCTCAGGGAAGGAATGTGTTCCTCAGCTAAGGGAGGACTGCTCTGCAATCATTTTAAATGGTGATGCTGGCAATACTTATATCAGTTAACAGTATTTATAAATGCAAAGTACCAATAAGGACTGAAAAAATGGAAGTCAGCTGCATAAAAATCAGCTACCCTTTATGTGCACTTCAGAGTACAAATTAACAGAATTTTAGATAAATCAAAGAGAGCTTCAGTCTCTTTTCCAAAAATAGTTTAGTGCACCAGTCAGAAGTCTTGACTTTCATCTCCTTTCTTTAATCACTGAACCAAAACTTCCCTCCTATGGCTGGCCCTGCTGATGCTAGTTTTGGAGGTACCGTTCTTAATGATTTATGCTCACCTCTATTTCTGCACAGACTGAAGGACAGAACAGTTCCTGCATTGTGGGGATAATTTGTGGTATTTACTCATCACAGGACCTGGACCAAATAAAAAGCTTACTAGTTGATCAGCGCAAAACTGAGATTTGCTAAGAGCATACACACATTTTATTTAAAAGTTTATGAAACTACCAAACTAGAGTACAAATTGCAGACTTAAGAACTCTCTGCCATCACAGTTTTGAGCAAACAGTAAGAAACAGAGATGGTTTCACACACAGCAGAACATGAAAACACAGTTATTCTCTGATGAATCTCATCATACTTGAGACCCACTTCCTACCCAACACTGTACACTGTTGATTCAACACAAGTGCAAAAGAGAATGAAACCATGTTTAACCACTAACCCTATATTACCAAATGTGGGAAAATGACGTGTTAATTTATGCAACAGGATCTGAAGAGCAATGTAAAAGGAAAGAAAACCATCCAGGCAAATATCTTGGGTGCGCCCTGGCCTATGGATCCGTGCACCTGGCAAATCAGCAAACTAAAGCAAACAAATGTGGGAAGTAAGTTCATGTTTCTGAAGAAAAGAAAATAAGACAATTTCCCTCGCCCCCATTCTAAGTTTGCATTATTATACTTTCCCAGGGCTATTCCATGTTAGTTGTTACCGTCATTCACAGCCATTGTTTAGACAGCTTGAGCAGTGGCAACAGAAGTGAAGTAGATATTTATGCAGTTGAAACTATAGCATACAAGTGCATCTTTGGTCCTAATTTCAGCAGGAAGAGATTATACGGAGAAAGTTGAAAAAGATATAATGTTGAGGGGAAAAATAAGTCCTTGAAAGCTTTGTCCCAAAAGTAGCATTTGAAGAATGTATTCTTCTAGTGGTACCTCACTGTTCAGGTTGCATGGTTTGTCATCCAGAGCCCAAATAGCATACACAAAATTACAGCCTGGAGAAAAGACTGTGGAGCTCCAGCCTTGCTAATATTTTGGCATTAGCTTGCAAAGGGCCTATTTGTTAATTACAACATGTTATGTGTGTGTGGCAAGAAGAAATAAGATGACATTTAGAAATGTTTGCACTCCTCTGTTGGCAAAGCAGTGGCAATCTGTGTGTGAATCAGGTACGTGCAAGACAGCTCTGGGACTCGGGGCCTGGAAGGCATTACATTGAACCACTAACAGGGATCAACGTGGTCCCACGCGGGTGGTACGCAAGCCAGAGGCAAAGCTGATAGGAGCCCCAAGGGGACTGAAATTGAGACCCTGTGGTGAACGACCAACTTTTCTCCCAGGGGCCTGGAAAGCTGCACCGAGGGACTCTGGCAAATCTGATTGCAGGCTTGGCTGGAAGAGCATGAACAGGGAGAAGGACCTGTAGATCTTTAGAGACCTGTAGGAGTGGTGTGAGGGAGGAAGGTGTAGAGCTGCATGGCCCAGAGCACAGCAAACAGGAACAGCTAACAGACACAGCAGTTTGCTATTACCATTGCTATATTTATTACTATCAATCAAAATATTTATCTGCAAAGTGCAAATTTATTGAAGAGCTTAGTCTTTTGCTGTACTCAGAGTACCTAATAATTACAAGCCTTTTCAAAATAATACATTGCAGAAAAATAAAGGAAAATAAATGAAGTGAAAAGGTACCATCTGCCAATCCCATCAGTGACATACTAGTCTGTGAGTGTGTAGTAGACTGTAATTGACCACTGGGGAAAAATGGTCACTCTGACTTGTACGCTACTTTATCGCCTACATTTAATTTAAGCAGGGCTGGACAGAACAAATTAAAGCATGATATAATGAAAGACAGAGAATGTGCTTTGTCCAAATGGAAATGGAGTTTGAATAAATAGTCATATAAAACAGAATGTGTATTCTTGTTTATGTGAAACTAGAATCTATGGACTAAAATGACTGAAAAGTATCTATATAGCTCTATTTAAAACTGAAAGAAAGAAGCAATTTGAAAAATAACTATTTTATCTGCTAGCAAGCTGATAAGGGAAGTGATGTGACTGAATGCTACTTTTGTTTAAAAGCAACTGAAAAGATAAGAACAGAATCCTTGCAGAGATGTGTGGCCAGGCTACATTACTAGCTGGACACAACTTAAAAAACCCAACCCCTAACTAAAATGGTAAATTACTTACTTGGCAAATACAGAAACATAGCCCCAGCTTGTGCCAACTGCCAGTCCAAGCTCCACCGAGGCACCTGAACAAAGGCCTTTCAGAGGCAGTGTAATTTAGGCTACCCGAGTTAGTCAGGATGCTCAGGTGTATAGAGGGGCCTCACGGAGCGCCAGACAGAGACAAATTCACATGGAGTAAGTGAAGCACTTTGCTGGCATGTGGACGTGGGTTCCGGAGGCTATTCCCAACACAGAAGACAATCACTGGCAGGTAATAAAGGAGGCATTTATGCGATATGTCAGCGGTTAGTGCAAAGCTTAAAAGAAATGAGATCATGTGGCAAGACAGCATTCTCTGCCTTTCCCCGAGGGGAAGGAGCATTACTGTTATTACTATAAGCCATTGTTACCGCTACTTCTTTGAAATAAAACGTGACACAGTATCGTCAGCTGATACTTGTGCGATCGCAGCTATCATAAATGGTGGTTTCCAGAATATTAATCTCCGGTTACGCTATGCAACTACTACACAAGTGTGCAGCACAGAGACTGACAGATCCCTAGGAAAAAACAACCTGCAACAACCCTCGAACAAGAACCCCTCCCCTCAGATACTGCTTTACTCTGAGCTTTCAAAAGGTAAAAATAAAAAGAACAAACCAAAGTAAGAACAGGTTAATACAACAAGTTTCACTTGCCCTCTTGGCATAGATGGTGTAGCTATAGCAATTCATCCCAAGAAAGCCAAAAGAGTCAAAGATTATCCAGTTCTTCATGCCCCATTTACTAGACTTTATCAGAATAGTTTTCCATTTATTTTCTGTATTTTATATAGAAAAAATAACTCAAAAATAATGTTTCATTTGAAATGCAAATCTAACCACTTGGACAACATGACACATACACGGTACAATATGGCTCCTACTAAGACAGGATAACTTGAGCAAAACAGCTTCATTCCAATTTCTTAATACATGCAGAAAACATAACTTAATGAAATGATGTAAACATTAAAACATCTGAATTTATTTGAAATTTTAAATTAATTTTATGCTATCCATAAAAACATCAATTTTTCATTTTTCTTTAGAAAAGTCACAGCCATGCTATACTTTTTAAAAAAAAAACTTTAAATGAAGCATATGTATCACAACTATACTTAAAAAAATTAAATTAACAGATAATTGAAGAACAGATGAGCGCCTTCTGAGATTGAACTGTTGTATATTTATTAAAATGCTTGTTAAACCGCTAAACACAGTGTTTAAAAAGCTAACCCTGTCAGTACACCATATAATAGGTCGCTTCAGCTATGGTTTAGTTATGCCCAACTAATGGTCGGAAGGTTTAAACATGCTAAAAAATATTAAGCAAATTAAACAAAAGAAAACACTGTTAATGTTTGTATTTATCCCTCTGTGACTTGCATCTATCAATTTTTTTGTGACTGTCTTTTTTTTGTGATAACTAAATTACATCATTTATTGAATACAAAAGTTTTTGCCCATAGATTCCAGGCCATGAATCAATGATGTAATAGTAAGAAGTACTAGATGGAGCTGAATTTCCAAACTGTGGGAAAAGCACACTTCTTATTTTCAACATAAGCATACAGAGTTGAAGTGAGTATATAATAGCATCAGAGATATATAATAGCATCAGAATAGAGGTCATTAAAAGAAAGTTTCCCACAAGAACACCTGGCAATTCAGTAAAGAATTTATGTCTGGTTTCTCAAGTACTTCTGCAAAGACATTTCCAAAAACTTCCTTGATTACCATTTAGCTACTTGCCAGGGCTGGTCCCAGTGCAGTATTTGTCACTAATAATATCCAGGATCACCCCAACTACAACAGCTTCATACTTTTATCTGTAAAAGTCAAATATGGAATAAAGGCAATATGCACAGTCACAGTTTCATTTCTGTTCAAAATACTCCCTTGTTTCTCTGAACTTTGCAGTTATGTGAGAGATGAGCAAAGAACATCCTACAGCTACTGAGTTTATTTCCTTACTCTCCAGGGAGCAATCTGTTGCACGTGTAGAGAATGTTTCATTTAGTACGAGATCCTACAGCTGACAGACTAGCACAGTGGCCCCAGACTGCACTAAAGCTGAAGGGAAAGTGGTCTAAAGCATCTATTTCCATCTGCTTATATGTTGTAAAATATTTCATACAATAAAACTCCATAAAATAAGCCAACAGGCTTTTATCTATATTATAATGCAACCAACATCCCCATTTTTCTAAACACACGTGGTCATAGTTTCCACTCAGGACAGTTTAAAATCTCAAAGTCAGGTGTAAGTCCATGGAAGGATCGAATTGAATAGCTAGAGACATGTTTATGCCACATATATGATTAACAGTGTAAATGTTCTTAGTCAGCCACCTGCTTAACTATCTTCAAATTGGCATTTTATTACAGTTCTCTCTGTAGAAAGGGCTAGAAAGAGGGTCCTAGAAGAAGACAAGCTGTGCTACTTGTGCATGTAATGTGTTTCCTAATAAAGAGCAGACAGGTGCAGAGGGGCTTACTGAAGAAACAGTCAGGTTATGGATGGAAAGCAACAGTGATGCTGGGTCAAAAAGATAAGTTTTGTTGATTGCTTCAGTTGTTACACTACTAACTTCAAATTGAAGCACTGGGCAAAACTACAGTATAATGGAAGCACTTCAAAGCAAAAGGAAGTCAAAGGTAGGTTGCTTTACAATGACAGAGAAAAGTATATACTTCTGCTGCAAAAAGGAGCAGGGGAAATATAAAATTTGAACAGTGCAACAGTGGGCAGGAAGGGACAGAATCAGGTGATACATTTGGAGATATGGAGAATATGAAACAGATAAGGAAGTTCAGACAGCAAAAAGTGAGGGCTTAACAGATAAGCCAGCACAGTAAGGCTGTAATTTTGGATCCTGGTGGGGGAAAATTAACAAGAGCCAGCATGTACATTGTGAGTGAGGGACGTGATCTGGCTGACTAGGGGGTGGGACTGTCTCAGCAGACAACTGAGAAAGTTTAAGGAGGAAGATAGCCTGCCTACCTTGGACAGAGGAAAGGAAGCAATTGGCAAAGCAAATTCGCTAACTCTTTCTGGTAGTATAGTAGTGAAGGAAGGAGATGCTGGAGACAAAACAGAATTAGTGAGATAGGATGTGAGAGATGAAAAGACAATGGCATAAAACTCAGAGTGGAGCAATTCCGTAACAGTAAGAGAAGCGTAACCACGAGCCAAGAAATTGCTTATGTTCTTCATCTGCTGGGAAGGAAGGAAGTTGAAAATGCAGTAATGGGCACAGTAGTGAGCTCTGCAATCCAAACTAAACTCTTTCTTTCCTCTTAACATGTCCTAATTTGCAATTCTATTATATTCCTTAGCTCACTTTATTATGTTCAGGCTGCTTCATTTTGCTCGTAGCATCTTTAACACACGAATAAGAGTGTACAAGACCTATGACATGAGAGGTTTTAACTGTACATATTCCCTTATGTATAGGGTGCCACTCACTACAGTCCTCGCAGAGTTTGTACACAATGCATTAATGACCTAGATGATGTTCATTCCTCTTACTGCCCTGTCTATTAATTTGGGGGTTCTGACACCATCCATGTAACTTCCATCTCCACTCTGCTCTGCAATGGAGTTTCCACCAATAACTTCAAAAGCTTAATGGACCCCCAGATATGCAGACAGAATGATACTATAGACTAATGCTTATTTTGAAAAGCAATGCATTCCAGCGCACAGAAAACTCACATCTCATTTTACTGAAAAACCCCATACTTCCCTCCAGGCAGCTCACAAAATTAAGAAAGCAAGTGGGATTTTATTTTCAGCTTGTACTTAGCAACTAAATTGCTATGCAAGCTTGAACAGGAGATGCAAGTTTTGCCCCCATTTATACTTGTACAAGGGCACCAGGTAGGAAGAGTGGAGAAGCACAAGCATAGCTGTTGGCAGACCTCATCACCAAGTGTGATATACAAATCCAGGAACAGCTAGAAACTGCAGAGCACAGGTTGTGTATACCGAGGCAGCAGACAAGTAAAAATAACTGAGAGCTTCTTCCAGTAAGTAGGGCTATCACAATGTCCTTTTACTGAGTCATTCAAGCAATAACTATTTTAAATCACATGTTTCAGATAAGAAGCCTCTTGAATTGCTGTCTGGTCTCAAACAGGCCAACCTCTGCAGTTCATGTGAGAGGACTCCCTTAGAACTGCAGCTTTTGGAGAGAGATGGCCAAAAATTACAAATTTTCTTTCATGCTCCTCTCCAGCCATAGTGAATGGAGCTAAGACATACCTCATTTTAATCTGCTGGAGGAAAGATCTATGACAAGGGAGAGAGCATAAGGACTATGAAAAGAAAGAAACCCTATAACTAAAACGTAGTTTAGAAGCAAGAGTCAAAGAGCTATACACAGTCAGACATGTGTAAGAAGTCCAACAACTGAGATGCTTTATCAGCATCCAATAGGATGCTGCTTGAATGCAGTTATCTTCCAAAGAAGGATTATTCAGATCATCAGAGCACATCTTAGGCATGCAACAGTGTGCAGGCATATATGGTATGATACAATATTGCCAGTATCTCAGAAATATTTTGCCAGAGTTTCATACACCAGCTAGCACAAAACAGACATTACAAAGGCACTATGTATGCTTTGCAGAAAGCTAACAAGGTCTCAGCCACCCTCAATCCTGATAGTAGGATGATGAAAGAATTGTTTTATAGCAGCACTCCAGAGGTGTTTCAAGAACAAATGTTGCTACAATCCTTCAAGTTACCTGTCTTTCTGCTTTTGAATTTTAATTTGTTAAAAAAGCAGTGACTGACACAGTCTTTTCTGACAGGAACTAATGATGGTCGTCTTCTACCCTCACAAGACAAGTTTCTGGGACGTCAATTTGCAATTGCACAGAGCATAGGACTAAGAGAGTGTTTCATCCTCTAAAGAAAAAATTAATTTTGCCTGACCCCAAGCAAGATAATCGCTTCTGGTATTCCTGTGGGAGTTTCAGACCCCATCACTTGTCTTCATGAATATAATGACCTGACCTATAGACAGGGCTAGCAATTTGACAAACAATGTGTTTATATATATTAGATTGTAACTGTGTAGATAGTGGCTATTTTTTTCTTTGATAATATTAACACAATGAATTCTAAAACATAATCCCTAACAAAACACAAATAAAAAGATCATGATCTGTAATGAAATGGAATTTTCTTGATTCAATACGTACAGATGCTTCTCTTATCCAATCTGCCTCAAATCTCAAATATCATTGGACGTGGCTTTTGTTATCCTCCTGCTTTTGGCCAAAACCCGCAGGCCTTACCTACGAGAAAGAACGACTAGAACAGCACTGCTCTGGCACTGCCCAAAGATCTAGTCCTTCAAAGCTGATTCCCATAAATTGCTGAGATTTGCCAGAAATTGCCTCTGCATCCCTAGAATCCTGAGAATAAGTCCCAATTGCTGGAATACTGTTTAGTAATGAATTAGAAGAATTTTCATCCTTTTTTTTTTTTTTTTCCCCTGCAGTCCAGCTCCAGTGGGCTCTAAATAATTTTTAAAAAATAATGGATTAAAAATTAGCATAAAGACCGCTCATTACTTCATAGTAAGTCAACAGATTTAAAACTTTCTTTTTAAAGATATAATTCTACTAAATATTAAAACCTGCAGTCTTAAAGAAAGTGGGAAGCCTAAGATGGACTCCCACGCAGAAGACTCCTCCTAGTCTCCTACAACAGGGTAACTGACCTTGATTTTCATTACTTTTTCAGTCTGGGACATATAATTCACTTTGTGGTTAATTATCTTGCACTGGAGTCCATGACAGTGGTTTGAGTGTAGAGCTATTGTGGGTATAACCAGATCCATTAGAGTCTCACTGAGTACAGGAGCAGACCTAAGCTTAAAAATTTACCAACTCACTCAGTATAATTACTGTCAGCATGAGGCAAGCAGGTATGGAAGGAGGAAGAGAAGGATCATTTTTTTTCCTTCCCTGGAAAGTGCCTGATTATAAATGCATGGCAGTGCTAAGCTGAGAACAACCTGAAATTCCTGTATAAAGAGGTTTTTGTAGGTTCCCAGCCTTCAATTTCTCCTTCACGTTTGCCACTTAGTAAACACCTGAGCTAACCTGCAAGTAACTAGTGGACAGTTTAAGTAGGTTTTTTTGGGAAGAGGTGGAAAGTTAAGGATGTGCTGTTTCAAAAAGGTGATGAGCAAATAAGAGGGAAAGTGGTAAGAAGATACAAAGGATACAATGGAAAGAATTGGAAGGTATTTATGAAGCAGCAATTGCAACACTGCAGACAAGTCTTGGCATAGAAGTCATAACAATTAGAGATAATTCTAATTGCATTTCAAATATACTGAAAACAGTTTTGCAGTTTAACATACATATTAGGTAGGGCTGAAGTGCATGCAATTCCCTGAAGAAAAGAGGCAACCTCTGCAGAACAGCAGGTTCCTTTGGCAAACATGCTTAGCTATCACCTGGGCAAAAATCAAAGGCCCCAGGCAGAAGTGGCCCATTTCTAATGCAAAGTTGTGTCACAATACTGCTGCTTGATAAAACTAATCATAGAATCATTTAGGTTGGAAAAGACCTTTAAGATCACCAAGTCCAACTGTTAACCTAGCACTGCCAAGTCCATTCTAATTAGATACGCTTGCTCCAGCCAGGGTGCCAGCCAGCCCAAGAGATCTTGGCGCCTCCACAGGCACCACTTGCTGTAGGAGAGACTCTGTCCTGATGCACAGAGGAGTTTTCACTGAGGACAGAAAATGTCCCGTCTGCGCCCAGAGCCTGGCGAGGAGCTGTCCACGGCGGAGGAGTGAGCCGTGGCTCCGGCCTGCCTGTACGCGTTGAGCTGCTGAACGGGAGTTACAGGCTTAACTCCTCTCTCCAGCAACGCCCCACCGTTTCTGCAAGCCTACATGATAAAGCCTACAGGTTTCTGTTAGAAAGAAGCTGCTGGGTTTTACTTTGTAGTTCCCAATGAGAACAAGAGCTGTCCTCCAAGGTCTTCAGTACCAGCCCAGTCTCTACTGTGTCCCAGAAAGTACATGGCTTCTGAAAGCAACCAGGGTAATCATGCTGCTGTAAAGTGTTGCTGTTATTAAAGACTATAAAAGTTCAAAATACATATTACCTTAAAAAAAAAAAAAAATCACCTTTTCACAGTGAAATATTTGCCAGCCACTGCATAATCTCCAGATTCTCCGTAAAGAAAAGTGGCAGAATCTGATAGCTATTTATTTTGAAGGAGATGTGGTCACCAAAAACAGCTTGGGCAGGTGCCACCCTTTCTATTTGACAGCAGACTTTCCCAGATTACTTGTGGGTTTTGGTGCTGCCACTATTCATCATGGTTTGGAATCTTAGCAACCGGGGGCAGGAGGGAGGAGAGAAAAGACTGCACAAATCTTATCCTTCAGTAATTTTTTCCACAGCAAGTGCTGAGCTGTCATAGGGACAGTGGACTTTTCGTTCCTTGCCCTCCTGTCTACTTGCATGTGCTTGCATTAAGAGGGAGGTACATCTCAACTATACGTATTTGTGTGCACTGTTATAAAGCATCCCTAATGTGTTTCCATTAGGTAAGTACAATTATATTGCTAATATTTGTGCCAAAATGGTGTTTTAATGTCTGTATAAAACGTTTCACACCACGAGCTGAAAATGTGCAGCTCCTGAACAAATTTCACTTAATATTTTCCAGTGCGGCAGGCAGGTATGTGAGTTCCTGGAGAGGCACTTTTTGCTGCAGCAGTAAGCAGTAGGCTCCTCACATTGTGTGCTGCTTTGCTGGTTCAGCTTACAGCTATAGGATGACAAAGTCAGCCAGTCAAGTAGCTCTGAGCTTCTGTGATCCCACTGAGACACAGTTCCCTGTCTCCTAGGAGATCAAATCCCTTATTTCCCGGTACCGATGTTTTACTCTGTAGCCTCAAGAAGGATTTGTTCAATACTGTTCCGCAAATACTTTGAATATTCAGTTTGAAATAGCTTTACTGAAGACTGTTATAAAGCTTTTCAACATTTAAGCACTTGTTCGGTTTTACTTGGAATTCACTTGAAGTAAAAAAAAAAAATTAGTACAAACATGACCTGTGCCTATATAAATATTTGACCATATTTGGTAAATGTGTATATATATAATTTCTGAAAAGCTCCTCTTACTGTGGCAATTTCAAGGTTTTAAAGACAAAAAAAAAAAGATCTTTCCTCTCTGCTTTATTCTCACTGTTACAGGAAATTAGTGGTTAAACAAACTTTTTCAGAAAGGCTTAAAAAAGCATGTTTTGCAAGTTCATTTAGTTTTGAATGAACCTGACAAACTTTGAAAGCAAATATCTTTGGAGTTTGACCAATTTCGGAGCACCGAGGAAAGCCTTCTTTGCTATTTGAATTTTAAAGATTGGCCAAAGTCTTATGTCAGCTGCCTTGTTCTGCAGTCTGTCTTTGAATCCTCTTAGGAAAGTCAGGGATACCCACAAACAATAGAATTAAAATCTGTCTTTAGGACTGGCAAACCATTCAAAGTTCTGTCTAGCTGCTTAGCATAGACTGTGCTAGGCCTCAAGAAGAGAATAGGCCCCTAAAGAAGCAATAATTTTCAGATTGTTGTGTACAATGCAGTGATAAAGCTCCCTGTCACATTTTTCTTCCCAGTTACTGAAGTTCCCATTCAGATGAATTGTCACAGCTTCTTCAGTCCAAACAAGCACCCTTCCGGCCTTGTTTGCATTAAAATGTGATAAAACTAAAGGTGACTTTAGCACAGCTGTGCAGAAAAGTGGATTAGGTCAAAGTGACAGCGTTTGTTAGGCCTTGCCACAAAGGTAGTTCAAGATTTGTCTAGAGCGCTAATGTGGGAGAAGCAGAAGTTTCTTAAACCCAGACGTTTGTAACAAGGCCAAAACAAAAAATAGTATTTCTTTCATCCAAACGTAGCTTTCCCAATGGCAGTAGGCCAGCCTGTTGACCTGTTGTCACAGAAAAATTTGGAATGGCATCACAAAACAAAGTGCCTTGTATTTTCTGTCATTCTCACCAGCCATCATGCAGAAATCAAGCACTGCTCTCAATACCTAAAGCATTGAAAAGGCGAGGACCAGCATCCTGACAGCACGGTCCAGTTCAGGCTCCTCAGGGACAGACAGACGCTGGCTCCAGGGCTCTGTGACGAGATCCCAAAAAGCAAAAATGTTTTGTAACACTATTTTGGGGGGAGAAGTAAGGAAGGCCTGTTTTTCTTATTCACGGTGAAGCAGTAATAACCAGTCTTTCAGCAAAGAGGGTATTTTTCACTTCAGCATCTCTTAAGCTCCTATTTCTATTTTATTTTTACTTTTAGGGGAAAACCCCACCAAAGTAAAAAGCCATCAGAAATAGCACCCTTTGCATGCCACCTGCTGGCAATTTTTTGTATTTGGCAAAGATGGGGGCAGAGCATAATTTTCTCCATGACAAGAAACACTTATAATGTCAAAGGTTGGCAGAATAATCAGTGAAAGTCCCACATACAAGCACTTTGGGTTATTCGAGTAGAAGCAGGAAGAGGCCACCAAAACCCACCTTCTCTCCACAACTCCGCTCTTTATTTCTTCAGCTCATTTACCATTCCTAACCCTCACAGAGACAGAGAGATATGCCATTAATCTTCCCAGTGCACAAATAAAAACTCTGCAGAAATACACAAGACACTATTGCATAGCAAAAGGATTTATACCTCGGGTTCTACCTGATGCACTAGTTAAAGCTAATAGAAAGGTTCCGTATTTATGGGATTAATTTTCAACCTAGATTTTACAGATAGTTGTCATTATTTCCATGCCCTGCACTCATGTTACTTCCAGGAAATGTGGCCCCTCTGCAGGGCTGGTCTGTGCCACAGGATGCTGCTACATCACATGGGACCGAGAACAACTACTAGGTGAGGGAGCTCCCAGTGATGCTAAACTGAAGGAAAAATAATATGGGGCACTTTAAAGACTCTTGGATAAGTTATAAAAGTAAGAAATTTCTGAAAGAGAAAGCTCTGCATCAGTTCATTCTTGCTAGCAGAAGAAAACACTCATTTGATCTGCTCCAGTAAGGGTACTATAAGATGTTTTTGATGTACAGTCCCAACAAATGCAAAGCAGCAGCATATTTTTATTTTTACATGTCTAGCCAAGGTTAATTGTACACACTTTTCCTCAAAAGTTTCCTTCAGCTGGTAAGAGCAAGAGCTAAACAAATCCTATTGAACAAACACAACTCTTCATAGCAGAGAATGGACACAGCATCACTGGTAAGTGAGCTGCAGCAGCAGACAGCCAATCCTCAGAAAAAGGTGCCAAAACACCCAGGATTTTGGTGAGGTACACCGGTTTATTTGAAATGGTCTCCTACAGTGAAGAGCTTAGGCATTTTTCAAAGACAGCTATTTAAGATGAACGTACACAATCTATTGCACCTGCAAGAAAATGACTGTCTTCTGTACCTGCAGAATTAGATACCTGCAGTGACAGCAAGCCTAGCTGCACTGGTAAGAAAGTCCAGGAAACCACTGTCTTAAGGAGCTGGCTGTCACCAGCGTAGTCTTGCAGCAAAATGCAGAGGAAACAAAATCCACTCCTGGTTTATGACAGGGCTTCACAATCCCTTATGGAGAAAGAAGCCTAAAAGATAGGCCTGTCTGGGGTGGGGTTGAAATTTTTGGAAAGGGTTCAGGAATTCCAAAGGATAGAACCTCAAAACAGAGGGCAAAAATCTGACTTTAGAAATTAATATACCCTGGAAGCAAGTATGTCTGAAGCCTAGCCAGATAAGAAGCCAGCTGACATTTGAACAGCTCTCTAGCTTGGCAAATGGTCTCACATCTAACTACATACACAGTGCTGATCTAGAGATGTAAAAACCAACACTTTCTGGTGTAGCACACGGGAGAACGGAGCTCAGCACATGGTCCTGCTATGGCCAACTGTGTAACAAGACAAAGACGGATGAGACAGATTTTAATGACAAAATTGTCCACAGTATAATACATAAATGTATCTTCCATGGAAATTAACCCCAAGATTACCAGTTACTGGGGGACTGCACAGCTACTGTTGCATTTTTCTTGGCAGGGAGCATTATTTGCTACAGTGAAGATATTTCTTCTGCAGAGAATTTTTATATTCTCAAACTTCAGGATCCTCCTCCTTTGGTGATATTTTTCCCCACAGAAGATTCAAGACTTACTCCCTTTTCATCTCTTCAAATGTATTGCTAGGCTTGAGTTTGAGCTCATGTTAAATTACTACTAATTAACTTCAGCTCACTTATGTCTAGGCAATCCACAAGTACAAATGTGCACAGGTTACCCTAGCTTTAACCAGACAAAATATTTGCAGAGTATCTAGTTGGTATTTCTTTTTTACCCCTTTGAAATGGAGCTTGGTGAGGTCTCTTGAGATCCCCATGTGCATAGACTGACAAAGCATAGCAAAGCATGTAGTCTGTGTTTGGCACTGTAGCTGGAGCTAATGAGCCTTTATGTGACTTCTCTACTGAGATGCCTCTGCATCACATTTGCCCACTCTTCTGCTTCTGGAGTTAATAGAAGAGGACCCTAATGAGGAAGGAGCAGATAGACTGCCAACTAACCTAACTCCAATTTGTGTTCAGCAACATTAATAGGTTTATGCCTTTTTTCCATATTGATCCTTCAGGACAAAGCATGGCGAAACCTTTTACTGCAGTCCATTTAGCTCTGAATAATGAAGTATATAAAGGTATTTTCAATGGAAATTCACTAATATTGCTAGGACAATAGTTTAAAAAGGGTTTCAAGCCTCAAACATTCACTTGTGTTGGAAATTTTAAGTCTGGATTAGAAAGGATTGGCATTATTGTTCTCACTTGTTGCATTTTGTGAAGTTTTCTGCTGAGTCATCATTCCTTCACTATTCAGGCTGCCATTGTTATAGTTTCACTGTCAGTTTTCCACACACAAAGAACAAACTGTAGAAGTATTTATTTTACAATAAAAAGCATTGGACTATCATCTTTACTGGCTTTACACAAATGTACTTGAAGGCTGGCCTATTCCAATTTGTTGAAAAGTAGGGATGTATACCATTGCATTAATTTCTAAAAAAAAAAAAAAAAAAATTATCCCCATTATTCTGGTAGAAAGGCCAGCTCCTGGTTTTTATAGAGCAGATCAAATGAGTGATGTGTTTTCTTAGTTGTAAAATTGTTAATAAGACATCCTTGAATTGTGTTTAAGGAAGTTTTAGAAGTTATAAACTGTATGTTCCCATTTATAGAGGCATCTAAAATTAAAAGGCCAATTCCTAATCAGTGAGCATAAAAACATACATGTGTTGAAGGCATTATGCAGATCTGTAAGTGTATTTATACATGGAATCATGCAGTCATTCCTTAGTTGCAACAGTGAGATTTGCATTCTTTCAGAGTAGCACTTCTCAATCCCAAAACATATTCTAAAAGTGTCTGGTATAATGTCTTAAGGAGTTTGTATTATATCATGCCCTTAAAAGAGCCTAAAGAGATTAAACACTGCTTGGCTGGGGACAAGTCTTGCAGTTCCTTGTTCAAGGGAGTTTTGTAGGAGACTAGCTGAGAAACGTGGAGTAACCGGTGGACAAGAACGCTGCCAAGAGAGGCAGCCCGAGGCCTTGCAGACGTGATGCCTGTTAATTGCCAAGTTCATGAAAGCAGAAGCAGCCTACGTTACAAAGAGAAAAGGTCCCTTTGAACCCGCTGACACCACCCATTGGCCCCCGTGCCAGCTACAGAGGGAACACAGCAGTGCTGTGAATGATGCAAGCTCTGCAATGGCTTTTGAGCAGGTGTCCAGAGTCCACAGGTGCCTGAGCTCCACCAGAGAGCCAGTTTCTCCACTCCATCCCTCCTAACCCTCAAAGTTTCCTGGCCACTTCTGTGCTAGGGGCACTCTTTAGAAACTTCTCTGTGGACACAAGTGTGTTTCACTACAGCATTCATGATGGAGATCCACACACATCTTATGCACACAAAAAGGAAACACACCAACGTACACCTACAGAACCTAGATACAGGAAAATCTATGTAAGTTTACAGATGAAGTGCAGTATTTCTATGGGAGCTCACTAGTCTGCATAGCTGGCATAGTAGATAGAAAGTCAGGGAGTCACCTTAACCCTACTGATAGGAAAGAGATGCATTGTCATCCACCTCCAGCTGTTCTAAAGCTTGCTAAAAACTACTGGGAAGGAAAGAAAGGGGAAGGAACAGAAAAAGAATGAGAATAGCACATAGATACATTTTCAGTATGATAACGAAATCGGGCCCAGAAATTATGACAATGATTCAGTTCTACTGTGGAAATAGCACAGTGTTATTACTTTGCTAATTAGCCTGGCTAGGTAGAGGGCCAAAGCGTTAACACTATACAACCACAAGACAAAAAAATGATACCTTCTTGAAAAGCTGATAAGTCTGAACTGACTGGCTTTAATAATTGGCACAAGGATATAGATTATGCAGTTTAAAAGCCTGATTCTTCAGACTCATACTGATTAATTGGAATGCAAACTCTGCAAACCTATAAGCATGGTTTATTCCTTAAACTGAATCTCAGTTCCTAAGACTGACCTTTAATTTTATATTGATCATAATAATTTCTTTTTATGTCATTGCACACACCCCATACTCTGGGTACTGTAAGTACTGTAATGACACTCCCAAATACATTTATCCTTTGGTTTCTTCATAATTATGACCTTTATTATTCTTGTTGGAGGGATTTTCACCTTGTTATAACTGCATTCTCCAAAGCAAGAGAATGAATTTATTGTCTTTGCCGATTCTTGCCTGTTGATGCATGCCCCTAGGTCAGGAGTACATACAAGCTCTAATCATGCCAAGATGACGTTAGTTTAAGTTTTTCCCAACCTGAAGGCAAATGCCTTCTTCATCACCAAAGTGTACTTTCAGTTCAAGGCATCCAAAGTTAAACCTCCAGGCTTTGGATTCAAAGTAAATGCATTAAGCACATAAGAAACAATTTGGTGCAACAGTTAGAGGATACACACTATTTAACCTGCAATCAAAGCTTTTCCTTCTGTTTTCTCCTAGGAAAAGAGAAAGAAAGAAAGCAAGCTGATACACTTTTACAGATATGATAAACGAAACCAGTTCAGTTTAGATTTCTGTTTCAAGAAGTACATTTTTACAGAGTCAAGTGAGGCAACACTTCACTCTAGAATAAACACGGGGATATTTTACACACAATTTACTTAAACTTTTCCTTAAGTTGGAAGCTAACACTTTAAAATGTCTTTAGTGTTAATGATTCGGGAACCTAACGTATCCTATCTACTGTGTGTAACTTTCTGTGGTTCTCTTCGTGTACTTACTTGCCTCAAAGAAAATACATATGAAAAACCAAAGCCCAGATAACAATATTTTATAGCTACTTTTCATGGCCTGTACGCACGCTGATATAACTTTGTTTACATACCAGATATCACAGGGAGAGGATCATTATTAGTTTTAAAGCTTTCAATTCATGCAGTGAATGTTTCACGTGATCTTTTCCCTTCTGCATCCCCGCCAAAAATCTTAGGCTGGAGGACCTGGGATGAGTTGACAATAGACACTGTCCTATAATAAAGTAGGGAAGAATTTGGACGGTGATCTCAGGGGGCAGAGTACCAGCCACAAAACAAGTCCCTCCTATCTGGTAGGCCCCCAAGAGGTTCTCTAGGAAGTGTGAAAAGACAACTCTGTTCAGCATGCAGGTGAACTGTGAAGTAAGGTCACTCCATCTCCTCTCTGTACAACACTTTAGCTCTCTGTAGAGCTCTTCACTGCTATGCTGCTGCCTCACATACTTGCTAAATCAGTATAAACATACTCCAGTGCTGTCCAAGTACATCACCTTGAAGGGCAGGTATTTCAAGAGGAGCCCTGCTACCCTTTTGTCACATTGCAAAAAGCGGAGTAAGAACAAACTGTTGCATTTCATAAACGTATGAGCTTGAATCACAAACAGCTGTCAGAATACAAGTGCATCACACGAAAACACATTCAGGCACATACCTAAATGCAGACACAGGGAGTTCTGCTTTTGATTTGGTAAGTGACTTCTCTTCCTTAGTATTCTTTCTGTTCGGCAAGAGTAACTTCCAAGAATGATACTAAATTATATTCCTATGCCTTCATTTTAATCTATAAAATAAGAATAATTTGTATATTAAAGTCAATGAAATCTAAACAAACGCTGAGAAACTTTCCCCAACTCTGAACTTTCATATTTGTGTCAGAAGTATTGCTGCAATTATAAGCATACTGAAATATCCAGTCTTGAATAACAACCTCTCAAATGGCAGCCCCAGATTCTATCTGCTGATTTCAACAAAAGATATCATAGATTACCAGCTACAGGAGTATCATCTCTATGAAAAGCTTTAAAGCGACATCATTTCCAACAAACCTCAAGGCATCTAAAACTTCATAGAGTACTTTAAGAAGTCACTACCACTATTGACTTGCCACTCTGATCCAAACACTCTTAAACTGATAACAGAGTCTAACTGCTGCTCAAAGCTTGCAAATTTAACTAGCTGAAACATTTCTGCATTGTTTCATAATACTAGTTCAGTACAAGTTTGTCTGCTATTTAATTGGAAAAAAACAGTTAAGCAGTAAAACAGGCACATACTAGCTCAAAACAGAGAAAATTTCTTATTTGTCTGGAGTCCTGGCAACTAACTTAGACATTATTTGACTAGAACTTCTTTCAGGAACTGCATAAAAGAAGATACAGGACAGTCACAATTTTACATTATTTTTCTGTATAATTAATTTTGTTCTAATAACAGACCAAAAAAAAAATCCCAACCGAAGAAAAAACCCCAAACACCTCATACAATGGCTACCTGGGAGAATACATGATCACTTATAGAACATCTCATGAATCAGTTGTGTATTATGACTACTTTTTAGACAAGCAATTAGATCAACATTTTCAGAATTGGCTTTAAATTTTAGAATTTCATTTATTTATAAAGAGGGTTTTCTTGTCTATTTGTTTTCTCTCCCCTCCTCCTTTTAATTTCTTTCCAGTAGGTGGAGCTTACATGGTTCTAGCTGCAGTCATCATGAAAAGTGTCTGAACCCTTAACAATGGGAAACTTGAATCAAGACTACAGTTCTGCAAACTGTGAGCTCAAGAGAAGCCCTCAGCTTATTTGCTGCTATCCATTCATCAAAACTGACTAGTGCCATGCTGTAATTAAGAAAATATGTGCTACTGCCTCCAATGTTCCAGTTTCACCTGGCATTTTAAAATCAGGTCTACTTCATCATCCATTCAAACCAAGCCATTGGACCGCGAACTGAAGTGGTAGAGGAGTCCCTCCTGGACAGGGCAGGGGTACAGCTGGGGTTGGTATTGCCTTATGCTGCAATGCAAGAATTGCCATAATCCCTCTGTCAGAGCCCTGAATTGTGTACCTAAAACTAAAGTCATGCAAACACTAGGAGAAAATGTACATCGAAAGTGACTGACCTGAGAAAGTAGCAAATGAGAGGAATCCAGGGAATTTCAGTTCTATTCTTAACTCCCTTCACTGCCTCCCTCAAGTACTGTTCAAAGATGTTTTAGAGGTCAGTCAGACATCCTTCAAACTTAAACCACAATTTTTCCATACTGCAATGCCTCTAAAGTTTAGTGAAAATGTAAACGATGGTGGGGAAACTAAATCTTGACAATGAAACCCACGTTAGAAGTCCGGTATAGGCGTTTTTGTAGTAAACTAAGAAATAGTCAAAATCCTAGTAGGATATAGAAAAATTTGAAGCAACCTCTTAACTCATGCAACTAATGCTCTGAAGAAATCCCATGGGTATAGAACATCTTTCCAGCAGTATTTTGCAGTTTAATCTCAATTTCAAATTAAAAAGTCTTTGCTCTTACTTTATACTGAGTGCAGTATAACGTTTCCATCACTGATCATAGATTTGCATAAGCTATGTTAATAGTAGTTAGGTCGATATTATACTTTTTATTTTAAAATCTATAATTGATCAGAGAATATCACTATTATGAGTTATATTAATATGTTCTCCCCTCTTTTTATGTTGAATTTTACTGCCATATACATTGTATTTTATAGTGAAGGCAAAGAGCTTGACAGTAAACTAGGCATATATTGAATTTTCTATATAAGGAGGTCACCCTATCTTTAGTTCTCAGTGGTACAACATTTCTATGAGGGATCCAACCCTTGAAGTAGTCCAGAGTTCAGGAAAAGTGCTCAATAGATGCATCAATCTGCAGTTTCCCCTGCCCATGAAGGGTGTGGAAAGGCTCACTGTGGGACAAGATGGGCTTGTTCAGTCTGCTCTGGCAAGTACGACATTCTTATTGCATCACTTAAAAACAAACTGCAACCCCCCCTCCAAACAACACTTCTCTTTTTTAATAAGAGATATGATTTTTTTTTTGTGCTTCTGATTAATTTGGTTGAATTTTTGTATTTCATTACATAATGCGTTGACTAGGTACTGAAAAGAGCAAGCAAAGCAACATTTGCAGGGAAGCATGATGGCCTTCATTAAAACTTACTTTTACAGCTGGTCTAAAGCACCGAAACCCTTCTCCAGGTTTGAAGACATAGAAGCATCAATCTTGGTATCTAAATACAAGTTGAAAGCAATTGCTGCAAAAGCAAGCAGCTGAAACCTGCACAGTACTGAACTGGTGAGCAAGAACACGGTGACAATTTCAGCACATGTCCATCATAGGGCATCAGGAGGCCCTGGAGAAGAAGTGATGTTTTGTAGTGCTGTAATTGCCATGAGTGCCATAAGGCTATCCAGAAAAGGAAAGCAGAGATGACTTCAGTATTTCTCCAGACTTTTGAGAACAGTCCATATAAAAAACACTACATAATAATTACTTAGATAAAAGGAATATTACTTAAGATTGCTTGATTAGAAAATTAATCAGAAATTAAGATAAAATATGCCACAGTTTGTACCAGTTTTCCTGTGCACGTGTATTATTACAGTTTAAACAACAGAGAAACATACTTAAAAAACCCAATAACCAAAACACCAGAATCTTTTTTTGTTTAGTCCGTAGCATAGCTTATATTTATTCAACAAACTATTCTGCATTTCTAAATATTTAATTGCTCAGTGTCTGGCTTTGCTAGAACTCTGCATAGACCCAACAGAGACATGTTAAGTGTAAGTTTTCTAAACACAACATTGTCAGGCCTGGCAAATGTTTAAGCCAGAACTTTTCTTCCCTTTCACTTTCAAAAATCTCTGCTTCAAACCTCAGACATGCTGAAATGTTTCAATTTAAGCTTTTAATATGGGCATATTCTTCCCAGACAAGACTGAGGCATTTGTATGGAAATATTCTAGGAAGAAATAATAATAAAATACATCACTGAATGGTACAAGAATTACATAGTTATTTCCACCTTAGAGAATTTCTAAGTTTGGTCAAATTTTGACAATTGAAAACACAGTCTTAAGATAAAGGCTGTGCTAGCTGCTGAGTACTAGTCCTCTTCACCTCCAGAGAGAATGTTTCATTCAAAGAATTCACAGTATTTCTTACACAACTAATATAACTTCACCATTCCACTATTTGAAAATTAGTAAATAGGCCAAAGAATTTTTTTTTTCCTTTTCTTTTAAAAGGGCAATCATCACCAATGCTAAATTTTTACTTCCTACATGCAGATAAGACGGTGAGCCGGTACCCTTCCCTTCGTTCAGCCTGCTTACACTCCCTTCTGCACTAAGGGGAAAACCTTGCTCTGAAAAACAGGTACAGAAAGTTACAGGGAATTTATATAAATATAAAAGCTAGTTGCTGGTTTGTATGAGCATGCATGAAAATATGTCGGGACAGATCTTGGCCTGCTATTAATTGACACTTTCTGAGTGAGGCATTTCGTCATTCTTTTGACCTAATATAAAGTGACATCTACATTGTTGCTTTTACAGTTTGCTTTCTTATCTTTAATGTGACTATTAAACACTTGTAGATTTTACTACAAAGTGATTATTCAGAGCAGAAAATAGATAAAGTTGTTTGCAATAGGGTTTCACGAATTAGCTTTCAAAACACTGCTGAAACAAAGCCAATCAAATACTAAAACATAATCAAAGTGCACTGAAATGTAATAATTTATTTCTATCTTATATAGTTCTGTAAATACAGTCCATCATTATATCCTTCCAAAAACGGGGGTTAGGCTTTCAAAGGACTACATAGGGGATTTAGCCACAAAGTTTCCATTAACATCAATGACTCACTCAGCACCGCTTTGAAAGGTTACCCCGGGCGGTTATCCTTCTCTTATTGCACAGGGGTTTTATACCCTCAGCTCCTCTTAATATTAGGAAGAATTAAGTTTGTCTCTTTTCTGTTCCCTGATCAGAGAATAGTTTTTTGTAACTTCTGACTGATAATTTTCTAAGTCCCAAACTTAAATGGCTGTTTTGCTTTAGGGAAAGGAGGATCAACAGGCTCAAGGTTTTCCACCCTTAATATCCCTCTTCTTAATTCTAAAGAGTGCAGAACATACATTTTCTATATTGCTGTTGCTAAAAGTTTCATTTAATTAACTATATGGACATACACACAAACCAATTCTGTTTTACAATCCTTAGCCAAAGCTGCATGTCAATCTAAAAATTAAATAATGGAAAACAGACATTTAGCTTAGTTTATATAACCTGACAGTGCTCCTATCCTTCCTCTGTTTCACCTAGTGTCATCTTTCAGTGTTCCTCTCTAATTTTATTTGGAACAAAATAAAAAGATTAGGATAAAATAATTCCCAAAAGATAATTGCAAAATGATTTATGTGCAGGTGTTAAATTATTTCTGGCATTAATGTTCCATAGAGTGCAACATTACAACATTATGGTATTCAACACAGCATCTACATTTGATAATCCGGCTAATCATCAAAAGACACTGGATCTGAATCCCGAAGGCAATGTTACATTTTGATTAAATTTTATCATCAGTGATTCTGTTTATGGTTCACTAAGGTATGAATTTCTTTCACATTCCATTGGGTTTACTGCTCATTGTATTTGACTTGGAGCACAGTCAGTTTAAGCTTTCTATAAGCCACCAGTTTTTCAGCTACTGCTTTTGCACTCTTCAGATATACCAAGTAATCCTAAATAGAAAAAATTAAACAGTTTTTCAAGTGTCTCCTGTTAGTGAGCTCTATTACTATAATGATTAAAAGCCCTAGTCACAGACAAGACACCATCATAGACTGCTCAATGAGTCCTCTG
Source organism: Platalea leucorodia (assembly GCF_965183815.1). Classification (NCBI taxonomy): domain Eukaryota; kingdom Metazoa; phylum Chordata; class Aves; order Pelecaniformes; family Threskiornithidae; genus Platalea; species Platalea leucorodia. Next base: position 24,940,027 of record NC_138831.1, on the reverse strand, counting down.
AGCCACACACACACACACAAGTTTTTTCTCAGCTGGCTCTTTAAGACATAGCACAGTCAGTAAAATGTGTTTCTAAAATTGTATTGCCAAATGGTAGAACAACTTGTATAGCAGCCTGTTAGCATATATTGTGTACATTGCTGCAAGTTGTGTAGTAATGCTTGAGAGAGCTTGTAATTAAACTCTACTTCTTTGGAATCTTAATCCTGAGGCTTTCTGATTTGTAATTCCACCTTCACGGCTGCACAACCAATTTTCTATTCTTCAGCTGCTGCAATACAGCCCCAGGCTGCAGTATCTTTCCACACCAGCCACGCAGCAAGCAGGGTACACACGACAGAAACTTCGCTTTAAAACCATATGCCTGGCTGGAAGAGCCATCACTTCTGAAAAGCAGCTTGGTGTCTGTGGTTGCTCTTCACACTTATTCCAAATCAAATCACTGCAGTTTCACAAGGTTTCAAGCTTTTTTCCCTCTCCTTCTCTTTCATGCTGCACTCAGCTTGATATTACTCCACCTCCTACCATTGATTCTACTTGCGTCCATGCTACCTCTACATACACAGTTGAGAATATACTTAGCAACTATATACGTAAAGGAGATTCAAATGTAATTCTTGTCCATTTAGCTAAGAGACGATTTGGGAGGTTAAAGGAAAGAAAGCATTTTATTGGTAAAATAGGATGCACAACTAAACACGTGCACTCACTCGAAGAGTATAGTTCATATTAACAATTAGCCACTTACAGCAGCAATTCTTGTAAGCAGAACCACATGAAAAAAAAACCTCAAACCCTCCTTGCCCTGGAGGGATTCTCCCATTATTTGTGCTAATAATAATACCACCATAAGAAACCCTACAGACTGTTGAGCTGGCTGCCAACTGTGAATGCCAAACTGCTATCGCATTATTTAGACTAAAGCTGCATTACTGTCCCATCATGTCTCTGCTTTGGACTACTATAACGCTATACACACACCACTGTCTGTGCTTATGCCATGACAAGTAACGAGAGTGGTCTCTGGCAATTTAGACCTCGGCACAGGAGCTTATTTTTGACGTAACATGAGGCAGCAACAAAATCTCTGGCTGAGGGAAGGCGAGGGGAAAACAGGAAGATGGCTGGTTCTTTATATTCTTAAGTTTATGCATTTCTCACATTTTGAGGAATAATTTTGAGTGTTTTTTTGATACAGGAGCAGTTTTGGTATCAAACAAATACAGAATAAAAAGAAAGGAAAATGCTTAGAGAACAAAGAAAAATGCCTTTAGCACTACAGGTTAAAAAAAAAAAAAGAAAATATGACTATGAACATTAACTTTATTTTCAACATTCCTCACATTTTTTTTGGTGATAAATGACTTCACATGTAGTTGCCTTCAGGGTTATATCCACAGCATTGTTTCATGTTATTCTAAATAAAATTTAAGGTGGACACTAGAACAGGATTCGGTAAAACCTAGTGCTATAACTGGTACATGCACACAATCTACATTTGATTCACACAGGGAAGAAAAACAGAGTGAGAAGCAATTCATGAAACACTTTTGTTGCAAACAAATCTGGTATTTTCCTCTTGCCTACAAGAGCATTATTACATGACTAGCCTTTCCTGTATGGTTAAGACAAACTTCAGTAATACATACTGAAAAGGTGAACAGTAAAAGGAATTAAGCTATTATCGGAGAACTAGAATTTGTGAAGTAGCCTTGATTCTTTCGTGCACACAAATAAATAATGATTTCTTGTAATGATTGGGTAGCTTAAGTTACAAGAACAAGGAAGAACTGAACAGAGGGAATGGTAAGAGATTCTCATATTTCATCGCAACTAATGAAAAATACCAATTTAACGCCTGTAACATTCTACGAGTCAATCAATGGGGGCACACAGCCAAGCAGTGTGGGGGACATGTTATTAGCCTTTGTTTTATGAGCTTGTTCAGCTCCACTTAATTATTTCAGAAGTTCAGTTTAAAATTCACACAAATATTTCTTTATTTATTTTCTTTTTTTGTGTAAACAAAGAGTTTGGCATTGACAAAACTTCATAGCTGGCACCTGACAACCTGCAGTACACCAACAGCTAATTATTTCAGTTGTAGTTATTTTGTTTATAGTTGCACACAGGTGATGGGAGAGGACCTAAAATTATGTTCACTTCGCAGTAAATGCTTTCACCTTTAAGAAACGCTGGGGCAGCAATGGCAACAGCAGTCATCTTATTTTATCCCTCTGTGGGAGTGCTGGAGATTTCCATTAGTGAAAGCAGCCATAACTCATTCCCACTACCATCTTCTTACTAAAATAAGAAAGTTAGTTCCAACCAAATAGTTGGGTTTTACTTCCTGACCCCACTCTGGATTATGAACAGTTAATGCCCACTGCATAACAAGGGTTGTGATCTACAAACTTCAGTGGCTTGGAGTACCTTGTGGACAGTGGTCCTGCATATTCCTTCCTCACATGCAGGCAGGTCATGGGTCACTATTTCTCATAAAGGTCTCACGGTAGCTTTAGCCCCATGAAGTTCGCAGGCATCACCTTAAACTGACACTGTCTGCAGACAGGATTTTCTAGGTCAAATGAAGTGGTGGTCTGAACCCAGGCCAGGTAACCCACTTTGGCAAGTGGTGCTGGTTAAAGCTCAAGGGTTGCCAGCATGCCTAATCCCCATAGAGGACTCATAGTCACTGCTGATAATTCCAGTCCCGCTGTACAGCTCTAGCCTTCTGCGCTGGGATGTGGCTCTTCCCACTTAGCTGGGTCTAACTGTAACATGAATCAGGTCAAGAACAAAGCTATATGAGACATTTCTCAATTTTCTCAAATTCACCATGTGCAATAGCAGCACTGATCTTCACAGAAAACTGACAGAAAAAACACCCAACAAAACCGCACGTGAGGAACATGTAATGCACAGAGATGCATAATTTGCTGCATAGGACTTTGCAAGAAGAATACCAAAAGACTAGCAGAGATGCACAGACTGAACTCAAGAATGTGATATTTAAGAAACACAACGGAAATGTTAATCAAAGGGCTAGAGAAGAATAAGCGTGTAGAAGTAAAATTATCCCTATCTCGCTGAACTGCAGTGACCAAGACTAGGCTGAATTTGGGATAATGAGAAAGATTTTGGTTTTCAGTAGGGGAGCGGTAGACAGACATAAGACAAGAACTCCAGCTTGAGGTTGTAAGGAGATTCCAGCATGATCTAAGTGACTTATTTCTTATTATAGCTTCTTTGCATAGCTATGTTTATAAGTAATTATTCTTTTATGCCTAAAGGCCATCTACTAATAAAGCTACCTCTAAGGTGAGCTTACACACAAGCACTCATTATCATAATGTAAGGTGTAAGATAAAGTGTACCTAGGTTTTAACAATAGTTCAGATTCTCAGTACATGTATCCCAAGAAGCACATCTTATTCCCCTAGGAGCTGCACAGGTTAGTTTAAAAGATACCAATGCAGAGATCAGGAAAGAAGACGGCATCTATCAATAGCTAGGGAAGACTTTCAATAACTACAGGTCCTCTTATTGTAAAGAAGTAGTAGGGAGCACACCTAATTCTTGAGCCTCAATGCACATGCAACATTAACTCTACCATAATGAATGCAAGCACATTCACTCTGCAGTTCAGACAAGACATGCCTATCTAGGGATGTTTCACAGAGTAGGCAGCCATTTCTGGTGTGAACTTCAGTATGTGATACCCAGAAGCAACAGTAGAAAAGTACCTGAACCGTGACACTTGCAGTCTAGAAACCCTTCTTTTATCTCAGTGCCTTTCTCTACAGCTCTCACTCACACCGATAGGTTTCTTATTGCGCTGCAAGTCATTCTATATACATGTTATTGACACACACAAAAAATCAGTTCCAGCCACAAAAGGATCAGGGTCCTTCCACAGTTTTCTTAGGATGTCAACAGTAAAAATGCATAAGTAGAAGTAGAGGACCCTACATAAAAGCAATAGCAGAAAACCCCAAAAAGCCAGCAAGGTCACAGGCTTTTGGGAGCTACTGTCTGCCTTGAGGCTTTCAGCATTGCTTTACATTAGTTCTCTATCTGTAAAGTTAGCATTTTTCTCCTCTATTTCTCCCTAGAAACTTTCAATGAACATGAACACTTTACAGCCCAACTAAACTCAGGTGGGCTACAAGCATAAAGTGTCCATTTCAGTTGGAAGATGCTTCTCCTCATGCCACAGTGAGATATGATGCATGTGTTCCATTTTAAAGAGTAACACTGATATCAGCTCAGTTTCTGCTCATACATCAGATGTGAAAACAGATTAAAAACACCTTCCTCCAATTGGGTGTTAAAAAGTGTTTCCCCAGTACTCCAAGTACCCCAGTAATCCAACAATTATATGTTGTCCTACAGATTTCTTAAAGATTTCTTTATTGTGTTACAATTAACCAAATGTTACAATGGTATGTCAGAAGAGAACTTTACCACAGCATGTTTTATTTGGAGTAGTGTACTTGTAAGGCTTAAGTAAGAGCTGAAGGAAATGATGACATAAACTGTTGATCAGGTTCTTATCAAAGCACCTTCTCTATAAATACCTCTGCATTATTTTCTGCATGTAATGCAGCTTTTATATCAAAACAGGGAAGAAAAAAAAAAAAAAAGAAAGAAAAAGACAGTACACAGCAAACAGTAACCAGAAGCTGACAGACAGTTCAATCTGAATTTGAATGAGCTGTAACCACTTTATTCTTTCTTTGAACTCCCTTTCATGCTGTATGCATTGCCAAATGTTACTCCCAGAATTTCACTGTCAAGCTGACTAGCTGTTAGGAGACACAGTCAGTGCAAGACCCTCCAGTCAAGAACCACCACTGGAATTAACCTACTAACTGTAATGCCAAAGTTAGAGGGCAGAATGGGCCAATTTTTTATATGAGTTAAACGTGTGGATATACTCAGAAAAGTAAAGATCAATATGTCCTTAGGTGAAACTGAGGTTGCAAGCAGAACTACTAGTCTGATTGCTTTTATTAGATCACAAATAATTCAGAAGGAAAAAATTCTATGCCAAAATTAACACACTCAAAAGCATGTTCTCATCTCCAAATGAGCCATTTCCCTGTTTGGAGAAACAAAGTATGAATTGTGGAGCAAGATGGCAAAATTTTATCTCTGCAGGCTGCAGTACTTCAGAGGCAAGCGTTACTGCTGACAGTAGGAGAGCAAGTATAGATTGTTATCTTTGTAGTAATGGAAGGAATTACATTCATAGCATGAAGTTTGGGAATTCAGAAGAATAATATTCTTGGCTTACTGTTTTTAATGACAAAAGAAAAAAAAGGAAGAAATAGCACTAGGAACAAAGATCCTAGTTCTCTCCAAAAAGATCTGAGTCAGGTTATGGTCATTTTGAGTCAGTTATCTAAGAACACCGGAGGGACAAAGATTATGGGGATGAAAGGTACACTATTATAGTGTTTATATAATCTGTCTTCTAATTATCTATATTGAATTCTGTAGGTAATTTTCTGAAAGATGATGCTTACTTATTTGAACAAATTTAGGAAGTCCTAAACTGTTTTTAGGCAGCTAAGCTCACCATGCTATTGGATATTAGAGAACAGTTGAGTCTCCACTGCTATGCTCATCTGAAATATATTTTTAAGACGCCCCATACAACCATGTACTTCTCTGGGAATGGAGCCCCCCTCAAAGAAAAATCCTTGCTGCTGGGTCATATAACAGGAAGTCTAATACCCCTCCTGGAAACAGTTGGCAGCTACTGGCTTTGGATTCCTAACAGTCTGTTTGCTAACGCAAAGGTAAGCTAAGAGAATCAAACTGCAAATTAATTTGTGAATAAAAATCCCTTCTCTCTATTTTTACCTGCTGCTTTGTGTAACTTGCGTACAATTTTTGTGAACTTTGCATAATTTATCTCAGAAGCCACTGTAAAAATCTTTTATTGGTACTAGATCTTTTCAGGAAAAAGATTTCATGTAGTTGGAAGTCTATCTTGTTCTTTACATTTTTGGAAAGCAGTTTTTTGTTGAAATACTAGCATAACTCTGCATCTTGTTTAACAAGCTCTCCTATATTAGCATTAGAAAACAGACTCGATCCTTTGCTTGTTCTGTAAAGTGAAAAAATACTTCAGATGTTGACAGATGACACTTCTAGTTAAAAGAACATACTGGAGAAACCCAAGTCAATAGCAAATTAGAAGACTGAAAATATCTATTCCCTTTCATTACATATTGCTATTACCAGCGTGTTAAAAAAAGGGAAGCAAGTCATAACTGGCCAATAATATCCCTTAGATAAATCACAGCCTGTATCTCTCATACCTGTTTTCTACACGCAGAAATGTAACATCAGTTGTCACTCTTTAGTAAAGAGATTGCACAACAGATGTAAAATAGACTAGATGATGTGAATAAATACAATGGGGAATGCAGAATCTCCAACACGTGTTGCAATCGGTGCTACAGAAGGACTTCTATGGAAGTAGTAGTAACATGTGATGCGGTTACAGCACCCAACAGGCAAACCTACCAGCTGTCAGCCTGGAAGAACTTTTAAGTGCTATAAAATCTGGCTTCGCTCCTAATCACAGTAGGTCATGCATGAAACTCCTTGCTTCTTTTGTCCATGATCTCGCAGCCAGACTGAAAATGAAGATCAATCCTACTCTAAAAGAAGAGACTGGAGTACATGGCCTCCTGAGGTCCCTTGCATTACCAGTTGTCTGTGGATCTGCAATGGTGAAAATTGACTTTTGCTCTAAATGTGACATTGGTTGAGGTTTTATCTATTTACTTAAAGACAGCTTCATGTCATCCTCATAAAGCAAAAGTGAGATGTTATTTCTGTGAAAAGGAAGGAACTCGCTGGTAAGAGGGTCTTTCTTCCCTTCAAGTAAGAAAGATTTCCAGTTTACAATGTAAACAGCTGCAGATTTTAGTTTCACTAACCTGGCTTTACTTCGAAAAGCTGCAGATGTCATCTGGTTAAGGTTTGAGATACAGGCAAACAACATACACTCTCACAAATATCTATTAATATTCCAATAACAGAACCAGTAGATGGTGCTCAAGAATATACAGCACAGCTCAGGTGATTTGTAGCACGGATACAACCTGTGCACCATAAATGGCTTCCTCTAACACCTTTTTCCATAAATACCGAGAGAAGTGCACAGCCATTGTTTCACCAGTATTAAAGTGGACAGAGTTTGGTCAGTAGCCCACCCTCACCATTAACACTATTCAGGGCAGCAGGTTCACACCTGGGAGCACCTCCTGCTACCCAGGTCATGGTGCTACGTACCTTGGTTGTACATGAGTCTCAGCTGATTATTAAGATCAGGATTACTGAAACAGATAAAGCAGCAACTGTTGCAAACTACTAAAACAAAGTGCCACCAAAAGAGCTGTTTGGGGGAGGTGGAGTTGCAGGCAACGTGCATACAGACGTGTCACTAAAAGGCATGCACAACTCATCACACTTCACCTGTTGCATGCTGTCAATACTGGATGAATTCAGGTGTGAAACAGGTACATTTCAGGCCCATCTCTCATGGGCAACATTAGAAGAACTCCTCCAACAAGAACCAAGACCAAGCTGGTGCCAAGAACTCCAACAGAAGCAAGCAGTAAACCTGCCTACTTATAACTGATGCCCATCAAGTACTCAGCAATTTGCAGCAGGAACAATTTCCTCCAAAAGAATAAGAGCTAGTGCCAGGCTGTGTAACTTTGTGGGAGGCGGTATTTTTGCAGTGAGAAGATAGTTTTCTTTCTTAAGTAAAGTTTTTCAATAGTGTGTCTGGCTGACCTCAAAAATAACTCAACATGCCATGCAGTTCATCCCTGTCATCAGGTCTAGCACAGCAAAATGGTTGTTCTTCCCACAAACAGCGGTTAAGGTCTTTGCGCAGGAATTGGCATCATCTTTTTGTGCTTTTAACCTGGAGATTTAATTTTGAAATTCCATTACAGAGAGAGTCCTAGATATAATGTTCAAGCTTTACTGAAGTCAACGACTTGAAAGACCTGCATCACTTTTATCACAGAGTTTATAAGTTGTTACAAATGGATGCATTCAGTTGCCAAAGTTGTCAGTTCTTACGACATCTAGCCTGTAAAAATCATGTACGTGGTTCTTTCTGTGTGCATGTGTTCACAGCAGGCTTCAAGACACTTCTTGTATGTTCAATGTCACTTGTCATTCAGGATTTCTTTTTTTAAGCAATGAAATATCTCCCATCATGTCATCAGTTTACATGCAAATTATCGTGTCTTTGGCTATACTTCAACTGGGTCCAGTGTTGTTCTACTTGAAATCTTGTTATATTTTTGCAGAAGGAATATATCCCTGGTAGTATTGCATTTTTAACCAAAGCATTTGGTAAGATGGCAAGAGATCAGAGAAAATGTTTTCTTTATATCAGCAAGAAAACTTGCAGTCTGAAACCTGGTACTGTTTCCTAGTGACATTCCCTATACAGCACATAGGCAAACAGCTAAGATGGAGTATTTCTTCCATCAGACCATATTGTTACCTATAGTACCACTTGAGTTCTCAAAAAGTAAAGTCTGGATATATATTAAAAAAAAAAAAAAAAAAAAAAAAAAAAGACACCAAACAGGACTCTTAAAATCATCACAGGGTTTTTGTTTGTTTGTTTTTGATCTTCTACTCATTCGCACTTTACAGGGTAGGAACTTCTCTCTCTGAATTATACAGCTAACACACTCTTATTTTTTTATTAACTCATTGAATGCCATCTATAAACATGTTCACTGATTCAAACTAAAATATGGTGAGCCAGGCATGTTTAAAGAATCTGATGAGGAAAAAAGGAGGATGGAAAGAAGTGAGACACAGAGAAACCTGCAATTATCAATAGGATGGATTTTCTTCCCTTTTTGACAGGGATAGAGTTTCCAAACCTATTATTACGTGGTCCTAATTACATATCTCTGCAACAGATCACTCAGTTAAGGAGAAGCATCTACTGACTGGGAAACATCACTAATTGTTCCTTTTTTGTTGGCATACTATCTGATTGGAGTAATTATAGAGCTGCTACCTCATTCTCTTTTGCTCTGAAGATTTTGAAGACATTTCTTCACAGACTGCATAGAATTTACCAACTTGAATCTCTTGATTTTAGTTTTTATGTTCCTATTTCCTACCTTTTCTTCACTTGGACAGAATATTGTCTATATTACTGTATGTGAGGAAACCTATTGCAACAATTTCAGCATCCCATCATGCTATGCATTGTACATGCTACAAAAAGTCCTTGCTTTCAATCATTATGAAGTTCTTCCACTAATGTTATAAAAGCTTTTGACTTCCAGAATTATCACATATAGCAAAAAGGGAAAAAAAAAGTTTAGGCCTATTAAGTGGCTTATCTCTTTAATATAAGTAGTTAGCTAATTTGCTTTGATATATTGAAATAAAGTTTTAATTGACTGGGAGATATCTATCTATGTTATGTCAGCAAGTTATTTAACAAGCATCTGCAAACTTGGCTATAGCTGCCATAGCACACACTTTTAGACAGGTCACACATCAACACAAAAGCTACAGCACAAAATCTAAGTAGGAGCATGCAGTAATTTAATAAGGCCCTTTAATAGGCAGGACTTACAGATTTTTACTGATTCTTCCACTGAGCCCAATAGCTTGCACTTGCCTTTCAAATACAATTTATAGGAAGACCTTGCACCATGACTGAAAGATCCAGCAGTGCTGAAGACATGCAACCCCTTTTGATAGGTCTTTCCTACCTAGAGTTGACAGTTCTACGTCCACCATTTATTGCCACCTTGAATTACGATAAATTAAATCTCCTGACACATAAACTTCTTCAGCTGCAGCACTTCTCACCCTGACTCGCACAGACCATTTTATTCCAACTACAGACACTGATCTTTATTAATACTCTTCAGGTCAAATCATCTGCTCTCCTGCCATGTTTTTGGCTTTCCTTTCCCTTCTAAAACAATCAAAATAGCAAGGAAAAGTTTTATGCCAAACGTCCAGGTTTTGCTGTAGAAATGAATCAGAGTTAAAATCTCCAGTGCTTTCAGGAGATTGTAAACTCCTGATTCAACATGTATCTCTGGAAGCCACCATTCCTCTATACAATCAGATGCTTCAAGGGCAGGAAACCATAGTTCGCTTTTACTGGCATCGGAGTTCATTTATTCCATGAAAAATTATGATGAGAAGCCAAAGTTCAGAAGTCCCTCTGTCTTTCCCCTCATCCTGTACCACGGGCTTTACAACAGATTAGAAGAAAAATCTTCATCTCATTCATTATGCCCATCCCATTCAGTTTTATCTTGCCTGGGTGCTTCTGTTCAGGTATATATGAATTGAAGCAGCAGCAAAGAAATTCAAGAACTTGATTTTATTAAGCAGATCTTAAAACTAATTCCAAACCCCAGTCTACTCAGGGGGAAGACTTGTTATACCACGCACAGGTTACGGCCAAGCCTTAAGTCTGGGACAATTTTGTTTATTTACTGGACCTATCTCCTGTCCAAGAAATGCTGTAAATTTTCCAAGCATCTACATAACCTGATGATATGAAGTTCCTTTATGAAGATGTGTATCTTTGGAGTAATTAATTTATCACATGATGGAACTGTTGCCCTGGTTACTACAGAAATTATTCGACAACAGAGCAAATTAGTATGTAAACAGTAACACTTATCTAACCTATTGGCACAAAAATAACTGCTGACAAGTGCATTCCACACACTCCAAAGGCCCTGTCCAGTTCAAATGTACTTCCTTTTTCAGTTCTCCTTTATTCAGATCCTATTCCTTATTTCAGTGAAGTACTTCTCAGCATCCTAAAAGACCCTTATAACACCAACATCAATAGTATTCAGCTGCTAAAGGCATCTTTTTCCTTGAACTAGGGTTGAATGCCACCCAGACATCAAACACATGGAAATAACGTCCAAGTACTACATCCTCTATCAATCTGATGTCAACAGCAGGCTATTCCTTATCAGATTAAATGCTAAACTGAGAAGACAATTGCTCAGAAGGTCAAATAACCTAAGCTTATTACCCCTCTTGGCTGGCATTTTTAATAAAGGATTCCTGGTGTTGAAAACAACAGTCAACAGAAACACAAATTCCTTCCCTTCCCCAGATAAGACTGGAAGGGTCTATACATTTGAAGTCGGACCTTGTGTTCATAGAAATTAATATGGTCCTACTATGTTCAGTAGGGTAATAGTCACCATAGGAAATAAATATGTTCAGTTGTGAATGCTTGAAACTCACTTTCACAGAATAAATTATATAAAGAAGCAACTACATAGTTTAAGACCCATCTTTTTCCACGACTCAATGTGTAAATACCAGCGCATGCTTCTAGCACTCTGTGCGCTGCGTGGCTGAGTAGCCATTTTCATGCAATGCTGAAGGTATGCACACCTTGTTATTTCTTCTTCAATTACATGGATTTTTTATTTTTTTTTCAATTGCATGCAAAAACATAGCCAACTACTACGTTGGTAACTATCACATACATTAGAGTGTTTTTTACCTTTAAAATTGCCTGTCCTTTCTGTAGAATTTATTAGCTTTCCTTTTCAGAAATTATCTCTAAAAACAATTCCAATTTTTTTGTGTGCTAAGCTTCAACAAAAGACTGTATAGTTTCATAATCCATTAATGGTTAGACTTGATGATCTTAAAGGTCTTTTCCAACATAAATGATTCTATGATTCTATAAAGAAGCCTCTCAACTGTTCAAACATTGCTACATTACAGAATACTACACCAAAATTCTTTATTAATGGACTCTAAAAGATAAAGTTTTCCTCAAAAATGTACTTATCTGAATGCACCATTACTCTCCAACTTGGTCTCTTCTGGGGACTTCCCTCTGCACTTACTTCTAGGAAGGAGGATTCTTTCTTTTTGTCTATTTCTCTCTAAGAACTTATCTAGGTAGGAACTAGTTTTATATAAACAGCCAGAGAAGATAACACATTAACATCATGTCATGTTCTGTGATGACTAAACTGAGCTGTACAAGGCAAATGTAGCCCCAACTAGCTGGAATGGGAAGGGACTACCTAGTCTCATGAACATGACATGACGTACCATGCCAGCCAATGCTAAAGCCCATTTCAGCTGCGCTTCTATCCCTGCTCCACTGAGAAGTCTGCACTTGATTTACAAAACAAAAAGTACTGAAAAAAACAACTCGGCAGGAGATTTATTCCGATACACAGCATCAGAGACATTGTGAACAGTGCAAGCTCCACAGAAAAACAAAACAAAACACCCTATGAAAGTCTAACTGCTACAGATACGTGTATATTCACAGTAGGAATTTCTATAAATGACAGACTTGTAACAGCCATTTCTGTGCAGTGACATAACTACAGCTACTAGCTGGGTATACATGCAGTTGAGAATGTTATTTTTGCATATTGTGATGCACAAGGTAAAATTATTATGAAAATGTGGGCCTTGACTATGTTTTAACACTGCTGTTCCTACCTGGCTGTTGCTCTTGTTTGGAAATGAGACATCAAAAAAGTTGCTATCTTTTTAATCTGTCAGAGGATTTAAGAAACAGTATAACAGCATGGCAGAGTTTATTAACTATTATCTTGTGCACATAAAAGTAGTACAGAAAATTTAAAGGTGAAGCCCAAGTTCAGACAAACTAAGATGTTTATTTCAACTGGATAAATTTAGACTGATGGGGTAATGAAAGGGGCATTGACAACCACTTGTGAGCTCCTTTAACATATCTATTTTCAGGAAATGTAACATCTGGTGTATACCACATCCATTATCCTATCTGTCCAACTTAAGTGCACACAAATAATATATGTGCATGACTGATTTCCCTGCTGATGTCTTTATTATTACTTTGAGCAGATGAAATCTAGACCAGCCTTTTACTGTTACATTTTGTTTTCTGCATTCCAATGTCAAATTACTTAATTATGTGATATTTGGTCACACTCTGTAAACATTTCTTGCTGTCATTCTAGTGTCCGGTAGTTAGAACAACAAGTAGAAAAACAAGACAAAGTGCAGAAGCAAAAATTATTTCAGTTCAAAACTGTGTTGGTTCATAACAGCATTACAAAAACCAGAAGCAAAATCATTAATGATTTGTCAGAGACACAGTAGCTAAAACTAGAAGCTGCTTCCTGTGACTACTGGGATAAGAGCAGGAGGGCCTGTTCTGATCATATATCCCAACCTCTCACTCCCCTGGGCCCTGAACTCCACCCCACTGTGTCTGCCTGCAGCCCACGATTTCTGGCTGTGTTTTCACAACTCATTTCAAAGCCATCCAAACTTGATTAAGAAACTTCAATTGCCATAGAAACTACTCCATCCCAGCATGATAGACTGCTCCAGTGATCCAATATCAGCATTGGTGAGGATAAACGCTTTTATATGAAACGATGTATTAAAAGAGTAGATGCTCCTGCAATTAGTAATAGAGAAAACAAGTGATGCTAACTTCGCCCTCTTATTTTTCTGGACTAGGGAGAGAACAGTCTTATGTATAAGACGTAGTGTTTTATCAAAACTGAAGGGAGCACTTGTTTTGCTTTGTGGAACTTCATGTTCAGAGCATCTAAACTTCCATAGGAGAGTGTTATATACAAATAAGACCCTTAACATGAAGAAAATAGCCCTAGGCTCATCTCGCCTTCCCCAGTAGCTACATGTTTATATTTTGACAGGAAAACAGCTCTTAGAATAAGCAACTGCTTTCAAATTTTCTGATGAAAATTGTGTTTATCTCAAGTTTTTTAAGCTGGTAAAACTCACATTTCATAACAACACGATGTATCACAATGGAACGCAAGAGCTCTTTTACTGTTTAAAATGAGAAAAAAAAAAAAGAGCAGTACCATAGATACTCAATTTTTAGAGTTGGATAACCAAGAGCAGAAGCATGCCATCACTAGGATGCTCAGGATCCTGCTGCCCAGTGGGAGGGCTGCAGGCAGCCTGCTGTCCTACCAACAGCATCTCCAGGCTGCAAACAGCATTTCTGGGCAGCATGTGAGTATCACAGCCCAACCCCTCCTCTTGACAGCTTGCAGATGACACCAAGCTGCACACTGCAACTTGCTATCTCCTCTAGCACCACTAGAGACTCATGTTCTACCCCCCAAAAATCAAACTTATAGATTAAGAATACTAATTTGAAAGTGCCCTAAAGGCCACACGTAAACTTGGAAGCAGTACAATGAAAATTAAATGAGTTGGAGATGAAAGATTTTAATAAGCATTGAGAGCAGTATAATTTTGAGTCAGTCCCACCAGTCATTTCTTGGCCATGGAACTGAGTGCCAGAAAAAGAACCAGGAGCCTGAATCCCAAATATCCATCAGATCCTTTAGCATTTGCAAATAAATCTCTGGAAGCAGAGCAAGGGGAGGTGGGCTGTTAACAGCAGTGGTGAAAGCGCATGTGGACGTAAGGTGCTGAAGAGGTACTGGATTTGAGTGTTGCTGTCTTTTTGGTAATCTTCAGTCCCCAGACTATTGCTTCTTCAGCACAGAGAGTAGAAAGAGGTAAGTACATATAGGGGGGAAGGAATGAAAAGCTGAGAAATGACAGATACAGACACTCTGCCCCTTCACTTTTATCTGAGCTTTACTGCATTTCCGCTCCTGGGGACATCCCTCTCAGTGCCTGTGTCCTTTGTCCAACTTTCAGCTTGTAGGAGTCCTCACTAATGCCTCCCCTTTTGTTAGTGGGAAAAGGGGACTTACCCTTAAACAGAGCGACTGGAGACAGAAAGGATGCAAGCAGTGAAAGAACGCTGTATACCGAGCCTCTCCTTTGATAGATATGGGCATTGCCAAGGAACCAAAGGAAGCAGAAGGAAAATATTGGACCATATGTACACAGATGCTTTAAAATTAAGACAAGGCAAAAAGTCAATACCTAACACAATGTTCCAATGGGCTGACTAAAAATACTCTTGTCTTCCAAGCACTTAAGACTTGGGCGCTCAGAGTCAGGTTCATGGCAGCATAATAAAGAAGGACCACTAACACCTGGCTGTTCTTACTGCAGACTTACCGAAAGTTACTGCTTCCAAAAATCCTTCTAAAACATTCCCTTCACTTATCAGCTATTGGGCTAAGAGTTACATACTCTATTTTGCCTTTCCTGAGACAGGCTATGAAAGTCAGTCCTGAAACAAGATACACTTGATCTCTCAGGGTAGATACATACCTCAAGCCACATCTTTCTTTACAAGATAGAGTGAAGAAGCAAGGCAGAAAAGAAAAAACTCTTGAAGTAAAGCAATTCCTGCAGTGCTGCCCTAATTCATCCCTTCAAGCACGCCTCAACACAGCAGGTACATTGCTCATACTCTACTATCACAAATAGATGCTTTGGAACAGGACTCAGAAGCCCTGAAGGACAGGGTTGTCACTCCTCTAGCTATAGCAGATTACAACGACAAACTTACTTAACAAGAGCTATCTACAAACGGTCCACATCTGCAGACTGGCAAGATGATACCATTCATTACCTACCCATAAGACTTACCATCCATGGCATCATAACTGCGCCAATTTAGTCTGGGACCAAGAGACGGTATCTCTCGTTACAAAAAGGGAAAGCCCTTCTCAGAGCAAGAGGGAAAAAGCTCCTTCACCACCACCACCAAATCGCTCCGCCAGGCAATATGGTATCACTAAGGAAGCATCAGAAACCTGGAACCCATGTGGACAAAATATTGGAATTCAGGTTTTCAGAATATCAAACAGTGTCTTCATCTCAATCCTTCCTCACAAGTAGTTATTCCGACAATGCCCAAAGCGAACTAGTCCAACTGACTATGTCCTCAGGACTGGAAAGACTTAGCATCATGTTGCAAACTTGCCATGTATCTTAAATCTATTTTTCTAGTTTCTCCAAAACATTGGGTCTGTGTTACCTTAAATCTTAATTTCAGGAATTTGGAAACTTCAGTGAAGATACATTGATGTTTTGGAATACCATAAGCCCTCTTTATGAATTCATATAGCATAATGTTAACTTTATGAATTATTTTCATAATCTATTTAAACTATTAAAATGGATGTTTCATGTGTTATATGACAAGAATGAAACTAAAGACTAGTTTTTGAAAATGGTTCACAAACTTCCAGGTCACCTGGTATTCCTCAAAATGTTATTTTTCATTTCAAAATAGTCTGAAAAGTGCTTTTGAAACAGTATCATCTCTGCATAGGTGAAATGCTATTGAAAGAAGAAATGAGAAAAAAAAAAAAAATCAACATGCACTGAATGTTGCAAGAAATCATGAGGACAGGTTTTGAAACAGCAAACACTGGCCAAATACATAAATAAATGTACATGTATGTCATTACCAAGGCATCTAGTATAGATGCACAGCAAGCAAAAAGTCAGCTAAGTCTCCCCCACCCCCTTAATTAGTAATATGCACGGAATGCCATTTTGTCTACCTCAATGAGATGAAGGGGAGCACGTGCAGAGATGTCATTCTGTGAACCCAGATGCTTCAGATTCTGTGCTTCCAAACTCTAAATCAAAGAATGACCTGTATTAAAGTACAAGTGCATTCACAACAGTTGGACTTTTATGCTGATGCAACATCCCCCATTTCCTTACTTGATATGGAAGCCAAAACAAACGTGAAGGATGAATATTAATATTTCAAGACGCACACAGACACACAAAAACACATCAAATGAGCATGTTGAACACTGCTCAAGGAATCATTCTACTCTGTCCCACCCCCAATCACGCTTTCCATATGAAGTTGCTATGGTGATGATAATTATTCTTGATCAGCAGGATACAGTAATTATTGCAATAAAAATCACGTAAAGCTTGTCACTACATGTGTGAGACAGGGATTGTCTCTTGAATTATGCACCCTTCTATGCCTTCCCCCACCTTTTAAGGTAGGGTGTTGAGGGTTTTTTTGTTGCAATTATGTAGTAAAACATATGAAATTCAATTATTTCTTAATAATATCAACTTTGCAAGGGATGATAGGCAGTTATTAGCAGCTGTTTGGATGATTCCAATAAGGCAGTCTCTGATCATCTCCACAACAAAGGAAGTAAACAGGATTTGATTTGAGAGATTTTTTTTTTTTTTTTTTTCAAAAATTAAATAGTTTAGTATTTTGAAACATATTCTGAAGAGTTTTAAATAGTGGCCTAAAGGTTTGCAGCCAATGAAGTCCCTCACTTCTGTTTGATGCTCAGTTCATGGTTGCAGTATCTTAAACTCGACAGAAAAGTCCCCGTACTTCTAGTTCACATGCTGGCTGCAGTTTCCTGCTGGCTGCAGTTTCCTGCTGGCTGCAGTTTCCTGCTGGCTGCAGTTTCCTGCTGGCTGCAGTTTCCTGCTGGCTGCAGTTTCCTGCTGGCTGCAGTTGCAGTCAGGACGGTGCCAATACAGCAGAAATCCTGGTTCTAGAGCAGCACAATGGATCCAAACTTAATGGCAGTTGCTCTTACCTGATCAGCTCTACAGCAACTTCCCCTAAGACTTGTTTACCCCTTATTTGTCATTTTAATTCGTAGACCTTCATTTTCAAAGCAGTTGCAAAAATGATATGATTGATGGAGAGAGTAACATGATATCAATATTCTGAAGACATCCGTCATGAATACTAATCTTATATATAAATACACACTGAAGCCTTCCTAGAAATCAATCTTGTCTTTTGTGTGCCTAAGTGCACATAAAATGTTAACATACACATTTATACAAAACCACTTTGCTTTAGGATACCCATTGTATGTTGAGCTGGAATAATCACCGATTGGCTGAGTCATTCTTGACTAGCTTTTGGGTATTTGATGCTTTGGATATTGCTTACAAACTGTGTCAGACATACTGCCCAAATGTTTCTGTCTCCCCTGAGACCATAAACTGCGTCCCTTTCATTACCCGTGGATCAGGCAGAATCTATCTAAATTGCATTTTACAATATCTTGTTACATCTGTACATTTTGTAACTACTTGAAAAGAAGTAGAGAGAAAACAATATCACACAATATTTTCAGAAAGTCGTATGTTGGACAATAGCATAGCAGAAATCAATCAGCATTTCAGTAATGCAAACATTTTAAAGAACAGAAAAAGTTTTTTATGCTAGTGTAAGATCTGCTGAACCAACAGGTTTTTAAACACTGCCTTAGGAAGGTAACCATGGATTTTTTAGTATCTATATGACACAATCTTTTGTTATACTTCTATATGACGTAATGTTCTGTAGTCATTAATACGGAACTAATCTTACAGGCATCTCATCTGCTCTCAATGGAATGGGAGCGGGGCCAGATTCTTAAGTATGCAAAAATCCAAGAAAAAGATTTATCTGTCTATCAGCATGTATTCATTACACTAAAATTATTATTTGCTCACTATCAGCGTAACCAGCACTTCACAACGTGTAGAAATTAGACAGTGTCTATCAAATAGGCATGGTAGGTTTAGGGGAAAAAACAAGAATTCTGCCTCCCTTGAACATAAGCCAAGACTGAGAAGCTTGCAATCTAGGGTCTGTACAGGGAATGCAACCATATTTTTTCCCCATATTATAGCAGACAACAAAAAGAGAAGTTGGCAAATTGCCTGCCAAATGCCTTTCACTGGTCTGTTTGGTTCATGCATTTGGCCAGTTGCAATTTTAAAGTATAATAATTACAAGTCTCACTCAAAGCAACGTAAACTGGCATTTTAGACGAGGCTCCTGGAACTAGGATTCATGGTCTACTGCCCACTTACCATGAGCTTTCTCTATGACCTTGACCATACCACTCAGGCTCCAATTTAAAGTCCAATAATTTGAAGGTTTTCAATTTTGTGAGACTTTGACGAGATCTCAGATCTTAGTGCTGACACCCAACTGTCAAGTGAAACAATGTCTATGTCGTTCTTCACGTCACACATCTTAAACATATAAACCACCCAAATGTTCATAAAATACTTTGGAATCAGTTAATACACAAGCTATCACAGCACAAATTCACATCATCTGAACTATTAGATGTTTGTCTTTTGGGCAGGCTGACCACTAGGAGCTCCTACTGTGTCTTCAAACAACATTTCTCAATTAGTTACCTAAATCCAAACTCATACATACAGCATGTTTCCAAAACGAAGCCAAATACCACCTTGAGCTGAAGCCTTTCCATCATTTTGCTGTTTGTTGCCATTTCAAGTTATACTCTGAATGTTCTGTTTTCTGATAGTCTAGTTCAAGAAAAACAATGTTTTTTCTGGTCAAAGAAATCCATATATCTTTTGCACACACACACATGTAAATATCCTACACACTCACATGCATATGCTAGGACTGGCTGGCCAATTAACTAACAGCTGCTTGGCTAACATGCCTTTTTTTTTTTTCTTCCCCTAGGACATTTTATTCTCTAAATTTTCTGTTCAGCACATGATACAGAAGATGATCTGTGTTTTCCTTTCTATGTGAAGTATGCAGACCTTTTTGCCCCAACAAGACAATGTTTCACTTGTTCACCTTCCGAAAGCGATGGCTGGAAGATGCACCAGCCTTCCGCAAGGAGATCAAAGAGCTGCTAAGACATGCTGGTCAAGTATTTCCCTTTCATCTGAATATATTGTTTGTGACCATATGCCATTCTTAAAGGGCGAAGGAGGTTTCTAATCGTTGCAGGAAGAGCACTCAGAGATGACAGCAAGAGAAAAGGAAAGATTAAGAATTGCTTATAAGCAGGCTACTATATGGGAATAGCAGGTTACATATTTGGAGTAAACTAGAGGTAAGTTTGAGCAGCAACAAAAAATTAGAAATTCATGGAACATAAAAGAAATAATCATTAAGTGTTAATACTTTATGATGTTACAGAGGCTGTTTTATTCCTAGTAAAATTATTATACTCTTAGATATGCAATTTGTTTTGCATTTCCAAGAATTAACACTGCACTACAATAAAAAGGACTTAAATTATTTGCAGTACACTTAATAATTCTGCAGAACCAGAGAATCACCAAATTCATAAAGCAAAGCAGTGCAAGAAAATTCACCTATATTCTGATAAATCATATTATAGAGAAATTGCAAATGAGACAGAACTTTCTAAACTGCAAAAAACTAGACCACAGAATTTAAAGTTTCTTCTAGTACAGCTTTTCTTTTAGTTCAGCAATTCAATTTTAAAACATGGAACTGAAATTTATCCAAATTTCACTTTGTTGTTAAATCATCTCTCATAACAAAGTGGGCCAAACTCCATCTACAGCTCATTTGCTTTAAGGATGCGTCCTTTATCCCTAGAAGGGATTAGTAAGATTTCTGTAATAATAAAAACAAAACAAAACAGACAACAACAAAAAAACAAAAAAAAAAAAAACCCAAAGGAATAAAGATTTTTTTTTTTTTCTTTTTTTTTAATTTCTAATTTTCTACACTGTGGCAGTGCTGAAGGAACAACCAGTGAGGAGCAGTCACCTAGTCAGAGCTTGGTAAGACTGGTAGCAGTATGCTCTCACTGCGGTACGGCTGGAGCTAACAGCAAAGAAGATGAGCAAGCTGCAGCAAAGCTTGTTGCGGCACAGGGATCCAAGAGCCTAAACCAAGCCCTGCCACTTCAGTACCCATTTTGGATTGCCCAGCAGGTAAGCGATTGCAGAGGTGCGTGACATCACAAGGTATCTGGACTGAAATATGTTTGACCTCCAAGAATTCAAGCTCATTCAGATCCATCAAGTGGTTCAAGTGCAACAAGTGTACTGAATGAGGGCTTAAGAGCAAGGGCTGCTGCATGCCTGACCTCCCCAGAAAGGAAAGAGGTAAAATCCTTGTGGTTTCATAGGTCCCCTGAGGCCAACCCTCTCCCACAGTAACCATGCCAGTAGCCTGAAGCTTCAAGCTCCTCTAGACTGTTGCTGTTAGTGAAGTTCTACAGTGAATAATCAGTGAAACATTAAATCTCAAGGAGCAGATGGACCTGTTATGTGTAGATGAGCTGCATCATATTTCTATCATGGTCAATTTTAATGGTAATATTTTCACTAAAACAAAATCAAAATAAGCAGTATTAAGTGCAAGTATCTCCTGTATAAATATTTATCCAAGGAAGAAAAAGTGTCCTTGTGTGCAACCACAGGTGCACAGACAAACACTCAACACCAAATTCCGTAAAATAGCCTTTGGACAAAAAGCTGAGCAGTGTTTGGACAGATGGCTAGTTTTTCTCTAAATGCTTCATTTTACTTCTATTGTTTTTTTCAGGGCAGGGTGCTGTACTGGAAAAAAAATAATCTATAACACCCTTTTCATGTAGTACTTCCCATGAATTATACAAATAAGAGTTTACCACAGTCCACGAATAAATTGCAAAGTCACTAAAACATTCAAAGTACATGCCTTTCCAAAGAATATATAGCACTAAGCACAAGCTGTGGGAGTCCTGCTTGCAAAGAAGCAACTAGCAAAGATGAAAGCCTCGGGGGTCCAAAACTGAAAGACTAAAGTTCCATAAAAACCGAGGCATATATACACACACACACACACACACACACACACACATTAAAGAAAAAAAAAAGCTGTCAGTGAAATCTGAAATAGAGGAAAAAATTCTTTCAACTACTGTAGCTAGCTGAGGCAAGTTCCTTGGTATTTCTTAACTGGGAAGATTCTTCCCTTTGGCTATATAGCAACTCATGCCTACAAGAGGGGAGAAAGCTGATAACTAGGATTAGGTGAACTGGTTTAGATAAGGAACTGGCTTGAACCTCTGCCCAAGATTTGAACCCAAGGCTTGCTTTTAAAACCAATACTAGGAGGTAGCTTTTCTCCTTTCTCTTTTTTCCTTGCTCCCCCTTCTCCAAAACTTGCTCTTTTCCATTCCTGGTGGATTCAGAAGATGTGCAAGGATCTTGCATCCCAAAGAACATTTTTCTTTCATTTGACAGTTCTGTAAATCCTGTAGCTCCTTTCCTGCTTCCCAATTTTCCAAATTTGAGAGATTTGGCTGAGAACAGAGCCCAGTCATGTTACTTGAAATTGCTGGTCCCAAATCACAATGGCCACCTCTGTCTCATCTTCTGCTTCTTCTGTAGCCAGCTAGTAATACTTCAGACTTTATCACCAAGGAATCTTTGGATAAGATTACTACATAACATAAAAAGTGGGAAGAAAAGAAAGGTTTTCAAAACATATTAAGGAGGAGATCCAGGCAATATCAGGTAAGAAGTCATTTTGACATCAGCTGTTCTGTGTGTACCCATACACCACACCACTGCTCTTGCTCTCTATAGGCAGCACACGGTGACAAGCAAGCCAGCTAAGGGATGAGTTTTTTCTGTTTCCACACAGTTGCTGTTGCCAGTATCCTGTACAAGCTGCCCATCCTTTAAAAAGTAAAATAGATACATGTGAAAAATCCAACTACCACCAGTTTTTTTATATTAAAGCACATGCTTTTGGCAAAGTGATAATGATAGTTTTTTCAGTACTTAAACTGCATAATTGTTCTCAGAATAACAAGCACATTCATCAGGATATTTTTCCCCCAAACAACTTAGAAAAGCATCATATTTCTGCTGCAAATCTGTTCTCTCAGTTAATGCAGTGCCATCAATAGACAAAGTGGATCTGTCTCTCCTTATACTCCTATTACTTTCTGACTGTACTTTGTCACACCGTAACTCCATGTAGCACAATATTCAGTCTCTGAAAGTAGACAGAAGCAGGTGTCAGGTAGTTTCAGGAGGAGATGTACTAGGAACAAACAATTAGTTTAAGATCATTATCTAATAGATCCTCATCTCTGGAACTTAGGTTTTTGTGACACCCTCATCAAAAGTGTCATCTATACTGCCCTGTTTAAACTACCCAAAGTGGACACACCATTCAGGAGTCTATCTACCAACTCTTTCAACTCTGCTCCCAATCTTCCCAAGACACATCAGCTGGCTATTAGAAAAATACTATTGTATCTTTATCATCTCAGATTTTCTATGTTCCAAGCAAGTCCATTGTACAGGCTCCCCAGCCTGCTGCTCCTTATACCCCCGGCCTGACAAGACAGGCAACGGGCAGTACTACCATGCAACTAAAGCAGGGTTGTGGGACAAGGAAAGCAGCAGCTGTTAGAGCTAGTTGCATAAGTTGATAAAGCTGATGGGAGCAGTGAAGAATCATCAGTGGGGCTGTCACCATGAATGGTAAACATTTTCCCAGGAGAAAAGAAATAATAAGAGTCCATGAAATGGGAAAATGGTAATAGCATGTGCTGATTTTCAAAGGTTTATATCTCTATTCTCCACCTTGGCTCAGAACCATTATGGTAAAATGATGTTTTATGGTTTCTTGAAAGGTATTTGGTGAAGCATTCCAAGCACTGGCAAAGAAACAATCCACTAACAGGCAAACTCATTTCCAATATAATTTTGTCTGAGTAACATCTACAGGAAAACAGCAGTCACCTCACCCTAATATTGCTTTATTGGAAAAAAACACCTTCCATGTAAGAAGAAAGCACTGAATTTGATGAAACTTCCATTCTAATTCACCTAGTTTTCTTTGGCTACTTTATAATGAAAGTTATTAACAAGACAGAGCTGCTTTTCCAAAAGTTTTGGGAGTACAAGAAGTTCAGCACTAAAGCAAGAAGAGCAATTTCTTAAAAACATTTCTAACACATACACTAGTTTTGAAATATGAATATTAAAGATGGACAAATGTTAAAGAAATTTAGGTAAGAAAAGGATACAGTTGGAAGCCCTCTGCATGGTAAAGCATGCTTCTGGAAAATGTACTATCTGTTGATCTCAGAAAGACTAAGGAGCCAAATGGGAGTGGAACGTGGTGTTGACAGGACTTTGTTTGGCCACCTAAAGTCTCCACAAGCAGTTTAGATACTTTGCAGATGCACAAAACAGCTCAGTAATATGAGAGTATGAAAGCTGGTCCTATATCACAGGCATGCTGATCTTCATGTCAGCTTTGGAGGCAATCTGCAGCTCGCATGTTGTACTGTTGCGCTCTCGATGCTCTAAGCCCTAAAACTTCTGAAGAGGTTCTGGTATTCAAAGATCCTTAAATCACAGGGTCATGATGATATGCTTCATCGAAAAATTTTCAGTAATCTGACATTTTTAGGGGCTTCTGTAGCCATAACGTTCTCCGAACTGTATGTAGACTACATATCAATGTAATGAATGAAACTATTGCACATTTGAAAGATTTCTTGAATGCATTTAATCAAATAGTTAGTCCAAGCACTGCTGATGGCCTCCAGAATCACATGCTGAATGCAGTTTAAGAATACTGCCTTCTAAAGCTGCACTGTGTGTATTTTGAGAAGAGAAAAACTTATTTAGTATGTGAGCATACACTTAGAAAAATCTGTAAAGATGCCAGTCAGGCATCAAATATCTATTTGCAGAAAGTCTCTTTTCTAAAACTAAGTGGATGGTATCAATTAAAAAAAAAAAAAAAAAATCCTTAAATGAAGTAGCCATTCGCCATTCCTGCTCCATTATTCTTTAAATATTTAGCCAATTTGGGAGAAAGGCAATATCCAAATGCAGGATAATTGATATAAGCTAACACAAAGCTTAAATTTTATCTGCCTTTTGCTATTTTTCATTCAAAATATCTGAAGATGATAAAATATAGTTTAAAAATGAGTATACTTAATATGCTCTCAAATGAACAATAAACAGCTGAAACAAGCTCTTCAACCCATTCTTTTAAAACACAACTAATATGCAATCCTAGTAACACTTAACATTCATTTGAATATGAAAAGATTTCAGGCTAGAGGTGCTAATAAGAACAACCCCACACTTCAGATTTAAACAGACATGGCAATTTGTATTTCAATAAAAAAAAAAAAAAGAAATCACTGTTCAATCTTGAGGAAAGAAATACCTTCACTCCTACACTTACCCATTTACAGTACTTACATGCACACATTTTAGCATCACTAATGCAAACCATGCTTCAGGAAGACAATTTAAATTGCCCTTCAAAAGGCAGAAAAAGGAACATATCATTAGCATGACACCTCTACTTCTCTTAAATGCATGAAAGGTTGGTTGTGCTACATAAAGTTACAGGTAGGTGTAAATGAAAAAATACATTCTTCACTTGGTGATAAGGAAAATGTGGAAACAGAAATGCCAGTGTGACAGACTGTTCTGCTTTTTCTCACTTTTGAGATCTGACAGCTTCAAATTGAAGCTACATTATAATAATGTTAGAATCCTTTACCTACTGGGAATGTAGTACACGTATTTGCTAGTGCTTTAACAAGGGAAAAAAAAAAAAACAAACAACAAAAAAACCCCAAACCAACAAAACCCAACTAATCACCAGCACTGCATCTTATTCTTTAATTTCTCATGAGCCTTATCAGCATTTTCTGTCTTGTCAAAGTAAATTTTAATTGCTACATGATGAAATCTTTTATGATGCTACCTTTTTTTGAGCCAGACCTAACTTCAGTTCCTGTACGTAGAAGAAGGTTCTGTAAGAAACCTAGAATAAGTTTTGAAAACAAAATCCTCAAGAAAATTCAGTTTTAACTTTCTTGGTCTTTTTATCTGATTAAATGATTACCTGAGTTTACCTAGAAGTCAGGAGGAAAACCAACTACACCACTCATTCACTTTTTTTATGAACTGCTCGTCTCATTTTTAATTCATCAGATCAGTTTAACTGATAAATAGCTACTCCTAATAGCATACTAACAAATTTGTCCCACCAAAATCATGTGTCTGTAGTATATATGAACATTTGCTTTAAATACTAGAAATTCTCACTACAAGATACTGGAAACTTGGGAAAAAAGTCAACAGCATAAATGGCAATGAACATATCAGCATTACTCATTTTTCTCATTATATAACCCAATTGATCTATCATAATTGTTCTAGATTTGATCATGGTAGATTCAGGGCACATTTTTGCTAAGGCTGTTCATGGAAGTCACACATTCCATTGGTGTTCTTAGCAAAAGAGGATAACATTTGCTGTATGAAAATTAGTGCAGGCTATTATGGGAAGACCTTAAGCAATTTCATGGAAAACCTCATGAGCTGCCAAGCCAAGTTTCAGGCTACAAAGGGGAATGATAAAGATTATTTCGGCAGCGTATTTTCAAAACTACTAAAAACTGCACAATAAACCCTGTACTTCTTCCTATGAGCTAAAATAAGGAAAAATTGAAGACTGTAAATTAATTCTAGTATTAGGTTTGCTGATATAGAGTTCCTAAAGTATACAAGTTGCTAAAATCTTCCCTCTCTTCCTCGTGCATGTGTACCGATTTGATTATCTCCACAAGCCCGGGTCTGAGACATAAGAGATTGCTGCTTCTTTCCTTTTTTTGTGAGCTATTTTTTTTTCCTGCAACATTTATGCTTTTGCCACTGTTCAAAAATACCCTCTAAAATCTGATGTAATAAAGACAGAATTACATCCCTAGGCCCTCAGAAAGATCAATAAGTAAGTTAATTTCCTGAGTGGCCATACAGCTTCTGGTTTGTAAGGGAGGAAAAAGGACTAAAGGATGCAGAAACATGGGCCCAGGGAGAGACAGTTCCAGCAGCAAATCTGATTCCCTGAAAATATAGACACCTATGATGTTCATGGTAGGTAGAGTCTCTTCTCCCTTCACACAAAGGCGTATCCACATCTCAGACATAAGAAGGAAGTGTTCCGTTCTTGGAGTAGCATCTTTTGGGACCGATGGTGAGGGATGAGGGGGAAGGAGAGAGAAAGTCAGCAAGCGAGGAAGAGACATCTGTGAGGGTTTTGCCTCCCACCTCCCCAAGGCATGGTCTAGTGCAATACAACCTCACCTGCACCATACAGCAGCTACATACCTCCTGTTCAGACTGACTACTTCTGCCCTCATGGACACCTATTTTCGCTCCTAGGAATAACAGGCCATGGAGGAAACAAAACTAATCATAGAGAAAGGGAAAGATCACTCTGGTAAGCAGTCACTCTGCTATCCTCATGCCAGACCACAAACAGGTGCACACAGGGTGCACTAGACAAGGGGAAGATTGTCAAATCCTTTTCATGAAGATATTCCTGAGCTTTCCCACCCCTATAAAACAAGCTCCTCTTCTCCATCCTCAGCTAAGAGCTTGCTTATGCAACCCTTAAATGACAAACTCCAGATGGGTCCTATTCACTTGAGAACTGAATTAAGACCAACTGCACAGAGCAGCCAGCACATCCCCACTTGTGATCTCAGCACTGTACTCAAACAGAAGAAAACAGCACCTCCTGCATGACTCACTAATACCTCCTGCCTATCTGTTCGGTGACCCTCTTGACTCAGGGGAGGGCAGACCTACGCGCATTACAGATCACAATGGCCATACAAAATACTTTTACAGCTGAAGTACTTTTACTGCCAGTCTTCAATATGTCTACGCTACCGCTGTTGTCTTGCTAACTGAACAAAATACTTGCATACACAGCTGTCACCAGAGAGAAGACATCAGTTGCATAACTGCTGCCACGACTAACAGAGGCCTCACTATTCCACTTAATCAGCAAGTTTCCCATACAAATTTCAGTTTCTTGTTCAGTAAAAGATATAATGTCAAGACAGCAATATTTTCTTTAAATTGTCTATTATGGGGAATTTAATGCAACTGCCAGCAAACTGTTAGCTACTTTCACAGTTAGAGGCTTGGTCTCCAACTGGTTCAGGTGGCTCTCAGCAACCTGCTCTACCCTCTGCATCAAACGTTTCTCAGTGTCATTCCTTTTCTTTCTAGATTATTGATAAAAACAAAGTAGCATAGGTCAAGTGTAGTAAGATTGCTTTAGAAACCCATTCACTCAATGATCACTTCCTATTTTATAGTCAGAGGTCTCACTTGAGCAGATTTTAATCCATCTCGAATGCACAAATTCCTTCCATTGTCCAATTTAACCAAGGAACACCCTACCCAAAATGAGCTGGTATTTGCTATTAGATACCTGATTAGCAAAGCTTGTTATGGCATACGAAGCTTATACCTAGGTGTTATTTTCCTTGAAGCCACATTGATTGGCTGACGCAGAAACATTAATCTATTCAAATATGTAAATCATGTGTTTTGTGTGTGACATGCTCCATCTAGCAGGTCTACAGTTTCTTTTGCCATTCAGTTTGTGTATTTTTCATATAAAGTCCTGGTGCAACTCCAGAACTTCCCATTTTTCCCAGAGCTGGGGAGGGTGTGAGAATCAGGAAACTACATCCTTTACCCCAATCATAAGAGTTTACAGACTTGCTTACTTAACTCTTTGAAAGCTTTTGGATGTCTAGCATCTAAAGGCACTATGTTATACTTGTTTTTTAGAATCATAGAATTGTTTAGGTTGGAAAAGACCTTTAAGATCATCAAGACCAACTGTTAGGCTAGCACTGCCAAGTCCACCACTAAACCATGTCCCTAAGCACCACATCTACCCGTCTTTGAAATACCTCCAGGGATGGGGACTCAACCACTTCCCTAGGCAGCCTGTTCCAGTGCCTGACTACCCTTTCAGTGAATAAATTTTCCTATCGAATCTAAACCTCCTCTGGCACAACTTGAGGCCATTTCCTCTTGTCCTATCGCTTGTTATCTGGAAGAAGAGATCGACACCGACCTCGCTACACCCTCCTTTCAGGTAGTTGTAGAGAGTTATAAGGTCTCCCCTGAGCCTCCTTTTCTCCAGGCTAAACAACCCCAGTTTCCTCAGCTGCTCCGTGTAGTACTTGTGTTCTAGGCCCTTCACCAGCTTCTTTGCCCTTCTTTGGACACACTCTAGCACCTCAATTTTTTTTTTTTTTAGCACCACTGGTGTTTCCTGTTAGAAGAACAAGTACCCCACTGTCTCACTGCATGAACACATCATCTATTTTTCCTGCTGGGAATTATGACCTACCTGTCTGGATTGTTGGTGATTCAACAACAGTACTGCAGTATCAGACTAAAGTATGATCAGAATTCATTTTGTTCCTATTGCTTTCAGGAAAAAAGGAGCTGACTTTATTTTCACTGGTCCCATATTGCTTCTCGCATCCTCTTGCTGCCCCCCAGCAGTCATCCAAAGAGCATTCACTAACATCAGCCTCTTTGCAGGCACTTTCATTTCCTTTCAATTTAGGATTTCTCTTCACTTTAAAGGGAAAAACCAGCTCATCACAATCTTTTCTCTCAACAACAACTTAGCAGCTTTGTAAACATCTGTTAAAATATTGTTAAGCAACTCCCCAGTATTAATTGTTTTTCTGTATCAAATGCTTGTTTTCTCCCAATGGATTTGGCTTACAGTTACGACTTTTCATTTTTTGGAGTCAATCCCATTAAAATTTTTGATGCAGGAGGGAAAACAGAAGGCCAAGACTGTAGGTCAGTGCAAATAACACCGGGACTCACAATGCAAGCACCTTACAAGAGAACTTTAAATTTTGTCTATGAGTCATCTTGACTCTCTCCCTCTAGGCTGGTACCCTGCAGTATTGCAGCAAGAAAGGGGGTGTGGGGAAAGGAAAGTGTAAGTAAATGAAAGTTACTCACTCTCGTGGTTGCTGGATATTTAGAAGGTTGATTTTTCCTGCATTGCAGTCACTAAAACTGGATACTCAGATAAAGACTCCAGGCTTCACGTAGCTTGCATAACACCCAGAACCAATGAGACAGTTACTGGCATGGAAAAGTGGAAGAGTCTTGTCTATTGATATTGCACATCTAGTCTTACCAAAATCCAGTTCTGACTTGAGAGCTGTCTCGAGGACCCAACAGTTAGTTTCCCATATTTGTCTGTGAAAGGGAGAGTTCTAGAAATTGCCATCTGTGTACATTTCAAGGAGAGAACCCAATGAGTGCTGAAAAAAAAAAAAAAACAAACAAAAACATCATGTTAATTTTAAGGTATCACATACATCTTCTGCACTGTTGCCTTAATTTTCAATTTTCAAGGTTCAAATGTATTACATCATAAGTTCTAACAGTAATCAAATCCACTTTAATGGGCTTTCAGTATAAAGGGTAACATATAATCTTTCCTAAGCAGCCTAAAAAAAAGTTTACATTAAAAGATGTAACAGATACACAACTATGCTCAAGTATTTTTATTTGTCTAACATATGAAATAAAACAAGTTACAGCAAAGCATGAAACCTGATGAGGATTCTACCTTAAGGAAAAAAAAAAAAAATTATCTTTTGTAATAACAAATAGTTGGAACTAGCACATTGCTTTAGCGACATTGTTCCCTTCAAGACAAGTCTAAACTGTTCAACATTATGAAAACTCTGCCTATTGCTTTGTACCAGAAAATTTATTACCCCCAAATCATTTACAACAGACAGCATGCATTCCAAAACTGATTTGTTACTTTAGGCCACAACAACTCACTTTCAAAGCTTAAAGAATCCATTATACTGTGCAAAGGAAAGAGCACAAACAAGACACATATTAGAGACGAGTTTAAATGGAATTCCATTATAAAGTTTAGATCGAGGAAGCCTACAACATGGCCATACGATTCATTTGAAGCATTCTTGGCACAGCAGACTGGGGAAA
This sequence comes from Platalea leucorodia, assembly GCF_965183815.1. Classification (NCBI taxonomy): domain Eukaryota; kingdom Metazoa; phylum Chordata; class Aves; order Pelecaniformes; family Threskiornithidae; genus Platalea; species Platalea leucorodia. The sequence goes on along the minus strand of NC_138831.1, from coordinate 24,909,436 downwards.
AAGATTGAATACAATTCTTATTTCATAAAGTGTGCAAGCATTTGTCACAATTTCAGAAACCTGCTTTCTTGGTTGGAAGAAGGAAGCAAGCCAGTTAGAGAAGTCGAATGTGATTAACATAGGAACTCTTCTGTTTGGGAGATGTTATTACCTCCTTACACAGTACGTGTCATTTATTTTAGTTTGGTGCAGCGCAAAACATAATATGTGTGTTCAGCACTGCTCTGTTTCTATTATTTTGTTATAAGCAACAATAGGCATTTGGGTCAGTGGGAGCTATTTGATTAAAATTCTTTATATGTTTTCCAGCTATGGAGGCCACTGAAATTTAACAGCTGCTTCCCTGCTCTAATTAGCTTTCCTAAAATCAGAGAGATTATTACACTGCAAGAGGCAAAACCAGCTCAAATTGAGTAAGAAGCTACAGAAGTCGCACAGAACCCTAACCCATACACACACAGTTTTCTCAAGCCATGTTGTGAAGGGTCCACAGGAGGCCGGTGCGGGTGCAGCCCCCCAGTGCTCAGGGCAGAGGGTGCAGGGTACTGAACTGACTTAATAATGGTGACATGGGGGCTCAGGTGTCAGCTGATGCTGGACTCCACTGTGGCACCAGGCTGAACATCTGTGTTTAAAGATCAAAGAACTTACACAGAAAGCCAAGATTTAGAAAGTTACCTACACACTTTGATTTATATCCTCTTTAATCACAAGAGACAATTCTCAGATTTTTTTTTTTTTAAATCACTGCAAATTCACATCATTAAGAGTCTTTTTGTACTAAGTTTTCACAGAATTTGAAAGGAAGCATAAAAAGAGTGTATAGAAGTGATATGTATTTGGTCAGCATTTTAAAGTCCTGTATTTCTTTGAACTGTGGCATACGCAAATAGTTCAACCTAGGCTTTAAATTGTGTGTAATTCTATATGACCAAAATACAGGAAACTGCTTTGAAATGAAACCAAAAACATACAGCACAACTGTGAGCAACTGACTGTAGGTGCTTAGCTGCCTACTGGGGTTAGCCCACAACAGTAGGTAACCGAGTCCTTTGCAGGTGACAGTATTCTGAGTTTAACACACGGGTGTTCGCAACTTACTTTTCTATTCAAAGCCATAGGACAAAGGAGCCCCAGCATCACAGAGTCCATCTTGTTGTTCTCGCAGAGAAGCTTCTCATAATCTGCTCAGGGACTGATCAAACTAAAAACCGCCTGGAGTCACGTTCTGGTGGTCCTTTCTATAATTGCTACTGCTGGAAATTGATTTTTTCTTTTTTTTAAAGCTGTTAACAATCTGCTGTTCCTTTAGCTTAAACAATTCTCCTCTCTTTTTTTATTGTATCCAAAACACACACCTATTGTGTTTTTCAGTTTTCACTTGAAATATTGACTGTAAAACCCCCGAAACTGGTCAAAACCAATCCAAGGTATTCTGAGCATACTAGTTGCAGAATGAAGTATAGAGTAAAAGAGAGCATCATTATCTAACATTTAAACAATTTCTTTAAAGCTACCATTTAAGACCTGGGTCTTCCATGATCTTTGTCCAAGGAAAATCACCGGTGACCTTAATGAGATTTATTTAGGCATGCAGATTACACCATTTAGTTAACAGCGATTTTATAATACATGGAACCAACTCTGTTACAGGTGAGCATTTACATTCAGTAATAGCCAGAGGGGCTATTGAATGAGCTTTATCCAGCTGATTTTTTTTTTTCCTACAGTAATGCTACTTCTTAGTGAAAGTAATACATTCTCAAAGAAAATGCCTTGGTTGTTCAAAATAACACATTTGTATTTTTGTTTCTGGGTCAACTGCCCATGTGCATGTTCTAAAAAACATTTCTAAACAAAGGCAAGTTATGAACCATAAAATGACTTGGAAACAGGAAAGTAGACTGAGTCTAAGCCCAGAACACCAATTCCCTGAGTTTTGGGAATCCAAACACTGCGATTCAAGCACATGCAGCAACACAAAATACTACTAGAAAGCATCCAAACCCAAGTTAGTATATGCCCTTGACTCCTGCTTTCCAGCCCATCTCTATGTAAAAACCTCCATGAGGTCAGATGAGGAAAATGCAGTAATGCTTCCAATAGAAATACAGCTTCCAGTTCTTATTTGCAATTTGTAGTGTGAAGTGTTCCACATACCCCCTTTAACTCTGTGACTAATGCTGAGCTGCAGTTTGTAAACTAAGAGTCAAAAGAGCATGTTTCCAGTTTCAAAACCAAACAAGTCTGTAGAGCTTTTCTACTTTTCTATAAGCAGTGGCTTGCTGACGGGTAGGTGGAGATCAGCACCACACAGTGCGACAGCACAAGGATCAGTCATCAGCCTTTGTTGCACCAAAGCCTTGCTAAAGCTGGGTGTTGAAAATATGGGTTAAAAGGCCAACTTTTAAAGTCCTGAAGGGTTGGTGTTTTGGTGTTTTTTTTTTTTCACCCAGATTTTTCTTCACATTTCTGGTCACTTGGTACTATAGCAGAATAATGAAAACAAGAAGTTTTGATTGCTACCTTGGAGAAATTATTTAATGAGAGAAATGAAAAACATTTATAGTTCATCACAGTCAGCTCCGGGTACCAAAAGCTCTTGTATGGCTGGCTCTTTTGGCCCTCTGTGATAGTTTAGGGCCACATCCTCATTAAATACACACGCACAAAGCAAAACTTTCAACTGCATGTACATGTGACCACTGTGGTAGTAGAAGGGACCAATTTAGAGGATGCTGAAATATAATTACATCATATATCCATTAGAAGGATGGTCTCTGCAGCTCCCAGAGAATTTAGCAGAGCATTAAAAGCCTGTCAAGGTTGACCACACAGTAACTGAAGGGGAGGAAGAAAAAACCCACCAAACCACAGCAAAAAACTGAAAAAGGATTTCTAGTGTGCTTTTGCATTTATGTTTGATCTAAAATAGAAGTAGTATTCTGGAAGTATACCTAAGACAAAATAGTAAGAAAGTACCCAGCATACCTCCCCCACCACTTTGCTTACCCCCAAAAACCAGAGGGGTTCTTGGCAAAGTCCTTTCTTCTCCAAGGACATCCCTATTATCACACGTTTCACTGGAAGGTGGGAGACAAAGGTTCAAGCTCCAAGTATAAGAGTGGAAAAGCTCTGCAGAAATGCTCCTGAAAACTTTTCCAATGGAAGTCCCAACTGAGCATCCATCTTCCTTCATTTTAAATCTGCAAGTTGTTTCAAATTCGTGTTCAGAGATTCTTTTAGGGGACAGGAAAAAGGGATATTTCTGACCAGCTTTAATTGCAACAAAATAAATACAGATTTTGATCAACTCATATCCAAGTTGAGAGATTGTGCAAGTAAAGAAAACCATCTGTCCTCTCCTCTTCCAATTCCCACTTCTCTCGGTTGTCTCCAGCCCAGTCTTAGAAACCTGAGCTCAGATATGGAAACAAGATTGATTTTTCCTTTGAGGATGCTGATAGTAACATGTTCCAACTTGTTAAGAGAAGCTCCTCACTTGTTCAATTCTATCACTAGTAACAGGTTTGCCCAGTTTCATGCAGTCCCTTAACAGTGGTCTCCATTTACAGGACAGGGTTGTTTTCGATGTTTCTGTTCCGGAAAGTAACGGGCTCATTTGTGTGTTTGTCAAACTCCCCTTCTCTTCCGTAAGGCATCCCAATTTCTGCTTAGAGAGCTTGCTTTCTGCTTTTCTAAATACTATTTCTCCAGCTTTTCTGGTACAAGCAAATTATGTTGCAGGAATAGAGAGAGAGTAAAGAGAAAGTTCAAATCTAGAGCTACCCAACAGTTATACATTCTAGAGAGAGGTTTTTGGTTTGATTTCCTGCATGGAGGTGCAAGTTTGGTTAGATTTGGGGTTTATACCTTAATAAGTAGAACATGCCTCTCATGCTGGAAAGCCAAGCCTTTCTGCTCAAGTTTTAGCTGGCGTTAGTCTGCATTCTTCAGCTAACTTGGAACAAAACAGGTTCACACCAGCATAGGCTCCAGCTCATACTTTGTGCTTCTACCAAGGTTTGTTCTGAGCCTTCATCACCAGGTTTGACTCAGCGCATACTCTGACACTTTTTCAACCCTTATGGCTCTGCACTGAACTTGAATAGATTTGATTTTTTAATCCCCTCTATTGATTTCTAAGCATGTTTTTGAAACATTAAATGATTTAGATCCTTCATTTGGAACAAAGGACCTGGCACAGGGCCTTCTCACAGTACAACCAAGCTGCTGCAAACACAGAGTAGACTGGAAGAAAGTTGCAATGGTTATGTCAAATCCATGAACTGAAAATGATGTCTCAATAGCAGTATCTGCCAGCCAGAGAAAGAGGCTGACAACCAAACGCATTTGCGGCTGAGGCTTATAGTTGTCTAACAAGTTACTAAGGTGTCTCAGCTAACTTTCATAAGGGTCCCCAGGGACAGGGAAGTTAGAGTAAGGCCTGTTCTAAAGAACATTTATTTTTCTGCATCTTCTTGCCTGAAAAGAATTTATGAAATCTAGTATTGCCATCAGTCACTGTGACTTTTGTGTGTGCAGGCACCTACCCTTAGAAGAACAAAAGTCCTTAAAGAATTCAAAACTAGCTTTGAAATGTTGATGAATGTTTTGTCATATGCATCAGAGGGAGAAGGACCAGATCCTAAATGTGCCATGGCTGTAGATGACACAAATAAGCACTTTTGTTTCTATTTCTTGATTTCACATTTTGATTCTTTATAGTATTTACTTAGAAGTGCTAACTTCAACCATATCCAGTACTTACTGAATTTGGCTTTTTCTGTAAAGACTGCATCTCCAACAAGCAAGCTTTGTCAAGCAAAGGGGAAAGTTTTATTTTTAAATACACTCTTGAATGGGAATTATTTTATGATGGTTCACTGTCTTATCATTGAAGCGTTTCCACTGTCTTATTATTTAAAACATACCTTGCCAGATAAGCTGGTCCAAAGACTGTCCTCAAAAACATAAGGCCATCTCAATGTCACCATATACCTTGGAACACAGAACACATACAACATACATGAAATAAAACAGATTCCCTAAAGTCTGTCCATTGCTATCATAGGATGAAAGTCCAAAGCTGCATATTTACTCTGTCTAAAATGGCGCTCTCTCTGCAAAAGTGGAAAGGAAAGAATACCAGTCACTGCCTTCCCCTCTGTTCCTCTTATTGTAGACAGTATCAGAGAATAGCCAATCTGGATCTGAAATACCAAATGTTCTGGATGAAAAAATTTAAATTAATTTAATATATCTGTTGGTAACTCCCCTGCTTTCCTTGAAGCAGGGGCTTATTCCAAGAATTACCACACCTTTGTTACAGGTTTTCTTAAATGTGAACAAGTAACCAAAAGAAACATGCACTAACAGCAATGTACTTCGAATTTTGTCTCAATACAAGATATCTCAGCTTTTCTATGACAACCCAACATAGAAATGTTGAGCAAGTTCCTCTCTGTTTCATTAGTCTTAAAAACCAAAACAAACCAAACAAACCCCCAATGCAAAAAAACCCTCAAAACTCCATGAAAAAGCCTCCAGACCCCATATCTAAACAGAGTTCTGTTCACCCACTGCATCTTCCAGCCTAGGAAATTAGTTTTCTACCTCTGTGAAAGAATAAAAAGAAAATAAAAGACAAAGCCAGAGCAAACTTTCTTATTCAAAGTTGATAAGGATACTAATCCAGATAATGATGCATGTTCCCGATTCCCACTCCCCAAAGAAGCAAAAAACCCACGAACCTACATAAAATTTCAGAGATCAGCAATCTTTATAGAACCAATATAGTGTGCTGTAAATTAAAAAAAAAAAAAAAAGCAAATTCTCAACCAAGATCTCAGTTTTTGTTCAAATTTTGTATCAGAACTGAAGTCAATTGGTATTGCACTGAAAAGATGAAGAAAGTAAAAAAGAAAACAAAACGCATGCAAATAGGTTTTATGTCAGCCTTTTTGAATCAGACGTGTTAGCAGGCATACTGAAATTTAAACAGCTCCACTAGATGGCAATATGCAGTGTTAGCATTCCCCTACCTGAGCACTAATACTCTGCATTTCTAACTTTTTTCCCCCCTCCCTTCTGCTTACTGTCAAATGAAAATTGATCTTTTAGATGAAACAGAAAAAGACATATTTAACTGTGTGTTTTTCATGACTAAAAACATTGCCTGAAGCATTGTGGTATTCTGATCTCACCATGCTCCAGATCTGCAGTTCTGCTTCGACTCAAAGATTCACTCAACTCTCGTGCAAATGGTCAAAAGGGTAAGAAAGACTAATATATTAAGTAGGTAGTTGTGCAAGAGCAGGTGTAGGTAGAGAGCAAGAAAATCCACCATATTCCATATTACCATATTCACACTCATCATGCATGGCTTCAGGGCTAATCATTTTGCATACCTCAAGAATGCCAAATCAGTGCTATCTTACCCCTTATATCAATATTTTAATCTCCTTGCACTCAAAACATGTAAACTTGCCTCAATGTGCCAGCTGCAGTGCAAGTCAGCCATGAAGACTATTGCCAACAATAAAACTCATAACCAAGTTCTGATTCCTAACAATGCAAGAATCCCAGCCATATATTGGGACCTTGCTGTAGCAAAATCTCCATCAAAAATTTCAAAGCCAACTATTCTTGTTAGAACTACGATCCGTTTCCCTCCCATCATCACTTTAGAAAAATCCAGAAATGAGGTTTAGTTATACTACTAACATACTGACAACAATTTAACGTAATTCAATAAAGCTCTCTTTTATTGCAAACCAGTATGTTCTACATGCAGGCAGAATTGCTTTATAGATTATACTGCTTTTGATGTCATCTTTGATCAGATTTACTCCTTAACTTCAATAGAGCTATTTCAGAGCAGCACCTGCCCAGATGACATCAGAATCAAGACCAACACATTAACATTTTTTTAATTTGTGCATTGACTGAGAATATTTGTCCTTGACTGCAGCAACTGTAAATGAGCAGACAAATGTCTTCCTAAAAATAGACAAAATGCAGCATTAGCAGCACATCCTTCCCACAAACTGCACTTTTGCTTATTAAAAATTTATGATGTACATAAACTCACACAGCATTGTACAAGACAAACTGAGACCCAGTCTCTGCCCCGAAGAGCTAAGTTACAGGATCTTTCACAAGCAGTATATATGAACATTCAGTTTAATGTGCTCCATTTCCCTGTCATAGGAAGACAAGTTAGAGAAGAATTAACTGACACACAGAGAGATGAAAGACATATATATACCATAGGATTAGCAGAACAAGGAAGAAAACCAACAATTTTGGTTACCATGCTCCAGTATTAGCCTTGTGGTCTCCCAAAGGATGTAATGTAGACAATGCTACCCCCACAAAAAGTTACAGTCTTTGTCTGAACTGTTTTGTATATGTAGACGCCTGCCTTTCACTCACTTTCAAAAGAGCCTCTTGATTATGGTCCCATGAGTATACAATATCATGAAAGAAATACACCTGGTACAACTGTGACTTACAACCATACATTCAGACTCTCTCATTTAAACTGCAACTTCAGTGCAAACTATCACCAATCAACTGTGGTTGTGTACCAACAACATGCCATGGAACACTTATTTTAATATAAAACTTTGCTTTTTTTTTTTTTTTTTTTTTATTATAAGGAGGTTTACAATATTCAAAGGCTGAAACAATGTAAGTTAACATAAGAGACCTAGGAGCAGAAACTAGAATGAATCTGGCAGAGATGCTAATGCCATCAGCTCCAGGATTTCTTGCAAGCTTTTAGTCTGGGGGTGTTTGCCATAAGCAGTATAATGTTTCCTTTGCCACTAACACTCAATCCTGCAGAGTGCAAGTTTATTAAGGGCTGCATTTTGACTAATGGTACATCATATAACCTTAAAAACATTTTCTGGCTTTGCAATATTTTTAAGAGAAGCAAGATAATGTATTACAATCCAGGCCCCACTGGTCATTAAACTTTTGATCTCTTCACAGTTCCAGTAGACTAGAAAATTAATCCAGCTGATAAAAGACTGGAGTTAACTACCAATGCTAGAAGGAACTTTTGATTTTTAAATCAAATTCCCCTGTGCCAATAAACCTTCTATTGGTTATATCTATCTGTTTTTCAGACCAATTCAACAATAGTTGTCTTATGCAGAGCTTGGTGCATGGTCAGAATTCAGCAACAACAAAAAAAGGATATTGTGTAGCATAGACTGATACTTCTGAAGTCAGAAAAGATTAGCTACATACAAGGTGAGACTGGAAAAAAAACAAACCCAAGAAATTTCCAAAAACCCAGCAAAACCCCAATGTGCTCTGCAGTGAGAAACTTGCTCAGAAAGGTACTAAACCTCACACAAACCCAGCAAGCAGTTCACTTGGCAACTGACTAAATCTGCTGCTTTTTTCCTGGGTGCCTGAGGAAGATTTTTAGCTGGTGAGAGGTTGTAATCTGCTGGCAAAGGAGAACAGGGATGCTCAAATACCTAGGATGCCACTTTGCTTCCCAACCATCCAAATCCCCTGTGAAGAATTGGACTTCAAGTCAACCAAAAATGCAGTTCTCTTAATACCTGCAATGGAAGATTTGTAGAGCAAGAAGCAACTTCTCCAAAGCTGGTAGGCAATAACATGCTGAGATACGCTGTTAAAGCCTGCAGAAGAGGCATGGAAGAAAACAAGGTGTAACTTTTCACCATATCCAGATGAAGGAGGAGGACAGATAGATGCCCTTTACGTAGTGGTTTCTGAAGTATTCTCCAAAACAAGGTGTAGGGGAAGGGGCATGGTTTTTGTCTGTATGGGTGACAACACCCTTTTAGTTTAATCCACTTGTACAAGAAGAACAAAAAACTTTTTTCACCACAACAGTTTGCTTTTCCTCTCTCTCTCATTTTTTCAAACCTCTTTTGCTCCTATTATATCTGCAGATGCACCTGGCACTTCTGTACACAGTGCCCTGAAAGCCCCTCAGACAGACTTGTTTTAACATCCTTTGGAGAAGGACAGAATGAGAGAGTCCTACAATTTCTAAATAAGGAGAAATTAATGTGTTTGCAGAATGACTCCATGGACATGTAATAAGCTGAGGCATGACCAGGAAATACCAAGGAAGGATTTCGACTTGAGGCAGAACCTCCACTGGAGACTGCCAGATAAAAGACTATCTGGAAAGGGGGAAAGGATGGGAGGAAGATTAATTAAAAAAAAAAAAAATTCAAACCCAGGAAACCATGATTTATGGCTAAATGAAAAAGAAAGACTTATTTTCCCCATAGTTTTAAAATGGAGTGATGATATAGAAAAGACTGAGAGCTACTACTGGTGTAAAGGATCAGGAGGTCCAGACAGAGAAATTGGAAGGAAACACTCCACAGCTATCTCCTCTGGAGGCAGCAAAATAGCGATAAAACTGTGTTTACAAACATGTTTCCTGAATATGTCCATCTAAAAATACAATTTTTAGAGCAATAAACTTCCCAGAGACAAGTGACCTGACTAGGGAGGCATTGGTGTGCCTCTACCTGTGCACATACAGTTTTGGATTGAAGAGTGAGAATGCCACAGGAGAACACGCAATGCAGCTGGCACATGATTACTTCAATGCATGTACAGGGAGGTGTTAAATCATTTAGAGCTTCAGGGATTAGGGACTCCTGCCAAACCCTCAAAAATATTTGAAACTTGATAAGAAAGAAACAAAGAAAAAGTCAATACTATGTAAGCTCTGTTTCTCTAACTTGGGCAATATTAATAATAACAATTAAAAAAAAAATCAGAGTATTTTACACAATTTATCCCATGGTTCATTATTTTGCACAACCTGAAAAAACACCAAATAAGACCGGTATTACATCCTAAGTTGGTGCATCCAATTATTTCTCTGAAATCAGGTGGTTTATATGTAGAAATTGCCCTTTATGATTTTCCTGCTGTTATGACAAGGGAAAGGGGATGCTTATTAGATACAGCTGGCAGAAATGTTAATTCCATTGAGATAATTTTCAAAAACTGCTTTTAAAATTGAAATAAACAAGGGCTCCTGAGCTGGTCAAAGCAGCAACAACTTGTTTTGCTGGAAAAGCTTTGAAGTTTTTTTTTTTTTTTCTACCAAAGCTGAAGAGTTACATTAGGGGATGTTTGAGCAAATCAGCTTAGTGCCAGTCAAATTCATGTTGGTCAAATTCATGTTATTCTGTTGGGTTAGCAGGAGCACTCTTGTCCCTTGACCTGCAAGCTTCTATTATAGCCTATAACAATGCAATGTGAACTCCCTGTTTGGCACCTGTTAACACCTGACGATAGACAAGTCCTGCTTAGCCATATGCTTGACTGATCCTATAACATCTAAGTAATATTGCATTGCTTGTTAGTCAGAGTTTCACTCTCTGGCAGACAAAAGCCACAGAAATTCAGACTCGAGCTTGGCAGACAGAGCCTCTAAAAGAAGGTGTGAAATGCCTGGTGGGTCTGGCCAATGTTCTGTTTAGTTTGGTATTATCTCTCCAACTGTAGCAAAAGGAAGTATTATTTAAACAAAATGTGCAAGCCCAGCCACTTTCTACAGACCATTCCCTTTGTACGTCCCTGACATCCACAACTGTTGTATTGAGGCTGTTAAGGTGACATCTCTGCCATGACGCCAGTGCCTTGTCCATGAATTTGTCTTTTGCCTTTGTAAAACAGCTGATGCTCTTTGCACCATTGCTTTCGGCTGCCAGTTCCAGAAGGTTGCTCACTACCTGACATGTAGAGAAGTATTCCCCCTTTCAATTAAGTTTAAGTCTTATAGCATTTTCTTCAGGCGTTTCCTAGCACTAGTGTTACAAGATTTGGTGAACAGTTCCACGCTTGGTTTATCCACCACAATTCAGGATGTCCTTCTGGGATGATAAATCCCTCCCAAAAGAATCCACATAAAGTGCAGCAGAACGTGCAAGTGACAGGATCTCCTATGATCCTTGCCCAAGTCATACACAATATTAATTCCACAAGATGTTCCAGCACAGGAAATAAACATATGTAAGTTTTCCTGTGTCTGGTAATATGCAGTGGAAGCTGTGATCACAATCTACTGATACTTGCCCATGAGGTCAGTTCCCAAAAGTCATTGCTGTTCAGGATGATTTACTGAACACAAGAAAATTTCCGTTCCAAAAGAAGCACTCAACATGTAGTTTTACATATTCTAATATTAAAGAAAATGAAGTCTAGCACTACTGCCACAGCTTTCAACGAAGACTGAACTCTATAATGCAGTATAAAGGGCTATCTTCTTACATGTAAAATACACATACCTTGCATGTATGCTAAACTACAGAGTCAAGCACCAGGATTTTTAGAGCCGTATTACGCATAACTGCATATCTTAGCCATTCAGTGTGGTACTTGCCAGCACATCGAGCAACATGACAGAGGGACTTGTCACACTGCCAAACACCTTGCCCCACTTGTCTGTGGAGAAACTGCTGCATCTTTTCAAAGTAATGATTTTCTCCATCCCATAAAAGCAAAGAGAAAGTGAAGATGAAGAACAGTAATTAAAAAGTGGAAATTAGAACTGTAGTAAAGGAATTTCTTTTAGAAAATATGACAATTGCTTAAGGCATAGGAACAAAGTAGCAAATCCTATTTCCCAAAGTATTGGGATCACTAGCAAAACTAAACTAATGTTGCACCTCTGCACATATGAAGCAGCTGCCTGGCAAGTAAAGACAGCTCCTGTTTCATTAGTACCAAGCACCATTCAGGTGCTTGTCAGCCTCGCTTTCCTCTTCAACAGCTTGAAACTGTAGAATGCAAACACCATTGCTATAATCCACTGGTCTTTTGAATAAAAGGCACATTTTAGGAAATAACTAGGCCTTAGGTCCTGACATAAAATCTCTTTATAACTACCTTGATTTCCAATCCCAAAACAACTTCAGAGCCCATAGCCCTGACTCAAAGTGACAATTTGTTCTGCTACCAAGAGGTTTTGTTTCTTCCTGCTCTTTCCACACCCACACATATACTCTTAGGCTATCTCATTTGAGACTGGTAACTAAGCACATATCTGGACTCTGCACTGGCCACATATGTTTGAGTGACCACATATCTTTATTCCATTTAATCTAATAAAAGAACAAATTCCCTAGATTTCCTTCAACATCCTCTTCCTTAGAAGAGCACACTTCAGCAGCCAAGACACTAAAGCAAAGGTCTGTTTAGCCTCAGGAAAGTGCGTACAATACCTGCCTGCCTGCCTCCCAACTTGCTCAAGCTTGTGCTGTTTTCCTCTGTGGTCATGAAATAAAATTAAAGATCAATTTAACTGCCTGGAAGAAACAAACCTATAAATAAGTAGTCATAAAACCTAGAAGACAAGACAGGAAGAAACAAAATCTAACAAACAAGAATAGAGGCTGAAAATTTAATTCCAGAACTAAAGAAAAAGCAAACTTTCTATTGAATAGTTCTGGGAAAGAAAGCAATTTACAATTTTTCCTGGAAGCACTTGTCAGTCTTACATATGCCCTGAAAAAGGCAGATTCATTATGTCTTAGGCTATGGTTTGTTCACTTCTATGAAAACTAGGAGTCCCTGCCCTGAAGAGTTTACAGTCTAAGGGTGTGTTCACACTGTCATCATAGGTATGACACTTTCTGGTGTAGGCTTCTAAACAAAAAATATTTCATTAGTCAACACCTAAATAAATAATTAACCATTCTCCAAAAACTCCTGAATGAGGATAACATGGCCCAATAAATTATAACACAAACTCCATATTTGCAAAAACATGTGCAACTGCTGGAAGAAGTTCTTATTCAACCTGTTCTAATTTAAGTTGTAAAATCATCTTAGAAAAGGTACAAAGGAACTGACTTGTAACTCAAACATTTTTGGGTAAGAGTGCTGAATGGGGAATACGTAAATAATTTTTTTGTTGTATATTATAAGAAAACATACATGGCCAAACTAAAAGCATTGCTTCATTAAGTCAGTGACAAAGTTCTATTAACTTCACTAGAACCAGGATTCATTCTCATGAAAGTGGCATAAGAATCTTGCCCAAAATTCAGGTTATTAATAAACACTGATGACTAATAAAGACAGAAAGGCAACTCACTGCTGCTAAAATGAAAATATGGTGGAACACAAAGGCACATACATGCATATCCTTCTTCAGGACAGCAATTACAGTCTCACGATAGATTAAGCAATATGTTCAAAGGGTGAGGAAGAGGGAAATCATAATGTTACTCAATTCTTTTGCAGAGCAATTTCTTTTCTCTAGTTCTCAATGTTTATTTTAGAAATATCAGATATTCCAAACTGCAGTTCTGACGCTTCTTGAGTTTCATGGATAACTTATTAACCTGCTAGATAGAAAATTTAACCTCAAATAAAAAAATTGATTGTCTGATTTCATGATTGGCTGACTGCCTGTATTCCAAGTCAAGCTAAACTTGTGTGCATATACCTTGAAGTGTCTACTCATTTTGGGTGGGGAATTCTCTCCAGAGTATATATCCCAAGGGGTAAATATTTGTTGCTGTTTTTACTGCTTGCTGAGTGAGTTTTCTTCATTGCTGATTTGCAACATGACAAAAAACAAAGAATAACTCAGAATAAGAACTACCAAGACAGAAACAAACTTCTGTCTCTTTCCTTAGGGTAATAAAATATCTTGACTGTTCACTAAACACTGAGGCTGTAAAGCATCAAGATTTTGTATGTTAGATGCTTTGCTGATTCAAACGAATCTTTTAATGTTACTTTCAAGTGACACTGAAACCTATTCTGTCTGATACACTGGTGTTTATTTTTTCTCAGCAAGAAAAAATTAAATCCTTACAAGTAGATCAGAATTTTGAGGGGTTTTGATGTTTTTTTTTTGTTTTTTTTTTTTGTTTTGTTTTTTTGTTTTTTTTTTTTTTTTTTTGGGGGGGGGGTGGGGGGGGCGGGCAGGGGGGAGGTCAGGAAGTTTCTTTCATCTTAAAGAGAATCTATGCCCCAGGGTAGGTGACATTGTGTGGTGGCACTAAGAAGAGACAATCTATTAGGGTTCCTTCAGAACTGTTTCTTCAGGTGGTTCACCTGGCAAAAAATATATAAAAGACAGCCTGTTCCTTCGAAGTTTGTCAAACTGCAAGTTTGCCTTTTGGCATTGTTATAAGTTCCTAACATCTAAGGGGAAAAAAGGAAATAACCAAAAGATTTTAAGTGCCAGAAGAAATAACTGTTTCTATATGGTTCTTGTCCCATTTCTTACTAGAGTTCTGCTATTGGTCACAAAAAATAAGAAAAAGGAAATATAAAACACAGCACCATTTGACCTTCACATTTAGATAATCCTGATTCCAAAAGACTCCTTCCATGCCAGGCTCCTAAGCCAGCACAGGTACAACCTTATCCCACAGTATTTAGCCATAAAAAGAGATAGAAAAGTCACAAGAGTTTCACCAAACCCTTCTTTGCTGCAGATGGGGGAAAGGTCCTCAAAATAAGGTACCCTTGGTAAATGAACTAGGGAAAAATCTGTGCACAACAGAAAGAAACCAAATCTATGCATCTAACGCACAAAACAGTAAAACCAGCTTTTTGATTATGGGATGAACTTTCACTTCTGGTTGTTATCGCCGAGCAACTTAGTCAACATTTGAAATTGTATAAATAAAGAAATAATTATCAAAGGATTCGTCCATAGACAATGCCACCTTAAGGTAGTTCCTCTCAAGTCATTGTGTCTGCAGATTCTTGTATTTGAAGTACCAAGAACCTGTGTTTATTCAACCATCAAAGAGATTTATCTTCACACAAAAGATTTTTTTTTTTTCCCTCCCCTTCACACACCACTCCTCCACCAGTCCTGCTGTGTCCTCTTGCTAACTCTCCAGGTGTGCACATAGCTGAGCCACAGGAGTCTGTAGACCCTAGAAGGCTATTGAAGAAGAGGTGAATCCCTGCCACTGGGCTTAGCAGTTCCTCAAATGCTGATTCTTCTACCTGTACAAAACTGCAATTTTACAAAGTCATCTTAAGACAGAACTTAAGTTACTTAAAACAGAAGAGTTAAGTAATGAACTTCTTTCAGAATATTTGTTCAATGTTTTGTATTTATGAAAGCAGAGGTGAGACTGAGGAGGGGCAGGGGAACTTCAAAGCTCCAAGCCACAGGTCTCTGAGATATTTGCAAAAACCACCTGAGGAAATATGTCAAGTGGTGGGTGTTATGCAGTGATTTTTCATTAATTTTAATTACTGTCATTCTATAGGATAGTGAGCATCCTCAGTCTTTCGCCTCCAAATTGCACTGGGATTTATGCCAAATTTCTTCTCCCTCTTTGGTTCCCTCAAGCAGTATTTAGTAATGGAAGCGCTTTAACATGTTTAAGTAAGAAGTGTAAATGCCAAACACTTCTGAATGGGAAGGAACCTGTATCTTAAATGGCATATGAAGCCTTTATTCATAATTCTATAAACTAAAAGCCTGAACTATTTTGGATCAACTAAAAGGCTTGATCAGGCTTGAGAAGAGAGTAGATGGAACATCCCCATTTAAGGAAAAGCAAAACAAAACACAAAGCAACTCTAACTTTTCATAACCATTAATAGTGCATACTGAGGGTGGTAGGGGAGGAAGAGACAAAAACCCACAATCAATTCCCTTGACAGCAGCTTATTGTTTTACTTAAAAAAAAAGAAAAAAAAAATTGTCTGCACCAGATTTGCAATACAGGTGACCTAATAATAATAATCTAGTCCTGGCTTCCTGGCTAGCCATGATGACTCCAGATCCCATTCTCCTCTCACATCCCCCAATAACCATATGAGAACTGCTTTTCAAACTCAGGCATCTTTGTTGCAGTGCTCATTTGCAGATAAAATAGTCTGACAGGGCAGAAGTCACGTGCCTGCGCAGAGGACTCACAATGACCTGTGTTTGGAGATAGCCAGACATAAGCCACGGCCAATCCAGAAGTAGCACAGCCATATTACCATGGTTTTGAGCCCAGATTAGGTGCCTACCTCCTAGGAGGCAAGCAAAAAAAAAAGAAAAAAAGACAAAGAAACCAGCAAACCAGAAGTATCATCTTGGGAATGATCATTAATGGCTTGAGAACAAGATCTTACTGGTTTGTGAAATAAAGATTTCATTAAAACATGAACACTAACTGGGAAGCTTAGAGGCAGCAGCCCCAACACTTCATATTTCCTATTCTTCCACTTGGATGGCAGCTGATGGGGCAGAGACAGCAATTCCATGTTAACTAGAAGTATCTCACGATAGCTATGGTGTATTTGCCAAAATAGAGACTTTCTTTTCCAAAAAGCAGTATTTGTGAAGATTCACTTGAATGAGGCTTTCATACAGATTTGCTGCATCAAGCATTGCAAACAAAATTAATCCTCAACAAGAAGTAGAAGTCAGACTGTATGCTTCCCCATGGCAGTCAGTTTACCTTCAGAGACATTCCACACCTCTAAAGGAGAGCAGTGGTCCAGTGAAAAAACATCCACTAATTTTCCTTAGGTTTCCACAGTTAACCAAAGAGCAACTCACCTTTTTTTTTTCCGGTTTATATTCTTCCACACCCACAAGTGGAGCTCACCCACAAGCTCAGTCATTTTTCATGTTAACATATGTCAGTAGACAGGGGAATACTTTCCACCCTCCACAAAAAAAGTGCCAGCTTGGGTTCTTAAGTAAATACAGTTACAATTTCTTTCCAAATGCACCTGCATTACCTTCTCAAAGCTATTCCAGTCAAAAGAAGTCCTTCATCTATACCTCTTAACTCCCTTTGTAGCAAGGCTCCTTGTCATGCTTACCTGGTCCCAGGCTTGCTTTGCCCCAGCTTCCTCAGTTTTCCTATTCACTTTAGGTAAAAGCTAGTTGTGTGCCAGACCCTGGGCTTTCACAATACTTTTTGCTCAATGTGTCCTACAAAAAGCCTTCTGAAGAGCGCTCTCTCAATCTGAAGGTTTTTGTTGGTTTGTTTGTTTGTTTTTCCAGGGGTCTCTGTGTGTGTGTGTCCCGTCCCCCCAGTTGCAAAGTTCTCTCTGCATCATCGCCAGCCCAAGGAAATCTGCCATTGTGCAGTTAGATAGTCTCTTTGTGGTACAATTTTCCTGCAACTACTCAAAATCTCAGGGTATAGAAAGTGAAATTTTGGGAGCATATGTGTGCTAGAGACTATTTAGAGACCTAAATTTAACAGAGATACATCCAAGGCTGGGTTACAACTAAGTTACAGAAGTACCTTTCAATGTTCAGAATGAAGATATGAGAAGGGATTTTCTCATTCACTCTCCAAGTTGTTTTTCACCTATAAAACAGATCTAGTTGTCTTGAAACTAACTTCAGCTATTTAAAATTCAATTTAAATTCATTAACTAACACTGTAGAGTGGAAGGAGTCAGTAAGTGCACACCACCAATGTCATGGATACATTGTCCTTCCTACTCACACTGCAATTACTACTTTAAGTCACCCTAAATGCATTTGGCCCAAAATCTCCTTCAATTTCTGCCTTAGAACAGCGATATCAAGCCAAACTCCACCACATACCACACAGGTCTGTCACAGCTTCCAGGCTGTATGATACCTTGCAGCAAGGCCCTGGTTGTACATCTTTGAAGATGGAAGATAATGAGTTGATCTAGGTAGTTTATGGACAGCACAGAAAGGGAAGGTCCACCTGCCACCTACAATAATACAGTGGTCTGGGAAAAGCAATGAATGCCTTCATGCAGGAAAGAGCTGTCCCTTCAGGTATTTAAACTGAAATCTGAATTGAATTTCTGCCTTTAAATTGAAATCCCACCCAAAGACAGAACTTATACCACTTGGGGGAAAAAACCAAAACCCCACACCAAAATCCACATCCCCCCCCCCCCCCCCCTTACCCCAGATTTCAACAATAGCTCTATTTTTCTGGCCAAAAAACAGAGTGGAAAATGAGTTGAAATGAATTTGTTTGAGATAAAAGATCTATGTTTGGGGGGGTTAATTATTCCATTTGTAAAGAATAATCAGATAACTATGTTATTTCAGAACAGAAACTACAACAATTCAACTTAAAAGCTTTGGAATTGTTCTTTTTTGACCCTTCTAAAGGTTTTACTGTGTCAGTTCTTGGCTGAAATATTTACTTGAAACTACTGAATCTAGCTGTAGTCTATGTGTTGAAGTGGCCCTTAGGGATTCTTTTGATTCTGGTCATACCAGAATTTAAACTTTGTTACTTGCTAGATCCGAGTTTGGTCTTCAGGACTGAAGCATTTTCAACACCAAAGAGAAGGAAAATAATAGTGTAATTAGGAAGTGGAAATTCTTACAGACACAGCCACAGAGTACAAGAGATTCATAAAGATCTAGAGTGGCATGTGATAGCAATGTGTCAGAGATGTTAGATATAAAACAATGAAGTCTGCATTACAAAGAAACAGATTGAGACTTTTTCACTGGATACAGGAAGAACAACAGAAGGTAGCCTCTGTGTTGTCTTTGGGTCACATTTGATAATGCAGAGACCAATTTTCTGTAGGGCGGGGATATTTCACTATGCAAGTATTTCATACGAGTACATGGTAGTCAGTGTAATATTTAAATTGCACAAGCTGCACCCGAAATTGTTCTGCATTCTCTACCTATTAAAAAGGTAATGGAGAAGAAGCACAGAGAATATCATTACCTTCCCCTATTCCCATGCTGTACTCTCTTTTGTAACAGTTTCCACTTAGATCCCCAGATAAAACATTAATGAGAATTCTTCATATTCACCTTATCAACAGTCTAAATCCTTGCACTAATGAGGAGCATGGAGCACATTTTACTTCAAGCTGTGGTGTTTGTTTACCTTTGCATGACACATTAGAGCTCAACCTCCAAGAAATACAACAAGGTCACTCCCTTACTGGTATTCTCTGTAGTTGTTTGGCGCTGAGATTTGGACACGTGAAGAGACGCATCTTTCAGCATCAGCAGATTTAGAGAATACATGATCTGCTTTGAAATATGGGAAAATTGATCCTGCAGGGCTGTTTACTTCATCAACACACCTTTAAGTGCTATCAGGGCACCTGCATGTTGCATAATTTCTATTTCTCTCTCAACCAAACATCAGCAAAATTTGTCGTAGGTAAAGCTATAATCATAGGGAGTGCTACAGCCAATTTTCACAGTTCATATTTAAAAAAAAAAAAAAGAAAAAAGTTAATTAGCAAGATCTATTCTGGAGCCTTCCTGCTCTCTTCCTTTATTACATGCCCCCTGAACTGGCTTTGGAAACGTAGCTTATTTGAGCACATGTGATAACCTGGTACATACACATACTTTCCTTTGTGTTAAGCTTTCATACAAACAAATTCTCAGATTAAGAATTATTCAGAAATACTCAGTCTTCCCCAGTATTTTGTGGAAGCTAGATTTTTCTGAGTGGTTTTGGTACAACAGAACAAAGCAAAGCAGTCTGACCCGTAGTATATTGCCCTTCATAAATTTTTTACCCAGCTCTTTTCCTTGCTCAGTTAGTGAGGCCTTAAAGTCTCACAGCTGTTTAGAACAAAAACATCCTCTTCTCCCACTGAAGGCAGCTTTGAGTTGAGTTTGTGACTATGCAGTTAAGCCAGTGACCAGGAAGTTAAGTCATGACCAGTTATCAGCGGCATCAAGCAGGGATTAAAAACCAGGTCAGCCCTCATTAGCTGAGTGTCAGAAGATTGCCGATTACCTGCATTGAAGCAAAGCAGCATTAGGTCAACACACAATACCAACAGATAGAAAGTATTTTCAAAAAGTTACACATTTAATAAGAACTTAAGTTAAAAAAAAAAAACAGTAACAGCTTGGAGACTACTCTATATTCAAGACCACAGATTTTAAAAGAGGAATTAAGCATTACTATTCCCATTTATGGCTAAGCAAATCCATAAAGCACAGACACATGGAAAGATTTATCTGCAGTCACCTAACCAACTCATGATAGATTTTGAAATAGCACCAGGTCCTCAGCCTTACAGTTTAACACACAAAGCCTGAGTGACACTATGTCACTTGATTTAGCCACTGATGGTAGGTATTCAATAGATATTTATCCAGTTTTATTTTCCTGAGCCCTTAAAATATTTTTTTTTTACATGATTCATTAGCATTATTTAAATTCTATGTCCACACCTCCAAAGCTGAACCGTCCTATTAATTATGTTCTACTTCCTTGACCTTAACAAAGATAATCCACTACACATTATGATCTACAAACAGATCCTTCCCATTTCCACAAGTTATAACCTTCTTTTCTCCAAGCAGAAGTCAAAGCTAACACAGCAGCAGTCACTCTACTAGGAATGCCTCCTTTGCATGAAAGGCTACATTTTCACAGCACAATTAAGCTCCACAGGCAAGATTTGAGCTTCCTTTGCTCTTTCATCCTGCCCATCACCTCTCACATTTCTTTGCAATTCCATGCCATGTTTTGTACTGTATTGATTTATACATAATGAAAAGTAGTAGAGCTAATCTAAGAAGATAAATGCAATGAGATTTCAACAAGAAGTTGTTTTTTTCTATACATTCCCCAAAGAACTATGCAAACCTTGAAATTCTTTGTTTCAAAGACTTCTTCCCTCTCACTTTTTGACTCACATTAATACAACAACTTCCTTGACCTGACCTTCTCCAATGGTTCTTTTTAAAGCCCACTATGGTAGACTACAACATGCAGTGTTGTGTCTCCAAAAAACACCCTGATCTTCATCCGTGGACAAGCTTATGCTGCATTTTCTGTACCCATAAGACAAAAGCTTTAGGAAAAAACATGTCAGAATATTACTTTGGACCAAGAATATAAGCCTATTTTTGGAAGGATCTAGTAAACCTTTCCTTTCACCACTTCCTTCTATTCCTCATGAAATTATTAAAAAAACCACTAAAACAAACCCCAAAAAACCAACAAAAAAATTTGAAGAGATTAAGAACCAACACAACTCCTCCCATTGCCACGCTCCAGGCTGAATGCTATGACCCAGTTTATCAGTCTCAGAATTTGAGCTCAGTGTCTGGCTTCAGGCGCATCTTCAATTGCACACTGATAAGATACTGCCTAACTACTGAAATAACAAGCCATGGTTTAGCTCTGTACATAATGTAATGCTGGAAAGTATACAGCACTTGCCAGAATGAATGTATGGATGAATAAGGATGCTTAAGGGTATGCAACAGTAAATAGATATTTCTCATTTGATTGATCAGAGTGAAAACTATATTCCAGTTTATTACATAGCCTGCAGACATAAAATTGAATAGTAATTGTTTGAACTAGATTCAGCAATACCCACCACAATCCACTAATGAAAGAGACCTGTGTTGTCTTGCACTTTCGGATTAAGATTGTTGAATACATCGTATTTTTAGAACAGCAATAAGGAGCTTTTACATTGCTCATGAAACATGACACAAAAGTTTAACCAGGTAGAACAACTAGTCTGGCTAGTAAAGAACTGCAACACAAGAAAAGCTGGGGCTAATTCGACTTCTACATGGCACAAGAGAGAAGTCTGCAGTCTAATTCAAGGCTATTTGGAGTCAACAGAGGACTTACACTAGTTTCACTGGATTTACTCAAGTCTATATTTGAGGCCAATTAAGAAAGTTACCAAATTAGTCTCTATGGAGCAGTTTTGTGATGTTCTTGTTTGTTTTTCTTTTTTTAAATCTGGTCCTGCTTTCCACTGAAAGTCTCTTTAAAACAAAAAATCTTTCATATGTTTGTATAACATATACAAGAGCCAAATCAATAACAGTACAGACCTCCACCTCATAAAAAGTTTTGGGAATGACTATGGGAAATCTGTACGACCTTAAGCATCAATCTTAAGATTGATAAACTTCTTCAGGAGTAACTGATGCAGAACAACACCTGATGAAGTCTCTGGCTTCACAATCTGCTATTAACACCAAAGCACAGGAACATAAGCATGAGTGCCAATGCACATCAGCTTTATTATTTAGAGAAAGCAGAATATACATTTATCATGGGCAACACTGACACATCAAAGTGCTGATTATACACCATTGTAGGGCTACCCAAACTTAATTGCCCCATGGCTGTTCAACATGAATATTGCAAAAAAGTTGCAGACAGACCCCTGTTGATTCAAAGGAAAGGACATAGCTTGTTACATCAAAGATGAGGCTGCTGGACCAGAGGGAAGACAGCAAGCAGTACCAGGAAAACAAAAACACAAACAAACAGCCTCAGCAGTTTTAATTGCTTCCCTGCCTATTCTGTGCAGGCCTTGTTCTTACTAGCAAATAATGCCTTAAAGAAAGCTGGGAGCAAAGCAAATGCACAGTACAGGGAAGGCACTAGAGTGTTACTGTGGAGTAGCTGTAGTTACACCCAAACCATACTGAAGAAGAAAAAGCAGGAGCAGGCTAAAAAGATCTGAGCTATTTTATCATGCTGAGAGGTTGCTCAGTTTTCTTTTAACAGTTACTGCTCAGATCACTCATGAAGAGTAATTACACTTCATAAATAAATAAAGGAAAATCCCAAACAACACATGACATTCATACATTTATCACTTCCCAACCACCAAAAACACAGTACATGCACAGAAACCAGGAAAAAAAGACATCATTATCCAAGAACAGATCTCCAAAACAATAACCAACCCCCCCAAAAAAAAAAAAACCACAAAACTAAAAAAAGCAAGGTAGTGTGGAAAGTCAACTCTTTTATGGCTATAGCACTTCAGAAATTATACAGGTCTCCATTAACCATATAGCAGATGAGCAAAGAACAGTACTATAGTCTTCACATTACTTATTCCCTAAGCTTCATTATTTGACACAAGACCACAATCATAAGAAAAGGCTCAGTACAGAAACATCCCTCCCTTCCCACACACTGTAACATACCATAATTCACTCCTGCTTGGAGTCTTAGCCATGAATCTCACAACTGCTGTTTCTCCTCTTAAAGGACAGGAATCATATGTTGTGTAATTGAAGCTCTCAACATAATGAAAGCAGAAAGCTTCCCAGAACTACAGATAGCTAACAAAATTGGAAAAATAACACCATAATACTGAATAAGCCACTACCCCCACTTTATTTTCACTCTCAACAGGCTCAGGTGTATCAGTCAACAATTGGGTTTACCCACAGCCATTGGCAAATAAGGGTGGACTAGACCACAGAGAAAATGAACAACCATTACTAACCCAAAAGAATGACAGTCAAAGCTCTTCCTCTAAAACACACAACAGCAGCTCAAAAACAGAGAGAAACCAACTGCAAGACATGTTTACTCCACCACCACCATGATGACTGAACCACAAAAAGACATGAGGCTGTTGGGCTGAGCTTGCCCTGAGCACCGGAGATGCCTGCCCAGCCCTGGAAACCCCCATTTTGAACCACAGCTGAGGCAGGGAAGCACTAATTTCCACCTGCACCCAGAAGCACCTGTGCCAAGAGCCCACCACAGCCCCAGGCCTCTCCAGGTGCCTTATTTACATCCTCTTAGCTTTCATTTAAGTAGACTGACAGAAATGTTTTTCTCACAACAACAAAAAGGAAGTAAGGGAGTACAATAAAATGTGATGTGGAGAGGCATTATTTTTTCTTTCCCTCTACCAATGCCAGTGGCTTCATTGCAGTCACTCTTCACTTAACATGAGAGCACTGGTTTTCTTGTTGAAAGTATTAAAAAATATTTTGTCTTAAAACTGAAACTGGTGAGTAGCTCAAAGCTGCTCGCTATTGGCTTCAGAGCCCTACAAGGTGGCTTGCAAACTATATATTTTTGTCATAAATTGAAAGAACATAAAAAAATGGCCATTTTTCAAATAGTTTTTCATTATTGTGCTTTAATAGTTCAGTCCAGATTCTGGACTGAACTATAATTTAGATTCTGCTCAAATTCTGGCATCTGCAAATGTACCAGATCTGACATTTACAGGGAATGCCTAACATTTGAGTGAGCCAATTATTTTTGGAAGAATCATTGCTAGGAATTAATATGCATGGATGTTTTCTAAAGGAAAAAGTGCATTCAGATCTACCATTTTATTGTCACTTGTACATAGCTTGTAGCAGGGAATGAGCTGTAGAGTAAAATACAAGGAGGGGAGGAGAATAACGGTGATATGATAACAACAGAATATGGAGTGTAACTGGACACTCTCCTTTTCTACACAATATTGCACCTGAGCAGTATTGTATTGTGTAGTATTCTTACACAGTACAACACAATACTGCACCTGAGGCATAACACCATGCTCAGGTTTTAGCTCTTTACTATGGTTCCCGAGATAGAACACAAACTTACATTACTATCTGTAGTATGTTTATTGTGGTTGCAAATACCCAATGAAATGCTTGACGAAAATCTTATTACTTTATGTAATCTATGTAAAATATATAAATGACATACTTCTATTTCCACAAGGCAGTTCAATCATGAGATTAAGGCTCAATTATCCAAAGCTTTGGTGTCCAATGCCAAAAATGTTTTTTGTACAAGACTGACACCAATGAAGTCCTTGATAGGATTACCATAGTAGCCGTCATACAGTTTGGCTGTGAATGTTTTCATGTTCATGTCTAATAAAATGGGATTAGGATGACTGATAATGAATCATGGCATTTGAAATACACTGTTGGCTGTTGATTACACGTTATTTAGTCTTCCAGTGTGGTTTTGGAGAAATGCATTATTGTCCATATACTTTTGCAATGGTCAAGGAATGTTTTACAAACTAGTTACCTTTCCAAATTTGTTTATAACACCTTGTAAGTGCCCCAGAATGATATTTTCCATTCTGCTGAAGAGCTGCCTTACTTTTTTCACTTGCTGAAGGCACATTTCGCAGTGATTTACTTCTTGGTGACCCCTGCACTGCGGTACAGCAGAAGAACAGCAAAGGTGTTTTGCTACTGAGTCAAAGGTATAAGTCTGAGCTTTGCAGTAAACTTGTCCTGAAAGTCATACCCAGGCAAGATCAACATCTATGAGCACAGGACTATTAGGTCTGGGAGTCCAAGTTGCCAGAGACACCCTTGGCTGCATTAGTTCCTTGCATTAAAGTAGCTAAAAAAACCTGGTATCTCTTAATCAAGTTAACCTGGTGGATCACCTAGGTGCTTGACCCTGACCAACAACATTATCTCTCTGAGTTTAACAATGCATGGTTAACTTTTTAGCTACTACAATTCTACTATATTTTGTAGCACAAACGGAAGTCTTTGGTATTTTTGAAGTGTAAATGCTTCAGGTTTGGGGGGATTTTGGAGGTTGGTTGGTTGGTTGGTCAGTTGGTTGCGTTTTTTTAAACCTTTGCTTCACAGAGGAAAATAAGAATATAAAGCAACGGGTATGATACAGAATATACGGTTAGGGCAATTTTCTCACAAGAAGTGTGCCAATCAGAACATGTTCTTGGTAACACATCCAGGACAGATGGATATCTTATTAAGCTCAGGACATGGACAAAAAGTCTCCAGCAAAGGACTTGTTCATTTGCATTGAGGAGGATAAGTACTTCTGTGCCAGTATTCTCCCAACTTTCTCCAAGTTATTTAGACCATAAAGAGATTGGGGAGTAGAGAAAAAGAAAACCTCAGCAAGTAGAATTGTAGTAGCTTGAAACTGGCCTCATCAACTTGTATGCTTCAGCACCATTGCCAGCAGAAGCAGAGCTTATAGTGCACCAGGGAGAGCAGCTGAAGCCAGAATGACACTACAATCTGCTGCATGGCTCTTGCATGCAAATTAGCTACAGAAACTGGTGTCTGAAGTCAACCTCCTACAAGTATCCTAGGATTTGACAGTGTCTATGTGAATTTCAAGAAGCGGGAAAGAACACTTGCGTTTTCTGTCTGCAGGAACTGCATTTAGTCAGCTCTATTTAGCAAAAAATTGGTGGAAAACACCATGAATTGAAATGTCATTTCTGAACCGACTGCTATCCTGTGAGACTCTCATTCAGGGTAACTATACTTTAATTTTTTTTTCTGATTTCATTAGCTATCTCTTAATTGCAAACACTGAGACAAATTTATGAGGCTGAAGAGAGATGTGTTGTTTGCATCAGTGCTTGAGAGCAGTATCCACCTCAGACCTCACATAATAGTAATAACAGTTGCTAAGAGATCTCAAAGGGAATACACCCTTTTGATTGCAGTGGGGGCTGTGGGGAAGCTGATGAGCAGATCAAGAAGGCTAAGAAGGAAACACATTGAAGATGATATGGCTATGAAAAAGAGGTTCCCATTCCTTTAGCACATTCAGATTTGCAATTGTATCTCACTTTCTTTGTAGGAAGCTGCAGAGCTACACACCCTGTTATAAATATGGACATGAAACTGCCAGTGACATTGTATCAGAAGACATTTGTCAATAGAAACAGGAGCCTTTCCCAAGGACAAGGGAAGCTGGAGTCTTGTACAAAAGAACCGCTGCAGACTGGAAAGAGAGCGCTAGAGTACGGGAATGATGGGCTCTCAGGCTACTACATTAAACTGCTGTCTTTAGGAACGTAATTCCTGGCATTCTGATTCCCTCCTCTGTTAAGCCAGTTCTGTTATCAAGGAAGAAAAATATATACCAACTTCTTTTTTCTTTTGTTTGTTCTGGCTCTTGCGCTTCCATGCCAGTGCCTGTCTCCTGTGTTAAACATGCTGCTCCTCCGTGCCCAGCAATGCTCTTTGCTGCCACCTTTTCAGCTGCTGCTGGCACTTGTGCTAATAATACTTGCACTAATGTAATCTAACTCCAAACAAAGCAAGAGCAACACCGACATCCTTACCTAGTTTTTAAACAGACAAACTCCCACCACGTCTAGGAACATGCAGATTGCCAGCAGTATGCTGCCAATAGCAGCAGGAGGGAGACACCCTCGATTTGCCCTGGTAGCCTGGGGATGGAGGAGTGAAGCCAATACCAGCAGTGTCCGACCAGAGAAAGGTCTGGATAACCACAGGGCCCAATTGGGCTTACACACAAAACTGCGTCCCACAGTCCAGCTGAGGATATTTTCTGTCATAAAGTAGGAAGTGGGTAAACAGAGCAAAACAAGGGGTGGGATCCAGCTGGCTTGCATTCACTTGCAGCTCGGTGACTGATTTTGCATACGGCTTAGAGAAGTTTGCTGCCGTGCAGCTTCTCCATCTGCAAGCTGGGTATAGTGATATTCACCTCTGTTTGTAGCAGAGTTGAGGGGTGTAGTTTCATAATCTGCACTGGAATTTTCACAGAAGGGCTATTAGTATGTCAGCTGCGATATTCCATTTACATCTGCTTGTGAGGGGAGATATGGAAAAAATAAAAGACGCGTTAATCAAGTGCTAATCTTGCTGCTAATTATTTAGCTGCTTACATTTGGAATTTCTGTATATGTTTCTTTTACCTTCCTTCTCTAAATGGGAGTAAAATGTACAAAAGGGCAGGTATTTCCTCCTTTCTGGTCCTACTCCACCTATTTATTGGGCCATACTACATGCCTGGGAGTTTCATAATGGGAATTGGAAATGGAATTAAAGAAAAGGAAATTGCTACAAATGAAGCAATTTCCTGGGTGTAAACAGTGCTTGTAATTTTGAAGAACAGATTTAACAGGAAAACATATTTTGTTCTGTCCAATCAGTGTGATAATCTGTTGTTAGATACTATTTAGCTGAGAACACTAACAAATAACCTCATTATGACTGCTGATGACATAAAAGAGCAAGAGCTGAACACTGAAGTCCTAATTTGGGCAAAACTCCAGAGCTTCAATGATACTTTTGTCTAAGTAATTACATTAGGATCTGGTCTTGGCAGGTTCCAACCCTAACGGATAACAATACACCCTGGATTAAGTTTTCAAAAATTTGGTAACTTGCTTTAAAAAAATACATTGAGACTGGAGGAGCTACATCCCATTGACTTCCACCAAAAGTAAAACTTAGTGCATTGTTTTATGACACCATTTAGACACCTGAGTGTCTGCACTAAGTATTTCCTAGGATCTCAAATGCATGACTTGAATAGGCACTGGGCATCTGCCTCATCTAGCTTCTGTGAAAGTCTCACTCTGTTTGCATCATCCTTTAAGACAGACTGATTGTGGTCTTCAGGCCACAGGCACCTTGTTGCTGCAGCAATGCCCTCCAAGAGCTCCTATTCCCATGGGAGCTTCAGAAAGCATTGAAGAATGCTGCCTCCTGGTGAGTGGCAGGCCACACCTGCCATTCATTGTGTCTCTAGTTACCCAAATCCCTTTAAAAATCCATTCCCCAGTTCTTCTGGAAATACCAATTTAAGCTTCAACTCATTTTAACCTCTTTAATAATTTCCCTCCTGTTTATTTCAGCATTGAGGGATAGACATTGAGAATTGGTCTTCATATCTGTGAGTGGCTTTGAACACAAAAGATTCAGTTAATTTGTCAAAACTAAAAGAGACTAGTTGAGGTTGCTGGATGAACTAATACTTTCTGAACATCTTAGTAGATAACCCTGTTGACCAGCCTACAGGCAGCTGTGTTGATAGTTGCATTGGTTTGAACAGTTAGGGTTAATTTCAGTCTTCTGAGAAGTCCACTGAAGTTACCTGGCTGTCATTAAGAATGAATTTGGTGTTGTTTATTTTTTGCGTATTCTACAACTGAAAAGAGTAGGAGTATTGCATCTGCAAACACTGTCTCCTGCCAGTATGCATAATTCTTTTTCTGGAAACTGTTTGAAGACTTTGGATCAAATTTAAAGGTATTAAATTCCATTTTAGCCTTTGCTTTTCCAGATCATGTGGCCTGGTGAATATGTACACAATACAGCCATAAAACATCAATGTCAAAAAACATCAGAGAACATATCTGCTACAACGTGTGAAATGAATTTCACCACTACAAACTGATGTATCACTGAGGCATAACATTTGGTTAGTTGTCTATCATAGCAGCAAAAGTAAATTATAATTCACCAATCTGGGATGTACTAGAGGTAAGAAAAATCATTCATCCAAGAATAATCAACTTCTGGAAATCATTCACAGCTGCTATAACTGAGCACAATGCACCAGCAATTAGTTGTGCATCATTGCTTTCCAATTGCACAAAGCTGACTGCAGTGGAGGTGGTGAACATTTGTTAAACGAGGTTTTATATGAAATAAGAGATCACCTGGAGGAGGAATATTACTGGAATTTAAATTTCAGGTCATATCTGGGAATATATATTTCAGTTGTAGAATGTCTCTACTTGGCTTTCACAACTAATGTTGTCATAGATCAAAGATACTGGATATCTTAGAAAGCCCTGCTGGAGAGATACAATGAATAATTCAACATTTCCAGACCAGCTCCTACTCTTATTTGTACAGGGATTAATAAGAAGTGATTCCATTGAAACCAAAAGAAAATTTTATTCTGGTGTGAGGGATATCAGAATGAAAGAAACAGACTGCACCCATGGTTTTACTGCCTTCACGGTGGGTGTCAGCCCAGATTCAGTCCACACAGGTTAAAAGAAATACCTAAGCTTTAAAGCTATCTCCTACAGTCCATGAAGAGAGAGGCACTTTGAGAGGGAAGAGGACTGCAAACTATACAGAAGATTAACGCAGCTAAACTCCTAGCTCAAGAATCTCACTGAAACATTTGATGATAGACCACATTAATTCATTGCGTACACAGTAAAGACAATGAAAATATAGATCTGAACAGTAATGAAGTGTCTGCATTTGGATGAAGTACAAATGAGAGCACTATGCTTTTTTTGAACATTTTGCAATAGCAAGAGGGAACAAGCCTGGTAGTATTTTGCAATAGGCTTCTATATACCCCTAGAAAAAAACAAAGAAACAAACAAAAAAATCAATGAAGAAGCAGGTATTAAAGACCCAGTTACAGTCTCACAAAATCTGTAGTTCGATTGTACCAAGTCTCACCATTTGGCACTGTCCAAAGTGTGTACACAAACTCCATGCTCAGATGCACACGTAAGTCTTTACTGCCAGACCCATGAACCACTGTGTTCTCCTACTATATTTGACTTCGGTCCCATAGGAAAGTTTCCAGTTGATGCCCTTTCCATGCTTTCCCAGTCAGATTTGTCTCATGAGTTTATTTAAGAAGGGACAAAAGAGCCAGCAGGACCTAAAGAACCACTAGATGAAAACCCTGTCTAGCAAGGTATCTTGTTAGATATGGTAAGCTGTATCTTCTAATATCAGAAGTCTAGTTATTCATTTCATACAAACCTAAAGCAATTTTTTGTTATGTTTTTTTTAAGGAGGGACTCATTTGTGACTCCTCATGTTTGTATGGGCATAGTCATGTGCAGACAGACACTAAACAATTTCATCAGTCCAGCCAGGGTTTGTGTACATTTTACATTTGCATTACTAAAGGAAGTATACACAAAGGTCAATGCTACCATTTTGGACAACAGAAGAAATCATGTGTACACAGGCTCAAAAAGAAGCTTTAAGGTGCTCTACATTATACTTGCTGCTCTGGTTCTGTGCCATGATTTGGGAAGACTGAAGTGTGACAATAAACTTCTGATGGAACTTAAAGTAACTGATCTCTTTACAAAACCAGAAACCTTGTTACAAAACCAGCTTCTATTCAACAGCTGAGAAAGAAAAAATTAAGTACATGGTTACTCTCTCAGCCTCAAGTGATTTGTGGCTCAAGGCTTACTTCCTCTACACTGATCTTCTCTCTGTAACTTTCCTTTTACAGTCTCCTCCTATTCTTGTCTTCACTTCTTCTATCCTGCTACTCATCCTAGAGACAACCTCCCCAGTCCTGAAGCCTCAGATGATTTCTGACTTCTTATTTAAATCCTTCCTTCAAACACCTTTCTTCCCTGAAGCTAAGAACGCTTTACTGTAACTCCTGCAACCACACCAAAATGATTCTCATCCTTGGTCTGCTGTTTTGTATGCGGCTTGTATGAATGGCCTATTCTTTTATCACAGGAAATTCTTCAGCAGCCTCTATACTCCTTTATGCTATTTCATTGACACTGCACAAGTGAGTAATACATTTGGGTAAAGTGAATAATACATCTGGGTAAGTTAATAGAAAAGCCCCAAATTACAGCAGGCCATTCAGTAAAAGCAATAATAAGGAGCAATAAATACCATCATCGTTTACAATTAGAATATATACACTCTCCACCAGTCTGGCAGTTCAAAAGCAAGCTAAGAACTACGTCAGTAGGCTGTTTTGTTTTGAATAATTAGTTTTATATGAGAACATTGATCAAAGGCATTGGTAGCGAGTTTAGTGAAGTGTTCATCATGTACAAAGTCGCTGGAAAATTGCTCAGACCTGAACTTAGCTCAGCCAAAATCAGGTAAACCATAAATAATCAGGGTTAAAGATGAACTGTGAGATCCGAACAAAGGAATTCCACAGACAGGAAAGCATGGCTACAGTCTCAGCAGCAATGCATGAGTTTTAGTGAGGACCCTTGCAGAACTTCAGAACTTCTCTATCAAAAGAGTGGCACAGTTGTATCATACGTGCTCTGAACAGCCACTTACCTCTTGGCTGCAGCGACTAGTAGAGGTACTATAGAAAACGAAGTCGATTGTGCTACTTCTTCATACAGCAAAATAATTTTCAAGGGAGGGAGAGCAGGTCACCTCTGTGAAAGCTGTCCAGTGCCACAAGAAACCTACAATGACAGAAATGCAAAGTTTCTTGATGCCATCTAGTTTAATGAAAAGAGTGAAATATTGGAGATGTGGAGAAAAGTTAATAATAATTTGCTGTGAACAGAGAAAACAATTCAGGCTTTCTGGAAAAAGTTCTTTTTTGCTCATCCTGCTGAAACATGGGGCAAGATCTCTTCTATTGCTCAGGGCTGCCCAAACAGCTTACTGCAGAAACTAAAGTTTAGTAAACAGTTGTCTTCTATATTTTTTGCACATTTACAGCTAGCTAGTGAGAAGTTCCCCTAAAATGAGTGAAAACATTAATATTTATTCTGTGAAATCTCCTATATTTGTGAAAAACTTGATAAGCCTTTCTGTTCTCCAGAACTGCTGGCAAAATATCCATTGAGGACGCTTTGTGATACTACTTCATACTATGCAGACACGTTTGGTAAGGAAGGAGACTGGAAGCACTAATTCATTTAAGTGAGCACCTGTCAGAGGTCAGTGATTTTTGACCCTCACCCACTGGACTGAAAGTAAAGAGATTGTATCCCCCCTGACAAACCTTAAAGTCGCTCTGACTCATATGCAGTACTGGATAGTTTTAACCCAGTAGAACAGTTTACTTAATTACGCATAATAGTTTATAGCCTATATTTCTTGTACTCCTAATTAGATAGAGGTAACTAGTTTTTCAAGTACATAAAACAGATTTTGTCCAATTTAGAAATAAACTCAAAATTTCAAGTAAATTAACATGCACCTGCTGAACTCATAATGAGTTTAATTCCTTTTTCTGGGGATCAGGGAGGGAACTACATGTGGTAACCTTAAAATGTTCTCTACCAAATGGTTGTTCTAGTGATATAATCGATAAACTTACTTAAACTAAAGGAGGACAAACAAGATGCTGTTTGAATTAGTTTCTAGTCCCTAGGAACAGTTAAAGTAACTGCCCTTCCAGCAATGGAGCAAATGCCAGCATTAGTCCTCTTGCTCTTTTAATGTCACCATCAACCTATTGGCTAGTATTTGTCACTAAGGAAAAGTTACATTTTCTCATTTCTTGTTGAAGTTCACATTCAAGACAAAACTCCAAGGAACTGAATTTGACCTTGAACCAATTCCAAAAATTTGGCTTGTGCACTCCCAGTTGAAAGAAAACTCAGGGATCCTGGCTCAAGGGTGAAATGGAAGCCTTGTTTGAACTATAATATTAGTGCAGTTTGAGAAAAATGACTATATAGTACAGGAACATAAATTAAAGGTAAATCACGAAAACAATGAAGTTTTTTTTTTTTAAAATAAAATCACTTTCCATTAAAAGTAAATTATTTTGCTAGAAGGTCAAATATATTTTCAGTAATAACACTGTTCACTAGTAGACCATGAAAACCTGTAGACATCTAAAATATGTAGATCTTTTAATATGCACAACAGAAACTGAATGTTGGAACAGTGTCAAACAGTCTCTGCAAAATTACAATGCAAGTCGGACCACATGAAGTAATCAAAGTCTCAGTTTATTAAAATGTGTTATTTATGACTTACAGAAAATATTTCTTGTCTGTGAAAGAGAAATGAGTTAAGAATTAACCCTTTTAATATTAAAGAGCTTTCTTAATTAAACTTACAAATACTGAATTTTATTCATGAAGCAGGCAAAACAGAGATGCCAAGTCTCCCACATTATCATCTACTGGATTCATTCTTTAGCTAATAAATCTTCTGATTCACATATTCTTTTTACAGAATCATAACATCTTACCCTGATGGCTAGGGTTGCTGACATCCTCTATGTAAAGATTGCCTTGGCTGCTGGCACTGTATGGCACTGTACTGTAACTACAACTAAGCAAACAGTGATTTGAAGCGTTGCTTTAAAATGGTTAATGGTTGTCTTAGACCAATGATTGTCAGGATATGTTGCAAAAAGCAATACAGGTTGAGTCCTCCTGGATCAATCTAGTCAGAATGAACACTTGCTTTTCTTGTCAAAAAGGAAAAAAAAAAAAAAAAAAGCTTTGACAATCTCACTTTATTTTAGGGTCTAGTCTTTCTGTTCACAATTATATCTTAGCCAAAAAATTTAAGGATCAGTATAACACTCCCCGCCTCTGATGCCCCCTATATTTGGTCAGATGCAAACCCGACAATAATCAATTTGAGAAGCTTGGATTCATCTCATCTGACTTGAGAAACTCGTGGCCAAACTCTGTCCCCACAAACTCATACAGCTTGCACGAGCTGCTGTGGCAGCTTGCTGTTCCAGCCTGAAGGCAGAATTGGGCAGAATTGGTATGTAGATATACCTCTTAGTCTTCCATGGCTGCTTGATTAACACAGACAGGAGAAACTGAGCAAAAAGTCAATGATTGCTTGATATGGCTCGGCTGTCATGGACCCTAATCCTAGAGCGAGCCTCAGGATATGGCACTACTGCATGGCAATGATGCCTGATTCAGGGAAGACATTTGCACCTCTCATACACTCTCACATTCTTTATTTCAGTTTTGATTTATAATAGTTTTTAAGATGACTTATATTTTGATGTGGATTGTTAATATTTTATGTGTGTGTTGGAATTTTTGTCCTCTTCAGGCAATGTTATGCTTTGTCTCTTATTCTAACTTCAGCTTTCCAGCAAAAGTTGAAAAAATACATTTTTACATAGAAAGAGTTGTAGAAAAATCATATTTTGACTTTAACATAATTCACAGTGCAAATCATTACAGTTAATGATTTCCTAGGATTTCCTAGTTAGGACTGCTTGGTTCTCATGACTAGTTCAGGTGATTAATATGATCAGCAAGTCCCAAATCCAGAACAAATGTGGAAGACACAGGAGATATCCGCTGCTCTCTGCATTTGTGTACTAAATATACTGCTGTCAGAAGAATAATCCTGAATATCTAACAAGTCTTGAAGTGTTAACTTGTTATGTTCCAATAAGATGGCAGTTACGAACAATTTTTCTCTTCTTGCCCATGTTAACTAAGTATGTATTTGAAAAGGGAAAGGCTGGTTTCAGGCAGGGGAAAAAAAAAAAAAAAAGACACATCAACAGGCTTTACTAGTCTTAGCACAGCAGCATCAATCTGGCAACGCCAATGGTATGAACGAACAAGACTCCTGGCCACAGTTGTACATAATTTAAAAAAGTTTCTTAAGTCAGACTTCTTACTCAACTAGTGTGGTTATATCAAAGGGTTACAAAAATAGACAATTAGTCAAAAGAAATAGCCTTGGTCTAGTGATTTTTTTGTTAGAATACAGGAAAATGCCTTTAACAAATAACAGTTACTTGCACTGTATCTGTTCAGTGAGGGTTTGTTCTTTTTCTTAAAGTCACAATATTGAAATGATAGTGGGTTTAACACTTTCCAAATGCTTTTAAGTCTGAATACTTCAGACCTGAAGTAAGCCTTCCCTTAGGGATTTAATGTATTTAATTATCTCTGAAGTTTTATCCATCATAATAGCTAAGTGAAATCATTGCTCTTGTATAGAACAAAGGGGAGCCAAACATATAAATCAATATTTGACTTTTTAAAGTTATTTACTGGAGTAATGCACGACAGACACTGAAACAGTAAAAAAATTCCCAATAATTATTTTAAAAAAAAAAATGAACAAAAGGGTTTTTTAAAACAACAAAATTCAAGGCTAATTACTCCAGAGAGACGGAAATGTACTCAGCAGCATGGTGGGAGAGACAGAAAGATGAACAACAGAGATTTTTAATTACTTTTGCATTAATTCCAACCACAGGGTCAGGTAGGACTTGACTGGTTGCTGCTTATATAAAAGTGATCTTGAAGTTGACTCAAGTCACAAAATACTTTCACAAGAGCCCAGGGTAGCTAAACCATTTTGTGAGTATCGTTCCACTAGGAACTCCATACTTCTTGTTTTCTTTGTGGTCACATACTAATGCAATCTCTGGAGTTTTGAAAGGGCATGGGGAGGTGGATTGTTTTCCAGTTCTACTCCTTCTTTAACCAGGACACACAAAACTATAGATCCCAATGCAATCAGAGTCTGAAACTACATTTAGAATCAGTTCCTGCCTTTCAGCAAAAGTGAGATTTTTCTTATTATTTTCATCTATCCATGTAGAGGAAAAAGGATGGAGGAAAAGGTTAAATTTCCAGTCCTTTTCCAGAATTATAATATGGTCTGGAGCCACCCTTGTGTGGCCCAGTCCTATTCTCTCTACCTCCTGCTCTCCTATCCAAAACTCCAGTCTCTCTCCAAGCCAAGATCTCAGCCCAGATTTCTGTATTTTCTGCTTCTCCAGCCACACTTGTCCACATCCTCCAAGGCATACATACACCCACCAGGGTCACATCCTCCATGGACTCTACAGTCTGAATATCATTGTAGCCTTTACCTGTGATCTGTATGATCACCCTCTACTTCAAAAGGCAAATAACCCAGCTGCAGGCTGCTTCCCCTCGCCCCTGATAAACCACCTGTGTGTCCCTATCTTTTCCTCCACCTTATGAGACTTCTTGTGACCCTCTGGCCTCTATGTGGCCTGATGTAGCCTGTCACCTCCTGACACATCAGATAAGATCAAATGAGAGAGGGCTGGGGCATGCTAAGCCGCAACTTACTGTCTTTAATTTGGCCACTCTGCCTTGCATACGTAAAACGTGAGAATAGCTTAATTCAGCCAGTGTATTTTTTTGCATTTCAATTTAGCACACAAACACTATGTCACATCTCGTTAAATTGCACAGTAGTCCATCCACACTTCTATAACATTCAAATGTAAATTGTGAATTGTAAACCCATATAGTATGTAGGGGATTACATAAAGGTTACAGAACATGTCAATTTACTTATTACTTATATTTTTACATTACATATATTTCCTATCATATTACTAAATACGCAGTCTACAAAGGATATGATTTGAATCATTTCCCAAGCAGGCATTAAAAAAAAAAAAAAAAAGGATTAATCCTCAAGTACATTAATCAGTGCTTTGCCTCTTGGCATTAATTCCTCATTCTCCCCCACTGAGTGGTGGTGTTTGGAGCTAGCTGTCACTGGCTGCCAGCAATACTGCCACTGAAGCTGAGAGCTGGAGCACCAGTCAGAAAGGAAACTATTATATCAGCATTACAGTGCTGACATGCCGTTACTGGAGTCAATACTGGCATAAAAGTGGAGTAACAAAGTGGAGAATGAGGACCCAAATTCTGCCTAAATCTTGCATCCCTCCTGCAATACCTGCAATTCATGTATTCTCCCTCCATGATTCGAGACACCCAGAGATCTGCAGGGCCACACCCTGTTCAGAGAGAAAAAGGCAATGCCACTCCTCTGATAAGGAAATTCAAAGCATTTCCTTGGATTTATCAACTCCCAAAGTGTCCTGGCCCATGCAACTTTTGCCCGCGTAGGGTATGATCTGGCTCTCATCTCCTGTGCTATTGCAAAAGATACAAAGGCAAATGCATTACCCCACAAATACAATATTGCACAAATGCAGTATGGAGAGATTTGATAGAAATTAGCAATCAATATTTTATTCTGCTGGATATTAGTAGTGCTGTCAACAATGGAATAACAGCTTTATAAGAGGAGATCCATATGGAATACCAATTTACAAACACGAAAATTGAGGCATATGGAGGAAAACAACTTGCACACCTTCACAAAAGGAACAGAATCCAAGAGTCCATCTCACAACATCACTGTTGGCTGTCATGCATTTGGTAAACATTGTGGTCAATAACAAATGGTAAACGTAATCTATTTCAGATACGCACTGGGAAACATCCTGATTGACATTCTTGTTACTTACTGTGAAGAAGTTGTAGTGAAGTACCATAAAAATGTGCCACATATTGCAGGATTGATTCCAGATGAAAGTTGGAAGCAGTAGAAACATAAGCACAAACTGACCAAGAAACAGGACATTATGTACATTTACCACAAACACCTGGAGATACATTCAACTGAAATAAAATAAATTATCCCAACTAGATTGTTGGAAAGTGAGTTACTGGGCTGTTTTGTTTTTTTGTTTAAAGGTAATCCTGCTATTAGATACCAATCACATCACCACCACAAAGTTACAAACAGGAAAGGAGCTACAGTCCAACATATGCACCCAGGTTTCTTTAATCCTTTTTCCTTTCAGGCAAATTCCAGACTATTCCCACCTGCCTTGCTGATCAATTATCCTGTTGAACTGAAAGTGAACCTGCTGCAAAGGGTTAAGGTAGCTTGCACTGTCACAGAGACAATTGCGTGGAAAACAAGGTGTATAACACTCTCCCAAGAAGAAACAACAGTGGTAATAATACTGATGTCCAGCTTAACGCATGTCTAACGTGGATTATTTATTTTGTTTCATTAAATAAAAGGATCATAATGTAATGAAATGTAAATACTATAGTAGTTTTTAAAAGGATTGAGGTGTTACTTTTCAGATACTACTTACTTCTTTAACAAGCCCTAAAAATATCAAGAAGGGTGCCATGGGCACAATACCTTCCTGAGGCATCAGTTTATAGATTTAGAGCATTTAGGGGAAAACCACAGCTACCTCACAAAAAATATGCCCATTCTTTGGAAGATGTAATAAGAGCCTTGAAATGTGAAGCTTTTTTGGCTTGTAACCTCAGAAGGGACATTGAGGACACCAGGAGCGGTAAAGTTTACTAAGCTGAGTTTTGGCTGTCCTGACACCAAACTGCAAGTGCCACGCTGCACAGGCCACCAGTCACTCCTCGGGAATCATTCTCTACTTGGCTGCTTTGTTAACAGTGTCAGAAAAAGGGCCATTTAGTAATAATAGTAATGTTTATATTAGAACATCTGTGCTCTGCAAACGGCATCCAGAATGACTTGCCTTACAGAACTTCCTCTGAAAAGTAAAAATTTTCTGTCACCACCAGCCTGGACTCATTTTGAATTGGCTGTCTGCTTTTATATATAACACACTCTTCTGTAAGAGTCTAGAATACACAGGTTAGGACACTGCATAATCGATATTGTTCAAAATTTTGCATGTTGTACTTTGTATTCAGATTCTCTCCTCTGATTTAAATTTTACAGTCTCTCTTGGCCCCTGCACCCTTTTTTTAAGGAAAAAAAAAAGGTTTTCCAGAAATAATTAGGTTATATTTTTGCCACAGCACTTGGTTTTCAAGAATTCTGTCACTGGAATTTGTGAGGATTATCTTGATCTGGAAAAGATTCCCCCTTCCTTCATTCATACCATAGGCACGTACTAACAAGTCATGGTATTTAATGAATGTCAGAGAACAAATCTCAGCAGCACGCTGATAGAGTACTGACATACAGTGGCGACGTGTTATCTTCTGGGCCAGACTGATGTGCCATATGATTATGCATGCCATCCTATACCAACTCAACTTAAACTGAAGACAATGGCAACAGAAAATTTTAACACTCATGATCTCATGAGAAAATGAACCTGCCATTTCACAACAAAGTAAAGCACTAACAAGTATTTGCACTGTCCTAGCTATAAACCTAAAAATTCTTTTCAACAGGTATGATTAATCTGCTGCTTTTGTGGTACTGCCAGCCCCTCAGTTTCAAAAGTCATGAGTCAATCCCCAAAAGCTTATCATAGGCTTAAAAAGGATCTCTCTCTCTCTCTAAATATATATATATATATATATATAAATGCATATATGGGTTACTATTTGCACCTTTGGATATCGAATCTTGAGGACTGAAGATTCATTTTCTAATTTCCAAACTTTTTCCTGCAACTAAAGGAACTTAAGTAGTTATTTTTAATAAGCAGATGAAATTACAACATGAAAGATTACATTCAGGAACTAACTCAGCTTTACAATAGAAAACAGTATGTTCTGTGGTACAATATGATTTGGCAAAACAGTTAAAGACACTATACAATTCAAATTATTGAACTTTGAGACAACATTTCTGGATGGCAGTTTTTAAGGGACAGCTTCAGAAGTTCTGGTGTTCAGTGGCAAGATCACAGCTGCGATCAGGCTCCTTTAGATAGAATATGAAACTGCCTGGTCGGTCAGAAATTACACTTTCAAGAATCTACTGGATTATAATTATAGTCCACATGTTTCCCATTTAAAAGATAGCAATTCTTTGACAGTAAGAGTTAAATATAAATAAATGACAAACTGAAATAATGGACCAGTGGGGATCATTGTGAATGAAGTAAAACATGTACATTTCTTTCATTTTCTTTACAAAGGTTAGGATGACCAGTTTGCTCTGATGAACAGTTTGCTTAGTGTAGAGTCTAAACAAAGACTGTTCTAATGAAAGGGCATCTGATCATCTTTATTATTAAATTAGTAAGTCAAAAGCCTCCAGAAGCCTCAGAGAAAGAATATGGATTCATTGTCATAACTTGTTCAAGAACATCCTACCCTCAACAAAGCAGTAATCAGACTGGAAACTTCCTAAAGTCAGACCCTCCGGAGATATGGAATACTTCCTCATTTTGGTTACAACAAAATATAGTACTAGAATGGTTTTCTAAAGAAACTTTTTTTTTTAATTTTAAAATTTTCCAGTAAACCAACATATCAATAAACAAAAGAGTTAATGTAATTCTAAAGCCTAATCCAAAGAACCCTGAAGTCAAGGGAAGTCTTTACTGATTTTAATTGTGTCCCAAGTGATGTTGGACAGACAGCACTCAGGATGGCCATGCACCAGTTTCTGAAGTGTTTGTACAGATAGACCTGTCACACCATGTGCTTGATTTGAATTGGTATTTTTTCCAAGAAAGGACTTTACAATTTTTCACTGTATTATTGCATCATCAATCAGAGACACTTAAAATATTTCCAGGTATCAGTGGCTACAATCCCTAACCTGTGTGAAGTGGCCAAAATTACTGTTCTGTCTATGCTGAAAGTGAGACAGAGGTCAAGTGATTGTCCAGGAGACTTGAGTTATCCTCTGAGCTCTGCACAAAGCAAAGGCAGAACTAGAAGCTGGCACCTCCATTTTACAAGACTTTAGTGCTCTTCCCAGTGGAACTGAGCTCTTAGAGGACGCACAGGGAAGTAAATTCCATTAAACTGAATTAGTGGTTTTGAATATATTTTTTACACTTGCTAAAGTGCAATAAATGCCCTGTTGATTCTCTGTTTCAGTAGTGAAAAGGTGTTAACTCTGCAGAGGTGCCAGTTCTGCTCATGGAATTTAACACTTTGAACATGACTTAACTTTGAGTTTCCCAGTTTGAACAAGCCGTCAGATAACTGGATTTTTAAGGTATTGAGTGTTCTTATCTCCCCCTAATTTGATATAGTCTCCCTTTTCAATGGGCACTGAGGGTACTCAGCATCCTCTCCAGATTCATTTGGTGTCTTACAAAATCAAGATATCGTTCAGATTCATGTAGTTCAGCATAGCAGCAAACAGCCACTACTGTTCCATAACAGGTAATATGCAGCAATATGTATTGACACTGACACTCTGAAAAGTAATCCAGGTGCAGCTTTTGCTTCTTTTTTTCTTCCACATGTCTTTAACATGTTTCATTTTTCTTAGGGCCAAAGAGCTGTCATTTACAGTGCACATTTGCATGGGAGATACAGGGATTTCCTACACCCATTGTGCATAATAGAGATTCTGGCACTACAGCATGCAACTCCCACACTACTACTATATTCGTCTAAAACAAGCACAGGCAGATCATAGAGACAACAAACTGTGATAACAGAACATTATGAATGTGCAATACAGCTTCCAAGTATTTGGAAATGCTCTCCTACGGCATCTCGGCAACTGTGCCAGAAATGTTGCTTTTTGGACTCATGGGATTGATCCTCCATATCAAGTTCTGCAGTGTCATATACACCTGAATAAAGGTGAACAATGAAAATTAAACAACTGACCCAGTTAGAAAAATCACTATTATTAACAAGGAATAACACTGTGAGACTCAAAGAGGAACACCATGGGCCCCTTTGCAGCACAGACAAATCAGAGAAAGAACTTTCCATAAAGAGACAAGAAGTAGGGGAAACAAATGTACACAGATTTACTAGATAGTAGTTGGGCATAAGAAGTATTCCCCTAGAATATTAATTCCATATGCATGCTTCTCATTTTTATTAAAAAAAAAAAAAAAAAAAAAAATCACAAAACTGCCATCAGTCTGTAATAACTTTTGTTCACTACTGTATAGGACTAGATACAGGAACTAGCCTAGAAATAATGGGCTCTGTGATTGTAAAGAGTTGGTTATTCTCTTAATTTTTCCTTGATCAGAATAGAATGATGAATTTGCTGTTGCATTTTTGTGTTTGCAAGTGAAATCACTAGATTTATATATTAAGAAGACACAGAAGAGATTTATATTTTGATACGATTTATCAGAATAAATGAAACAAATAATCATAGAATCAATAATCAACTCCAGCAGCAGCAGACCTAATGCAATTTGATTGGCCCCTCATTGCTGGTTCATGGTTGGACTCTCTGCAGTCTCAAAATACAAAACTTTTCCTACAGCTGGGGCATTCAGAACATTTTTCACCTGTCTCTCTAATAAAAGTTCACCCTCTCCTACTGCCTTTTCCAGTACTAGTAAAGTCTCTTACATTTGACCAGATATTTTTGTGCACCCTAAGGGGACTTTTCCCTGTGACCAAATCTAGCTGGAAATAAGATTCAGTATAAGAGACTGGTGGGAGAATCCCACGAGTTCCTTAGAAAATGAGCTAAAAAGATAAAGGTTGAAGAAATTATGGAAATGACAACAAAAAGTCTTTCTCAGCTATTAAACCTAACAGTCTACATACAGTTTAATTGCTTACTCTGTTTTCAGTTTTGAGCATATGCTGTTGTAATCAAGTAAAAACAGGGTTTAGGTATGCAAGATAAGTTTGTGGATAATGTGAAAGAAAAAATGTTGAGGTATACTATACCTTGAGTATTTACATTCCTGTTTTTATAATTATCTTAATTAAAGAGTAATTATTTCACTTACAGATAGGCTTATCTCTAACATGAAACTACCTGTCTACCATAATAAAAATTGAAAAACATCAAAATTGCATTTTTTACAGTTTTTAATAGCTGCTCTATACTTTAAATGCTGTCTTCATCACAAGGAAAATACATTGTTATACTCACTTGCTATTCATAGTTTGTAAAAAGCAGTCAGGTTGCTAATAATGGAAGCAGGATTTCCAGAAGCACAGAATTAGTTGGCTAAAAAAACCATGCTTTCACCTTATGTGAAATAAAAGGCAAAAACATAAACTGCTAACACAGGGTTAGTAATGAAAATTTAAGACTACCCAACAGTAAAATGAAGACCCACAGTGAAAAATACT
The DNA here is from genome assembly GCF_965183815.1 of Platalea leucorodia. Classification (NCBI taxonomy): domain Eukaryota; kingdom Metazoa; phylum Chordata; class Aves; order Pelecaniformes; family Threskiornithidae; genus Platalea; species Platalea leucorodia. Next base: position 24,866,443 of record NC_138831.1, on the reverse strand, counting down.
TGAGCTTCCTTTTGCTGACTGTCTTGCTCTGTTGCTGCTTTGTGCCTGGGGAGAGCACCCAGATCGACCAGGCCTCAGGCCTTCACCTGGGAGATCCTGGAACATGGAGCCAGGTGCAGGCAGCTGTGATGTTTCTGCAGCTGATTTGAGCTATCAAGCAAGCATATCATCAAGTTATCTTTTTGGCTGGCATCTGCGCTCCAGATTCCCTTTACAAGACAGAACCAGATCTCATAAGACCCTTTATAAGAGCTGTCCTGTGACATAAAGGAGTGCTTCTATTTGTAGATAATCAAAACCAGGCAAGTAAGACATAGGATACATACAGGATATGTATTTTCACTAGGAATGACCTGTCTTCCAGCCACTGGACACCTCACCTGCATTAAGCCCTAGATCAAAGTGGGGCAAAATAGTGGAACAGTCTCTTGGAAGTTGCTGGGTTACTATTCTGCCTGGAGAACTGGCAGGAAAGCAGGTGGGACTTTAAAATAGGTCAGTTCACAAAACTTAACTCACATATTTTAATTACTGCCTAGAACATAAGTTACAGTCAGCCTTATTTACTACTCACTGGGACCAGGGGAAGTACTCACTAATAGGACCCATCTTTGTCTCTAGTGTATGCGCTGTTTAAATAGATGTTATTTAACTCATCAGCTGAGGCATCTTCTAACCCCACTTATTTTCCCAGTCTAGACAAGTCTTTTTTTTTCCTTTTTTATTTTTTTAATATAGATAAATGATGCACTCGTTACCCAAATGCTTCACTGCTTAGCTGAGCTTAAGCTTGCTTCTACTTCAATCAAAATAACACGGGAGCAATACAGAAGCTGGACTTTTAACAGAGCTGTGCTTGCTGGTTTATTGCTTGCTGAGAAGATGGTGAGATGCTGCATAACAGTATCAACAGCTTTTCTACTCACTGTTGTATGTTGTGGGCCCATCGGCATCTACAGTTTTATACGTCACAATGGAAGGCCCTGCATTTGTGGCATTAAAACAAACCAAAAAATAGAAGCTATAATGCATCACAAGAAATGTGTAAATCCCTGTCACTGGTGCAAAGCAAGATACAAGGAACTGGCCTTTCCTTCCTGAGGAGTGACAAGCACAACACTGAATTAGTGGCACTTCACTAGTCTAAAATACGCTCGCTCAATGCTAACCCATTCTACCTCCACCACAAGGATTTTTATGTTTAGTACATACTCTTCAAAGGCTTTTCTTTCTATGAGTCATTTTTGGGGTGGGGATCAATAGCATATGTTAGGGATATTCATTTATACTAGCAGCCAACTCATTGCAGTGATATGAACATTCACTAATTTGTGTCATTTTATGTTGCCAGACTGTTTGAGAGTGCTAGCAAGGTTTTGCTGAATGCTGTTACGTCACTGCTACTGAGCAGAATATATTTCCCTTAAAAAAAAAAAAAAAAAAAAGAACAAAAAAACCAAACCAAAAAACACCCTCCAACAACCCACAAAGATCAGTTCAATACAGCACCTAAATCTTTTTACTTTTAAATAACTGGAAAAACAAGACAGGAAAAGTACCAAATACATTGAGATAATGGAGTTCCTACAGCTGTATTGGAACAATTGCATCAAAGATATGAAAAGGTTGATATTTATAGCAAGGTATACAATAGTGTTTTAATTATGCAAATAGAGAAATTAATAAATTTGTCCAGCTTATGTGTTTTCCCAAAATAAAGTGAATTTCCAAACCAGACATCGGTTTTTAACTACCAAAATTTGTCTGTGATGACACCATTCACCTGAAGCCCATGCATATACTGCTGTCAGATGGATACTTCCTTTTTTTAATTTTGGAGTTGCTTCTTCTGCAGCATGTTTTGCAATATAACCTGAGTGTTCAAGGAGGCTTATTCCATCAGACTTACCAAAAGAATTTGCTAAATATTGGCAAAAAGTTTTTACTCTTATTCAAAACAACTGTAGTTTTCCTCTAATTATTTGTGCCAACATTTCACTGTATATGGCCTTAATCACAATGACTAGAAATGGAGCTGCAGAAAATAAACGTCCTGCATGCATAAATCCCTGCAGCACACAAAGTCCTGTTTTCAAAACAGGTTTCCTTTGTCTCTATTCTGCCCTCCAGTGGTTTAAAAACGGGAGAGGTCACGGCAGATCAAAACAAAAAGCACCAACCAAAACATACTAGCCTGTTCCTCTATCTGACTAACGTACTGATGGCTGCGAGAAACAGGAGTGGTCAAATGCTGAAATTATCATCTTTTTAAAAAGATTTAAAAATGAGGTAATTTTTTGTCGGATAAAGCAATAAACTGTTAATAAAAGAGAGTTCCTGAGATAAATGCTTCTCAACCCTGATTAAGCTCACTAAGAAATAAATTACCTCACAAGTATAATTTTCAAAGCCTTGTGTTGAAAACAGATTTTAATTGAATTTTTCTGAATTATATTGGAGATGTATATGCCCACCAATAAAGTAAATTGACTGTTCATATCAAAGGAACTACAGCCTTTGGTCATGGTTTATTCTTATGAAACACAACCTCCTTTTATTCAAAGAAATTTCTGTTCTGACCTAAACCCTTTCAAACTGATTGTAAAAGTGCATTTTCCCAAAGTGACTTTGTCTTGTACTCTATATTCGGGAATGTGCTTGGTGTTTTTTGCTACGGCATTGCAATCCACAGAACACAGATGTGAGGGTGGCAGTGGACTCTGTGTATGCATGATGCATACCCTGTAAATATACTTCAAAAGCATTACTGGCACATTTTTACTTAGACTAATAATTCAACTTTTGTCCTCTTCTGAAATTCTTGTTTTCCCCTGCAAGAAGTATGGCTTGGAGAAAAGAAAGAGAGCTCAGGTTTTAACCAGGTGCAGATTTTTTGTGACCAGCGTGAAGGCCTGTGCCTGACCATTAAAACTGCATGGTGTGGTGCCTACCTGGTGGATTTTACGCTGTAAGCACATGGATGGTAAATACTATCATTAGCAGAAGAGACCAGCAGGATGAGCGAAGGAAGCTCTCCTCTCCCGGCTCTTACCACTGCAGAGCTGTCCTCAGAGACAAGTGTCTCACACTCCTGAACCGTGGGCATTGGGTGAGAAGTGTCTCACACTGCTGAATCATGAGCATTGGGTTTCTGCCCAGTTTACTCTGTTTGCTGTCTATTGCCCATGTAAGACCATACAGAGCCAAGACTTTCTTGTTTTCTGAGGCTACTCTACCTGATATAGGTGGGGTTTGTTCAGGATTTCTTCTGCCACTCCCAGATGCTGTTTTTCAACCTGTGGTTTGACCTTTTGATGTATTTTTCCCCTGCAGCAATGTTCTTTCTAATTCCACCTTGTTACAACCTTCCCTGTTTTCTGTCTCTCTCTGTCACACACACACACCTCTCCCCGCTTCTATATCCTAACTGTGTGGAAGGATAGGTCCCACACTACACATCTTCCCTTACTGTGGGTTACTGGCTGAAGAAATATTTCTATGTGAAAGAGTTGGGAACATGGCACTGTGTAGGACCAGTCACAGAGTGGTGCACAGAACTGTATTTGCTATCACAGCTAAAATGCGAGGAAACTGCTCAACACTGTAGCAGCTTTTATATATTGTAGCAGCATTGTAATACCAGAATTCAGCAGCAAATCACAGAGTGTCAGAAGACTATTTTCACAAACCCAGGGCTGAGGAACAGTCCTGCAGTCTCCTCCTTCCCCAATTCAGGCAATAGGTTACAATCAATGAGATATTTTAAATTAATACTTCCTGAACTCTTTTTACATCACTCTTGGTTTTGAGCTTTTAAAATTTTCTTGAAAACCAGGAAAGCCACTGCCTCCTAAGTGTAAGGTGAGATCCTCTCTTAGCAGCAGGAATCCACTTGTTATGATCCTCAGAAAACAAAGTATCTAGAGAGTTTCAGCCAGACCTGTCATTTTTCTTACTAAGCCATGGAAAGTTTGCATTTAAACAGCAACCATACTGCTTTGGCATATAGCTCTGCTATGAAAGCTTATTATGAGCCTTAATCGGTCAGTGGGTTAGGTCCCCCTGAGTCCAGAAACCTATCAGGATATGGAGACAGTGCTCCTGCCCATAGCACCAGCTTAAAAATTAATGAGTCAAACCTTCTTCCCCTGTCCCCTGCATTAACCTTTTTCATAAATCCACGAGTTGGTTTCTAAATAATAAAGATAAGTAAGTGACTTGAACTACTCTGTCTTTTTTTTTAAAACCTCTAAATCACATTTTCGTCTTCATAACACCACGAAGTCTCTGATTCTCAAAATACTCAATTTCTTATGATTAAAAAAAAAATGCACATGCAAAGAGAGCAGCCCATGTTGGTTTGTTCCTTGCCATTACAGATACTTTACCTGCTGAGAAGGGGTTTAAAAAAGAAAAGACTTGCATCATTCCCTCAGCCACAGCAAGTAAATGAATGGTAATTATTTCTACACCAGTAGTAGGGGACTTTTGTTCCACTTTGACAAAGCCTAGGAGACTACTAATTTTGTTCTGCAGTATAATGGGAGTGGAAGATAGTCTTCTTCATTGGAAGCTTATGAGCTTATTGCTCACACTACCCAGCACTGTGCAGCACTGTGAACAATAAAATGCTACAGTAGCATTCATCCCACATCAATACTTAAGTAGGATGTGGATATGAACTGTTACTCTGCTGACCAGGTGGCATTTGACACCCTCCACATCCATATGTTCTTAGTGCACAAAACAAACTGATTTAGTGTGGAGACTCCATGCCCTGGTTTTCCTTCCAGCTTCTGCCACTCACTTTCCATTCAAAGCCTAAGCAAATATCTTAGTGGAGTTTTAGTATCTAAGGCTAAAACTGTGAACCATTCCTTTCCCCTGAATATAAGCTGCCTCAAGTCCACAGCTACTGCACTTTTTTTACGTTAAAGCTCCCTGGATGTTCATACCCCTGCCAAAATCAACGCTGCATTGAGACCTGCAGCTAGTCAAGATCTAAAACTCAGCTGTTTCTCTGCCTGTGTCCTGCAAGAGACTTGTGATGGTAGGTATTATTAAAGAATGCATAACACACAGAGACCAGACTGTGTTCCTTACAAAATAAGTACCAATTTCTGTAAAGTTCTGATAAGCAGCACTAGTGGATATTATTTTTACAGTAGCCTGATTTTGAGAAGTGGGAGATATAAGCTCAGTTGTCTCCCAGTGAGGGGTTGAAGGCCATATCCGTCACCTTTCCAACAGAACTGGATATTCAGCCACTGTCCAGTCTATGGAAGATACACTGAGGGGTACATAATTCAAGATTTACAGGTGGACAAGCTCTTTTTAGCATACTCACTTTTGGAGAGGCTAGGGTGGTTGACTAAACGCAGCTAGACTAAGTTCTGGTCCCAGCTCCCACGTTTGCTGACACGTGTTGGATTTGAGAAGTTAGTTGTTAAAAAATGAAGTGACTACAACAAAGGGCCGAGACAGAGGCTTGCAGCTCGAATGCAGCAAGAGGAGACAGGAAGAAGTTATGAGCATGACTTTGAGAAGCAGAGAGACACAAAAATTCTTGTGCCCGGAGCTTGTTCTAATGAAACAGGCCATCATTTCTGCTCATCGTATGGAAAACATACATGCACCTAATGAATGTTTAGAATAGACAGTCTAGATAATCCCAAAACCATATTTCTGGTTTGTAACGCAGCTTTTCCCATCAAATGGGAGTGACCAAGCCTTAGCCACCCCTGCCTGCCCAAGTCACAACTTTATGAAACATGTTCACAGTTACACAAGTGAAAGTAGGGTTTTTGCACAGCCAACAGGTACTTGGGGTGAGACTGATTTCACAGTTATAATTGACCTAATACGAATAAGGAAGCCCAAAGCACACATGCAGCATGACAGAGGAATGGCAACAGATATCTGAAAAGGAGTCAGACTCCTATGTACCTTTACAGTCTGGAGCATAACTGTTGATACGTGGAGGGCACTCCAACACCGCAGTGATGGACCGTGATTTTTTAAAAAAATATGTACCTTAAAAGAGGTCAAAATCTGTTCTTGTTTCACCTCCTGTTTCTGAATACTTCACTTTCAGTCAACGGAATTACATTATTCAAGATTTTGTCCATGACAGCACACTGAGCTGGTTCAGCTGAAGTCTTGCTTAGGCCCACATCACAAAGACTTGAAATCCATGAGCTAAGTTTTCCTCTCAGTGTCACCAAACTAACTGAAATAGTAAAGGGAGTTTCTCTGATCTCACACAACTAACTATAAAGGGAGGGTAGCACTTGGCTCTAGCTGAGAGCATTAAAACATTTTGATTGATCCTTGTGAGCCATTAGGAAATGCCATCAGTACCTGTGTACCGACACAATTGTTGTTTTGGGTAAACTTCTGTTGTGCCTGGAACCAAGATTATACAATACACAATAAGAAACGGAGAACAGGGCACCAGCTTCCCATTCCTGTCCCACCACATGACACACTTTTTTCCAAAGGGAATGTTTAAACATTCTCTATTTAATGTTTAATCACAGATGTACAAAAAAGGGGAAGGAAAAAAGGGAATTAATGATTACGTTACTAAAATTAGTTATAACCACCTGCAAAATGAATACGTTCATTTACCATAATAAGTGGACATGGAGAGGGAGATTGGAGCCATCACTAACAATTTTTAATAACTCTTAGTAATAATCTCCATTATTATTATGACAAACTTACAAAAAGCTATGCTGATCTTTAATGTTTGTTCCTCCAGACAATCAGAACACTGACTTTTTAAATATAATTGTAAAAACCTATAATCTGTGCAGTTTTCACAAACTGTAAGTATTCTGCAAGTCCCAGCTACTGTACTGATTATTCTCTTCTAGTTCGTTAGGGAATTTTCTCACCCATTCAATCAGAGTATCTCTGGTTCATTTCCCATCACTTGGTATTACGAAAAACAGCCTGGCATTTAGTCAAACTAGGACAGCTTTACTGATAAAGCCAGTGGGGGAAGCAAATAATTTGTCAAATCTCGCTACTCCTAAACATAAAGAGCACTGCAAATCAATACATGGAAGTGTTCTCTGTTTGATTCTGACTGCAGAGAGGAAAGGGCAGCACCGTGTTCACTGTCTCCACACTAATTGAGTGAGAGTGCATTCTCCATCATATCTACGTCTTACCAGAAAGGAAATGTGCAAGATACTGTGTAAAAAACTCAAGGGGGGGAAAAGGAGAATTAAGAAAAGATTTCTTGAATTGCACCTTCTTTAGGCTGACACTCCCCCATCCCTTCTCTATGCCCACACAGCTGGCTGCATATCATCTGATAGATGAAGTAGAATTCAACAGTTTCTCATCAATGAATCTTGATGAACTTAAATTTCATATCAAAGTATCTATAAATAGGCTAGGAAAATGCAAATCCACAGTGATACCTTTAGCTGCATTTATCTGTTTTCCATGTTATCATTCAATATGGCTATTATTTTGTGACATCTGTATTTTCGGAAACAAAAACTCAAACCATGCATGCAATCCATTTGCCAAATTAATGTTCAAGGCTCCAGATTTTTGCTACTGTACTTCATTAAAAAGTTTATTTTATTTTTGTGAAAAAATATTTGTATCTGTTACCATAATGTCTAGCCTATCTGAACTTTGACCAACCTATGTGCTAACACTACAACCTGGAATGTTTACCCACCTCCCCAAGTTGAAGTGGTCTCTTAAAATATGCCCAAAGACTATGCTGAGAGCCCTCATCTTTATGAAAGGACAGTGAAGGAGGTAAGCTGTTTGCAACTCCATCAGTAGTGGATTGTCACAACTTGTTTAGTTTTGTTGGCAAGTCAGCAGTTATCCCAAAGAGTTCAATTATATGTTTCCTGGGAATACTAATGCCGAGAAGAATATTGCAATGTTATGACAGTTGTATCTACATTTCTTTTCATCTAAAACTATGCAGTGAAGAAATCTGACTTTCATGCACTTTTGCTTCCCCTCAATGTCTCAGGGCTGATACTTATTATCAAAAAGGAACGCAAGTACATTCTTTCATGTCATGACGGCCTACAGAGACAAACAGCATATATTTTGCTCAACCACTTTGTATATCTCACATGGGTTTCTTGCTTTCCAGGCATGTACAAATCCTGTGCACAGGGCCTCTGTCTGGCTAAAGATTTAAGATGCTCATGTCTCCTCTTTGTGACTGGTTAACCTTTATACCAAAAGCTCATTTCTCAACTGCTCCGGATAGTTTGCCTCCCTCCCCTTAAGCTACTCAGTGCTACCCTCCTGTTTCTTTTCATCTTGGACTGGGTCCTAAGTTGTAGGAAAGCAGCCACCAGACTCTCCTGCTGGCCCCGGCCTGGCTGAGGGCAGCACGCTGCATTCCCGGGACTCCATTCCCAGCAGAGCACAGGGTATTATATCACCAGATATGTTTTGAAAGATAGAAGCGGGATTAGCCAGGTTCATATTCCTTTTGCATTAGTTCACCCAGCCTACAGCCGGTTCTGTGGACGTGGTTATGTAACTGGCAATGGGCAGCCTGCCTGAACAAGACAGTGCTTATCCAGAAGATGCAGGATCTACACAATCTTTCAACATTGAGAGTAAGCCAAATTAACATAAGCCCTTTAACTTTCATGTTTGTGGACTCTTCTGTTACCCTAAAGCTTCAGCAATAACAGTGTTATGTTTGTATTTTTTAGTACACGTTGAAAATATTTGCACAAGCCAGGAAAGCAGCATGTGTGTATAAAAAACATTTCACTGGTTCAAACGTTAAAACTACTGTACAAGCCACCATTTCTTTGCCCCAAATCCTTTGTTGAAGCAGTGTGCAATATATCAGAGCTTATCGCCTTTGACATGACAAAGAATCTCCTACTGCCAGCATTCTCAGCTCACAACCAGCCAATTAATTCTCATTCCTCCATCAAGACAAGTACTCCAGAGTTAATAACACACTAAGGAACACCTTCTTAAGGAAATTCTCCCTTTCTGGGATGTTTACATTGGTATTCTGAGAGGGGAAAAAAAAAAACTGAACAGCTTTTTCTCTAAAAGAAAGCACATGAAATAATTAGAAGAATCAGAGACATACGGTTTTGTTCTTTCTAAAGTGAACATTAGCAATGTGAATTACAGCAATTCTTTAAGGACCTTGATAGTCTGGAGCTGGCTGAACGTGAGCTTCTGTCTAAAAGGTGTATAAGTGTATTAGTATGGCATGATGACTGAGCTAGTAAGTCCCGTATCCACACAGCTCTACACCCAAGATGGCTGATCTTTGGTCTGTTTGAAGAGCACAGAAACAGCTGTCTGCAGATTCCTAGGCATACCATGAAAATTAAATGCCTGTTCAGGTGTTGTTTTTTACTAGCCACTACAAGAACAAGAGACTGCAAATGAGTCTCTCTGAGGCTAGGAATAACTTAACCGGGTGTAGAACAGTACCTATGCTTTATTTCAGAGTAGACACACAGCCCAACAGCAGCACTAGATTCAACTAGATCCAAAAAGGATACAGCACTGCAGAAAGTTAGATCCCTAGAGTGAAAACTAAAACCCTAAGCTGGGTTCATAGGTTTTGTATGTGGTACAGGAGCTTAAAAATTCACTGTCCAAACTCAGCCAGCAATTGAGCGGGAAGCTGCCTAAAGTCATGCTTGGCTTATAGTTACTGGTAACAGTGCAATAAAACTCATCTCTGCATGTCTTAAATCCCAGCTCTCCCACAACACGTGAGTAAGATTTGCACTGAAGTGATGGTATCCACTTAGAAACACAGTCCAGAACTTTCCACAAATAAATATGCCAACCCCTTTGTTCTCAAAAAACCTGAACATGACACTTCGATGAAAGTAGAGGTGGAAATGCAAGTGGTTAGACCACTCATGCCAGAAATGATTCTGCTGCAGTCTCCGCTTCTCACTCACAGCATCATGCCCACACCACCACCTGGCAGCTTATTCTGAGTGGTCACACTCACCTCCCTTCTGCTGGAGCCAGAGCATTATTCAACAATTACTTTACTGGGACAGCAAGGGAGTACAATGAGTGCACAGTGCAGGGATTAGAGGACTTACCTGCAAGGGAAGAGTCCTGTGATCTGAACTCTATTTCCACAGCTCCTGCTATATTTGCTATACAACTTAGCGCTGTAAAAGGACAGAACTAGTCCTGGGAGCAGGGAACTGAAATCTCTCCTCCTAAATGACTTGTCTAAGAGTCACGATCACTCCTTCCCCTCTATCTGGCCTAATGAAAATTATTTACTACAGAGTTCAGCAGGAGTGGTGAGGATTGCCAGGGCCTAGACTAGTCTGGCAGTTTAAGCATTCTCCTTCGAGGTGGGAGTCGAGGATGTTAATGCAACCAGACACAGGAGGGAATTCTGTATCTCTCACTTCCTCACAAATCCCTTGGGACATTGAATAGCAGGTTACAGAGCAACAAACTTTTTAAAAAAAAACAAACCCGTCACTCTTGCATTTTTGCAGGAAGCCTGATCCTGTCTGTGCCACAGAACACATAAGTTAGTTGTTCAGGTCATGTTCCTATTTAAGATGATATTTTCTTGAAGATGGCAATCACATTGGTAGTAACACTTAGTATAAATGCTATTTTCTAGGGCATAAATAGATTGCAAAATTATTTAAATCATAGCTGAAAATGATTTTTTGGAACACAACATCACCCAGTTTCAGCTACACAAGGCTAACCTCTAAGACTGAAGGTAGCTTGCCTTCAGTCTTGAGCCAAAGAAACTTTTTGTTGCAGCATTGCACGTTGGTAGAAATGTCTGGTTGTGGAACTGAGACATCTAATGGCTGTTCGGAGCTGCATAAAGACACTGAACATCATTGAAACTTACATTATAAGGTAAGAGAAAGAGAAGTGGTTTAGTGGGCACAGTGAAAATGAAGCTGCCAAAGAGCCATATTTAAGAGCACTTCATTAAATGTTTTTTTCAGCATCATCTCTTCTATATTAATTGTATGCAAACATTTTGTATTCCAGATCGGTGGTTCTTTTTCCCTGAGTTCAAGTCCTCCCAAGACATGAGAATGGTAAGGTTTATGTTGAAGTAGGAATGAGTGATACGGATCTAGACAGCACCAGATATATAGAAATATATATTTTTTAAATGAAATAGATCAATTGATATGAAAGTACTTACTGCATCACTGTATTGATTTAACCAATGTATAACAACATTGTGCAATCTGGCATCAAGACACATACCTTACAAAAAAGTCTCCTTTCTAAAGCCATATATCATACAGCATCCCAAGCAGAGACTCTCTAAAGAAAAATGATGCCCATTTACCTTGTGTCAGTAAAATTATTACCTATGCTATATTTAGCTAAGATACAAAAAAGTTACAGGGTGTGAGCAGACTTTTGCGGGAACGTCCTTTGGCAGCTGATTCACTGTGAGACATTGACTGTGGCCTTGGGAGGAGAAGGCTGCAAGATTACCTTTTTCCTTCTAGTGGGAGGAAGACCCATTGCCTTGCTGATTGTAACAGAGGCAGAATAAATGACATTAGAAGAGGCTGGGGGGGGGGCATTAATATATGTCAGGAGGTATCATATTCACATACACTAGAGGAGGATTGGGTAAGAGTCACAGATGGCTCATTGTATCTCTTCAGAACTATAAATCACCTCTTTCCTGCATATTCAACATCTTCTCTCCTACTTTGCATTCAGGAAGTACTAACACACTTCACGCACCCATGCCCAGTGTGTGAAGGGTACACAGCGAACAGCTCCTACAACTTTGCTCTGGCAGTGCAAGCTAAGACATGGTCCTCAGTGTGATTGTTAACATTACCTGCACTACACACATTTATCTGGGTTGAAATATATTGAGCAGAGGAAGGGAGCAGAGGAGAGATGATATGCAAGACGTAAACAAAGGTCAATGGATTCAGCAGTCCTAATTACCTAAATGAAAGATACAATATTTTGCTATTCAGTTACAATCAAAGAGAAACTGGGGGGGGGGGGGGGGAGCAGGGGGAAACTAGCTCTAGGCTTCTCTCTCTCTCCCTCTCTTTTTTTTTTTTTTTTTTAAAGTAGGGAATTTAAAGGTGTCTCTCATGCTTTCAGATATTAGATTATTTCTGGCTGAGCATAATCACATCCAACTGCATTCCTATCTGATAAAGTGAGATAATGTATCCGCATCTCTAGTCAATGTTTCTTTTCCCAAAGCACTGTAACACAGCCCTTCATCTTAATCGATAGATCACAAAGACACATCACAGTTCCAGAGTACTGAGGAATAACAGGTGACGTTTTTCATCTCTAGTTTATGTATTCAAGAGAGGACTAAATGACGCACACAACAGGCCAGATTGACTAGCTGCTGTTGCACAGCATGCGCACAGACTGATTATAAAACTCTGACTCACGAGCCTCCACAGCATAGCCTTACAGAATACCTGGCAAAGCAGCACAAGCAGTCAACAAAAAGCAATAATTTAAATGAAAAGTAATCACTCCTTTGAACAGTATTTCACACAAGTATCTGTGTGTGACTAGAGTAACATATATATATATATGTATACACAGAGAGACTGAATAAGGGAAATATAATTGTTTCTAAAATAAAGAGAATTAGCCTTCCTTCTGCAAAGCTATGTTACAGTCCCACATCTGCAAGAAAACTCCCTTCCTGTCCTTTTGCAATCAGCTGACAGAGTTGGTTTGCTGCTATTTCAGCTAGTGATAGCCATTCACAGGAGCACACAGTAGTCTTGGTCCTGTTCAAAAGGAGTATTTTCTTAATAATGAAAAGAAGCGTGTACCTTAATGTTTAGCAAAAAGGAGAAAAAGTACTTTCACCCGAGATCTGGACCTTATGACACATGGGTTTGCTATCTTTGCTGCCAGATTTAATGCTACAATGTAGATCACTGTTAGGGAACCAGTTATTCAGGCCCCCAGGCAGGTCTGAAAATGGCTCAGGGTTAAGTAAACGGATTGGGCAACATCCCAGTAACAATATACCCAGCTTCCCCAGGAGCATTTGGCTCCCATTGTTTCCTAGTGTTATTTTCCATTTTCTTCCTAAGTGTTTACATCTCTTGTACCCAGTAGGCTCTTCAGGATGCCCAAGTAATAGAGAACACTCATCAGGAAGTCTCAGAGCATGGAGGGTAAAAGACTACAATGGCTTTGAGAGACAAACTGGGCCAAGATACGCAGCACCCAACGTTCATAATCTGCCTGCAATTAAGATACTACCTAAGCAAATAAGCATGTCCAGTCTGGAGAACTGAGAATCACAGAATCATTTAGGTTGGAAAAGAACTTTAAGATCATCAAGTCCAACCGTTAATCTAGCACTGCACCATAGCTGCCTGAGAGGAGTTGCCAAGACAGGGAACCTTAAAGAAAGATTCTGGGTGCAACTGATGCAGGTGAACCCATGCAGATGAACAGCTGGAAAAGGGCTCCTTTGTCTCACATTAAGCTACCCTGAATTAACATAGAGCCAGATGCTTGCTTTGCTGGTAGAGATTTAGATCCCATGATGGAACTGAATCCAGTGGTTTATTTATTTTCCCTCCTTTCAAGGCAACTGAGGAATTTCTCAGAACACTAACTTTTCTCAGAAAAGTCTGTAGCTTTAATAGGTAAATAATTTACAGCATTTCTCTCATAAATACATGTGGGGTATGCCTTCCTGTCCACACTTTGTCCAGTGGCAACATTTGGGGAACTCCTTGGGGTCTGAGTTCGTGGTCAAGAAAGGGAAGGATGAAGACCACTCTTATAGTAATTTTAAAAGATTCTGAAAAGCATAAATGGATCTGCTTGGCCCAGCTCTCTAACTGCCATTTGCCTTTCCGCAAGCTTTCCCCAGTGAAGATCAGGCTGCCCCTAAAAAACTGATGAGGAGAATTCACAGCAGCAGTGTTTGACAGCAGCTTCCACCAAGTGAACACGCTTCCAAGGGTGATGGCCAGGACCTGGGCAAAGAAAGGAAGCACTCACAACACAGCAGGTCTCCAAGAGTCCAGCAGATCTGGTTTCATAAGACAGGTAGTCAGGGAAGTAAAATACGCCCTGCCTTATGCTGGCACTCGTGTCCCTCCCAGTGTCCCACATTTGGAACTTGCCTCAGCGAGGGGATAAATGCTTGCTGATCTGATGATACTGTCTACCAGCTCATGTTAAACACATCTTACATGCCGAATGAGCTGTAGAACAGAAAGCCTTCAAGAGGGAGTAGATCAGTCAAAATTAAAACCCGCACAGACTAGAGCGAATGAAATAATAGTATTTTTACTCAGGGACAACGTGACAATGGGCAAGCCCCATCTGTAAAGCAGGCTTTGGCAATAAACAGATACCAGTGCTACTGTTTACAAGGGGATGGTCTGCAGTGTGTTATTTCCACTGAGAGAAAACAGAAGGGGATCTTGGGGGGAGGGAGTAAGTCAATGTATTATGAAGAGAGAGTAAAACAATAATATTATGAAAATGTATGGCAAAGAGAAATTAAATTACACTGTAATAAAGGAAATTGAATTAATTGTTTACAACTAGTTATGATTTATTTTTAATGATACAGAAGACAATGATCTTGAATGGAACATACAATCCCATATATATATCAACGTCCAAGTCCTTTTCACACCCTTTCCTATATTTATAATTAAGAAGGAAGTCTTCTGATGACGTGCCTCAGGAAGAATGAGAAATTACTTAGGTAAGTTAAATAGCAGTTTCAAGTCCTCCTGGAAAATGAATTATCATCAGAGGTCACATTCATCAGTAGGTCTGAACAGAATGAGAGAAATACTTTGGACATATTATGCACGTGTAACTTAGCCATGTTTATGTGTAATCAACATATGGCATATAAATAGTAGGTGAGTTAAGATGGTGGGTTTACTATGAACAGCTTTTACACGGGTACTGAGAATTTGCTTTTAAAGATAATGTCAGAGCGTTATTTTAGTTCCTTGATGAGCAGAGATCCTACAATAAGGCCACACATAATGGTGGCTTTGAGCATGTTAATGAAATTAGAAAGTCTTTAGGCATTGAGTAGCATCTTCAAATATAAATAAAAAATTAGTACTGGCCTGATGCTGGCCTGAGTGAGGTCAGAAGAATAACTGGCTGAATGCTGTATGCATGCAAAGCCCCACCTGCTCTAAACACAACTGCACTTACCTAGGAGCATCCTCCGACAGCTCACAACTCCTCATTAACAGCATCTGAATGTGGAGCATGCACACAATTATCACAGCTCTGTACACAGTGTAGGTAAGTAGAAGGCTAAATTGTCATTTAACTGAAACACTCTAAAGCACTTTAATACTGCCATAGTGGCACACAAACTTCACTGTCATTGCTGCTGTGGGTGACTATAAGTCATTATAAGAAACTATATGATTAACTGCTCTGTTTTCATCTCTTAACCTCATACAAAGGCTTTGCAATCCAAACTCTTACAATCTGTTTTCATTTTACTTCTTGTGTACTGAATCTTTTACCTGTATGAAGAATTTTCTTTGCTGGTCTTAATGCATGCTGAATTTTATAAACTACTTGAAGTCTTTTTGAGGACTGCACTTTTCTGGATGAGACCACTGTGGGAAGGTTGCTTCCCCCCCCTAATGAGTAGCTTTAATTCTCTAAATGGGAGACATCTTGGAAAACATGACAAAACCAGGTTGACCTTGACAGTGTACGTTCCCTTTTTCATACACAACTCTAAAGCTTCATTCACTTTGTTTTCTAGCCTCTGAGATCTGCCTTTCTCTTGCAGCCACAAACTAAATTATGGTAATATATACCATAGGATACAGTATCTATATGATATGGTATCTATGGTTTCTACATATCATATAAATTTGGTTCCGTGTTTGTCTAGAATTTTGTTCCTTGTGTATTCAGCTTGCATTTATCCATAAGAGATAACCATTTCCCTTATGCAATAGGTCCCGCAACTCTCACTCTGGTAAAAGGCAACAAGACAATAATATTTTGACAAACCAAGAAAATGCAACTGAAAGAGCAAACTGCTGGGAACAAGTGGGCCAGAACTTCCCCCTGTTTTTTCACCTGCATTGTAAGGTACTGCTTTTGACTAGTCTGACCTGAAACAGCCTGGGATTGACCCACCTGAGCTACTGCCTTTCTCCTCATGGCTTCTTGCCAGAGTTGCTGAACCCTCTGATTATAAAAAAGCAAGGAATGGGTGTTCTTTGGGTGGACTCCAGGATGCTGGAAGTAGTTCTTTATCTTGGCCCACACAACTGCATTTGTTGCCCTGCTAGGCATGCTGGGAATAAGAAGGTTTGAAGCAGGTCCAGTTCTGCTTCCCCCAAAGATCCAGAGAAAAAAGGCCTGAAGAGTCTTTGAGCTGTCATCATTCACCCACTCCAACCCAGGCTTAACAATACCATTTTGTAAGATAAGCGCTAAGAGGGAAGGGCAGGCACTGACAGGGTGGGTTCATGCAGCAGGACACTGGCAGTCAGGAACAGAGCCCAGCACCTCTCCCAGGTCAATATGCTAGTTGTAAGACTAAGATAGCAGGCATTCGTGAACTGAACAGTACCAATGAGTTTCTATTATTTCTGTTGTTATTGCTGAAACTGGCACTCAGCATTTGAAACCTGGAATAGCTTTGAACTTGTATCATTTTGAACAGACAACTTTTTACTTGGGATGAATCTGAATGCATAAAGATTGCATAAACGTTGAAGAAATTGGGTACACGCAACTGGCTGAGTGTCATCGAGACTGCGCATCGTGTCTGGGTTTGCCTGTCTCAGAGCAACTTCTGAAACCTCTGATGTGACTAGATGTAATCTGGCTTGTTCTGGTGATGCATGCTCAGAGGTCACATCTTGTGCGTAACACAAGGTGACAGTTTTAAGGAAGCAGGACATATCAGTTATCCTGAATCAGCAGATTTCATTTTTAAAGTTTATAGCAAAAGTTTCCTTTAGAAATACCTCCTTTTTCCCCTTACTATTTTCATTTGTTTGTGAAAAAAATTATGTGCTAGGGTCAGCAGTGTACTTGGCACATGCCTGTCCCAAGGAAAAGGATGAAGCAATTATACATGCAGCCTCACAGCACGGAAAGTACCAGATTACAGCCCAATTCTGACAAGACCTGTGCAGCCATATTCCTCTGAGTCAAGCATCTCTATGGTCAGACTCATTTATGCTAAATTTATGCTACCTATAGTCAACACTATAACATTAAAAGCATGGCTAAGGTTGAAAAGTGCTCCAGAAATACCAAATGCCTCCGTCCAAGTCAGTATGTCATGGCAGCTGTTGCACAAGCCAAGAGGAAGAGATCCCACCGGTTTTGGTGGAGTTTTGGGGTGCTCAGTGGTGCGACAGTGTACGACTCCCACTGGCTTTACCCTCTCCTGTCAGTAGATGACGGTGCATGCTGGCATACCTTCCCTCAAATCTGTTAGCCTAGGATCTCTTTTAACCATTCATAAGATAAATTTAGAGCACCTTTTCTCTGAGCTCTCGGCTCTTGGCCCCCCACTGAGGGCCCTCCCATCACACAGCGTTGGCCGCCCGTTTCCTCTCCTCAACCCACCAACGTTTGGCCATTACCTCATGTGCTCCCAGATGAGGCCTCTTGTGGCACGTCCCAGCTTCCCTCAGCTGCCCTCCACAGCTCCATGCCAGCCCCTGCCATGTTTCACACTCCCCACCTCAGCCCCATGCTGGGCAGGAGTCTCTGGTGAACGGCCCAGAGGAGGCCCCAGGAGGCCTGCCCTGCACTGAGGGGATGCGCCCCGCTGAATGGGACCCACTGCCCCACGCTGGGGGGGATGCCCCACACTGAGGAGGGCACCCACCCCATCACACCGAGGGGGGATACACTGCCCCCCACTGAGGGCCCAGGCCTCACCTTCTCCACACCAGCTGCCTCCTTCCACTGAGGGCCGCCAGTGCCTTTCAGGAAGGATTCGAAGGACGTTACCAAACATCCCAACTTGCCTGGCACATCCCACCCACTGGATCTGCCTCAATCCTTCCTCAGCCCTCCTCCTTCCCCCCATGTGGAACTGCAGGCCCAGCCCAAGCCCGGTCATGGCCAGGGTCCCCTCTCTCCTCTCCTCACACCCCTTCACCTTTTTTCAGTGCTGGTTCTTCAGCCCCTCAGCTCCAGCCCCATCCTGGGGGGGCTAATTTGCTTCGCTTCCCTCACAAAGATTAAAACCTCCAGAAGGTGTCCAACAAAAAAACCCCAAATGAAACAAAACAGTAAACAAAAAGAGCCATATATATATATATATATATATATATGGCCGAAACAAACACCAAAACCTCCAAAAAAACCCTATTACAGAAACACGTATTTTGAGGGTTTAAAATCACAGACTTAGGAGAAATACGATATTCTCCGTTCCTTCCTCTTAAAAATCTACAAAAGGTGGTCATGTGAATGGTAGGCAGGTCACCCATCCTCATCACTGGTAGGGAATTACTGAGAAAACCCTGTAAGGTCTTAAGGACTTTTGCAGAAGATACAGAAAAAGTGTCAGACATCTGCAGTAACACTATAAACCACTAGATGACAATGTTGGTGCATAAAAACCAAAAAACCAAAAAACTGCCAGTTAATATTTTAGCTGAAAACGCCTTACTGTTTTAAAAAAAGTTACTGCCCATACGTGACAACATTATTAGAGATGAGTGGCTTACCAGGGACATTTCTCCATCCAGGAGTCCTGACTACGTGTCAGGAGATGCGATGCTTTTGCCATCTCTGCAACCCTGCACAGGTCCGGGAGCAAAGGCAAAATACTTTTGAGTATTTCTGGACTGGCTTAGCTGAATGCGTTCTGGCAAGACTGAAATTATCCCTCAGACTTTAGATGGAGTTGGCCATCAGGTAAAAAAGAAATCTGTCATCTTGGGCTTTGAAATCCCAAGTCTCAGGTAGTTAGAGCAGGTTACCTCTCCTTCCCTAGCTGGGGCCCTGTGCCACCTAACCCCCCTCCTGCCATCCCAATAAAACATTTTTTTCATTTGTTTAAATGGGGGTAAGCACATTTTCCCCCAGGGATATATGTCACATCAGGGTTGCTGAGGAAATTATTTTTTATTTCTTTTATTTCTTCTTTTCTAGAGCACAGCTGAGGAAGAAGACACTTCCAGAAACAAGTTTTCAAAGAGAGGCCAAAACTGAATGGCACATCTGTGCCCCAAGGAGCAGAGAAGAAAAAGAAGGAAGCAGAAAAAAAAGTTTCAGGGATAAAATGGGAGATGGATAAAGCTGAGCAGAGGAGGCAGGTGAAGGAGTGAAAGCAAAGCAATATATGTTTTGACACTGGAAGCAAGGATAAGGTGGCACTTGATGTATCTCATGACAGAGAAATGACCCAAGCAGGAAAGAGTAAGATTGGCATCTCAATGAGGTAAGAATCTACCACCTGGAAGACAGACCTGCATCTGGAGGCTAGATGTGCTTAGAAAGAGGAAGAAGGACAGGATAATAAAGAATGTGAGGAAATGGCAGCAGTGGTGTTGAAGGGCAGCAGCAGAGCTTGTGGGGATGGATAGCTCATGGGAGACCAAAGCACAGACCACAGGTCCAAAATAGAGAGAGACTGGAGGAAGCAAGGGTCACCTCAGGACAATCTACAGAGAGAAGAAAGGGTGAGTCAAAATATGATGATGAAAAAAGCAGGCAGGTGCTTTCCTTCACATTCTATCCACTGAGGAGTGGAAAACAGGAGATATGCCCACAAAAGGGGCATTTCCCTGCACAACTGAAGTGTTCACAGTTACAAGTGTCCCAAACCCCAAAAGCTAAACTGGGACTGATTGTGAATAACTCCATCTAACAAAAGGCACAGTACCATTTGGGGGTAACAGATCTACAGTTTCTACATAAGAAGTTCCCAAACTGATTTTAGTTCTCAAGCGAGGGCTTTCAGTTCTCAAGGCATTGCTTCCCTGAAGCAATGAAAGTCCATGGGCATCATCTGGAAGAGATTCTGTGAGTGGTTAAAACAATGTGCACCTAATAAGAACTCAAAGCAAAATATTCCAATTAATTGGAGAAAATATATTAAAATTCATGCTGCAGAAAGGGAGCAAAGACCTTTTCTAGATTTGTTTACACCAGTAATTCGTGTTAGTGGAACTACACTGATATAAAACTTTTAAAGAGAGAACTGGCCTAGTATTTTGGCATATTTTTTTTCTTTAAGTTACATTTTTATGGCTTGGCTATTTGTTCTGCTTCCTATTCTCCCCTGAAGAATCCTTACTGGCTTCATGTTAATTTGTTGAAAGCCAGAAATGTAGTAAAAATATAATTTTACCCTTGCTAACAGCTGGAGAACAAAAATCAATTTCAGCAGCTTGCTGAGTAATGAAATTAGAGGACTCACAACTGACAGAAACCTCACATGATCAAGTTGAAGGGCAGCAGCATCACTTTTATTTAACCCCCTGCTGCAGACACCCTTCAGACACAGCTCAGAAGTCAGCACTAGGTGTATCTTCTTAATCTTAAAGGATGTTTCTATTAAAAGAAGGTGCAATGGTAGATCACAGAAAGCCTGGTTTGAACTAAATAATGAGCTAACACACAAAGGAAGATATTCGATAAGCTCTAATACCTGTACATGTACATCAGCCAACTGCACAACTCAAACCTACTCTAGGAGTAGGAAAGGTTCATTGGGAGAGTTAGTTATACTCACCAGTGTCAACTGTTAACCTGGGAAGCTGCCAGAGCCAAGTTAGCCATTTTTAAAGTTAGCTTCTGCATTTCATTTTTACCCAAATTCTTTAAGAAGAAATCAGACAACCTGCATTATCATTAGCCAGAATTCAGTTCTGCTGTACATCTTCCTGGAGGAAGCTCCAAAGGGATGCTCCTCTACAAGACAACTGACTTGAGTGAAACAACTCTCATAGTCACCTTCCAGCTATTACTGGACTTGCCATCGCTGCTGACCTACCACCCTCCATTAAGCTCATGACAAAAAAATGCTGGATTTGCTATTTAGCAGTCATCACGCAGTCTGAAGTTAAGGATTTGTCCGCAATCACCCAGGGCTATAAAGAGACAGAGGGTGAAAATAACCTACTGAGGAAAGACAGAACTGTCTCCATCACTGATAAAAAGCCATTTTTTAAAAACAGACCCATGTTTTGCAGGTATTAAATTACTGACGTTGTTGCTACCAGGTATACGTAATTCCTCTGAGACTAGGGAAGGCTGGTATTTAGACCTGTGATTTTGCATTTTGCAAGCTGAGCCGAGGGCTGTTTAAATGTGTGGCCTAGAAAGTCAACAGATGCCTTTGGATTTGTTATTGTACTGCTTATTTGGCACACCCCCTTTCATCCAGAGGATCCTAAAGCATTTGCAAGGATGAACTGAACCAAAGTCTCCACTGTTTGAGATGGGCAGACAGGTAACAAACCTGGAGAGACCTGCAGGACTGAGAGAGGAAACCAGCAATGCCTCCAGCTCACAAGGAAACAACCCTGCCATGTGCTTCTCCTTTACTGTATGATCCTAGTTATTTGGAAAGGCAGAAGAATACAAAAGATTTTACCCCTAATGAAACCCAGAAACTGCAATTCTCTCCCACTACCCACCTCCTCCTCCTCTCTCGGGTGCAGGTTATACATGGCCCTGTGCGCTGCTGCTCACTTTCCAAGCATTTTGGAAATAAGAGCAGTAAGGTATGCCAGTCAGAGGCAAGAATGCAGCCTGGGCTCTGCTCAGGCAGAAGGACTTCATATTTTTCAGAAAGTGTAAGGTTTATATCTTTGAGACACTATAGGTGCTGGGTCGTCCAGGCAGCCGTGCCTGCGGCATCCTGACTAGGCCTTGCTTACAAGGAAGCTGTGCTCAACATTTCTATGAAAGAGCCACTGCCTTTAAAAGTGTCTCAAGTACAGTTCACTGGAAAAAGGATGTTGAAAATAATTAGTAACTTGAACTTTTATGCCTTGGAAATTAACTGAGCTTTAAAAAGCACTGGCGTATTTAATATCTTAAAGAGAGACTACATAAAATGGCTGCTGTAAGGCTATGGCCTCCAGTACAAGCATTTGCCTTTCCCTTCATGACACCCTTCCACATAATAAGGAATAAAGGGACATCCAAAGGTCATTTTTTCTTCATCAAAGAAACCCTTTAGAGGCAGCAGTTAGCACAATGGTGCTCCCTTCTTGCTTCTCCTCCACAACCACCACAGCAATTCAGCTCACACAGATGACAAAACCTGCTACTCTGCCATTTGTAACAGCAAGATTACCAATATAGGGGTTGGGGTTTTTTTATTTTGTTCCCCCCGAACACGATCTGCCACATACTTGGTAATATTGGTTTTACAGATGCTTTATTTTGTACTTCTTAAAACTGACTGTAGTAAAATGTGATATTCTAGTTGGTAGCCTCTTGAGAAATAAGGAGGAAGGAACTGCTGTTTTGTAAAAAATGACGTGATTTAAATGCAGAAAGGAACACTGAAAGATGATGGCTTTAATTACATTTATTATTCTCCTGGTTACATAGAGGAAAAGGTTCAAGGACTGGCTTAGAGATTAGAAAATCTGGTATTGGAAAGTGGCTGATGAATACTTTTTTTTTTTTTTTAAAGCAGGTTCTGAGTTTGAACTAGACTGTTTTATATGGCAGATTATTTATTTATCACCAACATACAAGAACCTCCTTTTATATCACCAATTAATGATGCTGGCAAAGTACATACTGGGGGACATGTTCCTTGCAGGATAAGTATGTTTACGGATTGGAAGAAACCCACCACTTTGTCAATGACTATCTTCTGAACTGATGGGCGGCAGGAAAAATGTTACTTCCAGACATCTGATTTATGTGGGCATGGAACTGTTCATTAAAATCCATAATGTTTATTTGCAATATGCAGCTGGCAGAG
Organism: Platalea leucorodia; assembly: GCF_965183815.1. NCBI lineage: Eukaryota > Metazoa > Chordata > Aves > Pelecaniformes > Threskiornithidae > Platalea > Platalea leucorodia. The sequence continues at coordinate 24,843,492 of NC_138831.1, read as the reverse complement.
ATTTCCTGAGACCCAGTTCTGCCAGCAGGTATAGTTTTCCGATGGGTAAGAACTGCCTGTTATCAGCAGACTAAACCCAGTCATTTTTCTATGCAACTGAAAGGCAGGTGAGCAGTGTCTTTATAGGGAGAAAAAATATTAAAAATCAGTCTTTGCAGCTATAAAGGCCACACCACCTTTTCCCCACCCCTTTCCTCAGAGCTTTCCTGAGCCAAAAAAAAAAAGTGCTTGGTTAGAAGCAAACTCCTGACTTAGTGTGCAGACTTCAATATAATATGAACTGGGAAGTCTTCAGAAAATGACATATATGGTGCAAGTACCCAAAAGGGCATTTCTAGCAGAAACCCTATTCCTTGTTAGATGCTGGACACACTAGTTCTCTTCTGCTTTTATTCCTCATACAGATGTGTGAAATAAAGGCAAGGGCAACACCCAGAGTGATGGAAGTGACCTTAATGACATATCCGTATTTGAATTTCATTCAGGTCCTAACTGAACTGTATGTTACCTTGTTCCCTGTTCCTAATTCTTGCCTAAATTATGTGTTTTCCTCTTCTGCAGAACAGATAGATTCCTAAATCCTCTGAGCTCATCTCCTGGCGCTAGTGCACAAAGTGTGCAGAACAGCACAAGCTTTATGCTGCTCAGAGTACTGTGCTCCTCAGGGGTTCATTTTCCTCACACAAAATAACTTCAGACACAATATACCTGAGGTTATACAGTCAAACAGACCCTGAGAGACCACAGAATATGAGGATCAAACCTCAATTTTTTACTGCAGTGCAGAATCTTATCAAGGAAAAACGTCCATGAGGTAGCACAACCCCATTATCCCTAACAAAGGCAGTGGAGGCATCAGGATATGACTTACCTGCAAGGGACTAGACTGCCTGGGGTACTAACCATTTCCACAGCGAATGCTACTACACGGTGACAAGCAGAACACAAACAAGCTGATTTCTCTGAAACAGCATGAAGTTCTGTGCAGATTCCAAAATCCTTCCAGGACTTCGTGAATACAGACACAAGTGATTGACCTGCATGGAGCTCCACACTGCTCTGACTGCTCAAGCTGCCCAATTTGAAGCTGGCTCAGGATTAGGTACATACGTGGCAGTCATACTTTTGATTGCAATTTAAACTTAACTGAACTGTCCATGCCGTATTTAACATAACAGAGGCCCAGTGTTTGAACGCTTGAAATAAAAACATTGCCAACAAGAATCTGCTTTCATAGAAAGGAAGAGGATGAGCACTTATAAAGAAAAGAACATTATTCTTAAAGCTACTCAGTCTCAGCCTCCATGCTTTCTCCAGCCTAGTTCCTGCCTGCCTCCTTACTCCAACAGTTTCACTCCTGCCATTTGCTTGCCCATATTTGTGGAAGGAGGACACTGCTCTTGGTTTATGCCACTAGCAACACCAGGCTATTGGAGAAAGGCCTCTTGCTCTTCCTGGAGTTTGTCCTGCTGTGGAGAAGAGGTTCAAAACTAATCAAGCAAAAAAAACCCACCTGGCCAGTGCACCTGGCCTGGTCTCATGCCCTGCCTCTACAAGAGGAAAAAAGGGGCTCTAAATGGAAAATTAGGCTTTTACCTAAGATGGAAAAGCACAGAAAAGCACTTCCACCCTCCAGTAAAAGCACTGAACTTGGTACAAAGCAAAATCCTACTTGAAAAACTCTGGCTTCAAAGAAAGCATGGTCATGCTACTTTCAATACTTGTTTTAAAACTATTACCAGGTGGTAGTTTACACTTGCATTAACTTCTTGTGCCTAGAAGAAAAAAAATAAAGATACTATAAAGCACACTGAGGCGTATCGGAACAACCTTGCCATGAGAACAATAGTGATTCTCTCTCAACATCACCAAGAGAAATCCTTGCCTTAAGTAAGGAACTCAGTCTCTGGGGCATTCCACACACACATCAAAAAAATAAAACACCAAACCAACCCACTCCAACAACAACAAAATACACCAAAAATATCCACCCACAAAAAAAACCCAAACCAAAAAAAACCCCAAAACCAAACACACCACACAAAAACAAAAATAATCCACCCCCTCAAAACAAAACAAAACAAAACAAAACAAAACACTCTCATCCCCCTCCCCCCCCAAAAAAAAAAAACAGACAAATATAACAGCAGACAGTAGGATTAATTGCACAGGTGAGGCACTTAAGGCTAAGGGGAAAAAACAAGTAGATTACAGCAGAAGTGAGAAATGAAATCACAAGAAGCATGCAAAGGTTAATGACTTTTTAAAGGGGTACAATGCACTCAGATATTTTCTTCAGACATACCACCATGCCCTTTATTTATTTTTATGAAATTTTCATTCTTTGTAGGCAAGAGCAGCCTATAAAATTTGGGACATTTTCCCAGTCTAATCCAAACCACCTCAGCATTTATATTCTAAATGTTTTTTTCAGGATTGATGCAGGTGTATACGGTTTTTAACATTAAAAAATATAATCATGTAGGTAGAAGCTTGACATTCTGGCTCTCAGCCCAGGAGCTCTTAAAAAATGTGCAAAAACAAGAATCCCTTGACTCTGTAAGTTATAACAATGTACAAATACAGTTTACAAATAAAAATGGAAATCTAAGAGGCCTTTCTTCAGAAAGTTTTCTTCTTTTTTTTTTTCCTTTACAATAACAATCAAGTAACCAACAACTCCCTGAGTGACATAGGCTTGTCTCTGAGGAGCTGGACTCACACTGGACTATGAACATGGGCAGCTGATCTCCCAAGGCAGAAAGCTAGCTCTGCCTACTGCATTGTTCTCCATTTTCTTTCCCAAATCTACAAATATATTCCACATCTAAGCATGCTAGTAGTTAGGGTGAAGGGTATTTAGTATGAACCGACAGCTACTCCTTGGAGTAATTTTAAGAGCTGGAATAGGAAGGCTCTGAGGAGAAAGAGGAGGGAGTAAGGATCTGGAGGCACCTTAAGGCCTGGGAGGTGCAAGGCAGAGCTATGCTGCAGTTACTAAATGTAAAAACTGACCTCTCTCATGTGAATGAAGCATTCCTAAAGCTGTCCCCCCTTAAAGGCTGAACAAGTCTCTATTCTGCCTGATAGTGCAGATTCTCTTGGAAGATGTCTTTCAGCAGAACGGCCTGTAGAGAAATATGGAGCAGCTTCTGGCATACAACAAATTCTCTTAGTTTTGAATTAGTGTGGAGGTGGGCTTGCATAAGATTTACATACCTTGTAAACGATGGATTTATGGGGAACATAGGTTGTAAATGGGCATTGTGTTTTTGTGAGCATGAACTTTGTATTCATTGTGATTTAAGCATGTTTTAACATGCATATTTGAAAAGCTTCCAAGAGGAAGTTGGATTAATTTTGTTTCATTTATGATCTTCTGCACATCACTCACTCCAGCAGCCACTGTTTGCCAAATTTTAATCTGCCTGGGATTTAAAAAAAATAAGTATTGACTAAATAAGTAACTCAATAATCAGATTGGTTGGCTAATGTCCCAAGACATGATTAACCTGCCTAAACCATGAAGCAGAGCTGAAAGTGCTGAGCTGCATTCTGCACTGGTCTGATCTTCTCCCAGGCCTAAGGAAACAAAACCCCCTCAGTAAAATCTTTCAGCAATGAGATTATTTAGGTGGCTCTTGTTTAATGAGTTAATATAAATTCCTCATCATCTAAGCATGAAAATAAGTGTGCCTTGTGCCATGTTGTGTCTCAGAGGAGTATATATCTCAGCCCATCCTCACTCTTTAAAATACACCTTCAGTATAAATTTTCATTGGAAACAAATGACCAGGAATACATGTCTGCAGTTAAACCACACCCAATTCATACATCTGTTAGGTAACTTACCTTGAAACATAGTTAGATTGATAAAGATTTCAAATTCACAAACCAGGCTTTCATATCTCGTTTTGATATTGATTCACTACAGCCCTGTGTAAATCACTTCATCTCTGTGGCGGTTTCCCATCAGACTCATCTGAATAGATCTGCATATCTTTAGGACCAGGACAGTCTCTAACCACCTTTTAGAGATGGTTAATAACCTTGCCTAGTTATTAGCAAATTTTAGTTGATAATGAAGTTGCAATCCTAATAAAAAAAATGTAATAGTACAAAATAACCTTCCACTTGTTTCTAAGGAAAAAAAAACCCCACCTTTCCAAATTGTTCTAAAGTATCTTAATAAAATATTTTCACTGAAGTCTGATTTCAGAAGCCTTTCATATTGATTTATCAGCTTTGCAGTGGCTGAAGTTGATTCTGTTTTAGCAGTGTGCTACAGTAAATCAGCTTTCCTCTCTTCCCCTTCTCATTTTTCAACACTAACAATACCTATAGGATTACTAGGCAGATAGTCCTTGCTAACCTGCTTCTGGTATTAACACACCACTTGAAGTAAAAAACCATCCTCTGTGCCCGATTCTGCTTGGAGCTATGGAAGTGACTACAAACATGTAAACGGGAGACATGAACATATGCTTAGTGCTAAATCCATCCAGTCTGGAAGTAGCCCCTAGTCCCTAGATGAAACGGTTAGAGTGTTCTTATACAAACTGCTCAGCTCTGGCCTGCTTTAGGCCAGGTGTTTGTCCAGGTCTTCTCTGGGTTTCTCAAGATGATCATGTGGTCACAGGACATGACTATAATTTGTTTCTGGATTTGGTTTCTCTTGTGAGGATTTTTTTCCAAAGCATTTGAAACAACATGATGACTTTCTTGCAGGCCACGAGGTTGATTGATATAGTTTTTTGGCATGAATCCAAATGTGTGTACTGTGTGTCTTGCTTTTGAAGGCACAAGTCTTTCCGGGAGAGCAAGGACTGTACAGGACAGAGAAAGCTAGACCTGGCTTGGTCTCCTGCACTCTGCACACTGGGGAGGGTTCCTGCAGTGACATACCCCCAGGCCTGCACAAAGAGTCCATCTCAGAAAGAGCTAAATGTTTCACAACAAAAGCAGCACCCAAGAGTGAACACATGCTTGAGGGAATAAGACCTCAAAACAATCCAGAGGATTAAGATATTGCCTGTAGAGACATTCCCCAAGGGCTTCATGTTGATAGTCACAGCAGTACTGCACAAACATGCAAGAAGGTGCAGTATTCATTCACTCTTGGTATTTCTAATCTCTGTTGTAGCAACACTCACAGGTTTTGCACCATCTGTATTCAAACAGGTAAAGGACTGACAAACACACAAAAAAATAACACTTGTGAACAAGAAAAATAGTTGTGATGGAAGTATTATTTAGAGCACATTTCTAGAGAGATAAATACAGATCTACTCATGAAAAATCCCAACATATATGTGCCCTTGCAGTTCTCAGGCCTCCTAAAATGCTGCTGCACATAGGACTACTGTTGCATGGATGACTAAACTTTTTTTCTTTAGAATTCAACACGATCATATACAGCAAAACAAAGCAATTCTGTTCTAAGGACTGGGAATTTTGAAAAGCTCCACAGTACAGGAAGACCATCTGAACGACCCTGTGCAAATACTGCACCTTTGTGAATGCAGTAGTGAAACAAAACTGTTCACTAGGTGGTGGTCATGAACCACCACAGAACAGCACAGTTACATGCTTCATTCATGATAAGCTCCAAAGCACAGTAGAGAAAAAAAAAATGCCATGTATTTAAAGTAATAACATTTAGCTGGTACGTTTAGAGCTTTACTTCAGAAT